>NW_026623078.1:53704346-54370346 GCF_023065955.2 Ursus arctos | reverse complement strand
TCTTGTTTTTTAATTGACGGTAAATTGTTGTTCCTAATGTCCTCAACTCTTCAAGAAACTATTCTCATCGAAAAGCTAATAGTCTTAAACAAGTTTATTTTCTCTGGACACATTTGTTCATCTGCTACAATCAAATGTGATTTAATTAACTCATCATGGTAAGTGGACTGGCCAACAGATGAGCCATTTGGCAACTTTCTTTGATTGAAGCCTCATTTTCATTTTTTACTTTTGTTAAGAAATTCTGATGCAACAAAATATTCCACTTTAAATTTCTAATTTTCCCTAATGGGAATATTGTGATGGGTGCTTAGTTTGGTGACATCAACTATGTTGTATTCTTTTAGCACAACTACACTGTCAACACATAATAAACACCCACAATAATAAACACCCAATGCTTTGTTATCTAATTTGATAACAAAATAATCCACACTCCACTGTGTTTTAAAAGCACACCTGAAGTCTACTTTTCTCTTCTTGTTTTGACATGATGGGTATGCACTGGTAAGTAAAAAATACAACAGAACTAAGTATCATAATACAGCCGTATACATGGTACCCAAAATGCTGTTCAGTTTTAATTCCATCACTGCAATTTGTAGTGGATCAAGCAGTAGTGCAAAGTGAGATAGTGCCACATATGTTCTCCATCCCAACTACTCAACTCTGCCATAGGCAACTAACCAAAGGTAGATCAGATTGCCTCTCTACTGGTAAATGTGAACCTTAAGTGGAAAATAATGAAGCTGACCCATACAAACAGCAAGTAGCACCTTGAACAGGGCATCCATTAGTTTCTGCAAACTACCTATACAGAGCTATGACAATTTCTTATCCAGAGACTAGATATTTCACATTTCTGAGCACTATCCGATATCCCTATAATAAATGTATTTTCTCTTCAGTGAACCAGCGTCCAGTTTTGTTGCTTGAAACTAAAATACCCTGACATATCTCACTTTCAAGGTTTTCAACCAGTCTTTATAACCTAATCTTTCTTTCAACCGGAAAAAAAAAAATGAAAAAAAAGGGGTCTTGACATTAATCAGAAAAGTTGCAAAAATGTTTCTTTTCTCTATTATGATTAAAGAATCAGTATTTTATAACTTCTCTCTGTGCTTTTTCTTTATTGGCTCTTAGTTCCATCCCTGCTCTTCCATTTTCTCCCTTGATTTCAGAGGGCTAGAAGCCTATATAGACTACATTTCTCACACTCTCTTGATAGCTAGTTTCCAATTAAGTTCTGCTACTGGGATATACTGGTGAAAATTAGATGGCAGGGGAAGATACACCATTTTAATTTTTTCCTTCCCTTTCTAGTTCCTGCAAAGGCAGCAACAATATTCCAGGAAGCTCAGCAAGATTAATCATGGGCCCTGGTTCCAGGAGTAGTAACAGCACAAGCACCAGCAACAACAGTGACTACAGGCTCCAGCATCCTCCAGGGTGAGTCCAGCATCATGGACAAGACTTTTCACATCATTAGAAGTGCAGGCTCTGGGCTCCAAGGGTAGCAGTGGCACTCCAACAATCCTAGCACCATAGTACTTATGGGCTCTGCTTAACACCATTTTCAGTTTTTCTCTGCTAGCCCTAGGAGGGGTAGTGGCTTTCTGCAGTTGCCGATCTCTTGGTAAATTCATCATCCACTTTTTGCTTCTCCAGCCCTACCAACACTTTTGGTAATTAATTCCCTATATTGTTGCCTTTGTATGAAATATTTAGAGTGGTTTTTCTTCTCCTAATTATACAACTTTCAGTGCCAGGGGCTTCTTTTTGTATTTTCCCATCTGTGTGTTTCTTTATCCACTCTTCCTCTTTTTTATTCATCCGCTCCATTTCTCTATCCTCTCTCTTCCCTTCCCTTTTTCTTTCTTCCTGACCTATTTCTTAAATATACCAACAATATCTATGTCATTATTTATTATAATGACGCTCAGGGCAAAAGCAGTTGGAACACTTTCAATTTAATTAATCAGCAGTTCAAGTGCAAAAACCATAATTTCCTCAGAACTCTTTATTAAAATCCAATTTTTATTATAATCACAACTGCCAATACCTAGAAAATATTTTATGTACCACTTGACTGGCAATATCATCTTAGCCCAAAATACTCAAGGCAAATAATAATTTTAATTCAAACGGAAATTATAACTCGTAGCTTTAGATGATATTTCATATTTCATTTCAAATGTGTCATTATCCCATAATAAACAAGAAAATCTAGTACATGTTTTAGAAGATAGCAGAAAACAATGTTGAGATGTTTGAACTCATTTGAAAAGTTGTAAAACATCTGCAAGCTGTGTCTGTGTCTGTTCACTTGTGATCACAAACCAAACTCCATATTTGTTTAGAACTGAACTCTTGTTTCAGACAGAAACTTGCAACCTTCCCTGCCCTACTCTAAACACTCCCCATCACCACTTCCCCCACATCGTATCACTCAACCCATCTCCCTAAACTGCCATTATATTTAGAATAAAACCAAATTCTCTGCCATGTCATAGAAGTCCCTCTCTAATCTAGCTCCTACCTACTGATCCATCCTCAACTTATCTACCTTCCTTATTCAACACAGACATAAGGAAAATAACCAATGCTCACAGGACAATTCATGCCTAACTCATCATACATACATACACACATGCATGCACCCATACACAAAAGAATGGATGCATGCACAAAGTCCCTTTCAGTCCTTGGGCAAGAACTTCCTACACAACCTATATTCTACACATACTTTCTTGTCTCCTGCTCTCCCTCTTCTTCTAGAAAAATGGCTGGAATCAAAGTCAATCATATCTTCCTTCAGCAAATAATAGGTGGAAAGTGAACAGACACTGGAGATTCAAGATGCCCATTCTTTCACCTCCATAGTGAAGAGTAAACCATCTCTCATGCTCTTCCCCCATCTCTCTCTCTCTTTCTCTCTCTCACACACAAACACAACACACACACCCCACATCCTCATTTCTGGCTACACCAAGATGATTACTTCAGATTTACCTTCAAGGTTAGCTTTTAAAGTATTTCTAATATAGGGATTTCCAGGGAAGATGGTGGAGTAGGAATTTCTTAGGCTCACCTCATCCCACAGATACAACTAGATAATACCCACATCACCGCAAATAACCCAGAAAACAGCCTGAAGACTGGTCAAATAGACTCTCCACAGCTAAAGGTAGAGAAGAGGCCGCATTGAAGAGGATAGAAAGAGCAGAGACATGGTCAGGAGTCAAATGGACTTGTAGGACTGTCTGAAGGTGGGAAGGTCACTGTGGGCAAAGAGAGGGGACTGGAGCAGACCCAACCCACACCAGGCACCCTAAGCAAGGGGGACCCACACTGGGAAGACAAGTCCCCATAATATTTAGCTTTGAAAACCAGAAGGGCCTAACTTTTCAAGCTCTTATAATCAGTGGGTCTTAACACCTGAAACTTTGAAAATCACCAGACTCAGCTCCGGAAATAACCACACACACCAGCCCAGCTGCAGCCCCAGCAATGAGCTGGGAGCAGACATCTGGTCTAACTGCAGGTCCCACTCACCAATTAAAGCTTTCAGGGGACAACACAGTGAAAGTGTCTTGTAGTTCAGTGCTACCACAGCTCTGGCAAATGCCTGGTCTGATTCAACTCAAGTCCAAGGTGGCTCCAGACCGCCCCACCCGCAACATAGGAACCAAACCCTGTCCAAAATAGGCAAAGAGAACCACTGCAGACAACTGGACTGAAGGCAAATGTGGCTCAGCACAACAGTAGGGTGCATGCAACACATAGGAAACACCTCTGAAAAAATGCCAGGTTCTGATGAACAGGGGACATTCACTGCAGGGCACTACAGGACCTCTTCTTCACATAGTCACTGTTTTCAAGAACAGGAGATGTAGTTGACTTTTTGAACACACAGAAATAGTCACAAACAGTTTGACAAAATGGGGAGACAGACGAATATGTCCCAAATCAAAGAACAGGACAAAAATCACACAAAGAGAGCTAAATGAAATGAAATAAGTAATACGCCTGATTTAAAATAATGGTCATAGGGGCGCCTGGGTGGCACAGCAGTTAAGCATCTGCCTTCTGCTCAGGGCGTGATCCCGGCGTTATGGGATCGAGCCCCACATCAGGCTCCTCTGCTGTGAGCCTGCTTCTTCCTCTCCCACTCCCCCTGCTTGTGTTCCCTCTCTCACTGGCTGTCTCTATCTCTGTCAAATAAATAAATAAAATCTTTAAAAAATAAATAAATAAATAAATAAATAAATAAATAAGTAAAATAATGGTCATAAAAATACTCACTGGACTTAAGAAAAGAGAGGGGGACCTCAGTGAGAGCATCACAAAGAGAGAGAAAATATAAAAAATAACCAATCAGAGATGAAGAACTCAATAATTGAAATTAAAAATACACTAGAGGGAATAAATGGTAGACTAGAGGAAACAGAAGAATGGATCAGTGTCTTGGAGGACAGAATAATGGAAAACAAGTTGAACAGAAAAGAGAAAAAGAACAATAAAAAATGAAAATAGATTAACGGCATTCAGCAACACCATTAAGCATAACATTCCCACTGTAGCGATCCCAGAATGAGAAGAGAGAGAAAAGGGGACAAAAAATGTATTTGAAGAAACAGTAGCTGAAAACTTCCCAAATCTGGGGAAGGAAACAGGAATCTAGATCTAGGAGACACAAAAAGCCCCCAACAACATCAACCCAAGAAGGTCTACACCAAGACACATAGTAATTAAAATGGCAAAAAGTAGTGATAAATCGAATTTTAAAAGCAGCAAGAGAAAAGAAAACAGCTATAAAAAAGGGAAACCCAATAAGGCTATCGGCTCATTTTCTAGCAAAAATTTTGCAGGCCAGAAGAAAATGGCATGGTATATTTAAAGTGCTCAGAGAAAAAAATCAACCAAGAATGCTCAGAGAAAAAAATCAACCAAGAATACTCTATCTAGCAAGGCTATCATTCAGAATAGGAGAGACCAAGTTTCCCAGACAAACAAAAGTTAAAGGGATTCATGACCATTATACCAGCACTACAAGAAATGTTAAAGGGGATTCTTTGAGTGGAGAGGAAAGACCATAAGCAAGAGTAAGAAAAGTAGGTAGCACAAGAGCAGTAAAATTAAATATATCTATAAAAATCAATAAAAGGATTCACAAAATAAAATAAAAGTATGTAAAGTATGACACCATATACCTAAAACAAGGCGGGAGGAATAAAAATTTAGTGCTTCTAAAGTGGGTTCAAACTTAAGCGACCATCAAATTAATACAGACTACTAAATGCATAAGATGTTATATATAAACCTAATGGTAACCATAAATCAAAAACCAATAACAGATATGCAAAAAATAAAGAGAAAAGAATCTAAATAAATCACTAAAGAAAGCCAGCAAACCATGAGAGAGCAAGAGAAGAAAGGAACAGAGGAGAACAATAAAAACAACCATAAAACAAGTAACAAAATGGTAAAGTACATATTTATCAATAATTACTTTGAATGTAAATGGAATAAATGCTCCAATCAAAAGTCATAAGATGATGGAATGGATAAAAAAAAGCAAGACCCATCTATATGCTATCTACAAGAGACTCATTTCAGACCTACAGACTTGCAGATTGAAAGTGAGGGATGGAGAAACATTTATGACACAAATGGATTTCAAAATAAAGCCAGAGTAGCAATACACATATTGGACAAACTACTTCAAAACGAAGACTGAAAAAAAAGACAAAGAAGGGCACTATATAATCATAAAGAGGACAATCCAACAAGAAGATATAACAATTGTAAATATTTCTGCACCCAGCACCCAAATACAAAAAGCAGCTAATAACAAACATAAAGGAAATGATCAATAGTAATACAATAATAGTAGGGGACTTTAACACTCCACTTACCACAATGGATAGATCATCCACACAGAAAACCAACAAAGAAACAGTGGCTTTGAATGACACATTGGACCAGATGGATCTAACAGACATATTCAGAACAGTCCATCCTAAAACAGCAGAATACACATTCTTTTCAAGTGTACATGAAATATTTGCCAGAATAGATTACGTGTTAGCCCATAAAGCAAGTTTCAACAAATTCAAAAAGAGTGAAGTCATACCGTACATCTTTTCCAACCACAATTCTATGAAACTAAAAATTAACTACAAGAAAAAATATGGAAGGACCACAAATAGATGGAGGTTAAATAACATGCAACTAAACAATGAATGGGTCAACCAAGAAATCAAAGAGGAAATAAAAAAATACATGGAGACAAATGAAAATGAAACACAATGGTCCAAAATCTTTGGGATGCAGCAAAAGCTGTTCTAAGAGGAAAGTTTATGGCAATATAGGCCTACCTCAAGAAGCAAGAAGAATCTCAAATAAACAACCTAACCTTACACCTAAAGGAGCTTGAAAAAAGAACAAACAAAACCCAAAACCAGGAGAATGAAGAAAATAATAAAGATTAAAGCAGGGGTGCCTGGGTGGCACAGCGGCTAAGTGTCTGCCTTAGGCTCAGGGCGTGATCCCGGCGTTATGGGATCGAGCCCCACATCAAGCTCCTCCACTATGAGCCTGCTTCTTCCTCTCCCACTCCCCCTGCTTGTGTTCCCTCTCTCGCTGGCTGTGTCTATCTCTGTCAAATAAATAAATAAAATCTTAAAAAAAAAAAAGATTAAAGCAGAAATAAGTGAAACAGAAACAAACAACAACTAATAATAATAATAAAACAGATCAATGAAACCAGGATAATAATAATAATAATAATAATAATAATAATAATAACAGATCAATGAAACCTGGATAATAATAATAATAATAATAGAACAGATCAATGAAACCAGGATAATAATAATAGTAATAATAGAACAGATCAACAAAACCAGGAGCTGGCTCTTTGAGAAAATTAGCAAAAATGATAAATCTCTAGCCAACTCATCAAAAAAACAAAAAACAAAAAAGGGAGGGCCTCAAATAAACAAAATCAGAAATGAAAGAGGAAGAATAGCTGACACCATAGAAATACAAAGGATTATAAGAGATTATGAAAATGATATGTCAACAAAAATTGGACAACCTAGAAGAAATGGATAAATTCCTAGAAATAGATAACCTCCCAAAACTGAATCAGGAAGAAATAGAAAATTTGAACAGTCTGATTACCAGCAATGAAATTGAATCAAAAAACTCCCAACACACAAAAGTCCAGGGCCACATGGCTTCACAAGTGAATTCTACCAAACATTTAAAGAAGAGTTAATACCTATTCTCAAACTATTCCAAAAAATAGAAGAAGAAAGGAAGTTTCCAAATTCATTCTATGAGACCAGTATTACCCCGATATGAAAACCAGATAAAAACACTAAAAAAAAAAAAAAGAGAGAGAGAGAGAGAGAGAACTACAGGTCAATATCTCTGATGAACATAGATACAAAAATCCTCAACAAAATCCTCAATAAACCAAATCCAACAATGCATTAAAAAAATCACTCACCACAGTCAAGTGGGATTTAGCCCTAGATGCAAGGGTCATTCCTTATTTGCAAATCAATCAACATGATATACTACATCAACAAAAAAATGATAAAAACCATATGATCATTTCAATAGATGCAGAAGCAGCATTGACAAAGCACAACATCCATTCATGATAAAAACCCTCAACAAAGCAGGTTTAGAGGGAACATACCTCAACATAATAAAGGCCATATATTAAAAACCCACAGCTAACATCATACTCAATGGTGAAAAACTGAGAGCTTTCCCCTAAGATCAGGATCAAGACATGGATGTCCACTCTCTGCACTTTTATTCCACATAGTACCAGAAGCCCCAACCAGCAATCAGACAACAAAAAGAAATAAAATGCATCCAAACTAGTAAGGAAGAAGTAAAATATTCACTATTTGCAGATGCCATTATATACAGAAAACCCTAAAGACTCCACCAAAAACTACTAAACTGATTAATGAATTCCGCAGAGTCACAGGATACAAAATAAATACACAGAAACCCATTGCATTTCTATACACTAATAATGAAGTAGCAGAAAGAGTAATTAAGAAAACAAGCCCATCTACAACTACACCAAAACTAATAAAATATCTAGGAAGAAATTTAACCAAGGAAGTAAAAGACCTGTACTCTGAAAACTATCAAACATTGATGAAAGAAACTGAAGATAACACAAATGGAAAAATATCCCATGCTCATGGACTGGGAAAACCAGTATTGTTAAAATGCCCATACTTCCCAAAGCAATCTACCATTTAATGCAATCCCTATCAAAATATCAACAGCATTTTTCACAGAACTAGAACATATAATACAAAATTTGTATGGGGCCACAAAACACCCTGAATAGTCAAAGCAATCTTGAGAAAGAACAAAACTGGAGTATCACAATCCCACACTTCAAGATACAGTGCAAAGCTGGAGTTATCAAAACAGTATGGTACTGGCACAAAAACAGACACATAGATCAACAGAACAGAATAGAGAGCCAAAATGATATGGTCAATTCTCCCACAAAGGAGGCAAATATATGCAATAGGGAAAAGACAGTCTCCTCAACAAACGATGTTGGGAAAACTGGACACCTACATGCAAAATAATGAAACTGGACCACATCCTGATACCATACACAAAAATAAGCTCAAAATGGATTAAAGACCTAAATGTGAGTCCTGAAACCACAAAAATCCTAGAAGAGAGCACAGGCAGAATTTCTCTGACATCAGCCATAGCAACATTTTTCCAGATATGTCTCCTAAGGCAAGGGAAACAAAAGCAAAAATAAACTATTGGTACTACATCAAAATAAAAAACTCTTGCACGGCAAAGGAAACAATGAACAAAACTAAAAGACAACTACTAAATGGGAAAGGTATTTGCAAATGGCATATCCAAGAAAGGGTTGGTATCCAAAATATATACTTATACAACTCAATACCAAAAATCAAATAATCCAATTAAAAAATGGGCAGAAGACATGGACATTTCTCCAAAGACACATAAATGGCCAACAGACACATGAAAACATGTTCAACATCACTAAACATCAGGGAAATGCAAATCAAAACCACATGATATATCACTTCACTCTTGTCAGAGTGGCTAAAATCAACAAGATAAACAAGTGTTGGCAAAGATGTGAAGAAAAAGGAACCTTATGCACTGTTGGTGGGAATGCAAACTGGTGCAGCCACTGTGGAAAACTGCATGGAGGTTCCTCAAAAATGTAAATACCAAATGATCAAGTCATTCCATTACTGGGTATTTATCCCAAGAATACAAAAACACTAATTTGAAAAGATACATGCACCTCTATGCTTACTGCAGCATTATTTACAATAGCCAAGATATGGAAGCAACCCCTGTCCATCCATAGATGAATAGATAAAGAAGTTGTGGTATATATACACAATGGAATATTATCAGCCATATAAAGAATGAAATTTACCCATCTGCAGCAACATGGATGGACCTAGAGGGTATAATGCTAAGTGAAATAAGTCAGAGAAAGACAAATACCATGAGATTTCACTCATATGTGGAATTTAAGAAACAATACAAAGGAACAGTGGAAAAACAGACAAACAAAAAAACAGACTCTTAGAGAACAAACTGATGGCTACCTGAGAGGAGGTGGGTGAAGGGATGGATATAGGTAAAGAGGATACAGAGTATACTTATCATAACAACAAGTATCAGTGAGGATATGGAGAAAACCTTCATGCACTGTTGGTGGGAATGTAAACTGGTATAGCTACTGTGGAAAACAGTATGGAGCTTCCTCAAAAAAAATAAAAATAGAAATACCATATGATTCAATAATTTCACTACTGGGTATTTACCCAGAGAAAACAAACACACTAACTTGAAAAGAAACATGCACTCTATGTTTACTGCAGCATCATTTACAATAGCCAAGACATGGAAGCAGCCCAAGTGTCCAAATGGATAAGGAAAATGTGGTATATGTATACAATGGAATACTACACAGCCATAAAAAAGGATGGCATTAGCCATTTTGGGACAGCATGGATGGACCTAGAGGATATTATGTTAAATGAAATAAGTCAGACTGAGAAAGACAAATACTATGTGATTCCACTCATAAATGGAACCTAAAAAATAAAAAACAAACAAAAAGCAGAATCAGCACCACTATAAATACAGAGAATAAACTGATGGTTACCAGAGGGTAGCAAGTGGAAGACTGGACAAAATGGGTGAAGGGGAAAGGGAGATACTGACTTCCAGTTATGGAATGACTAAGTCATAGGAATAAAAAGCAGAGCATAAGGAATACAGTCAATGATATTGTAATAGCAATGAAATGGGACAGATTACGGGTAGCTATACTTGTGGTGAACATAGATAATGTATAAACTTGTCAAATCACTAAGTTATATACCTGAAACTAATGTAACATTCTGTGTCAACTGTACTAATAAAAAAAAAAGAGTACACTTATCTTGACCACTGAGTAATGTATAGAGTCGCTGAATCACTATTGTTATATACCTGACACTAATATAACATTGTATGTTAATTATAATGGAATTAAAATTGAAAAAATAAATAAATAATTTCTGATACAGGTATACCTTTTTTTATGGTAGTTCTATTTTTAATTTTTTGAGGAACGTCCATACTGTTCTCCATAGTGGCTGCACCAATTTACATTCCCATCAACAGTGCACAAGGGTTCTTTTTTCCTCACATTCTCACCAACACTTATTTCTTTTTGATTTTAGCCATTCCGACAAGTGTGAGGTCATATCTCATTGTGGTTTTGATTTGCACTTCCCTGATGATTAATAATGTACCTGTTACCCAGCTATACATCTTCTTTCCAATAAAGTTCATTCAGATTTTCAGGCACACCTCTTTTTTATTGTGCTTCCCTTTACTGCACTTCACAGATACTGCATTTTTTACAGATTGAAGGTTTGTGACAACTCGACAAGCCCTTCTACCAGAGCCACTTTTCCAATAGCATTTGCTCACTTCGTGTCTCTGTCCATTTTGGTAAGTCTCACAATATCTCAAACTTTTTAATTATTATTGTATTTGTTATGGTGCTCTGTAATCAGTGATCTTTGAGGTTACTATGGTAATTGTTTTGAGGCATCACACCCATATAAGACAGTAAACTTAATAAATGTTGTTTATATTCTGACTACTCCACCAACCCTGTCTCTCTCCCTCCCGTTGGACCTCCCTATTCCCTGAGAAACAGTAATATTTAAATTAGCCTAATTAATAACCCCACAATGGCTTCTACTGTTCAAATGAAAGGAAAGTTACACATCTCTCACTTCAAATTGAACGCTAGAAATGATTAAGCTTAGTGAAAAGAAGACATGTCATAAAAGCTGAGATTGGCCAAAAACTAGGCCTCTTATGCCAGTTAGCCAAATTGTGAATGCAAAAGAAAACTTCTTGAAGGAAATTAAAAGTGTTACTCCAGTGAACACTAAAAATGGTAAGAAAATGAAACAGCTTTATTTCTGATATGGAAAAAGTTTTAGTGGTCTTGATAGAAGATAAAACCAGCTACACCATTCCCTTAAGCCAAAGCCAAACCCAGAGCTAAGGCCCTCGCTCTCTTTAATTTTATGAAGGCAAAGAGTGGTAAGGAAGCTGCAGAAGACAAGTCTGAAGCTAGCAGCAGTTGGTTCTTGAGGTTTAAGTAAAGAAACTGCTCCATAACAAAAACGTGCCAGGTGAAGCAGCACGTGCTGATACAGAAGCTGCGAGTTATCGAGAAGATCTGGCTAAATAGTTAATGAAGGGGGTTACACTAAACAACATTTTTGTGGATGAAACAGCCTTGTAGTGAAAGAAGATGCCACGTAGGACTTTCATAGCTAGAGAGGAGAAGTCGATGCTTGGCTTCAAAGCTTCAAATGGCAAGCTGACTCTCTGGTTAGGGACTAACGCAACTGGTGAGTTTAAGTTGAAGTCAAAGCTCATTTACCACTCAGAAAATCCTAGAGCCCTTGTGAATTATGCTAAATCTACTCTGTCCATGCTGTAAAAATGGAACAAGAAAATGTAGATGAGAGCACATCTGCTGACAGTGTGGTTTACTACACATTTTAAGCCCACTTTTGAGACCTACTGCTCAATAAAAAAGAAAGATTCCTTTCAAAGTAGTACTGTTCATTGACAAGGTACCCAGTCACCCAAGAGCTCCGAAGCAAACGTACAAGATTAAAATCATTTTCATACCTGCTACCACAACATCGATTCTGCAGCCCATGGGTCAAGGAGTAATTCTGACATTCAAGTCTTATTAAGAAATACAATTTGGGGGTGCCTGGGTGGTGCAGTACATTGAGCATCCAACTCTTGGTTTTTTTGGCTCAGGTCATAATCTCAGGGTGGTGCAACCAAGCCCCATGACGGGCTCCACACTCAGTGTGGAGTCCGCCTGAGATTCTCTCTCTCCCTCTGCCCCTCCCCCCCACCCCATTCCTGTGTACGTGCTCTCTCTCTCTCTGAAATAAATAAATACATCTTTAAAAAAAAAAGAAATACATTTTATAAGGCTAGAGCTGCCATAAATAGGCAGCTTTCATAGACAAAGTAAATGAAAAACCCTCTGTATAAGGTTCACCATTCTACATGCCATTAAAAACATTTGTGATTCATGGGAAGAGGTCCAAATATCAACATGAACAGGAGTTTGGAAGAAGTTGATTGCAGCTCTCATGGATGACTTTGAAGGGTTGAAAACGTCATTGGAGGAAGTAACTGCAGATGTGGTGGAAATAGCAAGAGAACTAGAATTAGAAGTGGAGCCTGAAGATGGGACGGAATTGCTGCAATCTCCTGAAAAACTTGAATGGATGAGGAGTTGCTTCTTATGAATGAGCAAAGAAACTGGTTTCTTGAGAAAGAATCTACTCCTAGTGAATATGTAAAGATTGTTGAAATGACAACAAAAGATTTAGAATATTATATAAACTTAGTTGATAAAGCAATGGCAGGTTTGAAAGAATTGACTCCAATATTTAAAGAAATACTACTATGGGTAAAATGCTATCAAACAGCATCACATCCTACAGAGAAATTGTTTGTGAAAGGAAGAGTCGATCGATGTGGCAAACTTCATTGTTAACTTATTTTAAGAAATTGCCACAGTCACCCCTACCTTCAGTAACCACCACCTTGATCAATCAGCAGCCATCAACATACAGGCAAAAAGATTACAACTCACTGAAAGCTTAGTAGATGGTTAGCATTTTTCAATAACAAAGTCTTTTTTCAATTAAGACATGTACATATTTTTTGTAGACACAACGCTATCACACACTTAAAAGACCACAGTGTAGTGTAAACATAACTTTTACATGCAGGGGGAAACCAAAGAATTCGTTTGACTCACATTACTATAATGTTCATTTTACTGCAGGGTCTGGAATGGAACCCAAGAATCTCTGAGATATGCTTGTATTATTCTAAATTTCTGTGACATTGTACCCCTTCATACTGTTTATCAGTACCTTGAAGCTCTTTAAACAAGGTGTCCTTAATTCCTTCTTTAATTCATTACTGGGCACCTACTACATGTCAGGCACTGTGATATCCTCAAAAAGGAACAGAATGAGACATCGCACACAATTCCTGCCCTCAGTCCTCACATAAACATAACTTATTAATACCTGGCTTAACCTATAAATATCTGTTACAGTTACAACTTTATTATTAGCCATTTGGAAAATTTAAGGTTTTTTTTTTATTATCTACCATTTGGGAAAATACAAATTACTGATTATTATTTTTCTAATGTGCTAGTGACTGGGGAGAGAAGATTAAAGAGTAGGAGAGCAGTAGATGGCCAAAGTCATTTGCAAATGGGGAAAAGGCATCAAACGGGAAAACTAGGAAGGATACAAGATACGTTCCACCAAGTTCACTATTTTACTGTGGCCCAACCCTCTTTATCACTCAAACTTGGGCAGACAGATAGAAACTGCATTGTCATTCGGAACAATGTCTTTGGACCAAAAGAATCACAACATTTCTGTTTCACAAGACTAATGCCTTTTTTTTTTTTCTATTTTACTGAGGCTACTGCAATGGTGCTATGTCTTCAGAGGGTCTATTAATCAAGGTTATCACTCTACTCCATATAAACCTAAGAAAAATATTGGTGAAATTTAATTATAATGTCAACCTGGTGTTCCTCAACCTTTCTCTTAAGTAGATGCAGTGAAACTCTCATACACGTTTTCATATTATTGAGGTCCAAGTGAATTTATAGTCGGAAGGAATCCCCTATCAACCAACCAAAAGCAACTAAACAACAATTTATGAAAAAAAAATCTATGCAACAGAATGGAGAAAAAATAGTTGACCAAATGATAATAGTGATTTTTTTTTTCTTTAGGAAGAAACTATGTACATTTAGGAAAAAACCTTGATAAGTTACTTCAGAGTGGAAGGGGAACTCCAAGGGAACAGATTGAAAGAAAAAAACAGCTAACCTGATATGTATAAAAATTAACAGAAATTGGTGAGTGAAGAAGAAACGGAAGAGAAAAGAAAGGGTAAGCTAAAAGATGGTAGGGCTAACAATACGGCCTTAAGTTGGAACCCACTGGGCGGAAATGCTCAGGGACTTTTCAAGAATGGGAAAGTTTAATTCAGTTTTGACTTATCACTGTATGTAAATCTCATCATCATTATCCCTCAATCTCCAAAGAAATATTATGAACACAGCTGCCTAATGATATGAGTAAAATTTCAGAATCCAGGGAATAGGGCTGTGTCCCACATTTGGCTTAAATCCAAGCAGAGATAAAGGCAAAACATAAAGCAAAAATCAATAGTGGAATGTTGAACTTTTGTTGTAACTGCAATGAAATGTTCTGCAAGTATTAAAAATTAGAAAGGTTGGAGAACCTATTTAATTGAATATGCCTGGCATGTGACAGGTGGTGACGTAGATGACTGAGAAAATATATTCATGGAAAAACATCTATGATATTCTACTAAGTAAAAAACGTTTATAATGAAGTACTAAGCAGAATATAAAATCATACATACACTATAATTATATATACGTAAAACATATGATGCCTAGGGATAAAAACTGTAAGGGAATATATAAAAACAAACAGTTGTGTAGGGAGACAAGAGTATACAGAATTTTATCTTTTTTTTAAAAAAAGTCTACTACTGTTATTAAGTTTAAGTAAAATTTGAGATAAAAATGGTCTTTGAATTTTCTATTTCTATATAATGTAATCAGCTCTTTACGTGAACATATTTGAAAGATGGTGATTTCAATAGCTAAGATGATCAAAAGAGAACAAACATAAATTTAGGAGTACTGCTATTTGGATCAATTTGAAGACGGTATGAATAGCCTTGAAATAGACATCAGTCAAATTAGACAGTAGGCCCATAGCAGGGCTTAGATTTTTGCAGTATTTATAAAACAAAACAATTTTTTAAATACTACTTTTTACATATTATGAAAAAAAAGCCTTTTAAAATTCTGATTAACTAAACTTTCAGCCTCAAGAGGGCAATTTGCTATTACCAACAATCTCAAAAATCCTTTAGTGCAGAAAATGCTCAAGGACAAATACCCAGATGAATTTCACCTGTGTTCTCACTTCCCCTCACTCTAGTTTCATCTAATCTCAAGACTGACCTTCCTACAAAGAAATGAATCTAACCTCAGATAGGGATGACGAGCACAAGACTAGGAACAGAAAAAGTAACCTAAAACACAAAATGTTTATTTTTCCTATGAGCGTTTATTGCCTGTCCTCTGTGTGCCAGGTACATTATATTTGCATCTCACCACAATCCTAGGAACCAGGCATTATTGTTCTCAATTTATAGATAAACCAACAGAGAGTCCCAAAGATTAAGTGACTTGCTCAAGGTCACACAACCAGCAAATTAGGCTATGACCCAGAGTTGATTTATGCCAAAGCCTTTCCTTTACGGGAAAAGCGTAGCTGCTTACACACACCACACTGCCTTGACACCTTGAAACCAGCTAAGGAAACACTGGATTAGGAGGAAAATAAGCAGAAAAGGTCATCATTTGCAGTCATAAAGATCCAGCGACTTATATAAAGCTGTCTTAACTGATGAGATTTAGACTATAGAAATTCCCCTAAATTCTAACCAGACAAAAACAGGATTCGTAAGAGGGAAATTTTACTAGAACTGCTGTCTTATACTTACAGGAGCCAGCCTGACTCTAAATCGTGTTTCTGACTCCAGTAACAGAGGTAAAAGACAAGTAGCAAAGCCACAGAAACAAGTACTGAGATGAGAGTGCTGAACCTAGGCCAGGAATCAAGAGTTCTACAGTGAGGATGAAGCACTGTTTATGTTAATGGTCTAGAAAAAGTCCAGGAAAGAGATCCAGTACAGAATTATCTCTAAACTGGAAGGCTACAGAAGATTATTCATGAATCACAGAAATGAATGAGAACTACGAGGTAAAGGCCAGGACAAAGCTGAGAAATGTAAACTGGAAAGGGTGGGAAAGAGGAGTGTTTGAAAACATTGGAAATATTGAAACATATGGTAAATCGTGAGACAGTTTGAGCTATGGCATGGTTATATAAATTCCGGCTGCAAAATCTGGTGGCAGATTGGAAGCATGTGTTCCAAAACAATCCCATAAGATTTCCTATTAAAGTTGAAGAAAATGAGTAGTAAGGGTTCTTTGTACTTACAGGCATCTGAGACTCTTCAAAAGGTGATTTTAATGTAACATTTTATTTATCTTTTTAAAGACGTTTTATTTAGTTAGTTATTTGAGAGAGAGAGAGAGAGAGAGAGAGAGAAAGTGTGCGCACCCAGAGGGAGAGGGACAAGCAGACTCCCTGCCGGGCAGGGAGCCCGATGCAGGGCTCCATCCCAGGATCCTGAGATCATGACCTGAGCCAAAGGCAGATGCTTAACCAGCTGAGCCACCCAGGCGCCCCTAATGTAACTCTTTAAATGAAAGCACCACGGATTTGGTCCCAACCTCAAATAATTTAGGATATATAGTCTATATAGTATATTAACTCACTGAATTATTTATGCCAAATATATCTCCCTTAGAAGAGGGTACCCTTCCCTATTCAGTGTTCCAGATATAGTGAAAATCTATTACAGCTGGAAAAAAAAAATCTATGAAAGCAAAAGGTGGAGGATGAAGCTTGAAAGATGGACTGGGGAGAGACTGCGAAAGACCTCGTATGCAAACGTAAGGAGTTGGAATTGTATCCGGGCAACAGGAAGCCTAATGAGGTCTTTAAACTAGGGAATAAATAATTTAAATTTGATTTTTTAGAAGGTACTCTGCAGCAATACAGAAGACAAATCCAGGATAAATACACGAGATTTCAAAACACAAGACAGTGGCAGTAGCGGCAGAAATACACTGGTGAGAATCCTCACGCTAGTTAGACTTTCTGACACTAAATGAGTAGAATTTATTGGTACAACAGGCCCAATCCTGCTTTTATTTCAACACCTTTCACTACAATCAAACATCCCAATGAGATAAATTCAAATTTCTTAACATGGCATGTAAGAATAGGTGGTTATAATACTTATACAATCATATGAAATTAATATGCAAACTAATATATAAATTAACGTTCAAAATAAATTTTTTTCCAAATAAACTACAGATGTAGACAAACAGATATCTGCTTATTGTGTAATAAGTTGTAGCACAAATTATTCATATAGTCATTTTAATAATTTCCAAATCTCTTGAGTTTTAGAACGTGTTGACTTAATCTTTCTAAAGCGGCCATGATCAGATATTTAAAATCATAACAAGCTTTTCCCAACATCTTCCTGTTAAAATGACAGTCATTAGTTCCTGGTGCCCAGCAGCACTTTGTTGCAGCAGTAAAGGGCTGGGCATGCTGTTTGCATGTCACTGTCACACAAGCATATGAATGCTAGTGTTTCCCACAGGACATGAAACACTTGTGCCTCAGGACACTCCCCAAAAAATGATGCCACAAAAACCACTCATGCTGCAGGCTTTTCCATTGCCTCCAACACCAACAGGACACTCGGGAGTATCGGGCAAGCACTGACGACTTCCCAGGGCCACATTAATCCACACCAGCAAGGTTACTAGGGCCCATAATCTAGCCCTACCGACTGCACCAGACAACATCATTAGGTAACATATTCTCTCAATAAAATTTACCAATCTGCATGAAAGCGATTCAATATTTTACTAACCAGTATCTCTGTACTGGTGACTATAGTTGAATAATTCCAGTCCTGCATACAAGACTCCTTACAACTGACTCCAACAACTAGCTTCCATCACTCCATCCCTTGCTCCCATCTTCCACACACCTAGCAATATATAGGAATATTGGCCATTCCCCAAAGACACTCTGTTCTTTCACAGTCCATGCTCTGCACATATCTAGAATGTCCTCCTCCACATACTGAATTATAATTTTCCTGCAAAGCCAGGAAATTGTTCTCTTTGGTTATAAAATCTCTTCCCTAAATCCTCCAAGTTCATATAGTCACCCCTTTCTCTTTTCAGCTCAACAATGGATAAATACCTATTTTAAAGCATTTATCACGTATTTTATTATTTATTTACATGATTCTTACCCACTAGATTATGAGCGACTCAAAGGTAGAGACTATGTCCTCCTCTTCCTCTCCATGTCTTAAATGAGTACAGCGGCTCATGTATGGCAGACACGCAAAGCACATGTATTTAAAAGAATGAATAAATAACTAAGCCAAAAAAAATTTTTTCTATACTGTATGCTATAACTGGAAAATTTTACAAACAAACATGTACAAGAGAATACTTATTTTTTCTACACTCTTCTAGAGAGTAGAGAGTATATACGGCTTTGTAGAGATGGCAGCATGTAGCTCTCTCCCTGGCCTTCCCACTGGATTATCTCAGGTAGTCTAATTATTACTTTTGCCACCATGGGGTTACTATCAGTGAAGTTTTTTTTTTAATATAGATATGCAAAATATTTATTTTTATTTAATTTGCCCTTATTTTCACATTCTTCTAGCATTTAAGTCTGTATGATTGCTATCATTATCCTCATCAGCATCACCGGCCCACATTAGACTGTCCCTATTAGAATGTAAATTATTTTGTCAATTTTTTTATTTGTCTTTCTTCCTTTCCTTCTTCTTCCTTTCTGGCTTTTTTTTTTTTTTTTAAGTTAAAAGTGGTATATAACATCATATTAGTTTTAGGTGTTCGACTTAATAATTCAATATCTGCCTACACTATAAAGTGATCACAACAGTCTTGATACCATCCATCAACATACAATTGACCTCCTTCACACTTTCCCCTCTGAAAGCCACCAGTCTGTTCTCTGTATCTCTGAGTTCAGTTTTGTTTCATTTATTTTTTGTTTATTAGATTCCACATATAAGTGAAATCATACGGTATTTGTCTTTCCTTGTCTGATGTGCTTCACCTAGCATAACACCCTCAAGATCCACGCATTTGTCACAAATGACAAGATTTCTTTTTTGTGGCTAAGTATCACCCCATATTGTGTGTGTGTGTGTGTGTGTGTGTGTGTGTGTGTGTGTGAGTGTGTACACCACATCTTCTTTATTTATCCATCAATGGACACTTAGGTTGTTTCCACATATTGGCTATTGTAAATAATGCTTCAATGAACACAGGCTAAATATATTTTCTCAAACTAGTATTTTCATTTTCTTTCAATAAACACCCAGAAGTGAAATAGCTGGATCATATGGGAGATCTATTTTTAATTTTTTGAGGACCTTCCATACTGTTTTTCATAGTGGCTGCACCAGTTTGCATTCCCACCAACAGTATACTTGGATTCCCTTTTCTCCACATCCTCTCCAACACTGATTTCTTGTCTTTTTGATAACAGCCATTCTAACAAGTGTGAGGTGGTATCCCATTGTGGTTTCGATTTGAAATTACCTAATAAGCAGTGACGTTGAATATCTTTTCATGTGCCTATTGGCCACCTGTATGACTTCTTTGGAAAAATGTCTTTGTAGTTCCTCTGACCATTGTTTAATCAAATTGTTTGATTTTTCATTATTGAGCTGAGTTCTTTATATATTTTGGATATTAACCCCTTATTGGATATAGGATTTGCAAATATTTTCTCCTATTCTGTAGGTTGCCTTTTCATTTTATTGATGGTTTCTTTTGCTACGCAGAAGCTTTCAGTTAGATGTAGTCCCACCTGTTTATACTGGCTTTTGTTGCCTTTGCTTTTGGGTCATACCCAAAAATTCAATACCAAGACCAATGTCAAGGCACCCAGTAGCTATGCTTTCTTCTAGCATCAGTGCAACTGTGAATTTTTGAAAACTTTCATTATTGAAGTAAAAGTTTAAATCACTGGTTAAGCAATATAATGAGGATCTCAAATTTGAATTCCCATACCCTGTTAATTCTCCTCAACAAAATGTCTTACTGCATGAAAAGTTTATCACAAAGCAATGGGGTCAAGTAAATAATATCAGTACCTTACCACAAAGCAAAAGATTTTAATTTCTTAAAGCGTCTGCAAATGAAGGGGTACCTGGCTAGCTCAGCTGGAAGAGCACCCAGCTCTTGATCTCAGGGTCATGAATTCGAGCCCTATGTTGGGTATAGAGATTACTCAAACAAACTTTTTTTTTTAAGAGTTCATTTTTAAGTAATCTCCACACCCAGCGTGGGGCTCAAACTCACAACCTGGAGATCAAGAGCCACACGCTCCCCCAACTGAGCCAGCCAGGTATCCCAAATAAAAAAACTTTTAAAAAAAAGTGTCTGCAAGTGTAAAATAACAAAGCACAACTGCAGAACTGCTTATTTACCAGTTTGCATAAAAACTGCCAACACTAGGGCACCTGGGTGGCTCAGTCTGTTAAGGGGCTGCTTTTGCATTAGGCTTCCTGCTCAGCAGGGAGTCTGCTTGTCCCTCTCCCTCTGCCCCTCCCCTCCATGTGTTCTCTCTCTCTCTGCTCTCTCTCTTTCTCTCAAAAAAGTAAATAAAATCTTTTAAAAAAAAAACTGACAACACTATATTTTAAATCAATAAACCAAAAAGGAGACACAGAATAAATGACACTTTCAACAATACTATTACTAAGTGTATTGACGGCATGTGAGAGACAACTCTAGTCACGAAAATTACTAAAGTTTTCAATGCAGATGAATGAATCCACAGTTAGTAGTCTAGTTAATAACTGACATTATAGCACCTGAAGAGAAATGACAAAAAAATATATTATTTGTCTGGCAAAAAAGTATCAGATTTCAAAACAAAATATTATAGAAATACTGTATAATTTTATGACAAGAAAGTATAAAGTCTCTACAACCAGAGTTTATTCTGAAAAAACTGAAATTCAAGTAACACTATCTTATTCCAAAGAAGCTCTTGAATGCAAAATCTTGTCTATAGATACAGATTCCACATTAGTTTCAAAATGAAGAATCTAGTCAATCCCAAACTGCTTTCGGCTTCATACAGAGAAATGTGTTCATACAGAGAAATCTGTGCCATTCCATACCTCAGTGCATTAGTCTATTCAAATGGAAAGCTTTCATTTTAAAGTTTCTGGGTTAAAAATTAGCATTGACATTGTGAGTGATTCTTACTTTATAGATTTGTTGAAGGCTGGTAATTGGCTTCAAAAAAGAAAAAATGGCTCACGTAAGTGACAGTTTCAAACACCTGGATGAACTCAATCAAAAATTTCCACGAACCATGCAACATATTAATGAGTATGACAAAGTTTATAGGTTCAGAGCAACAGTTCAGCTTCATAAAAATTAAGTTAAAATGATTCACCAGTGACAGGCAACGTTATAATCTGAGTCCTAATTAAGGCTAGCAGAGTACTGTATATGCTTGAACAAGAATATCAACATTATTATTAAATAATTGATTTTTTTAAACTTCCATTGGACTGGAAATCCATTCACATTATGGGAAGAAATTTCAACATTACATTTGTCAGTGAAAGACAAGGAAGAGCAAGCAGCTCAATGTTACCACCACTAAAGTAAAATTTAAAGAGAGTGAATTTTCAAGATTAATAGCATAAAAGGAATTTCCATCAACCAAAGAAAAAGAAATAAGTTCTTTCTTGCAATTGGCTACCAACTACTTGTATAGTTTGTCAATGGTGAGCAACAAGAATTTGAAGAGATCATCTTTAGACAGTCTCGATCAGGAATGATGTATATATTTCAAAAATAGGCATATAAACGTGATAAAAAGTATCCTCACAGAAGCCAGCTAAGTTTCTCACTTTAGATATTGAAGGATATTTAGTTAAAAGTTTTTACAATTCAACATTTACTATCTTCCATAAGAGCCTGCATTTTGTTTTGCTTATAATTATATAATAGAAAATGTGATTTTTTTCCTCTAAGTTTTTGTTTAAATTCCAGTTAGTTAACATATAGTGTAATATTAGTTTCAGGAGTAGAATTTAGTGATTCAACACTTACACACACACCCAGTGCTCATCACAAGTGCCCTCCCTAATACCCATCACCTATTTAACCCATGCCCTCCTCTGGTAACCATTAGTTTGTTCTGTATACGTAAGAGTCTGTTTCATGGTGTTCCTCTTTTCCCTCTATGTTCATTTGTCTCGTTTCTTAAATTCCACATAGGAGTGAAGTCATATGGTATTTGTCTTTCTATGACTTATTTCTTTTTTTTTTAAGATTTTTAATTATTTATTAACACAGGGATATATACAGTATCAAGTCATCTGCAAAGAGTGAATGTTTGACTCCTCCCTGCAGGTCTGGATGCCTTTTATTTCTTTGTGTTGTCTGACTGCTGAGACTAGGACTTCCAGTACTATGTTCAATAACAGTAGTGAGAGTAGACATCTCTGTCTTATTCCTGACCATAGAGGAAAAGCTCTCAGTTTTTCCCCACTGAGGATGATACTAGCTATGGGTTTTTCATGTATGGCCTTTATTAAGCTGAGGTATGTTCCCTCTAACCCTACTTTGTCGAGGGTTTTTATCATGAATGGATGTTCTACTTTGTCAAATTTTTGTCTGCATCTATTGAAAGGATCTTATCCTTGAAATGTTCTTATCCTTTGTTTTATTAATGTGGGGAGAAAACATCATTTATTTTTTCACAAAATCCCATATAGATGCCCCCAAATCTTTTCCAGTTTACCCCAACATGACATAGATGTCTATTATTGTTTTCTATGTGTAGCATGACACGAAAAAGGTTAGGAAGCACTAGTAAAGGAATGTAACTAGTCAGCTAAAATACATATATGGTAGAAGGGGAAAAAACAAGACTACAAATAGTAAATAGGGGACAGACCACAAGGGGTCTTGTTTGCCAGGCTAAGAATTGTATACTCTCACCAGCCTTTATCAACCAGAAATCTGAAAGACAATTACGCTCTCAAGTCCTAAAGCATCCATTGTATGTAACAAATTAATTAATCTCTAGTGATCTCTAATGCTTCCAGTACAGTAGTAGCTATATACCCATCCCTGGGAGAAGTAAGAAAATCATTTTCATCATTTTGTGTGTACCATCTTTCAGAGGAAGGACTTCAGTTAAAGGCTACGTGCAAGTAGCAATGGGGAGACACAGCTATTTTAAGCAAAAGAGTGACATGATCAGATTTTTCATGTGTAAAGTTCCTTCTGGCAACAGTCCCATTTAAATCATTTTTAATAAAAATTCAAATGATTTGAGATCAGTAAAGACCCCAACACTGATCTATTTGAATAAGCCTACAGCAGCAAAATCCAAATTTCAATTCTTTCCTTAAAATATTATTTTAAATGGCTGATTATGATGATAACATCAATGGCCATTGTGATTGTAATTAGCATGTTATAGCGATTTATAACTCAAAAGCATTTTCATTTACCTAGTGTCACTTCAACCTATGACAAAAATACCAAAAACTTTTATCTACATAAATAGACACTTCATATTGCATGTAGCATCACGTCAGCGTAAGTTAATGTAAAATTTTTAATACAAAATTTAAAAATAAAGTCTGTATCTATCGTTCAAAAAAATATACTTCCTGCTGCTTAAATTGTTTACACTTTCACAGTTTCACACAAATGGGTAAGTTCACTCTCTGGTTTGAGGTTCCTGACCCCGAAATGAAGAGCGCCATCAACATTTATTTTGATGCTACTTTTCACTAAAATTTATAAAAACTACAAAGCAAAGAAAATTTCAGAGGGAGAACTACAAGTAATTATCCTAGGGAATGCAAATTTTCTAATACCTGTCCTGTCAACCCCGTAGTAATTCTATTTTTTGACAAACATTCCTGGTTTTCCTGCCATACATGGTAGGACTGTCCTTCTCCCCGAGTGAGGCACAATTGGGCAACGTGCTTGGGCCAGTGAATGTGAGCACAACTGTGATATATATTTCTGAGAGGAAACCTGAAGAGACAGCTTGCAGTTCCCCACAGGCTCTCCTTTCCTTTGCTCTCAATGTTCCAGGTATCTTCTCCCTCAGCCTGTCCCAAAATGAGGATGACACAGAGACCCAAAGTGCCCCAGAGAAAACATACAGCGTGAAAAGGAAATGAACCTATATTGTTTTAGGCTACTGATATTTAGGGAGAGCATAGCTTATACAATAATAAACTGACTAACCCTCAGCCCCAAATCCCCCCTTCTTTGTCCTGTTTTGATACTGGATCTGGACTCTGTAACCAGTTGTCCTTCACCAGTCGGCACAGTGTTAAGCTTTGTCGGCAGAGGGAGCCAGAGCGACATTAAAGGAAGAAGGGGCTTCTCTTTCTGGTTCTGGATGCTTCGTTGTTTTCTTTGTTCCTTGACTGCCAGGATCTTGGTTGCCAGGAGCTTACAGGACACCAACGGCATTCACCCTCCTGACATGTTTCCCTAGCACCCCGGTGGGCGTCTTTCCATCACTTTCAGTAGCACCCCAGCAGGCACCCTAATAGGTGGCTTCCCAGCAAGTTCCCTGAGAACTCCAGCCAGCTTCTCTGCAAGCCCTACCAACACCCTCCCAGATGATTTCCAGCTTGCCTGCCCCAGCTTGTGGCAGCTCCACGGGCCACAGCCACATCCTCTAACATCGGCTGGATCTCAGCCTTAGCTTTGGGGGGAAGGAACCTCTTCCAAATTTGTTCCTTCCTTGGGTACACAGCCTCAGCACTGAAAGAGCTGGCTGCTCCCTCTTACAGGTTAATAATCCTTTATATTACAGTTTTCCTGGTCAAGTTACTATTATAGTTTCTGTCTCCTGGCTGAACTTGGACATCTAGTCTATCCTAACATATACAACTATATACTGAGACGTGGACTTCTATTAGTAATTTTGAAGGACAACCTTGGATCCTGTTCTTTCTCTATTTCATAGCTACTTTTAATGTTTTATTGCCTAAGTTATAATAGAAACTAAGTTATATTTTAAACACTGATATAAAGTGTGTCATAATATACACTATATCTTTTCATTCATTCAGACTTCTTAGCTAATCATTATAAGAAAAAAATACTATGTGAAGGCACACTCATTGCAGGGTTAAGATAAGCTTCTTTGACCAAACATGCAAGAGAAACCATAATCTCGTCAAAAGATTTAAGTCCAAATCTTTATTTACTCATACTGCAAATAAAGTTTATGCTGAATCTTAAAAATGACTATCAGATAATAAAAATACTGCGTTTGGAAACATTTCAATAACTCTTCACTACTTAGTCATATGGCAAAATTACTCCTTCCTCTATAAAAATAAATCCAAGTATTAACTAAAATGACTACTTAGGAAGAGTATGTATGTGCTCTTTATGTACAGAGCCCAGAATAATTCACACTGCTTGGCCCAATCCTCCTACCCCACCTCCAGATAAGCCAATATTTTCATTCAGGAGGAAACTGTTACATAAATAAAAAATGAAGAGCAGATTACGAGTGATGTGAGGGAAATAAGGTATTATAAACCCATGGAAAAGTGCATTGCAGAATATTATTTCAGAGACATCATTCTGGAATTTGTATCTCTGAATACAAATACATTTTTTTTTTTTAAAAAGAGTAGTACAAAGTCTACCTTGTAAAAAACATATATCCAAACTTTTATCTAGTGGCACTCACTAGAAAAATGTAAGGAGAATAATGGCCTCTCAAAGATGTTCCCATTTGAATTCCAGGAACATGCATATGTGTATCCTTACATAGCAAAAGGGGTTTTACAGATGTGGTTAAGATGGGAAGATTATTCTGGAATATCTGCATGGGCCCAATCTACTCTACATGAGTACTTAAAAGAGAAAAATCTTCCCCTCCTGTAGGCAGAGAGAGATGCAATGACAGAAGAAGGGGTAGAGATGGCATCAGGAGAAAGATTCAACACCCCATTGCCAGCCCCAAGAGTAGGAGGCTTTGTGCAAGCAGCAGAAAGAAGACTCTAGGACAGCATCCGGGTGACAGCCATCAAGGAAACAGGGATCTAACTCAGTCCTATAACCTCAAGAAACTGAATTCTTCCAACAACCCAAATAAGCAAGGAAACAATCCTCCACTCCAGCTTCCAGGAAGAAATGCAGCCAGTTCCTTTCATGTTAATGCAGTGAGACCCATGCCAGACTTCTGACCAACAGAACTGTAAGATAATAAATGTGTGTTGTTTTAAGCCTCTAATTTTGTTAGTAGTAGAAAACTAACAGAAGGAATACTATTTAAACCTTGGAAGATCTAGGTCTTCCTTTATTAAAGAAAGTAGCAATGTCCTTCCAGGTATTAAAAAATGCGAGTGTTCACAGAAGTATTTACTGATGATAAACTGGACTGATATCCTCTATAGTTATCAATGCTTTCCTCTTTTAGCTACTTTACTTACTTAACAAACATTTGTATTTACTATGTGCTAGAAACTTCTCTAAGGGCTTTACAAAAGTAAACTCAATTAATCCTCATAATAACTTCTGAAGCAGGTATTATATTTTGTCCTCACTGATTTCATGTGTTGTTAAAAACATATGCTTGGTTGTTAGTTTGACTAATGCCACGCACCATAAGCAATAGCTCTCATGTCCAAGAGAGGTAACGGTGAAACTTCTTGCAAATGTGACCACTAAATCCCAAAGATAACCACTTCTTAAGGTATCAGCAGCTCTCCACTGTTAGGCAGTGCCAGACTTAATTATTCATTCAAAAAACATTTATATCCACTCACAATGGACCACCCACTGCAAAGACAGTCCTTTCTCTAAATCTATTAGAAAAGAGTTTTAAAGTAAGTCAATAACACTAATATAATAAAGTGTAGTTATTAAAAGTACGAATTCTAGAATATGACTGTTTCGGTTAAAATCCTGGCATACTTTGAGCATAGAACTTGAGTCTGCATTTTTTCCATCTGTAAAAATGAGAAAATAATAACTATCTCATAAGATTGTTGTAGGGGCTGAAATCAGATAATGCATATATGGTACAGCATACTAACAGCACAGTAAGCGTCCAGTACATGTTGGCTATTGAGTATTAATGTTGTAAGAGTTATAACAGAGGTATGCAATAAGGGCTATGAGAGCACAAAGGAGAGTCATCTAATCTAGTTTTCAGCTGGCTGGAAACCTGAGATGAATCTGAGTTAAGAAGTACTAGGACTTAGGGGCACCTTGCTGACTCAGTCAGTGAACATGTCTAACTCTTGATCTCAGGGTTGTGAGTTCAAGCCCCACATTGGGTGTAGAAATTACTTAAAAATAAAATCTTAAAAAAAATAAATAAATAACTAGTAGGACTTAGCCAGAGAAAAGTGGGTTGGACTTTCTAGGCAAAGAGACCAGTATATGCTAAACTAGAGAGGGAAGATTAAAAAAAACAAGAGGGAACTAACTTCAATTCGATACAACCAAAACAGGTGGCATGCGCCCCATGAAGGATACCAGGATATAAAGACCGATAAAACATCACAAAAGGACTTCTATGACACACCTAGATGACAAGGCTGTATAGTGAATGCAGTGGGGAGGAAATGATGAATATTGAGGACTTCAAAATAGATTTGTGTGTTAGAGTGCTGTACTATTACAGAAGTTGAGTTAGAGGAGATGAGACTGAAAGTGGAGATACCTATTTGGAGATGAATAATTAAGAAAAATATAATAAAGCCATGAAACAGTGAAGCAATAACGAAAATGGAGAGAAGTAGACAGATTTCAGAGATCTTTGGGAGATAATAATGACAGGATTTGGTAACTGATTATATTTGAGAGCTGAGGGAGAAGAATAAAATTAGAGTGATCCCCCTACACACACCAAGCTTTATTAACAAATGTTTATTGGCTGACAACTATGTGCCCTGGGCATAAAAAGATGATTAAACTTGGCCCATGACTTCAAAGAAACCAGTGACACCAAGGAAAAAGTAGAGATTGGTTACTACTGTTGAGTATCAGAAACATTATAAAATAGTTACATACAAAATGCTGTAACAATTGAGAGAGGAGACAGCTAACAAATGTATCAAAGAACCGTTACCGCTTCACGGCAATGGAGGTGGACACAAAACTGCTCACCAGGTAAAGAGTAAGAGCGTGTGCATAACTGAATTAAAGAAAAAAAAAGAATTAAAGAACATGACAAACAGAGGGATTCATTAAAAGATTACTGTGGATATACTGAAGAAAGTAGATTGTGAATACCTCAAATCGTGGTCCATTCACATTCACAATCCCAGTAAATTTTTACTGAACCACAGTGTATCCAGCAAACAGATGGCATATCCACACTGAGTAACTAGTGTTTAATAAAATGACTCTTTTATAAAGATGTGGGCAGGGTTTAAGGAAACCAACAAGCAGTGCAGGGGGGCTAGCAACAGTGCAAAGCAATTTCCAGAACCAGAAGAAAGTAGCTATACTAAGAGGGCCAGCAGATGGAACTGTTGTTTTCAGTAGAAAGACACAAAAGGCCTGCTCTGAAGGAAGCCTGGGAAGAAATAATGTGACCTCACTGTCCTCCTTCCCTCCAAACCGCAAATATCTCACAACACAGAACCCAAATGAAAGTCAGGGACAAGAGAGCCCACTGGTGCAATCCATAGAGGTCAGCCTCCCGTTGTATACAGCAAAGTGAGGGAAAAGTAGTAGTGTAGGAGTAGATCTAGAAGGGTGAATGGAAAAAATATGCAACATACAGTAATAAAAGTTCAATGACATTCAAATATATCTTTCTTGGTCTTTTAAAATTCACTTCCAATTTCTAGAAACCTTCCTAACCTTTAGTTTGGAAATGGAATTTAACCATTAGCCTTAAACCTGCAAAATCTCTAACATGAGACTTCAATTTATTCTAAAACAGATCCTGGGATTGCAAATGTTTTTGTCTCATCATGAAGTCTGCATCCTATATCTGCTTCCAGTGCATCTCCTTTATGATTTAGTAGATGTACCTTCTTGCACCCTCAATAACAAATCCCCAGATGGGATACAGCCAGTTGTCACCAAGCAGATAGAACAGACCCTTCCTGGTAAATTCTGTATTCAAGAATCCTATGGCTGAGTTAAGACTTAAGTTAGCTTAGATCAGACAATCATTAAAGAGAAATCAACGTGTGGTAATAAAGTTCAGTACCACCAAAGTACTTCTGAAGTTGACCAGTGCAGGTGGGAACTTTAAAGCTTTCGCAAAGTTGTTTTTTTTTTTAATTTAAATTCAATTAGCCAACTTCTAGTACATCATTAGTTTCAGATGTAGTGTTCAATAATTTATCAGTTTCATATAACACCCAGTGCTCATCACATCACGTGCCCTCCTTAATGCCCATCACCCAATTACCCCTTCCCCCAGACACACCTCCCCTCCAGCAACCTTCAGCTTGTTTCCTAAAGTTAGGAGTCTCTCATGGTTTTTCTCCCTCTCTGATGACTTCCAATTCTGCTTTCCCTCCCTTCCCCTACAGTCCTCTG
The DNA here is from genome assembly GCF_023065955.2 of Ursus arctos. NCBI lineage: Eukaryota > Metazoa > Chordata > Mammalia > Carnivora > Ursidae > Ursus > Ursus arctos. The sequence continues at coordinate 54,340,363 of NW_026623078.1, read as the reverse complement.
CCCTGTTTCTCACGTTCCACATATGAGTGAAACCATATAATAATTGTCTTTCTCTGACTAACTTATTTCACTCAGCCTAATACCCTCCAGTTTCATCCACATCGACGTAAGTGGTAAGTACTCATCCTTTCTGATGGCTGAGTAAAGCCTTCCCAGAGTTAAATAAATAACAGATAATAAGGGAATTGCTATTACTTAAGATAGCCACAGTAATAGATACACTCCTGAAATCAGTGACTTAAGACAGCAATGTATCTCTTATTCATATAACGTGTAATGCAGGGGGGGTGGTGGGGGGACAGGGAGAGGAGACTAAGTCATCAGCCAGAACTTAACCACATGAACCCCTTTAGAAACAAGGAAAGCTGGAAAAGGTAGTCCAGGGCTGAGCACTTGGGCAGCAACAACTCTGTGAAAGAAGAATGTAAATCTTTGATGAAAACCTAGTATCTCCACTACAAAATTAATTTTTTATTGTGTGAATAAAAGCAATAATTAATTCTTTCAGCTTTTAGTCAAAAGGAATTCTGTGTGAGGTGATGTATGATGAAACAGATTGTTCATATATGTGCCTGAGAAGCAAACCCCTTACCAAAACCACCATTATGGTTATTCTGTTATCTAGCTATATTGCTTAGTATAAACCCTTTTTCCCAGTTTTAGCATCCAAGAAGCCTAGTTGCAGGATGCATGAAACTGCTAGTTTTCCCTTAGAGCTGAACATAAACTTAGTTGGGGGGAAAAAAACTGCCTAAGTGCATAGAGAGTTCCATCTTCCTCCTGTACCTAAAAGAGCATTTAACCAGCATCTCTGTTTAGCAGAACCTACCAAATTCTGTGTGTTACATAAGAATGCTAAATGTTTATAAACTAAAAAAATTCTTAACTCTAAATGCCAGCACCATGTGATATGGAAAACACAAATTAGAGCTTTTTAATGCGTATTTATAACATGTTCATAATGTTATATCATAACATATAATACATGTTCATAATGCATAAACTGTACAAAACTTGTCCATTCTTAACCTAATTTTTACTATCTAGTTGCCTATACTTTTGGCGGGTAACAACAGTTCTAGAGAGAAAGTAAGTGAAATAATAATATATCACTCCTGGGTCTAAACCTGTTCTTAACTTTTCCCTTTCTATAATCCTATTCCTAATCCTATTTCTAAAACTGCCCATCACAAAATCCAACAAAACTTATTTCTCTTTCATAAAACAACACTGTCTGAAATTTGCAATAATTCACTAATATAAAGAGGAACAGAATCTTCACCTACCATGGCATTTCCACAGCTAATATCTTCCCTTTCCTAAACTACACTCACATTTCCAAAATTCCCTAGGAAGTAATGTAGGAATATACACAAAAAAGGAAATTTGTGGGGCCCTAGGTGGCTCAGTTAGTTAAGCGTCTGCCTTTGGCTCAGGTCATGATCCCACTGTCCTAGGATCGAGTCCCACATGGGGCTCCCTGCTCTGTGGGAAGCATGCTTCTCCTTCTCCCTCTGCCTGCTGCTCCACCTGCTTGTGCTCGCTCTCTCTGTGTCAAATAAATTTTTTTTAATCTTTAAAAAAAGGGAGGGAGGATGTTTATCCTAGTTAAACCTATCATATAAAACAAAGATTGTATAATAGTGAAAAACACCGAAAGAATGAAACAAAATCAGATGGTGAGAAATTCACTAAGACGAAGTTGTCAATGGGAGCAAGGGATGTTCAATAAAAGGAAAACAGACCTGCAGTTTTGAAAAAAACTATACAATGGTAATACATTCAGTAGGAAAAAAAAGTTTTCTTTTTTTTTTAAGATTTTATTTATTTATTTGACAGAGAGAGAGACAGCCAGCGAGAGAGGGAACACAAGCAGGGGGAGTGGGAGAGGAAGAAGCAGGCTCCCAGCGGAGGAGCCTGATGTGGGGCTCCATCCCAGAACGCAGGGATCACGCCCTGAGCCAAAGGCAGACGCTTAACGACTGCGCCACCCAGGCGCCTGAAAAAAAAAAGTTTTCTAAGCTAAAATATTAGGTAGGCTTCCTCACAATTATGAACGGATTCAAATAGTCCTGATCTTCTTCTCCCCTTTTTCTTTGCCTTCTCTTCTTTCTCCCTTTTTACCCTTCCTACTACTACTCTATTATTTCCCATCCAACCCCTCTATATCGCAAGGTGTATTCACTTCTACAAATACTCACATTATAAACTGTTTAGAATAAGTAAAACAAAAAGAAGCCTCCCCCCAAGTGCTCTCTCAAGAGAACTCTGGTCCTGAGACTAGACCAGTGTAGAGAGTTGACCATCAGAGGAGCAAAGATAGATACATATTATGTATAGCAACCAGTTGAGCACATCAGGCATCCTAAGAGCTTACCTGACCCTTTATACACTGATGGCAAATCCCAGTAATTTGGCTCCTAAATATTTCCAAAGCTATCCTGCCTCTTCACCTCCACCAGGACTGCCTTCTTTCATATCTCTATCATGTATCACCTGGATTACTAGAAGAGTCTCCTAACTACTGCTCTTGACTCTAGCATTACATATTCTCATCAATCCCTCATACTGCAGGAGTGGGGTTTTTTTCAACAGAAGTCTGATTATACTGTGTCACTGCTTAAAATGCCTCCATGACTCCCTACTGCCTTCAGGATTAAATCCAAACCAAAAGAAAAACATAAAACGTCTTCAAAGCTCTAACCCTTGCCATCTCTCAAGTCTCCTTTACTGACACACCTCCAATATACCCTATGCTCCAGACCTTCTAAATCACTTCAAGTTAGTTTCTTGACCATGTCCTTCCTCTCTATTACAAAGGAAGTTAAAGCCTGGGGTAGTTTTAGTATTTTTGCTTAGAATATCTTCCTGTGCCCAACTAACATCTACTCATTCTTTGAGCCTCAGCCTAGATGTCATCCCCCCAAAACTGGATCAAGGACTCCTCTTTTATGAATATATCCATGATACACTGTGCACGGCACTCATCATGCAACATTGCAATTGTGGTTTATCATGTTTTTTATAGCGAGTTCCCAAAAGGGTTAACTGATAATATTTCAAAGTGTTTTAACATTCAGAGATAAATATCTGCATTTCATCAGATGACTAGTGAATACAACAGTATCTCTAGTCTCTGGAATCTTTAATATCTAGCAGGAGTAAAATTTCTAAAGAATTTAAAAGGATAAAATGTCTGACACCCTTAAACAATACCAAAGAGACAACACTCACTTGATTAGTCTGACATATTTTTTACTATGATCATGATGTACTTAAAAACACCTTTATGGGATGGGGCCCCTGGGTGGCACAGTCGTTAAGCGTCTGCCTTCGGCTCAGGGCGTGATCCCAGCGTTCTGGGATCGAGCCCCACATCAGGCTCCTCTGCTAGGAGCCTGCTTCTTCCTCTCCCACTCCCCCTCTCGTGTTTTCTCTCTCGCTGGCTGTCTCTGTCAAATAAATAAATAAAATTAAAAAAAAAAAAAAAACACCTTTATGGGAGCGCCTGGGTGGCAAAGCAGTTAAGCATCTGCCTTCGGCTCAGGGCATGATCCCAGCGTTATGGGATCGAGCCCCACATCAGGCTCCTCCGCTATGAGCCTGCTTCTTCCTCTCCCACTCCCCCTGCTTGCTGTCTCCATCTCTGTCGCTGGCTGTCTCTATCTCTGTCGAATAAATAAATAAAATCTTTAAAAAAAAAAAAAACACCTTCATGGTGTTTTTTTTCACAACACTTTACATTTCAATGTGTTCATATGATTACAGCTGGCCTACAACTGTCTGTCTCTGAGGAGAACTGTTTCTATTCAAAATATTCTGTACATCACTTACCGTTCGGCTCTGTTAAGCACATTGGAAATTTACAAACACTTTCAAAGTAAAGTAATAATTTATAAAGCAAAATATTCCTTATATTAAAAAATAATTAAAATTTCAAAATGACATATCACAATATTCTGCTGGTTCCTAGTCAAACAGATATGTGCTTAGTCTAAAAGAAAGATAAGTTGCAACCATACACAAATACTATAAGTTTGCTTCTAGTAATGTAAGCAAAATTGGACATACATTTAAAAATTATAGTTGATTTCCAAAAATAAGGGTACTACTGCCTAAGCAAACCTTTTTCTTTTAGGTTACCTTGAAATCCTACTTCAAGCGGTACCTAAATGAAACACAGTATCTCTTTTCCAATGTTTCATCCATTCACCCAACTAATATTTTTGAGTACTACTAGCATTAAGCATTGTGTTAGGTTATAAGCTGAGGCTGAAATGGTGAGCAAGACAGACAGCGTGTGTGCTCTCTGGGAGTTTATAATCTAGCAGGGTAGACAGACCATAAACAAATTAAGAAATTGTAAATTTTAATAAGCATAACAGGAAATATTAAAAATGTGGAAAAGAAGAAAGAAGAGAACCTACTTAAGAATATGTGGGCAAGAAGGAGCTCTCTAAGGATGCAAACTTGAGGCTAAGGTCAGAAAGATGAGAAAGAGCAGTCATACAAAGATTGTGTGCATCTGAGAAGCAATGAAAAGGACAGGAGCACTCTGAACTGTAATAATTCTTCAAAATCCATTAACGTGATGAGATTCTCTGAGTTCTCAGATATAATATGAATAAGACAAATAAATAAATACATATTTTTATCAGAGTAAAAAATTGATCCCAGGCAAATCTAAGGACAATCACGGAGTAATCTGCAAAAATTAGTTCCCTCACATCTACCCAAGACAATCAATATCTTATCAATAAGTTGGTATATTATTTTCACTACTATCCCTTAGTTTTCAGACTCTCTGAGAATGGTTTTTGCTGAGGAAACTACTTCCAATTCATCACCTTCCCTTTCCACCCCTAACCTTCTAAATAAATAATGAAGTCACTTAAAAAACTTCGGGTTTTGTTTTTTTGTTTGTTTGTTTGTTTGTTTTACTTCCCAGTAGACAAGGAAGAGAATGGCTCAATTTTAAAAAAAAAGGTAAGATTTCATCCAGGAATGCTATAATAATATTAAGGCCTAGAAACTGTTGTCTATATTCAGTTAATAACAACTATCTGTTGCACACCTACTTATGCCAGGACATTTAGTCTATATTGATGACAACAATCCTTCAAGGTAGGTGTTATTATTCAGATAACATAGATGAGGAAACACGGGCTCAGAGTGCTTAACAACATAAGTAAGACCTTTTAGTTATTAATTAGTAAATTAAGGTTTCAAGTCAAAATCCATCTGGTCCCTCACACTTGCCTCCATTACATCTCTCTTCATCACACAGTATGATCAGTTCTTTATCAATATATATATATAGTCAACAAGAAGACATTATTTAATTGTCCTAGTTACTTTAAAATAGAGAATATATATAAAGAATGTATTAGGTACTATCTCTTAAAATGCTAATCAATGTTTTAGAATGCATCTTAAATTCTTAGAAACTATAGGTTTTCAATTTTTTACAATGGCCATGGCTATTTACATGTACAATAATGATTTTATTTAAAAGTCTTCATGATTAAATTGCATCTATTATTTGACACGCCTTGTTCTTAAAATTTCACTTAGCTGTAAAGACAATATGGTAGTTTTTTAAATATTAGAATGAGGAAGATCATTCTAACTACATCACAAACCCCAAAGCCATAAAACAAAAAGTAATAAATTCAAACACATTTTTAGAAAAATCCTGACCAATAAAAAAAGGCATAAACAGGTCATAAAACAAATGACAATAAAAAGAGCTTCTACAAATCACTAAAAATAACCAACAGAAAAACAAGACTTTAAACAAATGTAAAAGGCTCTCAGGCTCACTGATAATAAGAAAATTTCAATTAAATCTACAATGGCATATTTTTCACCAAAATATTGGCAAAGATTATCACACACTGAATTGGAAAGGATGTGGGAGTCTCCCTATTTTATGTCACTTATGCATACCTATTCTATGAAAGTAAATTTGGCAATATTTATTAAAATTTAAAATACACTAACCTTTTGACCCGACAATGCATTTCTAGGAATTCATTCCAAAGATATATTCACATATGTAGGAAATGATATATGTACAAAGATATTTATCACAGTCCTGTTTCTAATGGCAAAATAATTAGAATCAACCTAAATATCCAAAAATACGGTTCTAGTTAAAGAAATTACAGAGCATTCACAAAATGAGATATTATGCAGCCATTAAAATGAATGAAAAAACTATATATTAATGGATGTGGAACTGATTTCCTAAAAAGTAAACTGCAGTACACATTTGCGGTTTTTATATGTACACATATACATCCATAAATCTGTGCACACACACACACATGCACACACACACACACACCTGTGATATATACACATCTCTACTCCTACGTATAGAATATTTCTAGAATAGTATACAATAAACTCGCAAGAGTAGTTGCCCCTGGCTTGGGGAAAAACATAGCTAAGAAATTTTGTATTATAGGTATATATTATCCATTAAATAAAGAAGCCTATAAACTGACTTTGAAAAATACTCTTAAAATTATCAAAAAAAATTTAGAACTGCTCATCTATGCTTTAAATGTAGCAAAATTGTCACTCTGATCTATCATGAAACTTTTACTCATTGTCTTCCTTTATTTGGGGAGCAAATTATCCCTTTGACATTAACAGAAAATTCAAACTAAGAATAAAAAGATAATTTACACATCAAGAAACATATTTTCTAATTTGTTATTTAAAAAACCCTCATCTGAAAGGCTATGACATGCACATAGTAGAAACTCAATAAATATTTACTGAATGAATACTTTTCTATTGATTTCAGTGGTTTTGCTTTCTTCATACATTTTTTCACAATACTACATTAAAAAAAAAAAACCTCACTGAAAAACATAAACTTAATAAACTATGCTTTTCTTTCAAAGAAATTATCCTTCATTTTCCCAACAAAATTTCTAATCTGCCTCATTAACATTACCACAAGTCACATCAACATTACTTATTAGGTATCTAGTATGTGCGGGTGTTAAGGATGCTGCAAAACAGAAACTCCAAAGAAGAGTACATTTCTCTTCTTGCCCTCAAGAAGTTTACAATCTTGAAAGACAAGGCTTAAAAATAATAAGTAAAAGAACATAAGAGATTTTACCAATAGACTGAGTTATCAAAACTAAAACTAAAAAAAAGGATTGTCATGTAAGGATAAAAAAAGTAATTACTGATCTACTGAGGGATCTACTGAGATATAAAAAAGCTTCCAAAATTTTAGTATCTCAAGCCCATATAAAATGAAATTACTTGATGGTGACAGAAGACTTCCTAAGTACGTGGATATTAAGCATGGCTTTGAAGAAATTGCTAATAATTAAATATAAGTAGTTCTTAATTAATCTCTTCCTAAAGAGAAAGATTACTATAGTAACGATCTCAATAGTGGTTTCAATCTCCTTTGATTGCTCACCTCTCTCATTAAAAATATCTCAGGCGTGAACTTCTTAATACGTGCATATTTATTCACAAATTATATGCATCTTAATATTGTCAATCTATATATTAAATATCAGTAAAACTTAATTTCATTTTCAAATAGAAATAGAAATAGAAGTTTTCATATTCTCTGCCTGTACTCCAGCTTATCATCTTGTGATGTACTTTGATATGCACACCCCACTCTGTATGAATACTTAGCATGAAAATATTTTCATCCAATGGTTTCAATTTTTCACACATCAAACTTATCTTTTAACATAGTTGTTACAAGCAGCAGACATCAATGTGATTTTCACTTTCTCTCTGCCCATGACCTTCTCTCAGAATAGGTGTTAACATGCAATTAAATGGACATCGCTAAATAAAAACAAAGGATAATGTAGTCTTGACCAGATGAATGACTCCTAAAACTTAATGAGAAATAGTAATTATTGAAGAATACTAGTATTATTTTTTCGCGTCTGCCTTCGGCTCAGGGCGTGATCCCGGTGTTACGGGATCGAGCCCCACGTCAGGCTCCTCCACTATGAGCCTGCTTCTTCCTCTCCCACTCCCCCTGCTTGTGTTCCCTCTCTCGCTGGCTGTCTCTATCTCTGTCAAATAAATAAATAAAATCTTTAAAAAAAAAAAAAAAAAAAAAAAAAAAAAAAAAAAAAGAATACTAGTATTATTTTTTCTTATATCTAGTATTTATAACTTAGTACTCAATATTGATAATACTACTTAATAAATTATAAAATTCTTCAAAACAATCTTTTTTATTATAATTCTATCATAAAGTCTATTCTTTTCCTCATTTTCCTTGCCTAGTCTTACTTTACTACAAAAGCCAAAAACATTTTAAACAACATTTAAAATTAAATGTTTAAGTACATTATGCTTTAATCTCCAAAAAACTTGTCAAAATGAATAATAAAAATAATTCTGAAATCATGTAGGCCATTTTGAGGTATGACCTCTTCCAAGACTGTTAGGTAGAAATGCAAATAGATGTTTAAAATAAATGTGAACAGATTTTTCAACAGTGTAATTTCATAGATTGTATGAGTGTATTTTTAGAGAATGTTTCTACCTAACCTGTGTAATTATGAATGCATAAACATTATAGGTATTTGCATCATATGTAGGTTTACACAGAAATGTAATGTATGTAATGTCATGAACCTACCTGAAAAACCCTTTCACAACATTTTCCTAATGTAACATACTGGTCACTCTGAATAATTCTTAATTTAGTATTCAAAAGTTCATTTACATTTCTACATATCAGAACAATAGTGTACTAGTCAGTAAATACTATGATTTAGCATACTACAAAGAAATAAAAACACATTGTACATTTAAACATGTGGGTCAAAGAAATAAAACTACATTTTACTTGACACCACTTTGGCACCACTAATTTTACTGTAATTATAGTAAAAAATATAGATTCATATATCTAAATATCAAACTCTTGGTGTTGGCAGTATATATAGTTAAAGCAAAGTGAGTAGAATGCTCAAAAAGCTTTTAAAAATAATGCTTTATTACTCCACTAGTTAAAATAAGCTACTTAAATTGCTTAACCGTTTTTCATTTGCCAAGCTTACTAATAAGTCATATTCCCAAAGAAGTCTCCAAACCCAGAAATTAGCTTTGAAGAAGTAATTCTTCTTCATTCCAGTTAACATGTCAGGAACGTTTGCTCTCTTAGTGCTTCAATATTTTTTGAGAAATTGTATTTTTCTTAGATATTTGATAAATTTGTTACCACAATTTATAGCATTTTTCATTAAAATATGAAAATATATATGTACAGACAGAAACTTGTTTCTTTATAAGTGTATTAAAGAATACTGAATTCAACAACCTGTTTTTAAACTTTACATGATTAGAGGTCAGTGTATTAGTTCCTTCATAAAGGAACTCTACTCTTTCAATTGTGTGTTTCTGTGGAAAATATGGGAAAAGTGTATTTGATAATATGCAGACGAACCATCCCACCTTTAGCATATAAACTGCACAAGTTAATCTCTTAGTGAAAAATTCATTTCAAGTAAAAAGAAAAAAGTTGAGTTGGAAAAACATAAAAAGGTTACGCATCTTCTGCACAATCTCTTTCATACAGTAAATGAGAAATCAAATACCCATAAAACATTTAAAAGCAAACCTGTAGAAACAAATCTCTTTGCTATACGGGCAAGAAAAGGAGTCTCAAAGCTCGTTATTTCTGTCTGGACAGTTCCCTGGTGCTGAAGTTACACAGCGCTAAACCGATGCCTGGGTGCTGCTTTTACTATCCCACCCTCGTCAAAATCCCAGCTGCCTAGACTATGAACACGAGTAGTAGAACTTCACGAGGTAGGAAGCATCCCAAACCGCAGTAATGGTAGGAATGGGAGCCTCTTCAGAGTCTCTTCAGGATTAAACAGATTTACTAGTTCCAAACAGGAAGAGCAGCAGAGTGCAGGGTGTTAGAACCCGCCGAGGGGGAGGGGCTGGAAGATGGCGGCGGTCGCACACCCACCCGAGACATGCCAGAGCTTAGGCCCCTCGCCTGCACCGCCGCCCTCCTGCCCGCAGCGACCGTGGGCAGCTCTGCTCGTCTCCGCGTTGGAAACAGAGCCGCCCTGCGGAAACGCGGGACGAGGCGCCCCAGCTGCGCCCGCATCCCCGGCGGCGCGCCTTCGCCCGGGTCCCGACCAGGGAGCACCTGTGCACGGCCATATTGGATTCACTGCCCCAGTCACTGCCTCCGCGCGGGGGCGGCTGGAAAGGAGAGGGGCTGCGCGGAACCTGGGTTCAGCTTCAGCCCCGAGGGGGTCCTGGAGCCCAACTGGCCCGCGGGGGAAGCCGGAAGGACGCCCGGGAAAATTACAACGTCCAAGGGCTCTACACCCTCATCTCAACCGGCCTTGGCGCTCCCCAATACACACCCCCGCGCTCTGACACCCAGAAAGCAGTCCCGGCGGCCGGCGCTGGCCGCAGCCCTCGTGGCCCAGGCGCCGCGGGCTAGAGGGAGGGCGGCGATCTCGGGCGCGCAGGCGGCCGCAGGGCAGCGGCCGTGGGGGCGGAGGGGAGGGAGGGAGGCGGGAAGATGGAGCCGGGTCCTTACTTGAGCACCGACTGCTCCTTCTCCTCTTCTTTCTTCTGCCGATCCATGACGGCCAGGATGATTTTCCTCTCCTCCTCCGTGAGGTGGCTGAGGTCGGGCATCTCGGGCTGCAGGGGCGGCTGAGAGGCCGCCGGGGTGGGAGCCGGGCGGCCCCGCGGCCCGACAGGAGCCGACATGTTTGGTGGAGCTTAACCACCCTAGGGAAGCAGGGAGGCAACTCCAGTAGCGGCGGCGGCGGCACCCGCGCGGGCGGCTGGGGCAGCCTCCGGCGCTGGGACAAATACATACAAATCAATGGCCTTCAATCCGAGGCGACAGCCCCCCTCCCCCAAGAAAGAAAGAGCCTGGGGGGGGGAGGGCGAGCGCGGGGGTAGTGAGGGCTGAGGAGTGCGCTCCGGGAAATGTTTCTTCTTCCCGGGGGCGAAGGGCTGGCAAGTGAGCGGTTTGGCAGAGAGGAGCTGGAGGCCGGGCCGGGACGCGGTGTGCGCGGAGCGGCGGGGGAGGGTGGTGGAGTAAGGTGGCGGGGACGGCTAAGGGTGGGGTGACTGGAGGGAGCGGGCGGGAGGGCGGCGCGCCGGCCGGGGCGCGAGTGTGTCCGGCGGGGGCGCGCGCCGCCGCGGAGGGGAAGGGGGTAAGCTGCGAACCAGCCCCTAGGGGAGTCCCGGGAACTCGCTCCGAGCGCAAGGAGGCAGCGTCCTGCCAGTCGGAGGGGCGCCGGGGCGGGAGCGGAGAGAATAGTGAGGAAACAGGGGCTAATTTCCCAGAGAAGCAGCCAGCTGTCCCGCCGACTGACGCGTCACTGGGCTTCCAGGCGCCGCGGAGGGAGGACCCCTCCAGAAACGCCCGGGAAAGGGCCGCGGGGCCGAGAACAGCCGCGGGAGACCGCTCCGGGCTAGAGCGAAGCGAAAGCGAGGAAGGGATGACAAGGGCTAGCGGCGGAGATTCCCGGGGCCGGGGCCCATCGGCTGCTAACGCCCGGATCCAAGCGAGCTCCAACGCTTAGCACGGTCGGGCGCTGGTGCTTCCTCATCACGCGCCTGCCCGCGGACCCTCAGCTACCGCCGCCCTTTGGGTCCCTGGAGTCGGCGCTGAGGGTGGGCTCCCTACGCTGCTGCTGCCGCCGCCGCTCGGTGCCGCCGCCCGCGCCTCCTCCGCCCCTCCGCCTCCCGGGCTCCTCCCGCGGGGGCCGCGTCACCTCCCGGCCGCCCTGGCCAGGGCGAGCACCCCTCCCGAGCGCGACCTGTGGGCTGGGGGCGAGCGGGGGCGGGGGGGTTTAGGAAGCCAGTTTTCAAGGGGGGTGTGGAGAACGCGAGCTTGTGAGGGGGGCGCCCCGTGGGTCAGGTCCGAGGGAAAGGAGTGGGAGCCTGGGGGCAGGGGAGGAGAGGTCCGGAGATGGGGTGTGATTGGGAAGTGGGGGCACCTATGGTTTTGGAAAGGAGGGAACTGTGCGGAAGAAGGGGGAGGATGCCCAAGTGTCGGGCTTGAAGGTGAAGAGTGCGTGGAGGGGCTCCCGAGGTGTCGTGGGTGGGGTCCTGGAAGGAGGGAGAGTGTATAGGGTTGGGGAGGTCACCTCGGGTGCCGGGGATGAGGGGACCCGCCAGGGTTCCTTGAAGGGAGGGAGAGAGAGCTATGAGCCAGTAGGGAGTGCAGGAGATGTCGAGGACCCTGTGCAGAAGGTAGGGGTTGGGGAGGAGAGGATGAGCAAGTTCTGGAAAACTGAGGGCTTTTGGTCAAGAATGCGTGGAGAGGTACTGAGGGGACAACGTGGGAGAGCGCGGAGAAGTAGGGAGGTGAGATTGTGGGAGTTAGGGTTTGTCTGGGAGGTTTGTGAGGATGAAGAGGAGCCGGGAAGCCATGAGGTGCTAGGATAATCCGGAGGGTGAGAATGAGCCTGAGTTTGGGCCACGGGCTTCGGTCTATCTGGCCCTTCCGGGGTGGGGGTGGGGGCGGGACCTAGTCTAGAGAGAAGAGGCAGAGAAGCGAGGGTATCAGGTTAGCGTCTGCGTCTGTTTTTAGAGGCACAGAGATGGATTCAGTGAAAGATACAGAGAACCAGCTGCGGGAGAATGGCAGTGACTGCCGCCGCCTTCTCCGGACCTAGCTGAGTGCAGTCCTGACAACCCTCCGGGTGGGGGCAGGGCTGGGAGGGAGCTGGGGGAGGGGGAGATGGAGAAAAGGCCCCAGTGGCCCTGACTGGGGGCGCATCACTAGTGACCACCCTCTTCTGGGCGCCCTCCACAAGAGAGTTGGGGAGTGTGTGTGTGCGTGTGTGTATATGTATATTTGCACACCCCTACCTCACCTTCCACACTTGCAGTGTTTAGTACCAGGCCAGATTATGGTTAGATGATTAGTATAAGGCCTTTGGGGGTTGTATTTTATTTACCTTCTTGGTGTTTAGTAAGTGCTCTCCCTCCTGCCTCTGTTCGCCAGGTACCATATGACTAACTCCCAATTTAAGAGAGCTGGTGACAGACATAGCAGCCCTAGAAGTCTCTTGTGACTTCAAAGCTTAAATGTCTGTGTTTCTTTTCTCCCAGACCTTGTAATTGGGAAGAGGGAAGAAGGAAAAGTTTACTTAAGTGCTCTTTTTTTTTTTAACTCACCTGCTTCAAACCAAACTAGCATACTCCAAATAATTCTGCTTTCATCTTTTCAGAGCTGAGCAAACTAGAAGAGATCATATGTATCCCAATTTATTAAATTTTGTTTTAGTTGAGAGTTAGAGAATTTTTATAAATCTCTAAGCCAGCCTTGTCATCCTACGGGAAACTGAGGACTTAAAAATCAGCCAGCTAGTAAAAGGCAGCACTACAACTAGAACCTAGATATTTTTACTCCAATGTGAAACCATGGTGGTTTTCAGCCCTGGCTGCACATTAAAATTATCTGGGTCACTTTTCAAAAATACCACCTGGGTCCAACCCTAGATCAAATGAATCAATCTCTGGGGTTAGGACCCTGATCTGGTCATGGGTATATTTTGAACACTCCCTAAGTGACTAATATACAGCAAAGGTTCAGAATTACACCGTGAGCATCGCAAAATAGGAAACAGGAGGACCTGGAAAGTGGGAAACAAGAACACTTCTTTTAGTTATTTTAGTTACATTGAGTATATAAAGGTGAACTTAAAAGTAGTTGTCCAAATTAAACAGTTTTGGTGCTTCCTTTACAGTAGAGCCACATCCTGGGTGCTGTACTATTTTCTACCAGTAACATAGCATGCCAGTGGCTGTGTTTCCCTGCACCCCCACTGCCTCTCACCTGCCTGGAGACACTGCCTACAGGTGAAATACAATGCACACGAGATGGTATCATTGGGACAGCTGACTTCTTACAGGATTGAAGCAGAAGTGAGTGATCTTACTGTGTTTCCTTTTTACATTTCTTTATGACAACACGTGGTTTTCCTATTAAAGGGAATCCTCAGGAAGTATCTTAAAATTGTCTTCTACTTTGATTCATATATCTTTTCAAAATAAAAATGTATCGGACTATGTATCATATAGATAAAATATATATCACATAGAATTTTACATGGACTACTTTTCAAAGTAATAGGCCCAATTTAATGCGAGATTGCTATGCTCAGAACCAAAAGTAACTTCAAAATACCTCTATCCTTCAAAAGATCTCTGTCTTTTGATCTATAGTCTGGATCTTAGAAGCATTTTGTTTTGTTTGTTCTGATTTAGTATTTTACTTAAAATGTTTATCATATCTTACTGTATCCTGTATGGCGTATATCTTTTGCTTGGGCATATCCCTCAAATATATGAATTTGAGGTTGAGTTCAAACGGATTGTTCTTCTTAACTTTAGAAGGAACTGACCGTCTTCATCATTGAATTCTCAAGGTCCTCTTGATAGGCTGCACACTACCTCCAAAATGCAAGTCCTTCAATTCCTATGGGGACACAAGTTTGTAAAGCCTGTAAGTCTGCAGACTTTAATTTTTACGTGTGAGTAAGAGCTACTTGTAATCTACTACATAAGTCATAGGAGGCATATCTAAACTAAAATCATAAACTAATCACATCACTAGAATTTACTGAGGACTCAGTACTTTGCTAAGATTATCTGGCTCCCTGCAGTGCTTGAAACTATTGCAGCTTTCCTACTGTACATGAATATACTTAGATGGTTGGCATTTCTACAGTTTCTCCTAGCAGATCTCCCTGCTTGTATCCTTACGGCTCTAAAGTCTTTTCTCAACATAGCATGAAGAGCGAGCCTCCTAAAACATTTATCAGAGCATATCTCTCCACTGGTCAAAATCTTGTGGTGGCTCTCCATTTTCAGTAAGTAGAAGTTAAACTCTTTAATTGGTGTACAAGTCCCACATAATCTCTCTGACCTCATCCACTACTTTCTTTCAGGCTTGCCTCTAGCTGTTCCCTCTGCCTAGAACACTCTTCACTGAAATATTCACTTGCTGACTTCCTCTGCTCTTTCAAACCTTTGCTCAGTTATTCTTCCTATTTAATACTCCAGCCTGCCCCACTGCTCCCTGGTTGCTCCAGTCTCCATTACTATACCCGTTTTCTTTTTTTCCATAGCACTGGCCATTCTGTGATGACTTTTACTCCACATTTACTAATATCTCAACTTACTATGTATATCATTAGTTATCAACTTCCCTCAACTGGAACATAAGCACATGCACAGAGCAGTATCTTTACTCATGTAGCCCAAGTACCTAGACAGTACATGGCACATAGTAGGTGTTCCAACAAACACCTGTTGAATGAATTTCTGGAAAGAGAATGTGTCATCATTATTGGTTTAAGTTGGGCCGGAGAAAGGGAAGAAAGCATTCTCAAAAGAGGGAAACACAGGTATAGAGAAGTAAGATCTAAACTTTGTCAAGGTATATAGGTTCCTTTACGGTTCATCTCCTGCCTACCTCTAGGCTTTTCTTCAATCCAACCTACCAACATATTCCCCTCTTCAGCCATGACAACCTTCATGCACTTTACTGAAAGTGTAGTTTCTCATTTCTGTGACTTTCTACTCCCTCTCCCATAACCTTCCTCTCAGTTAGTTATCTTCTTTGTCTTCATATACTCATCCCTCCCTTTCTCCTCTTTCAGCTTTTTAGCCCAGGCTGTCTTCACACTGCACAGACCTTGCTCACAGATAGCTCTTGTCACATGGCATTGTAAGCATTGACTTCTTTCTCTGTATCCTCAACTACACCATGAATTCTTTAAGAGTAAGGCCTATGCCCTTCACTCCAGTTTCCCCATGGCCTACCAAACTGTCTTATATATTATAGGATCTCAATAAATATATGCTCCACAATTACATGAATGGCACAAAGTAGTGAGAAAAATCACTGTTACTGGAGTATGCAGAGAAAGAGGCAGAGAACTGAGCAAGAGACAACGCTGGAGAAATAGGTTGTAGGAAGATTATGCTACAACCTTATATGCTGTGATGAAGAATTTGAACTTGTTCTATAGTCCTTGGACAGGCAGGGGAGGTTTTTTTCATGCACAGGACTGACATGATCAGCTTTAATTTTCAGGAGACTATCCTGCCTTCAGTTCCTCGTCCATATCCAAAACAGCTGCTAATCAAATTACAGAAAGGACACAGATGTGCTGTGGGCTTGGAGACACAATAGCAGAATTTTTACCTCCTGTCTTCAGAATTCATTTTTCTGGCCATTTTGCTCAGTAGATTATAACAGCATGATAATGAGGCCAAGGTCATGGTTTAAATCCCTGGGTGAGTCAGTCAGTGCAGTGGCCACAGCTGACTGTTAATCTTGCCAGTTGTCAAATGACAACATGTTATTTCTTGACCAGGAACTGTGTGGAAGAATATGACTGGTTCACCAAAAGTTAATCAGCATTATTGGAAAAGCAACACAAAGTACTTAGCTGTGGTCATAGGACCATACTGTCATTTTAAATTAAAATAATAGTATCATATTAGGGATAACAAAAGAGCACAGCATCAGAGAAAGAATACATTGTTTATTCCTAGAAAAAAAGCTTGAGATTAGTACAGTTTAATTATTGGGATTTGAGGCTAAGAAGTAATGAAAAATTTAGTGGATGTTGGTGTAGATAAGCTTTATTAATTACCTTTTGTGTATTTAGCCATGTAGAAGGTTATTTCTTAATTATTATGTCATAAAACCCATAGAGTCATTTATATTAAAAGGATCTGGGAAAATCATATTCTAATCATCTTTCATTTATAGCACTTTTTTTTTAAGATTTTTTTTTTTATTTATTTATGTGACAGAGAGACAGCCAGCGAGAGAGGGAACACAGCAGGGGGAGTGGGAGAGGAAGAAGCAGGCTCCCAGCGGAAGAGCCCGATGTGGGACTCGATCCCGGAACGCTGGGATCACGCCCTGAGCCGAAGGCAGACACTTAACGACTGCGCCACCCAGGCGCCCCTCATTTATAGCATTATAAAGTTATTTCTATTTTTATTCCCTCCAAGCAGTCAGGGAGCACATCTTTAAAATGCAATAGGACAATATTAGAGGTTGGGACATAGAGGCATAACTGATGTTACTATTTTCTTAATTATATCTTCATCTTAGTTACATTGCTGACCACTTATAGAAGTAAAAAGACAAGTGAATTTTATGAGATCAGAAATAAATTAAAAATCCCTAATGAACAAATGGATCTAGGCATTAAATAGCAATTGAAAAGCAACAGCTGCTAACATCATAAAAGATAATCAGCCAGGCATTATGTGCTTCCTGATGGAAGAACACAGAACACAACACAACCTGTGAAGTTGTCTTGCAAAAAAAGAAGAAAAAAAAAAACACCTAAATTTGAACATCTTCTGGATCCACCTATCAATTACAGGAAACACGGAGAACAAAGGACCACATTAAACTGCACCAGGGGATTGTAATATGTGGAATGAAGTTCAGCTTTTTCAGCAAATATATTACAAGGAAAAAATAAAGAGCTGGAGGGAGGATCTATACTTGAAATGAAACCTAAAAGTCCTCATCTAACTACAAGAATTCGTGAACCTCATTTGGACTTTGATTTTTAAAAAAAGACTGGAAAAACTTTTCAGAGAACTGGAAATGTGTACAGTAACTAGGTGTTTGATAATAATAGGAATTTATTGGGTTTTTTTAGGTTAATAATGATACTGTGATGATGTTAAAAAATAAAGACTCCCTAATGATACATACTAAAAAAGCTATGGATGAAATTACTGGACGTGATATCTGAGATTTGCTTCAAAATAATATGGATGGGGTGTGAATGGAGCAAAACTGGCCATGGATGACAGTAAAAAATCCTTCATAATAAAAGTTTTTAGCAAAAGAATAAGAGTCTCTAGCTTCCACTCTGGCTGACTTTCATTAAACTAGAAAATCAACAAACTCGGATAACCTTTTATCAAGCATTCATTATTTGATACATACCATGTTAGCTGCCTTCACATTTTTTACCACTTTCTCACACCATCCTATGAAGAATTCGTATCACTCCATTTCACAGGTTAGAAAACAACCTGAGAGGTTGTTCATTTGACTGAAGGAAGAGATTGAATTCCAAGGCAAATTTTCAAATTGAGGTCTCCCAGCTCCCTGTCCACTATTAACCGCTACTATACACAATTGCTTAATATGGTTACATGCATATAGTTTCCCTGACTAAAATATGAGTACACTTTTACTGCAATGTTTAACATATAATAGGCATCATAAAATAGTTATATTTAACCTAAACTGCCATACTTAAAATGGCAAAAAAGCAATTGTAACAGAAACTAATGTTTAGTTAAGGTGGCCGTATGTTCCAGTTTATCTAACGCTATCCCAGCTTGCCCAGGACATCCCTTGTAATCTGTTGATCAGGTGTAATTATTAATTACAACTCCTTTCACTCTCAAAAGTACCTCAGTTTGCACATCAAATTTTGTGATTGTGCTGTATTTGGTGCAATATGAATTAGGCTCAGATGGACAATGTGTAATGGGTATAGAAAATCTATTTCAATTCAGTGTGTTCCAAGATAAAGATCTGTGTCATAACCATCATGTAATTACCATACTACATGCTAGACATTTAATAAATTTAATTGAAATAGAGTTCATGGATTCTCCATTACAGAAAGGGTAAAATCCCTCTGATTAGATTATATTCTCCCCTAGGACAAGATTTTGACTCTATCTGGAATCCAGAAATAGGAATACCAAAAATACTGAGTCCATCTTCTAATGAAGATTCATGGCAAAAACGGATCAAATGGCCTAGGATTTGTAAGACAAGCATAATAATGAATATAGAAGTCATCCACATAGGTTAAAATACAGTGCAAGAAGATAAAGCCATAACAATCTTCCCAATTAGAAGAAAAGATAATAGCTGTTTATTTGAAAACATGTAGAAAGTGATTATGGAAGTTTTGGCCAAAATCTAATCACCTAGGAATAGCCTGCAATCTAAGATTTCAAACAAAATTGTGGCTTTCCGAGACACACGGTGGGTTTATCTTCTGCACCATGAACTGGCTGCTGTATGCTTCACATGTCTCCCTCTGCCTCTGAGGATCACTTTAGCCTTATCTAGATGGTGTCTGATCCAAATGCTTTCCTCCATGTCCTTTACTCTGCCAGACACTGTGAAATTCAAGAAACTACATCCTAGATCTGATGAAAGGAGAGGCAAAGCTTACTATCAGCCGTGTACCGATGGTACTGCATCCTTAATTACTTCACTATCTTTCTGATTAGCGTCATATAACACGAAACTGAAAGGGAGATAGAACAGAGTCCTGTCATTTCCCACAAGGGAAAGGTGAAGAAAAGACTAGCAGAAGAGATCAAGACTAATCCAAGTTTATTAGAGTCTTTACCTTAGTCAATGATAATTTAGTTCATCCAAATAACAGAGAGAGTAATAAATTTATCATATTTATTGGCTGGATATTTTATTCAGCCAATAAATAGAGAAAATGTCACCATGCCAATAGTTTTGGAGAAGTTATTCAACTTTGGGGGCTTTGGTTTTCCTCTTATAAAATAAAATTCTTCTACCAGGTGATCAGTAAGATTCTTTCTACCTTTAAAATGTAATGATTCTATAAAATACTACCCTTATCTAAGACTTCTGAAACATATCACTCAAACAGCAACTGCATGTATCAGGAACTATTGAGAACAACATAGCTGTCTACCTCAAAAACTTCACAGTCTAGCATGAGGCACAAACACTTAAAATCCACTGTGGGATATGCTGTAAGAGAGGTATCTAAATAATTCTGTGGGAGTACAAAGAGAAGATACACCTACCTTTTATGAGAAACCATAGAAAATTTTCAGGGTTTGGGGTTTTTTTAAGATTTTATTTATTTATTTATTTATTTATTTATTTGGGAGACAGAGAGAGAGAGAAAGCACGAGTGGAGAAAGGGGCAGAAGGAGAGGGAGAAGCAGACTCCCTGCTGATCAGAGAGCCTAAGGAGCGGGACTAGATCCCAGGACCATGAGATCATGACCTGAGCTGAAGGTAGACGCTTAACTGACTGAGCCACCCAGGCACCCTGAAACTATAGAAAATTTTCAAATCAGTTTTGAAAGAAAGGTTATTTAGGCAGAAAAACAAAGATGAATACATGGACTTGCAAATTATTTTGTATGACTTGGAGGGTGGGTTTCAAGAGGTTGGGAAGGGGTGATTGCTGCAAATGAGGCTGGAAACGGCACCTCCGAGATATGGTAAGGAGCTGGACTTCATCCTGCAACAATGCTTCCCCAACTTGAATCTGCATAAAAATCACCTTTACACATTTCATTAAAATACAGATTCTGATTCACTTAGTTTTGGATAGAGCCTGAGAGTCTACATTTCTGTTGAGCTCCAAGTGATGCCTCGTATACCGCTGATCCATGGACCACATTTTGAGTGTGAAGTGTAGTCTAAAGTAGAAAAGTGATGTGGTAAGATTGTTTTTAGGAAAGGTTAATCTATGAACAGGTAGGAAGTGAAATGGACAGAAGCAAGAGTGGTGGTAAACAGAAAAATGAAGAACCTATTGAGATAATGATGGTCACCATGGTAATGGAGATGGAAAGGAGGGGGTGTCTTTAATTTTTAAGATGGAGGATGAATAGGACTTGATGACTAATCAGCTGTGACAGGTGAGGGAGAGAGAGAAGTCCACACAAGAATCCAATAGTCTCACTTAATTTGATTTAAAGGTATAAAATCTCATTAAATCAGTGATGAACTACATCCCAAAAACAAAAACAAAAAAGACCATAAAAATACACTTGTTTGGCTATAGCCATCTTTGGCCATTGTTCTATTTAACCCTATAATAGTCTCAGATTGATCTAGAACTATGTTGTCCAATATGGTAGCCATAGCCACACTATCCACATGTGGCTATTTAAATTTAAATCAATTTATTATTATCTTAATTAAAATTAAATGACATTCGAAATTCAGTTCTTCAGTTATACTAGTCACATTTCAAGCACTCAATAGCTATATGTGGCTAGTGGCTACATTTTGCAGAGTACCAGTACAGAACATTTTCATCTTAGAAGAAATTTCTATTCCACAGCATGATGAAGAATCAGTTCAGCATCTGTATTGCGGGACTCAACATAAAAAGCATCCCAGTGTCTTTATTTTTTTTTATTTCTTTTAAAATATATCATTTTGTAAGATATTTTTAATGTTTTTTTTACCCAACAGTCAAGAAATTAAGAAATGGTAACATTTGAAAACCACACTGAAGGTGAGGAAATCTTGGCAGGCTTAACAACATCATTTTCCTTTGAGAAACACCAGGGTTTGGAAATCCCAGAAGACATCTCAAGATCATAACACCCTTGAGAAAATGAGCTCATTTGTAAGTGCCTGAGAATGGTAACAGACACATTCCCCATACGTAAGCAATGGATAAATAAGGCTTCATTGTAAAGCCTCATGCAATTGCTATGAGTAGTTGAAAGATTTATTTATTTATTTGAGAGCGAGAGAAGGAGAGCATGAGCAGGGGAAGGGGGCAAAGAGAGAGGGAGAGAAAGAATTTCAAGCAGACTCTGCTGAGTGTGGAACCCCATGGGAGGCCCTGTCTCACAACCCTGAGATCATGACCTGATCCAAAACCAGGAGTTAGACACTTAACTGACTGAGCCACCCAGGCACCCCTGCCATGAGTAGTTCGGTCAGGAAGGAAAAACTAAGTATAAATGTTTAAAGATAGAGTCTATTCCAGGGCTCTTCCCCATAGCAACAGACAACTTACCAATAAAGAAAGAATGCTTTACTTCAGGATGCCTTCAGTGACGTATAAAGGAAAATTCGACACAAACTGACAAACAATGAGGACATTTATTGTCTCATTTAACTAGAAAATCAGAAGTAGATAAGGTTTCAGAATTGGTTGAACCAGCAGTCTAGTTATGTTTTATCAGGGACTCCATTTCATTCTTGATGTCCATGATATTCACTATAACAATGATTCCTTTCACTGACATAATCTGGCTGACAAAAACAGCGCCCTTCCACATCTGAGCTAATCTGCTCCCATATCCATTCAACCTATGTTCTAAATGGTGCGCGGATTGGAGCACTTCTCATTCATCCCTGGGGCCCCTGGCAGGCCACGCTCTGATGACTTAGATCTGACTAACCTGAACCCATCGCTGTAGCAAGAGAATTAGATTACCTGATAGACTTGGCCCACCCAAACCACACGGTTGCCACTTAATGGGGGAAGAATGAAATAGGTACTAGATAAATAACTATGTCAGCAGAATAAGAATGTTGATTGTTCTTTAGTTTTCATTTATATCAACTTCGTTTTTAAGTCTTTACATTTCGAGTGATTTTTTCATGATAAGAAAATACACTGGGGGTGCCTCGGTGGCTCAGTTGTTAGGTGTCTGCCTTCTGCTCGGGTCGTGATCCCGGGGTCCTGGGATCGAGCCCTGCTTCGGGCTCCCTGCTCAGCCGGAAGCCTGCTTCTCCCTCTCCCACCCGCCCTGCTTGTGTTCCCACTCTCGCTGTCTCTCTCTGTGTCAGATAAATAAATAGAATCTTAAAAAAAAAAAAAAACTGAAACGTGAAAGTGAGCAAATGATGTTTCAGATTCACAGATGAAAATCACATTAGAGAGAGCATAAGGAAGAAAATGGTGCCATGAAGGTGGCAAAGTTTACTTTGTTAGTGCAGCCCCAAGAAGTGAGGGAAGTAGACTCAAAAAGAATTGATGTTATAAGGTTGACTGGGATATGTCCAGATTTTACCCTAAAAAGATGAGAATCTTTGATAAAATGGAAACAGTACCAAAAGTGAAAAAGAAGGACTTTGGCCACCCCACTGTTAAAAAATATACACACAGGAATTAATTCCCTTATAAATAGTGTTTCTAATATACAAATGTGTATGGAGTTGATGCCCATAATAAAGTACAACCTTAAGCATGTTTTTGCTTCTCTTCTCTCCACCACTGATTGGAGGATTTTTATCCAAATCCAACAGAAGCATCACAAAACTTTTTTCAAAGTAACTGGAAGTTTATTCCCCTAAAGTTTTTTTAAGTAACCGAAATGACCCCAGATGATGCAGGAGACTAAAAAAATAATAATAATGCCCTCACTTTGTTTTACTCTTACTTTTTTTTTTAAGATTTTATTTATTGGGGTGCCTGGGTGGCTCAGTCGTTAAGCATCTGCCTTTGGCTCAGGGCGTGATCCCGGTGCTCTGGGATCGAGCCCCACATCAGGCTCCTCCGCTGGGAGCCTGCTTCTTCCTCTCCCACTCCCCCTGCTTGTGTTCCCTCTCTCGCTAGCTGTCTCTCTCTCTGTCAAATAAATAAATAAAATCTTAAAAAAAAAAAAGATTTTATTTATTTATTTGCCAGAGCAAGAGAGAGAGCACAAGCAGCGGGAGTGGCAGACAGAGGGAGAAGCAGGCTCCCCACTGAGCAGGGAGCCCGATGTGGGCCTTGATCCCAGGACCCTAGGATCATGACCTGAGCTGAAGGCAGCCGTTTAACCGACTGAGCCACCCAGGAGTCCCTGTTTTACTCTTACTTTATGTTTAATGAAAAAATTGTGGTTTCAACAACTACCTCAACAAAACTAATATCTAAAATTGTAACTCCGGGGCACCTGGCTGGCTCAGTTGGTAGAGCATGCAATTCTTGATCTCTGGGTTGTGAGTTCAAACTCCATGTTAGGTGTAGAGATTACTTAAAAAAAAGAAAAAAAAAAGTAAATAAAATTGTATCTCCTGGGGCACCTGGGTGGCTCAGTCAGTTAAGATCTGCCTTTGACTCAGGTCATGATCCCAGGAGCCCCCAAGTTGGGCTCTCTGCTCAGCTGGGATCCTGCTTCTCCCTCTGCCTGCTGCTGTATTTGTGCGTGTGCTCTCTCTCTCTCTCCGTCAAATAAAATCTTAATTAAATAAATAAATGAATAAAATTGTATTTCTAATTTCAGTCCTTCATACTCAGCTGTCTGTATAGCATTAATATGCCTAAAACAGAATTTATCCACTACCCCTTTCCTCAACAAAATATTTTAAATAAAGTTCCTTTCTGACTTCCATTTTTCTATCACTGGAGTCATCATTTCCCCCCAGATCTTCTGGAGCAGAAATGTCAAAAATATCTGTAATTATTCCTTATGTTTTGCTTACATCTAATCAGCCCATACATACTATTATTTCTTTATATCTCAGAGATATCCCTTAAAGTCTTCTCACTACCACCACTCTAACTTAGGTTATTATCACATCCCACTCAAATAACTGCAGTATCCTAGGAATGTCGTGGAAGAAAAATCACTGGACTTTGAGTCAGTTTACCACTAATTAGTTATGTCATCTTAGGTGTCTCCATCTCTGAACCCTAAATTCCTCTATTAAATGAGTAGAACGGGACAAGAGAATCACTGTGTTCTCTTCAGTTCTAAAACTTTGTACCAAACTATTTTCCCTTGTTTCACTCGCTTCTACTCTTCCCTCCAAATCATTCCACACACCACTAGCAGATTAACCTTTTAAAAGCATGACTTTTGGGCGCCTGGGTGGCTCAGTCAATTAAGCGACTGCCTTCAGCTCAAGTCATGATCTTAGGGTCCTGGGATGGAGCCCTGCATCAGGTTCCCTGCTCAGCAGGGAGCCTACTTCTCCCTCTGCCTCTGCGGCTCCCCCTTCTTGTACTCTCTCTCTCTGTCAAATAAATTAAGTTTAAAAAGCATCACTTTTATTATTACATGAAGGAGGCACACTAAAGCAATAGTTAAGGGTATCAGCCCTAATGTCAGAATGCAAGCATTCTAATCTCAGCTCTGCCAGTTACCAACCATGTTACTAAGTATGTTCCTCATCTGTCAAACAGGAAAAGAGATAGCACCTCATTAAAGATTTCAATAATTAAATGAGGTACTATATGTATAAAGCCTGGCACATTGTAAGTGCTCAATAATGTTATTCTGACATTTCCCAATCAAAACTCATTAATTGATCCTGCCTACCAAACAAGTCCAAAATCCACAGCCTGAGTTTTAAATTTTTCCACATCTGCCTCCAAACCACTTTTTCCTTACACTTGTCCTGACAATTATATTCTATAGACCCTTCACCCAAACATACTAGTCTATTCTCGGTCTTCAAGCGGTTTCTGACTTATTTGCACGTCTTCAGTATCAGTTATGCCCAGAACACACCAGCCTCTTTACTTATCTGCAACGTAGCCATCTAAATCGGAAGGCTTTCAGCTACATGAAACAAAAGACCAATTTAGACTAGGTTAAATAATAAGGAAATCTATTGTTCTAGTGGTAAAACAGGTTTCAGATTGGCTTGGTCCAGTGGCTCTACCTCTGTTTCTTTGCAGTTCTTTGCCAGTGCCTTCCTCCATATATTTCCTTGGCCCTCAAGCTGATTGACATCTGGAAAAATGGCTAGAATGGTTTCAAGCTTCACCCTGTTGTTGGAGGAAGAGAGTTTCTTCCCCGCATTCCAAACAAGATTCCTAAAACTCACCCTGATTGGGTCATATCCTCCTCTCCCCATCCCCTACCCACAGCCCCAACTGAACAATGATGTGACCAGGGGAAATGGAGTGTGCTAATGATTGGATTAAACCACAACTCCTCCTGAAGCTTGAGGGGGGATAAGCTTCCTTCAAAGTACTTGAGTTTATAGTAGAGGATATCATCCAAGTTAAAGTCTACATGCTGTTAGTAATGGCAAAGTAGGTAATGAAAGTAGGTAAAGAATATCCATTCCACCATCCCTATGGTCCAATTAAAGACCATCTCTTTGACAATGTCAGTTTCTATAAACACTGCCTTCTTGCCCTATACTGTATCTTTTATCCATATATCTCTTGCCTCCTTAAGTAGAGTATAAGTTCCTTGAAGTCAGGGACATTATATTTCTATCCAGCACTGAGCTGAAAACAGCACTCAATGAAGGATAAAATAGTTTTACGGTGGATACAGTGCTATCTATTTAGAAAATGGAATTAGGAGGTTAAAAGAAGTGGCGTGGGTGGAAAAGAGTATCACAGCTCTCAGAACTGCCCTTTGGGAAGAGAAACAAGCAATGGATCTCTGGGTTAAAAAAAAAAAAAAAAACTCAATTTCACTCCCTAAAACAGGAGCCCACAGAATCCCATTTCTGCTTTCAGAATGAGTTTGAAGCCAACATGATTTTATCTCTCTTTTTTTTTTAAGATTTATTTATTTATTTTAGAGAGAGAGAATGCACAGGAGCAGGGTGGAGAGGGTGGGGGGTGGAGGAGGGGCAGGGGAAAGGGAGAGGAAGTCTTAAGCAGACTCAGGGCTGAGCAAGGAGCTTGACCTGGGGCTTGATCTCACAACCCTGAGATCACGACCTGAGCCAAAACAAATTGCACCACCCAGGCACCCCCCCAACATGATTTTATAATAAATAGCTGTGTTTGATGAGTATATTTATGCCTCCACCAGTGGCTTGCTCAGCCTTGACAATCTCAATTTAAGTTTCTTATTTCCTTTGGATCTTGCAAAGTGTTCTCCCTTAAGTGGCATCTGGGAAAACATATTCATTTATTTCATAACTGCTCTTTTGACCTTGTTATTACTTCCCTGACTATTAGAACCTGAGATGCTCTTGCAAACAGGACTTATTGACAGTTTCCATCCTTTGCAAGTGGAAGTGATGACAGACCCACTACTTTGTATAAAAATATTTTGCTATTTCGATACAAAATATTTTACTAAAGGAAACTACACATTATGTATCTTACTGCACTGTTATGACTTGAATTTTGGGTATCTAATATGTCTCTAATAATAAAGGCTTCATAATGCAACTGTTGCTCGTAGATTGGCTGCTGGCTGGCATTTTAATTTTGAACTTAAATATGACTGATCTGAAATGTTAAGAAAAATTCTTCTTGAATCATTGCACTTCAAAAGAAGACGGCAAATCCAGCTGTCTAATTATGATGCAATCTTTTATTTATACACTGAGATCATTAGCATTCACCTAATGCTTTTTCTCTCCATTAAATGTACTCCATAATAATGCTAAATGAAGTGAAGATTCTGTAAAGTTCAACTCACCAGAGCAACATAACAAAGTATAGAGGGAAGAATTTTTCAGGAACAAACTCATTTCTAAAAACAGATTCAATAATAAGTATGCAAATAATTAGTTTTCATTCTCAAACTTTAAAAAATGTATTCCTAGGTAATGGTTCTAATAATTGTTCTGTCTTTCCCACTGGCCTATGGACTCCTGAAGGCATGTGAAATGCTTTCTTCTTATTATTCACCTACCCTCTAACATAGTGCCTATTATCTCACTGAGTATTTACTGAATTTAATTTAAAACCAATAAGCCCTGCTAATGAGCCAACAACTGATAGGCAATGTTTTGACTCTAAAATCTTGACACTTGAAAGAAAACCATGTAAGCATAACAATATGATTTTCTTTATTTAAAATGAGGAAATTTTTTTCCTTTTGTTAACATAAGTATTGAAAAAAATTTAATATATCTGGTTAGGTGAATTGATGAAACATTACTTCACGTTTCCAAATTCTAGCTCACCTTCACTTTAGTTTTAATTTATCTTTTAATTTACTTGTCCTTTTTTTTAGGAAAAAAAGAAAAAATGACTAAACGCTTTTCTAACAGAGTGTAGGAGGTCATAATTTTTTCCTTCAGGATTGCTCATCTTTTTTCCATCTTCATTCCCTCTGTTCCTATGAGATGACTACTCTGTTGTTACTGTGTATGTAATACAGTGATACGATTAAGGTCATTTTGTGATGATTAGGATGAGAATGATGACGATGATGGTAACCTTTTAAATCACTTCCTCACAGATGCTCGAGAAATTAGCACAATCTGTTAACCTCAGCCAGAAAGGTTTAGGTAACTCATGGTGTGAATTATAATAATTCCAATAATCTACTATGGATAGATAAGGTATATACCTCAGGTTAGAAACCTGAACTTCGGGGCGCCTGGGTGGCATAGCGGTTAAGCGTCTGCCTTCGGCTCAGGGCATGATCCCGGCGTTGTGGGATCAAGCCCCACATCAGGCTCTTCCGTTATGAGCCTGCTTCTTCTTCTCCCACTCCCCCTGCTTGTGTTCCCTCTCTCGCTGGCTCTCTCTCGCTGGCTGTCTCTATCTCTGTTGAATAAATAAATAAAATCTTGAAAAAAAAAAAAAGAAAAAAACAAAAAAAGAAAGAAACCTGAACTTCATGAGAAGACCTCAGTTAGTCTGAGACGTTTAAACCAGGCTCCTAAACTTTGATCCAAGAATGAGTCAGTATGTCCGGAAAACAGCTCTTCTGTGATGGTAAATGAGATGGCCGGGGTCATAGAGAGGAAGGAAGATGAGAGGGAAGGAAACCATGTTTGCAAAGTGGATCTAATCCTTTAAGAACGCTGTATGGTTCTAATTATTTCATAATCAAAACTGACATCTTTTATGCCTGCTTGTTTTTATTTTGCCATGTTCTTTAATTTTTTACTCTATCTTACTATTTGGTGAAGTTTTCAAAATGACCACCTATTTCTTC
Source organism: Ursus arctos (assembly GCF_023065955.2). NCBI lineage: Eukaryota > Metazoa > Chordata > Mammalia > Carnivora > Ursidae > Ursus > Ursus arctos. The sequence continues at coordinate 54,311,734 of NW_026623078.1, read as the reverse complement.
TGTCCTAAGGAGAAGCGAGGAAGAATATGTTGTTCACATTTGGCTAGAGTTTGGTACCCAGCATAATTCAAAGTAGGACAGCACAAATCTTCCCAAAGGGAGATGAAAACGGAGGTGAAAGAATTAAGGTCATTTACTTGGCTTTTCCTTCTAGAGATTTTCCTTCCAGTATTTTCACTGACTGAACTTTGGAAAATTTTATGTTTTAGCCATTATTAAGAAAAGGGCATTGCATGTCACATAGCATATAATATTTTTACAAGGTTTATAAGATCATTCTTAAGCATGTCAACTCATGTAGTTTCCCTAAGAGAAGGAGGTAGCAAAAATAGGAAAATCTCAGCAAAAACAAGACTGAAAATGTGGGGATATCTTTGACTGTTACCATCGTCATTAATTTAATTATAGATCTTCATGGTACCTGATGATTACCTTCTACTCTACATGTTGCTATGTTGGGCTGGTACAAAGATAACTCCCTAATGACTTCAAGTATTCAGATAATTGGGAGCATGAGATTTAATGGAGTTGAAATAATACTGAGAAATAAGAAAAAAGAAGATATAAAGATTAAGTTAGAGGAAAGCTTATCAGATTTAAAAATAAAAGATAAATAGCGCTGAAATCAAGGGGAATTGCGGGTTGGGTCTTTACAAATACAATGGAGGAAAAAAATGCCAGAAGAAATGGTTGGGGAAAACATCTTAATGTATATAGAATGTTCCTGAATTTGAAGGGAAGAGATTATATCCAGGAGATACATAAAGAGTGGAGAAATATGGTTCTCATTAGCTTCCATCAACCAATTAACAGTGTTGCCTGGAGCATTTTTATCAGTTCTTCTAGGCTTGTAGGATAGAGAAAATGAGAGCTACTTTTGACTCTTTACCATAGTGCATCTGCTATATCTGCGCCATTGCTAAATCCTTCTATTTTTAATCATTTTCTCTACTTTCACCTTTTTTCTTCTCTACTGCCATTGCCCCAGTACAGTTCAGCCTACTTCAGTGTATCTCGTATAGGGCTATCAAATTAATATTTCTTTTTTTTTAAAGGATTTTATTTATTTATTTAAGACAAAGAGATACAGAGACAGCATGAGCAGGGGGAGAGGGAGATGCAGACTCCCCACGGAGCCAGGATCCCAGAACGCTGGGATCATGACCTGAGCTGAAGGCAGACACCCAACCATCTGAGCCACCCAGGCACCCCCACGTTAATATGTCTAATAATTATTTTCATCACATCCCTACTTATCGTCTCAAGAATTTACATTGCTGGGGCACCTGGGTGGTGCAGTCTGTTAAGTGTTCGACTCTTGCTTTCAGCTCAGGTCGAAGAGTCATGATCTCAGGGTCTCCCGGTTGAAATGAGCCCCAGTTGGGCTGTGCGCCCAGCGCAGAGTCGCCTTAAAAGACTCTCCTCCCTCTGCCCCTCCCCCCGTAAAGAAAGAAAGCTTTTTAAAAAATCTACATTGCCTGGAGTATCAAGGTCAAGCTTCTCACAATTTCTTGTGAGAAAAAGCTTCTCATTTCGGAGAAATGACAGCCCACCACAAGCCAACTCCACCCTATTTGTATAAAATTTATTTCCTAACACATACTCTCATTTTAGACAGGGACCTCTATCTGGGCACTTCCCTACAATGCCAAGCACATTCTTGCTTCAGTGCCTGTAGAAGAGCCAGTATGTTGCCAAAATGACCTTTCTCCTTCCCTCTCCTCTGAACTGTCTCGTTTCCAAAGTTGAGTTCAAGTCCTGCTGCCTGACTGAGGCCTTTTCTAGTTACTCTAGCGCCTACAACACGGATGCCCCCTATTTCTGAAGTTATTCTGTCCTTAGATTTAGTGCAGAGAAGAACTTTTTTTTAATGCTTTACTAGGAAGATTGTAAGCTGAGGACATGAACCATGTTTTTAACTGCTTTTTTTCCTCCAATAGTGTATAAAATGAGCTGAGCCTTTGTTTATTCTTAGTGGTTTGACTCAGAAAAAGTGAAATTTAAATTTGAAGATAATTTAGAAGTTTATGAGGTATTTGTGTGGTGTAAGTTTTTACAATTTGTATTAAGTAGTTTTTTTAAAAATAAACTATACTCATAGCAAAAAAAAAAAAAAAAGACTTTTTCAAAACTTTTCCTCTTTTTTCCAGCAGCTAACCCAGTTGAGATTTATTAGTACTAAAACCAAAATTGAACAAGTTAGGCTTTAAGTTTACAGACTTTATCTGGGGCCACACTAGAAGATGAGCCATGGTGCTATTTTCAATATTTGCTCTAAAAAGAACACATTAGTTATGCTTCAGGGTGTTAATGGTTAATGGAGGTGGGGATAAAGAAGTGATCACATTAGTGTTAGAGTGTATATAATAGTCAGTTGTACAGTTAAAAAAAATTAGCACCAGGAATAAATAAATAAATAAATAAAATAATTATATACATAATCTAAAAAAATATGGAAAAAAAGAAAAGGCCAGACACGCTATAGAGGTTACCATCATTAAGTTTCTTGCAAAATCATGCATGAATTTGCTATGCATATGCAATATGTAACTAAGGCAAATGGGATAATATAATACTCTTCTGCCAATTTGAATTTTTATTTTAAAATATATCTAAGAACCCTTTCCATATGAGTATTGCAGATTTACATCTTAATGTTTTGCTTAGTTTTCCATTTATATCAGAGCACCATAGTTTATTTAACCAAGCCCCTATTGATAGGGAATGGAGTTATTTCCAGTTTTCTTGCTATTACAAACAGTGCTACAATGAACATCCTTTTTATACATTCTTGTGGAAGCAGTTCCTCTACAACTGTTGAAGTTCATTCTTGCTGCTGTCATGTGAAACTTGAAACCTCAATATATAAGATTAATGAACCCATAAAAGCTCAACTTTGAGAGAAATTTATAACATTTGGTTGAATAAGAGTATTATCTGGCTTAAGCAGAGCAAGGGAGTGAAAGTGAAATGAATTATACTTGAAAAGTCAAATATTTCCTCTAAAACTTTTCTTTAAAGAAAGATTGTAAATAGAAATCTTAAAACCGGGCGTCTGGGAGGCTCAGTCAGTTAAGCGTCTGCCTTTGGCTCAGGTCATGATCCAAGGGTCCTGGGATGGAGCCCCATGTCAGGCTCCGCATTCAGCAGGGAGCTTGCTTTTCCCTCTCCCTCTGCCGTTCCCCCTGCTCATGCTCTCTCTCTCTCTGTCAAATAAATAAATAAAATCTTTTTAAAAAATAAATAAATAACATACCAATGCATTATTATAAGTAAAGCTGAGAGTTTAATGAAAATATTTCAAATGACTACACTAATTGTTATTAGTATATTTCTTTCTTAAACAATATCTTCTCAGATTTTAATTAATTCATTTTACAATAAAATTTTAATTAAAATGTTATTGTACTCAAAATATTAGCATACTCTATGTAACCATATTAATTAGAAATATGAGTGTGTTGATTCCTTATGAATCTTAAATATACTGAACAATTTTTTAATGCTATATTTGCATATAAAAATTTCCAGGTGACATATGTTTCCAAATCACTGTATTTATCAAAGGTCTCATGAAAAATAAGCATTTATCTTAGGAATAAATTTAACCAAAGAGGTGAAAGACCTGTACTCTGAAAACTATAACACGCTGGTGAAAGAAATTGAAGACAACACAAATGGAAAGATATTCCATGCTCATGGATTGGGAAAACCAATATTGTTAAAATGTCCATACTACCCAAAGCAATCTACAGATTTAAAGCAATCCCTACCAAAATACCAACAGCATTTTTCACAGAACTAAAACAAACAATCCTAAAATTTGTATAGAACACAGAAGACCCTGAATAGTCAAAGCAATCTTGAGAAAGAAGAACAATGATGGTCATACCATAATCCCAGATTTCAAGATATACTACAAAGCTGTAGTAATCAAACAGTATGGTACTGGCACAAAAACAGACATACAAATCAAGAGAACAGAACAGAGAACCCAGAAATAAACTCAGAACTATACAGTCAATTAATCTATGACAAAAGAGACAAAAATATGCAATGGGAAAAGGACAATCTCCTCGACAAATGGCGTTGATAATATTGGGCAACAATGAAAAAAAAACAAAACGGGACCACTTTTTTACACCACACACCAAATTAAACTCGAAATGGATTAAAGACCTAAATGTGAAACCTGAAACCATAGAAGTCCTAGAAGAAAACATAGGAAGTAGTTTCTTTGACATTGGTCATAGCAACATTTTTCTAGATATGTCTGCTGAAGCAAGGGAAACAAAAGCAAAAATAAACTATTGGTACTACATCAAAATAAAAGTTTCTGCACAGCAAAGGAAACAGTCGACTAAACTAAAGACAACTACTGAATGGGAGAAGATATTTGCAAGTGGTATATCCAACAAGGGATTAGTATCCAAAATACATAAAGAACTTATAACCAAGTCAACACCAAAAAACCCCCAAATAATCCAATTAAAAAATGGGTAGAAGACATGAACAGGTACTTCTCTAAAGAAGACATAGAGATGGCCAACAGACACATGAAAAGATACTCAACACCACTAATCATCAGGGAAATGCATAGCAAAACAACAATGAGGGGTGCCTAGCTGGCTGATAAGAGGAGTATGATTCTTTTTTTTTTTTTTAAGATTTTATTTATTTATTTGACAGAGATAGAAACAGCCAGTGAGAGAGGGAACACAAGCAGGGGGAGTGGGAGAGGAAGAAGCAGGCTCATAGCGGAAGAGCCTGATGTGGGGCTCGATCCCATAACGCCAGGATCACGCCCTGAGCTGAAGGCAGACGCTTAACCGCTGTGCCACCCAGGCTCCCCAAGAGGAGTATGATTCTTGATCTCAGGGTCATGAATTTGGGTCCCATGTGGCATGTAGAGATTAGTTAAATAAATAAAACTTATAAAAAACACAATGAGATATCACCTCATACCTGTCAGAATGGCTAAAATAAAAAACACAAGAAAAAACAAGGGTTGGTAAAGGTGTGGGGGAAGAAAGGAACCCTCATGCACTGTTGGTGGGAAGCAAACTGGTGCAACCACTGTGGAAGACAGTATGGAGGTTCCTCAAAAAATTAAAAATGGAAATAATATATGATCCAGTAATTTCATCACTGGGTATTTACCCAAAGAAAACAAAAACACTAATTTGAACAGATAAATGCACCTCTATACTTACTGCAACATTATTTATAATAGTCAAGATATGGAAGCAACCCAAGTCCCAAGTGTCCATCAACAGATGAATGGATAAAGAAGAAGTGAGATATCTATCTATCTAAGATAGATAGATAGATAGATAGATAGATAGATATAAACATATATAATGGAATATATTACTGAGCCGTAAAAAAGAATGAGATCTTGCCCTTTGCAACGACATGGATGGACCTAGAGCATATAATGCTAAGTGAAATAAGTCAGAGAAAGAAAACACCATATGATTCCATTCATTTGTAGAATTTTTTAAATCTTTTTTTTAAGATTTTATTTATTTATTTAGTGAGGGAGAGCGTGCCCATGAGTGGGGGGAGGGGCAGAGGGAGAGAGAGAATCCCAAGCAGACTCCACACCGAGCGAGGAGCTCCACACGGGGTTCAATCTCACAACCCTGAGATCATGACCTGAGCCAAAATCAAGAGTCAGATGCTTAACTGACTGAGCCACTCAGGTGCCCCATGTAGAATTTAATAAACAAAACAAATGAACATACTAAGGAAAAACAAAAAAAAAAACAGACTTCAACACAGAGAACAAACTGGTGGTTGCCAGAGGGGAGGTTGGGGGGGGATGGGTAACATAAAAGGGATTGAGAATACACTCATTGTTCTGAGCACAGAGTAATGTACAGAATTGTGGAATCATTATATTATACACCTGAGATTAATATAACATTTTGTTAATTATACTTCAATTAAAAATATGTATATATTTAAACAACAAAAAACAAGCATTTTTTGAAAAGAAATTAATGTAAAATTTATTTGGCCCTATTATTCAAAAATGAAGATTCCTTAAAACATATTAAAACATCATTTTTTCATACGAGAATATTTCTAAGTGGAAGAGGGGGATTTTTAAATATTAACTTGCTTGATGCCAATTCAACATGTGAACATCTAGATTTACAGAAAAATTAGGGCATAATTATTTGCTCTGTAAAAGATACCAGAAATTCAGATTCAAGTAATATCTTTCAAATTCTTACTATATGACAATTACTATGCCTAGTATGCTTTCAGACATAATATCTCATGTTTTTCTCATGAGTCTATATGAAACTCAACTTTTCTCGTCTCTTAACATCTGCCTACCCATGGTGAAGTGTGGAGAAGTGGCAACAGATTTAGCAGAGTAGATTAGGTCAAAACATAAAGTGCTTGCTGGGGGTGAAGTTGGGGGGTGGATATTAAAGACAATGAAGCACAATTAACCCTAAAACCATTTGAAAGGCTTCAACTTGAAGGCCCAAGATAAAGCAAATCACAGAGGTGAGGTTTGGGACTGAAAGAAGGATTGATTGAAAAATCTAGACAGAAAATAATTAAACTCGCTAGGTTCCTTTCTCAACCTCATAAAATCTGTGACTCCATATCCACCCACACTATCCTCTACCCAACTATGTACCCAAACGCTTTTGTCAAGATACCATTGATACATGGGTACCCCAAACCAAAGAGGCTCTGGACTAAGTTTCTAGGCTTGGGGGTTAGGAAGGAAGATGAAGGGCTAAAATAAGAAATTAAGAAAATGTAATGGACCCTCTATCCTACCCTGGTTGCAGGACATAGGCACCAATACCTGTTGTAGTTGATTAAAAGGTGTCCTCCAAAAATTCATGTCCACCCAGAGCCTTAGAATGTGACCTTATTTGGAAATGGGATCTTTGTAGACGTAATTAAGAAGACATCACACTGGATTAGGGTGGGCTCTAACGATCTACATTCAATTATCGGTGTCCTTAGGAGAGGGCACACAGACCACACAGAGAGAAAGTCATGTGCGATGGAGGCAGGACTGGAGTGATCTAGCTACAAGTCAAGAACGCCAAGGATTGCTGGGAGCCATCTGAAGCATGGAGCATTGCTGGGGTCATCAAATACAATGGCTAATACCTGAGCCGTCTTTGTTAACAATACCTTAGCCTCTCACCTACTAATTCAGTACTATTTTGCTTTTTAAAATTACTTGATAGAAATAAAAATTTATTTTAAAAGCAAAAAGAGTCAAGGAATAGAATATACATATTGTATCTCAAAATACAAGGCAAGCAGGATTTATAAACAAAGGAGATTTAGGGGATTTATAAGTCTTAGATATTCTTCTTCCTCGGTGCATATACAGCTGATTCTTTGTTTAGAAGGGGCACAGAAAAATTTAATGTATCTTGCTACCTAGCAGTAGACCAACGTCATAGTTTGCTAATCCGAAGGCTGAGCTGAAGGCAGACAATTAACGGACTGAGCCACCCAGGTGCCCCTTGGTGAACATTTTATGAGTTAATATATACAAAGTTCTCAGAATAGGACTGGTCTAGAATGTGGCCTGTGAAGCTAGACTGGGTTTACATCCCAGCTCCAGCACCTATGAGCTATGTGGCCCCGGGCTAGTCCCCTAACTTACCAGTGCCTGGGACCCCTCAACTGGACAGTGAATGTGGCAAGTACAGTATGTCCGCCTCCGTTTTCATGAGGATTAAATGTATTATATCTGTAAAATGCTTAACAATGTCTGGCAAATAAGCTTCTCCCCATTCTCTCTTTTCCTGGGACTCCCCCTACACGTGTTAAACCTAGTCACCGTGTCCCATTTATCTTTTTCTCTCTTTTCTATGTTTTCCATCCCATTTTGTTCTGAAGTTTGGATATTTTCTCCTAACTCTTCTTCCAGTTCGTCATATCAAAAATACATAAGATATGTACATGTACTTTATTGTTCTAAATGAAGCATTTTGTGCACTCAGAATATAAAAATAAGTACATGAAAAATACTCTGTGCATAGCATAGACTTGACAAGCGTTAGCTGTGACGATTAACCCCTATATAACATTACAGGAAACCAAAACCTGGGGAGATCAAATCACTTTTCAAGGTTGCACAGCTAATAGCTGATGCAGGCGGGATTTAAGCTCAGAGTCCACAGCCTTAATTACTTTAATTACCACTCCACGCGGCTACTGCCGGAAAAAAACTACCTCGTTCTTGAGGGTGGATACTGCCTTTGTTATCGTGTGTGTGTGTGTGTGTGTGTGTGTGTGTGTGTGTGTGTGTGTGTGTGTGTGTTTAAGGGCTTTGTCAGACTGGGGTTCATTTCAACCTAATCCACCCTACCTATACCATCCTCAATTTTGCTCAAAATACCTACCTCCGAAATAGAGAGCCTAATTCTCATCTGTCGTTCTGAATGTGCAATCAGTGGGAGCTCCCACTCAGAAGAAAGGATCAGTGAAACAGTTTTCAACCAAGCAGCCTGTGATTCCAGAATTAACCTCATGCTGCTGCCATCCTGAGCCCTTGGGCTAAGATGTGGCTCTGGTGGAGGAAATGAATGAATCACCATTTGTTGTGGAGTTTTTTTTTTTTTTTAATTAGTCTTTAGCTATTTGGAGCAGCACCACTTTAAATAATTAAAGGAATCCAAAGGGGGGGGGGAAAGAAATAGTGATTACTTTCTTTGCTGATAAAGCCAAATGTATCAATATTAACTAGTTGAGAAAGACGAGAAGAAAAACTCTCAGATGGTTCTCTAGAAACAGGTCTGCTTAACTGAAAGGCACAGATCACAGGAAATCAGTTTAAAAACTGGAATGATAGACTACAAAGAAAGTTTAATTATTTTGTTCAACCATCCACTTCCCATCAAACAGACATAGATACATTATCTTTTTTGCAGGAAGTTCAATGATTTCATTGTTTCTCCCATCGTCAGCTCTTTCTTTGCAGTTTATTTTCCTCTACAATATCATATTCTATCAGCTTTGATGATCAGATCTGCAGATAACACCTGAATTTTCATGTCCTTTGTCTCATATTTGTTACTTCTTAGAAATAGCTGCACGCTTATCCTGCCATAAGCCCAAATCAAATATAATTAAAAGTAAACACAATGCTAGTTCTATCTAGGATATAGGGAGCTTGAAATAATATTGTTTCCACCCTAATAAAAGAGAAAAAGCAGGATAATCAATATAATCATACCTTTTCTTAAACCTATCAAAGAGCTGATATCACTGGGCAACAAAGTACATTAAAATCCAAGGAAAGACAAAAACTTCCAAGGACAGATAGGTTATGAACATTGGCTCACTTGTGGCAGAACATTGGAGGAAGAAACTCCAGATGCCATACAAGCAGGAAAGAAAAGAATACAACTATTTTTTTTTTAGTAGACACCATGCCTATTGTAGGGCTTCAACTCATAACCCCAAGATCAAGAGTCGCATACCCCACTAACCGAGCCAGCCAGGCGCCCCCAGAATACAACTAATTTTTAAATGAATTGCTGAAGTGAGAATCTGGTGAGAGTGTTAAGGATCCCTGCAAACTGCAGACACAAGGGGAGATCACATCCACTTACAGGCTCTTCTTCATGAATATCCACTGAGTATGTATAATAGGTACTTAATGTATGTGTAGTGGAGAGAATATGGTGTCTGAACAGGGCCATTCCAGAGACAGGACACATTTCAAGATGAACATCAGACACACGTTGATGCAAAAAAAAAAAAAAAAAAAGTCACAGAGAACTACAAAGAACTTGAATATCATGTGCCCCATATGTACTTGTTGGGGAAGGAAGATAGAAGTGGCAGGAGGGGGACACGAATTCTCACTTAATTTGACTTGGAAACTAAGGGTTTTAGGCATCAGCCATAGTGTGGCTCCCTTTCCACAATTTCCTAACATGAGGCCTGGCATTTGTCAACACCATGATGGGAAGATAGGAGAGGAAGCCATGTGAAATCAAGACTGAGAATTGGCCAAGAAGGAAGCCAAGATTTGACAGCTGTTGACATGGCTGCTCCTTTCTCAAAAAGAAGCCTCTATCCATCACCCGTACCCACGCCCTGCTCCCTCAGGCTCGTATGTGCAAATGTTAAATTCTGCCTTCATTTCCAGCGCTACGTGTATGTTTAGGAAATTCTCTTCTTATTACCTGCAATATAGATCATCGTTTTCTCCCCTTGTCCAAATGCCCACCTGAGTTTTACTGCCCCTGCATGGGGGTAGGGCACTAACCAAAGAGCCAGGATAGTAACCCCAGGTTTGTCTTATCTGGTTGATAGCTGTCCCTGAGCAAGGTGCCATCTATTACTGACACTTGACACTGGTCTCCCATTTCTGAGATAGCACAGTGTCATATGCCCTGTTTTCCTTTTTTCACCCCGATATCTGATTCTACCACCAAGTCATTTCATTTCAGTAAACCTCCAAATTTTTTCCACATCCCCGAATCAAAATTTTGTGCCTCTGACAACCACTGGATTCAATTAGCAGCTTTGTTTTAAAAACTAACAACAACAACAAAACGATTTTAACATAGAACTGGTCTTTGAGGGGAAGAGCTCTAAGAAAAATGTGTTTGGAGTTTCATCACATCCAAAACAAAAGAATTTTAAAGTAATCTGAATCAGAAGCAATCAAAAACTTACCATTGCTTGCCAAACCTAAATGGTAACACGAACCTGTAGGGAAGAATAGAACAACTGTGGTAAAAAAGAGAGAATACAAAATTTCACCATGTGTTTCTTTGGTTTCATTTCTGACATAAGGAAAATTTGGTCTGAAGGAAAATGTATCTAAAAATATTTTACTTATGCTTCAGCTATCATTGGATTTCAGTGTGAATATATAAGTATTCGATAATATATATATTTAAATTTATATATTTAAAGTGCATTCTGACCCACCTCAGTTCATACTTAGAACTAGACATGGCAGGATTTGAAGGGTACTAGAAAGATCTCATACCCCTAAATAATCCTTTTTATACCTTGGGACAAAGATATATCATAGTAGCCCCCAAGAAAATCTCCCTAGAAGTCCATGACTGGTAAGTTTCCCCCTCACCACTTACCAGGTGCACTGTGGCCTTTTCCTTGTCTGATTTATTTGTATGTTTGTTTGTTTCTGGTTTCTTCCCCTTTCTGTGTCTTGTTATCTCAGCCCAGTTAGTCAGTCACTTGGGTATTCAACAAGGCTTTGTTCTGAAGCGAGGAAATTGAAGGATACAAATTATCCCAAGTTAGAGGAATACAGTCTGGCTTCTTAAAACAGCTTGATGATTTTTAACTCACTGAACACAATTTTAACAGATTGTTACTCAAAATTCACTGTCAGGTCAGGTGGTCATTAAGCTCAGTTCTAGCCACCAGGCACTGTCCTTGGTCCCAGCTAAATACCACTTTCTCTCTGCAACCTCCAGATACGGCTTGAGCAGTTGACTTTGGATTCCATCCCAACTCTCTTCATCAAATTTCTCATCTCAAGATCCCTTCGGTCTGTTCACAGGAAGTGTTTTAAGCTGCTGCTTCCTCTTTCCAAGCCCTTTCTGGATACTTATCTTTATAAAGCTAATGTACTCCCCCCACTAGACTCCACTAGCATCCTTCCAACCTACCCTGCTCTAGTTTCCCATTTTTCTGGAACGTTCCCAAGTGACTCTTTAAGTAACTTCTACATTTCATTTTGTTCATCTTCTTCTCTCACATTTAAACCTCCAGTACTCCCACAGACTTCATCCTTTCCCTCTTGAGACAACATAAAGCCCATTTACATTTCAATTATTCTTACCTCCATACGGACAGGAGTACTATATTCTTAAATCCATACACTCACTGGGGAAGGGTTATCTTTTTTATTTATTATTTATGTACTTATTTTTAAGGATTTTATTTTTTTAAGTAATCTCTACACCCAGTGTGGGGCTCAAACTTACAACCCCAAGATCAAGAGTCACACACTCCATTAACTGAGCTGGCCAGGTGCCCTGGGCTCCCTTTTTTACTCACAACTTTTAACCAATGAAAACCTTGTTAGCGAAGATCACTTTACATCTGGGCACCTGATTGAGACAGGAAGGCCCTGTCACAGGTCATAGACTAGGGCCTGGATGCAGAGATGCTGAAACATTGCGTGGAACAGTGCAGTCATTCATTAAGGTTCCAAATAGCAGATAGCTCTGAAATTTAGGGATGAGGTCAAGGAAAGGTTAGCTTCTGATATTAAAACTGATGCAAAGTGAATAAGACTGCATCTGCAGGAATGACTCACTTTAACTCGCTTATAAACATGTCCAAAATAGAGCCATTGTCTCTTAGTCCAGTTAAGAAAGACACTGGGTTTCTCAAAAACAAAAACAAAAACAAAACTGTAGCCTTGTCAGTGATATTGCCAAATGCCTCCGATTTTTGTGGTGCTGTCATAACAGAAGGAGGATTGGAAGTCTGCATCAACCTAAGAAAAGGAAGGCAGGAGAGCAAGCAGATATTAGGTTTATCCAGCCTCCCCAGACGGAAGGGCACTTTGACTTCAGAAGGCCAATGTCAATTCTTTAGTTAGAATATACCTAGAATAGAGCAGGGGCAAGTTACACTTAATTTTATAAAAATAGCCAGTAATTACATCTAACTATTTTTGTTGTCATTATTGTCACCAAGCGTTGCAGTAGGCAGAAAGAACTAGGAAGAGGAGTGGATAGGAATGTCATGGGTGAGGAAAATAATGTACATTTAGTGCCAGATAGGAAAATAAATTGCTAAATGGAAGTTTCAAGAGAAATACAGCTCAGAGGTGGGTGAAGAGAAAGGAAGACTAGGAGAAAGGCAAGGCTGACTTACTGATAAGAGGAAGTCAGGATGAGGCATAATCACAAGGGGTGCATTTACAGATAAACGCTGAATCTAAATGCTTGAATGAAGAGGAAAATTGGGAGAAACATCCATGGAGAGCTTGCCACAGTAAGCATTTTTTTTTCCAAATGAAGTTGATACTTTGTAATGTCAAGCAATTGAGGGGTAAGCATTTATAACGAGTCAAAGTAGGAGATAGGGAATGGAGTGTGATTAGTTGGATTTATTAAATCAGCTATCAGGACATATTGCAGAAGAGCTGCTAAAACTCTGTCACTTAATATAAGACAAATAAATTCAGCATTTCCCAAATTTTGCTCTTTGGTTACTTACCTTTATCATCTTTGCTATATTCTCATACTACCTATAGTCTTCAATGTAATTCTTGAAAACAGCTCGTGGTGTTCTTTAAAACAACTAATTAACAATATTTTTCATACTTTAGTTTCACCCTAAGTAACGGTATCTATGACACCATGAGTTTGATAAGCTAGTCAGATAGTTTTCTAACACACATTAACATAAATGCATAACCTTTAAAATAAAAGCGCTCCGTCTGGGTAACAGCTGAACTTAACCTCTGTGCTCCTGGTGATACACATTCTGAGAAACCCTGAGATACGTATTGCCTGTCCACAGTAATGCTGTGGTGTGGTGTGTGAGAAGGGAAGTGTTAAATGCACTTTTTTTCAGGCTCCTTCTTGCTTTTTGAAAGAAAAAAGCAAAAGAAAATAAAACACCATTAACTCCCTTCCACTTGGGGTGGCCAGAGGTTAATTTTTAAGTAATTAAACTCCTGAATTACTCAAAGTATAATTCGGCATTGGCCTTTGGGCTTGAGATTAATGGAAGAGCAAGATCTCCCCTAGTATGGAAGGAACTGTAGGTAGAGATATGTAGATAGAGGGATGTTCCTGGATCCTCTAAATTTGCTTTTGTCCAGGCTACAACCCACCAAAGAGAAAAGCTGTACATGGGAATTAGCAGTGTACCTCTTGAAAGACAGACCCTCTTTGGGGAAGATCAACTAATATTTATACATCAGTACGCTCCTACTATGAGTGGAGAGGGGCAGGTGAAGATCCATACTACCTGGAACCATCACAGGCACTTTTACTTAATTTCTACCAAAATGCAGCACCAACAATTTATTCTCCCAGTAGATTTACCACTAAGATAGAGAAGTTGAAGCAAATAGCCAATATGGGCCTCTGGGCAGATATAATCTCTAAAATCCTGAAACTGGCATCCTAACTGATAAAATAAGCTCTTGTGAGTTGTTAGAATGAAATGAATTCCTCCTAAACTTGAACAATTTCTTAATAAGTAAAAAATAATTTCTCAACCTGCAAAGCTAAACATCTATGGAGGCTAGCCAAGAAAACCATTCACATTTGGGACATAGGCTGGTCAGAAGGCTGTCCTACTGTCTTTGAAACCTTAGTAGGTACAATATGTACAAACTTAATCTCTAGTTCAGTTTTCCAAAGGCTGGCCCTGCTCTGGATAGCGTTATGAGGGCATCCTACTACTCATTTCAAAGCTGTGTCTAACATCTTATTGGTGGAGGCTCTGCCTTGATATTCAATGAAAGGTATTAACTAATGGAGCTGCTTAAGAAGGGAAATTAATTTATGTGGTAGCTAAAATATTTTGAAACGCAGCAAAGATTGGTTTGTGCTGTAAGCCTTCAGTTGGTAAGAAGCTTGGCATCGTGTCACAGAACCATCTGCCTGTCTTCCAAAGGCTATGTTGACCTTCTTATTAAATTGTCTTTTTCTCACTTAGCTCATCAGTGAACAATCTCTGTTAATTAGATGCTAAGAGGACACTGTGACGTCTAGGTAGCAGAATCCAGGACCAACTTCTAATTATATAGTACTGAAAACAGAAAGTCTTCAGCCTTAGATAAGCTCTCCTCTGGAGCAGGTTAGTACATAAACCTTATTTCTTTTTACTTTTGTTTTCAGCAGTCACGCTGTGCTAACTTCACAAAAGCATTTGATGCTATAAAACTCTTAGAAGAAAACACAGTGCGGTTAATCTTCATGACCTTGGATTTGGCAATGGATTCTTAGATATGACACCAAAAACACAAGCAACAAAGGAAAAATAAACTGGACTTCATCAAAATTAAAAACTTTTGTGCATGAAAGGACATTATTTAAAAACTAAAAAGACAACCCACATAACTGAAGAGAGTATTTACAAATCACATATCCAAGAGGGAACCTTTACCCAGAATATATAAAGAACTCTTACAACTCAACAAGGAAGACAAACAACCCAACTTAAAAATGGGCAAAGAACTTGTAAAGACATTTCTCTAAAGAAGATATGTAAATGGCCAAACAAGCACATGAAAAGATGTTCAACATCATTAATCATTAGGGAAATGCAAGTCAAAACCACAATGAGATGCCACTTTATACCCACTAAGATGGCCATAAGAAAAAACCAAAGGAAAGCAACAAGTGTTGGTAAGGATGGGAACAAACTGGAACTTCTGTATATTGCTGGTGGGTATGTAAAATGGTGCAGCTGCTGAGGGAAACAGTGCGGTGCTTCCTCAAAATGCTAAACATAAAATAACCATCTGACCCAGCAATTCCACTCCAAGGTTCATAGCCAACAGAATTTTAAAAAGGTACTCAAATAAATAGTTGTACATACATTTCTATAGTGGCACCACTCCCAGTACCCCCAAGATAGAAACAACCCAAATGTTCATCAATTAATAAATAGATAAACAAAATGTGGTAGTAGGATCAATACAATAGAATATTATTCAGCCATAAAAAGAAATAAAGTACTGATACATGCTATGATGTGCATGGACCTCAAAAACATGCTAAATGAAAGAAGCCAGACACAAAAGGTCACATATGACCCCATTTATATGAATTATCCAGAACAGGTAAATCCTTAAAAACAAAAAGCAGGTTGGTGGTTGCCCCAGGCTAGAGGGAGGCAATAGTGAGTGACTGCTTAATGGGTATGGGATTTTTCTTTTGGGGTGATAAAAATGTTTGGAACTTGATACAGGTGGCGACTGCACAACATTGTGAATGCACTAAATGCCATTGAATTGTATACTTTAAACTGGTTAATTTTATGTTATGTGAATTTAACCTCAATTTATAACAAAAAGCAGTTGATGATTGTTATTGAATGATCTGACGTGCAAATTTGGAGCCAGAATCAACCGAATGCAACATTGTTATTTATAGCCATGATGTTTGATGATGTCCATAGCTGATTGAATTGAAATAATTTTCCAAAGAATCATAAAAGGCTTTCAGGGGAAAAGATATGTGTATCTTTTTATGAATGTGTATGCTCAAAGTTTAGCTGATATCTGTTAAACAGCAGTGTAAATTATTTAGCTTTGTTTCCCATAATTGATGGAGAATTGGTTCAGAGCAAGTGACATTAACCTGAACGTGACTGGCTATCTGAAGTGACTGGGAGATCATGGGGAACTTGAGAGTGTCAGGTGATGATGCTGATAGATACACGGCATTGCAGCTGTCAGCTTAGAAACTACAGAAGTACATCTGTCACTCTGGGGAGGACTAATTGGAACCAGGGAGAGTCGAAAGGAGAAGTGCTTCGGAAGTGCTGTACATCTTTCCACTAAAAACAGATGAGTCTGCCAAGAGAGCATGTCCGATTCCCAGAGATACAAAATTGGGGTAGAAAAACTAAGAATACTTACAGAGAAGATGTGCTTTCTACTTTATGGAAGTCAGTTTCCTTTCATTAACTTGCACAGAAAATGACTTGATTTGAGCCACCTGCACCTCTGATGCAAAGAGATTAACTTTAAATTTTCTCCTTCCCAGTCTGTAACTGGCCTCATTTACCAAACTGGTTAAAAGTTACGACCCTAAGGATGATCCTTGAACTGTGTTACATACACATCTTGATAGTGGGGTAATGTTTACATAACACCAAACTATCCTCTTTGGAAAAGGTCCAGCTTATTTACTGAATTGAAAACAGCTTATAATGATTAATACAGATGAAACAATTTCACCTAAAATAGACAAGGGATAAAATGGAAAGTATTAACAACCTTTAGGGTAGGGGTGGTTCTCAGACTGAAATTCAAACCAAACCTTGTATCAGTTAGGATCTTTTCTTGGTTTTAAGCATTCAGAAAATCAAACTAACAGTGGCTCGAGTCAGTAAGCATTTATTTGTCTCATTATAATTAGAAGACAGGAGACAGGAGGTTGTATCTCCTATCTGAATGATGTTGTCAAAGACCTTGGCCCCTCCTATCTTCTGTTCCATCACCTTTAGCCTCATACCTTAGACCCATGGTCACAATATGGCCACTGCAGTACCAGACATCACTTTCACATTTAAGGCATAAAGAAGTTGATGAGGGGGAGGAAGAAAGCGTAGCGCCAACCACATCTGTCCCTTTATTAAGAAAGAAACGCTTTCCCAGAAATCTCACAGTAGACTTCTGTTTATGCCATATTGGCCAGGACAGATTCACATGGCCACCCCCAGCCATAGGGAGGTAGAAAGAAAGTATTTCTTTCTAGAAAACTAGCATTTCTAGCCTCTCTAGTGGAAAACTGGGAATGGAGAAGAGGGAGGGGAATGTGTTTAAGGTTAGTCTAATTTCACTGTTTGCCATGCTTTTCCTTGTACAAACATGAAACAGATTCTTAGGTGAAGAAATAAAATAATTGATTTTATGAATAAAGAAGAGCCTGAACAATGTATGATACCTATTTCAACTCTCTTAACCTATAAAGTATGTAGTTGCTTAAGTTTTCACTTCATCTCAGAAAAAAAAGAAAACTGATATTCTACCTTAAATGATGTGTGGTTCAGGAACTAAAGATCTTCATGCATATTGACTCACCTGGTTTTACTACATCTAAGAAAAGGACATTGAGGGTGGGGGAAGAGGGAAAGATGGGAAACAAGTTATATGATCATGTACTCACCCAAATTTAGAACTTTAAGGTTCTTGGTTTGAAGTTCAGGATATTTGCCAAGGTGCTTTTTCTCTACTATTCTTGCTTCCTTTAAATGCTCAATTAGACACATATACTTCACACACACACACACACACACGCACACATACACACATACAATGATATAAATAGTTGCCACCAGCATAAGGTAAGGAAACAATTACCTAAATGTTGTCATGAGCAAAGGAAGGTCATGACTGAATCCCCAATGCCCAGGGAAAGAGGAAAATTATTGTTTTCCTAGGGAATACAAATCTCTTTTAAGTTACCAGATCTGAAAAATGAATTTATGCAGCAACATTTCAGGGAACAGTGGTCAGATTTATGATGACATAAAATTCATTCAATTTTAGAGGAAAAAAAAATTGACGCTCTTCTTTGTTATCCACAGAACCTATCTTACCCAACCAGGCAAAATAAGCTTAACCTTGACAAATTTTCTTCCTGCAGCAAATGCTTGCATCGACTGGCAGATTTTCCTAGCTGTGGATTTGTAATTACTTTCTGAATTTTGAAGAACAGATTAAATGACTACATAAGGATCTAAATATTATCATCCACAAATCTCTCTGCTAACTGATTACTGTGAGTTATTATTAAATGAGTTTTCCATGTTTCATAAGCATTTCCTGTGCTGGTCCATCCTTTGCAATACTACATATTACCTCTGACAAATAATTCAAAAATAAAATATGAGCTTCAAAGAAAATAAAACCAACTGTATGATAGAATAGACTTCATGGAAGATTTTTATATCTTAGGGGGAAGAACTTTAAACATACATTTTCCAAGGCAAAAAGATAGCAGCGTTTAGGGTTTGCACATAAAAGTTAAAATAAATTTTGTCAAAAGAACAAAAATCTTTATAAGCTGCAATGTTTATAGGTTTAGCATTTGAACTTTTAATAACTTGGGTTGCAACTGTGATAGAAATAATCTGTAAATATGACTTAGAGGCAAAATGCATTCTCTTCTCCTAGGTTGAAATGTACTTCTAATCTGCTAGCCAAAGGGCATAGTTTAACTATCTCTATGGCAACCATTTTTTTTTTCATTTATTGCTGCATCTGAAGAAAGAACACACTGTGTACAGCTGGGTAATGCAGTTGTCCTAGACTTTAATAAATTTGCTTTTCCAAGCTATTTACAGATTTCTATCATATCCACAATCTTAGACATTAAGGCTGAGAGATAGACAGAGTCTTCATAAAGTTCTAGAGATATCTGGTTATATTAATCCCTCTTGGCAAACTCCTATAGTACAATGTTTTATATTTGGAAAGTACATTCTAATCATTTCTGTTTATCTTCTCAATATCCGTAAGGATGGAGTAAGTTCTGGAGAGGGGAAGTGCTGGCTAATATTGAAGGCAGAGGATTCTGCTGGGCTTTCGTAGAGATTTTATAAGAGCAAGCAGAAGTTGAGAAGATAGATGATCACCTTGTGGGAAACGCCTTAATAAAGTCGGACAGATAAGGAGGCAGAACTGAGAACCTAATGCTGGAATCAAGAGAAAGAAAGACACTAACCTACTAGCTTCCAAGCTCGGAGAGTAACAGTAGCCCATAATTGATGAGCTTAGTGTGCTGGGCACTGGGATAAGCTTTTTACATCATTTATTGTCACTCAAATCTCACAACAGTCCTGTGAGAAGGATATTACCACCATTTTCAGGTAAGGAGAGGAGGTTTGTGGAAGTTGCTCAATAAAAGTTAGGTCCCTTCTGGGGTACCTGGCTGGTTCAGTGGGTAGAGCATGTGACTCTTGATCTCAGGATCCTGAGTTCAAGCCCCACATTAGTCATAGAACTTACTTAAAAAAAAAAAGAAAAAGTTAGGTCCCTTCTCTGCTATTCTCCATTAGGATGATGCCTAACAAATGATGACCATTCTTTCAGTCATCCTTGATTTCATGCTACAAGTATTTAATGTACAACTACTTAGTGCTAAGATAAAGTGCTAATCATTGAGAATACCAAAATAAAGAAGGCAGACCCAAGCTCTACCCTCACAGGGCTAACCTTGCTAGTCTAATGTAGCACAGAATCCATGTTCAAGAAATGATAATAGCTAATACTTGCCTAACATATATTATATACCAGGCACTGTTCTAAGTGTTTGACATATATTAATTCATGTAATTCTCCCAACCACCTATGATGTATTACCACCACTTAGCAGAAGAGGAAACTCAGCCAAGGCTAGAGGTTAAGTAAATTTACCTAGAGTTACATTCCTTGTGATTGAGTCAGGATTTGAACCCAAGTGGTCTAACTTGAGGGACAACGATCTTAACTAATCTACCATTCTTTCTCCCTAAAATTGCTTATTGAAATAGTTTGATTAGAGCCCTCTCTCATTGACTCCCAGGGCTGTTAAATGAGGGATATATTTCTCCAAGAGAGTTCAAAATGAGAAAAGGAAGACAGAAATAACATCTACTCCTCAGGGTATAGGAAAAAGGGGAGTTGTGGAGAATATAATAAAGCAGAGAGGTCAGGGAGTTGAGAACACACCCAAGGATAAAACAGACATGGTCCATGACTTCCTAGGTCTCACAGTTGGCAGAGCAGTCCTCTGGGATTACATCATAAGGAACTACCTGCCCTATGGGGACAGGAAAGTGTTCTCTGAGGAAATGAGGTTTGAGGTGACCTGAAGAATCTGGGACAAGTCCCCCAAGGGCAGAGGGAATAATCTGTGGAAGTCATGGGGCAAAAGAAAGCACAGCATAATTAAAGAACTGAGAGAAATCCAATTGGCTGAACATAGAGATGGAAGAGGAGTGTGGCATCAAAAAGAAAAGTGATGTTGATCAAGAGAGCAGACCATGGAGAGCCTTGTGAGCCATGTTGAGATTTTGGACTTTACTCTAATGGCAAGAGTAAGCTATTGAAAGGCTTTTGAACACAGGAGAGTCATCGTGGTGACTTTGCTTTTTGAAATGATTACTTTGCCAAAGAGTAGAAAATAAATTAAAAAGAGAGGAAGTTTATGTAAAAAGACCCATGAG
Source organism: Ursus arctos (assembly GCF_023065955.2). Lineage (NCBI taxonomy): Eukaryota > Metazoa > Chordata > Mammalia > Carnivora > Ursidae > Ursus > Ursus arctos. Next base: position 54,290,836 of record NW_026623078.1, on the reverse strand, counting down.
GGGAGGAGCTAAGATGGTGGAGTATTAGGAGGACCCTAGGCTTGCCCCATCTCTGGAAAACATCTAGGTAAGTATCAAATCATTCTGAATACCTATGAAATCAATCTGAGGACTAACAGAACAAAATGCACAACCAGAGGGAGAGAAGAAGCAGAGACACGATTGGGGGAGAAGAGGAATGTGGGTGCTGCGGAGGGGAGGGAGCCCTGGTCACAAAGCGAAAGAAGGGAGAGAGAGAGAGAGAGAGAGAGAGAAAGAGGAGTGCACAGGGGTTCCCACAAGGAGAACACTTCCCCAAAAACAATGACTGGAAAAATGAGAGGGGTTGATTTTTGTGAGTTTCTACAACCAGCAGGGCTCAAAGGGCGGAGTTTTAGAGGTCCACAGCATGGTTGGAGTGGAGCCCATTGGGCACTGCAGTGTTCCTGTGGAGAAGGAGGGCAGATAGCCCTATAATGGATGGCAGGATCTAAGGATCCCCTGGGGCGCACTAGGAGAGATGGTTCCCCCTTCTGGGAGTGCATCTGGGAGAGGTGCCATTGTCTCTCCAGGGACAAAAGAGCCAGTGGACACCGTTACCATCCCCCGCCCTTCAACACAGGCACAGAGACACCTGCTGAGGACGGCTAACTTGGCACTGGCTCTCTGCTAAGCTTTACTCCAAATTCCACACCCCTGTGCTTCGGAGCCACTGCCCTTCTGGGACAAACTGGTACCAGTCCCAATGCCACGAGACCCTCCCCCAGAGGACCAGCACAGATCCATGCCATGCCAGTTCCCTAAAGTTAGCAGTATTAAAACTCAGCCAGCCTGCCTGGGATAGAACATGGGTACGCTGCATGTGTCCAGATGGCCTGGACACAGACAGGGTGAAGGCAGAGATCTGAGGGACACCTGGGACACATGAAGGGAGACTGTTTGCTCTTCTGGGAGGGCTTCCCGGAAAGCAGTGGCCCTCTCCAAGGACGAGGGAATGGGCTGGTGCCATTTTTCCCCCAGGCTCTCAGCATAAACTAACTTCAGTAAGCAGCACAGCACCAACAGTGGTGGCCTAAACCGATTAACACCAAGCCCTGCACACCTGCACTCTGCAGGTGCTGCTTTTCTAGAGCAAGCATGCCTGAGAACCAGAGCAGTGTCCACACACACCCCCACAAGATCAGCACAAACCCTCCGAGTGTACCATGTCTACTGACCATAGAGTTCTGCAAAGCTTCAGCTCTAGTCTCAGGTCTCTTTTAAACAGCACACCAGAGCACACCTAGTTAAAACTCACCACACTCTGGCCAAGGTCCAAACACTCCCCACTGCAGGTAAGGAGAAACTCAGCAGATGACTGACCTGAGGGATAAAGCAGCCAAAACACAGCAGCAGAGTCCAAATAGCAAACACCAGAGACACCTCCTGAAGTGCCAGGCCCTGGACACTATCTGACTTTTTTTTTTTTAAAAAGCCATTACTCTCCAGAGCAGGATACACAACAGGTGTTCCTAACACACAGAAGAAGACAGAGACCTAGACAAAATGCTAAGATGGGGGAATTCATCCCAGAAGAAAGAAGAAGAAAAGGTCATGGCCAGGGATCTAATCAAAACAGATATAAGTAATATGCCTGATCCAGAATATAAAGCAACAATCATAAAGAAACTAGCTAGGCTTCAGAAAGGCATGGAAAACACCAGGGAGTCCCTTACCACATAGATAAAAGAGCTAATAACTAGACAGGCCAAAATAAAAAATGTTATGACCAAGATGTGAAACTGACTGGATGTAATGACCACAAGGATGGAAGAAGTACAGGAACAAAATGTGATATAGAAGATAGAGTCATGGAAGGGGGTGCCTGTGTGGCTCAGTCGGTGAAGCGTCTGCCTTCGGCTCAGGTCATGCTCCCAGGGTCCTGGGATCAAGTCCTGCCTGGGGCTCCCTGCTCAGTGGGGAGTCTGTTTCTCCTCTCCCTCTGCCCTTTCCCCTCCCCCCGCCCCGTGCGCTCTCTCTTTCTCTCTCAAATAAATAAAATCTTTAAAAAAAATTAAAGAAGAGTTAATACATATTCTTCTCAAACTGTTCCAGAAAACAGAAACAGAAGGAAAACTTCCAAACTCATTCTACAAGGCCAGCATTAACTTGATTCCAAAACTAAGACCCCACTTAAAAGGAGAATTACAGACCAATATCCCTGATGAACATGGATGTAAAAATTCTCGACAAGATTCTAGCAAATTGAACCCAACAGTACATTAAAAGAACCATTCACCACGATCAAGTGTGATTTATTCCTCAGTTGCAAGGTGGCTCAATATTTGCAATATCTGCAAATCAATCAACGCGATACACCACATTAATAAAACAAAGGATAAGAACCATATGATTCTTTCAATAGATGCAGAAAAAGCATCTGACAAAGTACAGCATCCATTCTTGACGAAAACTCTCAACAAAGTAGGGACAGAGGGAACATATCTCAACATCATAAAGCCCATATACAAAAGACCCACAGCTAATATAATCCTGAATGGGTAAGAACTGAGAGCTATTCCTCTATGGTCAGGAACAAGACAGGGATGTCCACTCTCACCACTGTTATTTAACACCGCACTAGAAGTCCTAGCCTCTGCAATCAGACAACACAAAGATATGAAAGGCATCCAAATCGGCAAAGAAGAAATCAAACTTTCACTATTTACAGATGACATGATACTCTGTATAGAAAACCCAAATGACTCCACTGAAAAATTGCTAAAAGTGATACACAAATTCAGTAAAGTTGCAGGATAAACATACAGAAATCTGTTGCATCTCTATATACCAATAATGAAGCTGCAAAAAGAGAAATCAAATCCCATTTACAACTGTACCCAAAACCATAAGATACTTAAGAACAAACCTAACCAAAAAGGTAAAAGAACTGTACTCTGAAAACTATGGAACACTGATGAAAGAAATTGAAGAGGACACAAAGAAATGGAAAGATATCCCATGCTCATGGATTAGGAGAACGAATACTGTTAAAATGTTTATACTACCCAAAGCAATCTACACATTTAATGCAATCCCCATCAAAATAACACCAGCATTTTTCACAGAGCTAGAACAAACAATCCAAAAATTTGTATGGTACTACAAAAGACCCGAACAGCCAAAGCAATCTTTGGAGGCATCAGAATTCCAGGTTTCAAGTTATATTACAAAGCTGTAGTGATCAAGACAGTATGGTACTGGCACAAAAACAGACACATAGGTCAATGGAACAGAATTGGAAAACTCAGAAATGAACCCACACTGTATGGTCAACTAATCTTTGACAAAGGAGGAAAGAATATCCAATGGAACAAAGAGAGTCTCCTCAATGAATGGTGTTGGGAAAACTGGACAGCAACATGCAAAAGAATGAAACTGGACCACTTTCTTACACCATACACAAAGATAAATTCCAAATGAATGAAGGACCTAAATATGAGACCTGAAACCATCAAAATCCTAGAGGAGAACATAGGCAGCCACCTCTTTGAAATCGGCCGTAGCAACTTCTTACTAGATACATCTCCTGATGCTGGAGAAATAAAAGTAAAAATAAACTATTGGGGCTTCATCAAGATAAAAAGCTTCTGCACAACAAAGAAAACAATGAAGAAAACTAAAAGGCAACTTTTGGAATGGGAGAAGATATTTGCAAATGACATATCAGATAAAGGGCTAGTATCCAAAATCTATAAAGAACTTACCAAACTTAACACCCAAAAAACAAATAATCTGGTTAAGAAATGGGCAGAAGACATGAATAGACATTTTTCCAAAGAAGACATACAGATGGCTAACAGACACATGAAAAGATGCTCAACATCACTGATTATGCAAACTGGTGTAGCCACTGTGGAAAACGGTATGGAGGTTCCTCAAAAAGTTAAAAATAGAGCTACCCTATGATCCAGCAATTGTACTACTAGGTATTTACCCAAAGGATACAAAAATACTGATTGAAAAGGATACATGCGGGGCGCCTGGGTGGCACAGCGGTTAGGCGTCTGCCTTCGGCTCAGGGCGTGATCCCGGCGTTATGGGATCGAGCCCCACATCAGGCTCCTCCGCTTCTTCCTCTCCCACTCCCCCTGCTTGTGTTCCCTCTCTCACTGGCTGTCTCTATCTCTGTCAAATAAATAAATTAAATCTTTAAAAAAAAAAAAAAGAAAAGGATACATGCACCCTGATGTTTATAGCGGTATTATCAACAATAGCCAAATTATGGAAAGAGCCCAAATGCCCATTGACTGATAAATGGATAAAGAAGTGGTATATATATACAATGGAATATTACTCAGGGATAACAAAAAATGAAATCTTGCCATTTGCAACAACATGGATGGAGCTAGCGTGTATTTTGCTAATTAAAAGTCAGAGAAAGACAAATACCACATTATTTCACTCTTATGTGGAATTAAAGAAATGAAACAGATGAACAAAGGGGGGGAAAAGAGAAAGGCAAACCATAAAACAGACTCTTAACCATAGAGAACAGAATAAGGGTTGCTGGAGGGGACATGGGTGGAGGGTTGGGTTGAATGGGTGATGGATTTTGAGGAGGGCACTTGTTCTGATGAGCACTGGGTGTTTTATGTAAGTGATGAATCACTGAATTCAACTCCTGAAGCTAATATTACACAATATGTTAACTAACTGAAATTTAAAGAAAAACTTGAAAAAAAAAAAAGAGGCCATTGCCATGGTCTGAGTGAGGTTTGACGGTGGGCTAGATTAGGGTGTTGGCAGTGGGAATGAAGAGGACAGGGAAGATTCAAAGATAATTAGGAAGTATGTAGGACTTGATGACTGATGGAAAGATAGGACAGAGCCAAGGACATCCAGAAGTAGAAGTCTAGTGCCTAGGTAATTATCAAATGAATTAATGGAGCAATGCTAGCATGTTGCAGGGCAGATAGAAGGAGCCAAGGGGTTCGATTTGGAATGATGGTTTGGCAGCTGGAAGAGAAAACAGGCATTGATGCCTAAGATGACAGTAAGAGAAGTGTCAGTGGGTGTGGGCAGTCTTCAAGCTGGGGAGGGTGCCTCCTGAAGCATCTTTGGCATTTTTGAAAACAATTTTTTTTTTTTTAACTAATTTGCTTTAGCTATCTGGTGCAGATTTACTGCTGAAAGAAAAATTTGAGCAAACATTTTAAACATTTTAAAAGAGTTACTCGTCAATTCATATATTAACATCCCACTGATATTTTCTTTATTAACTCAAATCGACTTCAGGCAGAAGTCATCACTGCTGACATTAGTTCTCTTCCACTGGAAGGGCAGTGCCTAACCTACCTGAAATTGCCTTACAAAAGCTTATTTGTAAGACCATTATATGACTCTTTTTTTTTTTAAGATTTTATTTACTTGAGAGAAAGAGACAGAGAGCATGAGCAAGAGGAGGGGCAGAGGGAGAGGGAGACGCAGACTCCCCGCTGAGCAGGAAGCCAACATGGGGCTGGATCCCAGGAGCCTGAGATCATGACCTGATCCAAAGTCAGACGCTTAACTGACTGAGCCACTCAGGCGCCCTCACCATTCTATGACTCTTGCAATATAATTTCTAATATAACAAGTTACAAATTGTGGCTAAGTTCCCAAACTAGCTCATAAAAATTTATTTTAAGCCCTAATATAGTTACACTAAGACTCTATATGAATCATGTTGAAGAGATTCACCACATTTATTCAACAAACTCAATCAAGTATCTGTGATTCCATAGACTCTGTTTATATGCTGAGAAGTCAACAATAAACAACACAAAGTCCCTTGCAGTCCAGTTGGAAATAAAAGGCTGAGGATCAAAAGTAGTGAGAAGATTTTCTTTCCTCTTCTACCTTGCCCTTTCTCATTTCTCTACAGCAAGAGTGGAAAGCAGAAACTGCAGGGAACGTAGTGAAGTTTACTAAAGTAAACCAGAAGAGGCAGCGTTCATACACAAGATACCCAGATCAACAGACTGTACAGGGTTTATTCTTCTTTGTAAGGTTTCCATTCAACTGTTGTTGTTGTTGTTTTAAGAAAAATGATTCTCGGAAGGCAAGATTGACTTAAGAAAGGTAGTAAATTAGACTCTTTTCTAATGCAAACACCAAAAGGTAATTTCCTAATGAATTAGTTGGCCAAGAACTATACACTTGTTCTTGAAAACAGACAGAAAGTGACTATTGCTAACATCAGCGGAAAAGGAATTTGTTGGAAAGGCATAGGACAGATCATAGATTGAATACGAAGGCTGGAGTCCAAGGCTAGAAATTTGACAGGAGCCAGGGAAGGTTACAGAACTGGAAGCAGGCCAGTCCCACCAAAGGAATGGTCTGTTTGGGGTATCTCAATGGACACGACCGCCAGTGCTGCCCTCCACTGCTGCTGGATGCACCTCTATGTGTCAGTTCAGAACTGACCCTACATGACAGTTTCACTTACCCCAGATTCAAAGCACTGGGCAGCAGCATCTAATTGGCTTTGCCCGTAAGGGAACAGGGAGAGGGAGTGACTGGCTCCATCACTTCCAAGAATCACACACTGCAGATTCCATCAAAGTAGATACTGGGAAACCACAAAAAGGACAAATGTCCACTGCATACTGCTTATGATAATTTACTAAAGTGTTATTTTAATGAAGGGGTAGAATTTCAGCCAAGAATTTCAGACATGTTTGTAAGGGTAGCAAAGAAACTGCTTGAGTAACCTCTACTAGTTGATTCAAATAACAGACCCCATCTAGGTCTATCCCTGACTTTGCTTTTGTGATCTTTAAGCAAGCATCTTTGTCAAGATTGCTATTTGGCTAGGGTGTGGCATTGTCTCATTAGAAACCCTCAGCCCTAGGGGTGCCTGGGTGGGTCAGTCGTTAAGCATCTGCCTTAGGCTCCTGGGATCAAGCCCCACATCCGGCTCCCTGCTCCACTGGGAGCCTGTTTCTTCTTCTCCCACTCCCCCTGCTTGTGTTCCTTCTCTCACTGGCTGTCTCTCTCTCTGTCAAATAAATAAATAAAATCTTTTAAAAAAAAAAAAGAAAAGAAAAAGAAAAGAAACCTCCAGCCCTGTGAAGGCGTGCATAGAATATACCCAGTTTTCAAATGACATGACTGAGTCTCAGAGAGGATAAGTGTTTGGCCTATAGTCACACACGATTGGCATAATTGGTTATTATGTAATACAAACAGATTTGGAGTAATTAATTTTTTCTACCTTATTTACTCCAATTTAAGCAAAACATGATTAATAAAATTATTTTAAAATATGTATTTCCTCTAGGAAATAGTTCACATTTTTTTCCTCATAAAATGAATGATAGTGATTTGAAAATCCCTGATGGATGAATAGGAAATTTCGCTACAACAGAAATTGAGTTCATTAATTATAAATTGGAATGGATAATGCTATTCAAAGCTTCACATTTCACCTGGAAAGAATCTAATTAACAAGATTGCTTTTTATAAATTAATTTTCTGACCTATTTCCTTATAGAATTGAAACTAGACCCAAATATATTTGTTCTAGTTACTTGTTATTACTGAGCTTGAAATTTTTGCATTTCAGATTCTATGTACTATTATAACACATGTTAAGTTCAAATGAATTTTTAAATTAAAATTACAAATATTGGGGCACCTGGGTGGCTCAGTCAGTTAGGTGTCTGCTTTTGGCTCAGGTCTTGGTCTCATGGTCCTGGGATGGAGCCCCACATCGGGCTCCCTGCTCGGCGGGGAGCCTGCTTCTCCCTCTCCCACTCCCCCTGTTTGTGCTCTCTCTCTCTTTCTGACAGATAAATAAATAAAATCTTTAAAAAAAAATAAAATTGCAAATATTGAGAACAATTGCCTTGCGGAGCATGTATTATCATCATACCAAACTCAATATTTGGGCTTATATTCTCTACCAGTACTAATTGCTTAAGGGAACTTCCTCACAAATCTAATGTTGTGATGTTTTGATTAAGGAATCTTTGGGGAAATAAGTTTCTTCATGAGGAAGTTAAGGTGTTAAAGCCAATAAAAAGCTTCATAAAGCATGCAAAGCAAGGCTTCCTGAGCGTGTTAGCAGAACAACACGTTTGTACATAGCCTCTATTTTATCCCTGCTAAGGTGATGATAAAATTCCCTTTGAGGTGATTATGAAGTCTGCAGTTTGTGTTCTTCTCCGGTGCAAGGCATGCTGAAACCTCGGCAGCAAGAGAGAAGCTCAAGCTTGGCAAGATGGGGGCTGCAGTTGCTGGTCATGGCTGTGGCTTGGCAGAATTCTGGGGCTCATCATTGGTTGGCCAGGGCATGGAGGGAGAGTTTCTGAGTGCTGAAGTTTAGGAACCAAAGAACTTACCACCCTCCATTAGGCCAGTAAGCAGGGCATGGGCTAACAGTGATGGGGAAGCCAATTTGGTAGGAACTAGTTAGGGTTCCAGGGCACTACTCACCATAGGGACTCAGGGTGGAGCCACATGGGGAAAGGATGGCAATTGGGATCTACACCCAGATCCAGGGAGACACTGAAGGTATAGGGACAGTAACAGAATTCCAAGCCCCCCTCACACGTCCCACCAAAGGAGGAACAGAGGCAAGGCTGAGCCTGCTCCCACATATTTGGGGGTGACCATCAGGAGACATAAGGTTGAACAGCTAGGAAAACAGAGGCAGTCAAAGTGAATTGAGGTTGAAATCAGCCTCCTCTTTCCATGCCCTTTTATCAACTCAGAGTGACCTATCCCCTACTTTGGACTCCCAAGTCCCTGTTTCTTTCCATTCCTTGCCCAAAACACTGATAGAACGTTCCTATTCCTTTTGATCATTAACTGAAACGCACTAAACATTTTAATGGCTTAGTACTGACAGCTCATTTTGAAAACTCCCACCTCTAGTTCATGCTGTGCAAGAGGTCAAGGGCAGACCTGTTAACCAGGGCCTCCAAGTGACTCTGACGCAAGAGACTGTGCCCTCAAGAAGCTGATCCCAGCTAAGGGGTTTTCCTTCCTGGGAAACTGAAATTGAAAGATACAGAGGTAAGGAACCAAATGATGGGGCACTGGAACTAGAAAGTCATGTCTAGTCAAGGTGGGGCAGCTGTCTGGGCACAGGAAGAGTTGATGTTATAGAAGAATAGAAATTATGAGCAAGGGAAAGAGGCCAGTTGGTAGAGAACACGCAGAGCAGATGCAGAAGGAGTCTCATTTCCCCGTGGCTCTCCAGGGCCCAGCTACAGAGCCCTGAATGTCTCGCTCAGTGGTGGTTCTGAGGTTCTTGCCCCTGGGTTTCCATGAAACTCTTCCCCATATATTTCTTGAACTGCCTTGAGGAAAATATTGTTCCTTGCAAAAAACTGATCCCCAATCTACAACAAAGCTATCGTGTGCTTAAATCAATGTATTAACTCAACCAATAATTATATATTAATCTTTGTGTTTAGTTGCAATAAAGAGATATTTTATTTAGCAAGAGAGAGGAAGTCACGAAATCATTCAGGCCTATTTTTAAAGCTGGCCCTAAAAGTATATCTAATTTCTTCATTTGGTCGGGTGAATTATGGGGGCAAAGATCAGAAGAGATGCTTTCCCTTTTTGCTGCTGTCAGTCTTCGCTCCCATACAGCAGACGTAGGCACATGCGTGCGTACTTGCTGGAAGCTTCTTTTCTGTCGCTATTGGCTGATCGTGTCATGGGCCTGTCCACCAGGATCTGCAGCACACCCTGTTCTGCTCAGTGCCTCCAATTCTCACACAAACCTTCATCTTTACTTAACAGTCACTCTTCTGCCCCATGTCCTAGACCCCTAAATATGTTTTTTGTGTTTTCTGATCCATTCAACTTTAATACCCTAATAAGACTTCTATCCTTTAACTCTCTTATCTCTCTGGAGACTATGAGCCCAAACCTTATATATTATTTGACCTAGGGCAATCAATTTCTGATAATATAGCATTGCTGCAAGAGATTCTTTGATTAATAGTGACATATCTGAATGAGGGATCAGAGATTTATTTTGAAAACAGCCCTGCTATATTTCTACTCACCCATGCAATATATCACAACTAGCTGGCATTTGATAAACATCATTCACTTCTGGAGGGCTGCTTCTGTCCCAGCCAGAAGCTAGGGTTTTCCTCATGGGTGCTGCTACGGTATCCTGCTGGTATCCTGCTGAGGCATCACAGTGGACTGCAATGACTTGTTTTCAATTACTTGTCTATCTCCTATGAGACTGAGCTCCTTTCAGAATCTTTTATAGATTGAGTGCCAAGTACAGAGACTAAATATAGATTATAATAGGGCCTATAAAGGTTCTATTGGAACAACATTTTCGGGTTCTTAAGAGAATTAAATTAGTTTAAATTAAGTGCATGTAAAGCATTTGCAGTATTAGTAGTGTTCAATAAACATTAGCAGCTATTGTTATTAACACTATTATTAATAATAAAACTTGCTTCCTTCCAGGTTCCTGTCTGGGTATCTTTGTGTGTGATACGCCATTCAAAAATAGGTAATGCAGAAGGAGATGAAATTTGACAGTTGGAGCAAAATAATGAGTTCATTTTTGGACATTACCTTCACTGCCTGTGAAGAGAATCAGGCATTAAGCTGACTTAAGACACACACCCATAGCTGGGACTCAAATGTCAACTAAATGAAAGAATATTTATTTCATTCAATAATTCATTCATTCATTCATTGAAAGAGTTCTTGGCCCCGACTTAAACCTAGCTACTTAATAACTTTCAAAGAAGGGATCAAAGCAAACTTACATTTACTTTAAAATGTAGGCACCAGGGGCACCTGGGTGGCGCAGTTAAGCTACCGACTCTTGGTTTCAGCTCAGGTCATGGTCTCAGGATTGTGGGATCGAGCCGTGTGTCAGGCTCTGCACGCTCAGTGTTGAGTCTGAGATTCTCTCTCCCTCTCCCTCTGCACCTCCCACTCATGCTCATTCTCTCTCTCTCAAATAAAGAAATCTTTAAAAAAAAAAAAGTCTAATAAAATAAAATGTATGCACTATTAGCACCATTATGTGTCATAATACTAAAAAACTGGAAAACACTGATCCATTATATGTTTTAAAACCTCCTTCACCAAATAATCAAATGTTTATTTAGTACCTTCTATTATGGGGCTTTAAGGCCCTGTATAAATCACAATGCTCACTGGGTTGCAAGCAATTTTGGATTCACTACTCAAACATCCAAGCTGACCATGAATGTTCTCTAAAGACTTGAGATACCTGATTTCCTGAGTATCTCTTTTTTCCCATGACACAGTCCTTGAGTCTCTCTAGTACACAGAATGTCATACCAATTTTTAAAAATCTCCGCAATCTATTCTGCAATTGTAAAAATGTATTAGTTAAAGAAGGTGGAGGAGACGGAGGAGGAACGAATGAAAAAAAGAAGGAAGGAAGGAAGGGAGGGAGAGAAGGACAGAAAGACTGTTCTATGTCCACACCACTAAATGGGTAGCAAGTAAGGGAAAATCAATGGCTCTTTCCCTTCCTTTTCTCTTTAAAAAAACTTTTTTTGTGTGTTTTAATTCCAGTATAGTTAACATACAGTGTTACATTCGCTGCAGATGTACTCCCTTCCTTTCCTTTTTTTTTTTTTTTTAAGATTTCATTTTTAAGTAATCTCTACACCCAACGAGGGACTCAAACTTACAACCCTGAGATAAAGAGTCGCATGCTCTACTGACTTAGCCAGCCAGGCAAGCCCTTTCTTTTTTCTTAAAATAAGATGATGAGTGGGGATCGTTAAAAAAAAAAAAAAAAAAAAATTGGTTGAATAACAATCTGCTTTCTCTGGCTCCATCAAAGATAAGGCCTATAGCAGTGACCAAGGTGCAAGACTTAATAACAAGGCATTTGATGCAACTTTTCTTTCCTGAAGTTACTATCAATCTTTTGTATTCACTAGCATTTCTCTATCTCCCTAAGTAACTCTTTCCCATCACCTACCACCTTATTTCCTTCCTTTCCTATTAAGGGTTTCACCCTAACAACCTCACTTCTTAAAACATATCTGTGCATTTTATTCCAAAAGATTTTGACTGGTAAAGTTAAATTTGAAAATGGTTAAAATCATGTTCCCATTTCTAGATTAACAGAGAGCTTGAATGACAGGAAATTGCTCTTCTCTTTCACCAGTCAGGTTCTGTTGAGTGCAATTCACGGAGACATCACTATGGAAACCACGGGGTGTAGCAGGAGGTAGTACCAGTGACTCAGCAGGTGTTACTTCCAAGTCAGTAGTACACAGTGCCCTGACAAGATGCCAAGCAAACACCATACTACGGCTGTTTCATTTTTTAAGTGGTATATACGTTGACACTGGGCTAAGGTGCAAATCAGACTTGAGATCAGCCAAAGCAGGAGCAGGAAAACCAGCAAGAGAAAGATCAGATTCAAATGATAAAAGAGAGAGAGAAAAAAAATAAACTTCCATGCTACTCCACTTTGTAAATCAGTGAATGTTGGCCTCAGTGACTGGAACTGATTACTCAGGACAGGCTGTAAGGGAAAGATGTACTTTCCTGCTAGGCTCATTCTTACTGCCTGTAAGTGTAAGATATTGCTAGATAATGAAATAGCTTTCCTACCTGTTTTTTTTTTTTCTCAATGAATTATAAACTGCTTAAAATTTGCAGTTTCGAATTTTGATTTAAAAAAAGATGGATCCCTGTTATTTCTGTAGTGGCTTGGCTAAATTTGACCAAAGCAAGGTTTCTCAACAACAGCACTGTTGATCATTTTGTACCAGATAATTCTTTGTTGTGGGGGGTGTTGTCTTACGCCTCGTAGGATGTTCAGCAGCATCCGTCCCTGGCTTCTACCTACTAGATGCTAGCAACAACCCCTCCCGACCAGGTGTAACAATAAAAAAAAGTCTCAGACATTGTCAAATGTCCCCAAAGGTACAAAACTGGCCCCAGTTGAGAACCACAGGGCTAAAAGTAAAAAGCCCTGCTTCACGGTAACTAGGAACTATAAAGCCAGACTCTTCTTAAACATTTTTAAGACAAAAAAAAAGTAAGTTTTTTATTAAACTCCTTAACTTCAATGACAGAGGATTAAGACTCATATCAGAAGTGATTCCCCTTCCCGGGATGCCTAGGTGCCTCAGTCAGTTAAGTATCCGCTTTCAGCTTAGGTCATGATCTCAAGGTCCTGGGATGGAGCCCTGTATGGGCTCCCTGCTCAGCGAGGAGCCTGCTTCTCCCTCTTCCTTTGCCCCTCCCCCCTGCTTGTGCTCACTCTCTCTCTCTTTTTGCCTCGCTTTCTATCAAATAAATAAATAAAATGTAAAAAAAAAAAAGTGATTCCACTTCCTGAATATTTGCAATATGTGCCAAGTGTTTGGGTTTTTTTAAAACATCATTTTATACTGCTTTTTAAAAAAGCCTATATGACATATTACTAAAAACTCCACCAAAAAGCTATTAGGAAAAACAAATTCAGTAAAGTTGCAGGATACAAAATCAACACAAAAAATCTGTTATGATTCAATACACTAATAATAAACCATTAGAAAGAGAAATCATGAAAGCAATCTCATATAATCTCAAAAAGAATAAATACCTAGGAATAAACTTAACCATGGAGGTGAAAGACCTGTACTCTGAAAACCATAAGACCTTGATGAAAGAAACTGAAGATGACACAAAGGAATGGAAAGCTACACCATGCTCATGGATTGAAAGAACCAATATTGTTAAAACATCCATATTTCTAAGAACAATCTATAGATTCAATGCAATCTCCATTAAACTTCCAACGGCATTTTTCATAGAACTAAAACAAATAATTCTCAAATTTGTATGGGACCACAAAAAACCCTAAATCGCCGAACTAATCCTGAGAAAGAAGGATGAAGCTAGGAGCATCATACTTCCTGATTTACAACTATGTTATAGAGCTATAGTAATTAAATTATAGTGTAGTATTGGCATAAAAAAACTGCACAGATCAATGGAACAGAACAGAGAACTCAGAAATAAAACCATGCATACATAGTCAAGTACTGATGACAAAGGAGCCAAGAATATACAGGGCAGAAAGAAACGGCGCTTCAATAAGTGGTGCTGGGAAACCTGGACAGCCACATGCAAAAGAATGAAAATAAACCACTATCTTAAATCATACACAATAATTAACTCAAAATACAATAAAGACTTGAATGTAAGAGCTGAAACCATAAAACTCCAAGAAGAAAACAGGCAGTAAGCTCATTGACATTGGTCTTGGCGATGACTTTTTGTATCTGACACCAAAAGCTTTTGAAAATAGTTAAGTGGGACTACATTAAGCTACTGCCCTGCAAAGGAAACCATCAACCAAACAAAAAGGCAAGCTACTGAATGAGACAAAATATTTACGAATCATATATTCGTAAAGGGTTAATATCCAAAAAATAAAAGGAACTCATTCAACTCATCAGCAAAAAACAATCCAATTAAAAAATGGGCAGGGGTGTCTGGGTGGCTCAGTCAGTTAAGCAGTCAACTCTTGATTTCGGCTCAGGTTGTGATCTCAGGGTGCTGGGATCAAACGATGTCAGGCTCTGCGCTCAGCAAGGAGTCTGTTTCAGGATTCTCTCTCTCCCTCTGCCCCTCCTGCCCCACTCTCTCTCTCATTCTCTCTCAAATAAATAAATCTTTTTTAAAAATGGGCAGAGAATCAGAATACATATTTTTCTGAAGAAGAGAAAGATGGCCAACAGGTACATGAAAAGGCGCTCAAATCACTAATCATTAGGGAAATGGAAATCAAAGCCACAAAGCGATATCACTTCACACCTTTTAGGATGGTTATTAGAAAGGGGAAAGAAGAAAAGAAAAGAAAAGAGAAAAGAAGGAAGGAAGGAAGGAAGAAAGGAGAGAGAGAAAGAAAGAAAGAAAGAAAGAAAGAAAGAAAGAAAGAAAGAAAGAAAGAAAGAAAGAAAAAGAAAGGGAGGGAGGGAAAGAGACGGAGGGAGAAGAGAGAGAAAGGAAAGGAAAGGAAAGGAAAGGAAAGGAAAGGAAAGGAAAGGAAAGGAAAGGAAAGGAAAGGAAAGGAAAGGAAAGGAAGGAAGAAAACACAAGTGTTGGCAAGGATGTGGAGAAAAGGGAAACCACTGTATACGTGTGGTGGGTATGTAAATTGGTACAGCCATTATGGAAAACCATATGGAGGTTCCACAAGAAATTAAAATAGAACTACCATATGATCCAGCAATCCCACTTCTGGATATATATTTAAAAGCACTGAAATCAGGATCTCAAAGAGGTATCTGCATTCTCACGTTCACTGAAGCATTATTCACAATAGCCAAGACAGGGAAGCAACTTTATTATCCATCAGCAGATGAAAGGATAAAAAAAACCACATACACTTACACAGTGTAATATTATTCAGCCATAAAAAAGAATTAAATCTTGCCATCTGCAACAAAATGGATGGACCTTGAGGGCATGTTGTGTGCCAGTCTCAGCCTATCAATAACCAATGTTGTGCCTGAACCAGCCCTTATGGTTCTTATTATAACTTCAAAATGCCTTCAGCAATAACTATCAGGAAACTTTATAAGAAAGGTTAATTACTTATGGTACCTAGAAATTACATGGCACATCTGTGGCTACACAGGGAGGTTGCGGATAGAGTGAAAAAGAAAGAGGGCATGCATGGCCCTAGGGTTCTGATTTTATTAAGGTTGAGGATGAGGGCCTAGGGTTTAGGCTCACTTTTTATTGGTGAATTATTTAAAGCAGAATAGAGGGAATTTAAAGTGTGGAAAGAGGGGGAAAAAAAAAACCAACCAAGAGGCCCAAGCGGTCACTTATCAAAACCAACCAAGATCTCTAAAATAAAGGAGACTGGTAGGGGAGAGGGGGTTGTGGCCTGACTATTTAGCTCTAAGGCTGGCAAGTGTCTATTCAACATAGCCATATTTGAAGTAGATGCCTCTTTGAGGGAGATGGCTCAGCGATCAAACCTTAAGTCATACACTTGCATTACAAAAAGAAAAGCCAAAGGGCTTATGCTACAGGGGAATTATGCTAAGTGAAATATATCAGACAGAGAAAGATAAATATCATGTGATCTTCTTCTATGGGGAATCTAAAACAAAAACAAACAAAAACGAACTCACAGATAGAGACAATAGACTGATGGCTGCCAGAGGCAGTTTGGTGGAGCCGCAGTTGAGGGAAATGCGTGAAGGTGGTCAAAAGGCACAAACTTCAGTTATAAAGTAAGTCGTCCTTGGGGATGTAATGTACAGCATGGTTACTCTAGCTATTAATACTGTACTGTGTATTTTAAAGTTGCTAAGATAATGGATCTTAAAACTTCTCGTTGCAAGAAAAAGAACTATAATTCTATGTATGTATGGCGATCATTTCACAGTGTGCACAAATACTGAATCGTACGTTATACATCTGAAACTAACGCTACATATCAATTACATCTCAAAAAAGGTTTATCCTATGCATTCATCTCATCATCTTTGAGTTGAGAACTCGGTGGCCATAAGTGATAATAAGCGCTGTGACCATTCAACTTCCATCACTCCCCTCCCTACTCCCTTTAAGTAAAAATGAAAAAGGATGAAGGCAAATCTCTAAACTTTCAAAAGTGGTCAGATGGTTTCTGGGTAGGCAAGAACCCTGAAATAGTATCTTTCCATCATTGAAAACCCTTGTCCATCCCCTTCGATAAGTAGAAAAATTTGTGATCCTCCTTCGTGTTTTATAAATTTGAAGAAAAAAACATAAAAAGAAATCAAGCAAAGGGGAAAACGTTTTTTTTACATTTCATTTATTTATTTATTTTAGAGAGAGAGTGCACAAGCAGGGGGAGAAGCAGAAGGAGAGGGAGAATCTCAAACAGACTCAGCGCAGAGTGCAGAGCCCAACATGCGGCTCGATTCCAGGACCCCAAAATCATGACCTGAGTCAAAACCAAGAGTGGGATTGCTTAACTAACTGGTGCCCCTGGGGCATTGTTTCTTAACAGCATGATTTGATATATACACTCTCATCCTCATCCCTTAAGAATCATGGTTGGGTCCTGTTTCAGTTATAGTGATTATTCCTCAATGAAACAATAAAATCAGAAAGGTATTTTGTAATATCTGTTTGGCCTAACTTTAAATATTTGACTCTATTTTTGGGTATGGATATATTTTCATGATTTGAATCAATTATTTCAATTAGTTGAATCAAACTGACGTGCTGCATGAATGACAAAAATAGCTTGCATATTTTCATAAAGGTAAATTTAAGCAGTTATGCCTCAGAGTTCAATGGCTCCAATTTAACCAACTTTTTATTTTATCAAATACATTTTTTGATGTTAGCACCATCAAAAATTGAGTTACATGTTTTTATTTATGCACCTGAACAATATACTTTTTAATATTTCAGGACAAAATATATTTTAAAAAGGCACTCTCCTTAAATAGAGACATTTTGCATTCTCAGGCTTATGGAGGACAAAGGAATGAGGAGAAAAGTGTTAAGTCATGAAAATATATAACTACAATCATCAGTAAATATTCCACCAGGAATGCAAGTGTGGGTTTTATTTATGTCAACAAACATTTAAAGAGCACCCACTATGTGCCAAGAGCTAAATGTTGAGCTTGGCTTCTTTCTCTGCCATTGGTCACTTCCAATTCCATGACAGTCAATATCACTTAGGACCAATATTTAAATAGCACTTTGCAAATGAATTACACTTTCACTTATATTAAGTTCCAGGTAAGTAAAAAATTAGCGTACTTATTGAATGATCTATATGTAGAAATATAAACAGATCCTAATTCATAATGACAACGGGTATGAAAGCGGGTAGCTGTGGCAGCCATGGAAATGTGCCCCTCAGGTCTCCTTCAAGAGAACTGGCAGTGGGGAGCACAGTCTACTAAGAACCCCAGCTGCAGCCCCAAACCCACCTCCAGGCTCCTGCCAACCCTACACTTTCCTCAGCTGTTGCCAGCCCAAGACTGGGCACAGTAGGGGTCCTAGTTCTGGCCCATCCCTGAGGGATTTAAGGAATTCTCTAATAGGCAACTTTGGCTGGAGGACTCCCCACTGGCTTGGTTAAAGCTTTCTTAGAACTGCACTGTCTCCTGAGGCTCCCTGTCACAGGTATCAAGCCTACGGTCCAGACAGAAGGCTCTCCCTGTGTACTTCTGCTCCCTGCCTTTTTATTTTTTAATTTTTTTGTCTCCCTGCCCTTTCACCTTCACAGACACTTCCTCTATTAAATCTCTTGCTTGTCTAACGCTGTCTTGGCATCTGTTTCTCAGAGAACCTGACTAGAACCTGGTACTAGGAGTAGAGCAAGAAAATAAGAGGTAAGATGGAGTTTGGAGACAGGCTCACTCACTGCCTGGCTGATAAAAATGGCTCCAGTCTGAGTGGCTCCACTGCTGAAGATTCCAGTGTGATGACCTAGGAAAATGTCCTGATGGGAGGAACTACCCTTGCAGGTGTGATGATTCAAGCATGTGAAAGAGACGAGGGCACAATGTCTCCAAGGACAGCAGAGTTGCTGATTATTAAGTTGTACTGGTGGTGCCTGGCAGAGGAATAATGAGAAACTGAGGGCCATTAATTAAAGGCTAACTGTGAGAATCAGAGACCAGACTCTGCTAGTTTACAAAGCAGCCCTTCCCTCCCGCAGTAAAGGTGCAGACGGAGCTGAGGAGCAGACACAGGATCTAATCATGAGAGTTGCACACCTCTGCAGACATTTAAATGCTCGGCCAGTGTAGTCTGTTTTGCTAAAGACAGGTCTCTGGTAGGGAAAAACTAGAACTCTGAAATATGATGTGGGAGAACTCCAAGGATATTCTGAGGATGTGGGCACTGCAAACCTCCCTGATTCCCTAGAGCTTGGAGAGGTGGTCCATCCCTTCTAGTAAGAGCTAGCATTTCTCCTGTATGGAAAGATACCACACAGGCTTCTTCTCAGCAAGGCAACAGGTAGGGAGCACTCCCTTGTCTATACTCTGGACTGCTGGGCCAATAATTAGAGTAAAATTCCAGCATTTCCTGGTTAGGGATATATTGACCCTGATAAGAAAAGAAACAGATTACACACCAAAAGAGCTGCAAGAATTGGTGTATCCTGGCAGGAGCCAAGGAAGTACTGCTGGGATGGAATTTCAAGGGGGAAGGGGCATAACCCTGAAAAAGGAAGAATTATTTGTCATAGGATTTGGCACCCTGGGAAGGACCCTAGGGAAAGGGGGACACTCACTGTTCGGATGGCTCCTAGAAGCCTGGAGAAAGTGATGGCCAATGTTGAGCAAAGTGGAAACACCTTGTTGCCCTGGCAGCCTGTAGAGGAAGAAATAGAGCTGAGGGAAGTTGGCATGATGGATGGATATATTAAGTAAGGCAGCAACCATCAGATTATGTGCAAGGGAAAGCCTAGGAGACACACCATTCACCAAGGTCAATAGGAATGTGCTGGTGAGAGGAGAACTAACATCACCAAAAAGTTCAGTGCTAGTTCTCTACAGCCCAGCGCTGATGATAGGAAAAGTAATCAGAGAGCTGAGCTCATTAAATTCCATGGTGATCATGCCCTTGCCCCCAAACATATACCAGTAAGAGAGGTCAAGTGGTGGCACTTAACCATTAGAAGCCACGAGGCAGTCATGACCAGCAAGGTTGGAGGGGCAGCCAAATAGTCTTAATCTGCAGGGAGTTTGGGAAATCATTAAAGCATGGTGTCCTTGAGGCAAATAGATGGATATCCAATAATGGTACTCTGACATCTACAGCCAGAAAAAGGCAAGAATGAAGGAAGCCGAGTGTAATCACAGTAAAAAGGCACAATCTCTTGCTCAGTTAGCAGACCTCAGAACTGCTGATTGCAGAGGTAGTTGGGTCCTTGGCGGGCGGGGGAGACTTGCAAAACCACAAGTATATGATATAATGGTTTCTCAAAAGGACCTATGGCCATTTACTTATTGTAACTGTGCACTGGGGAAAGAGGAATACCCAGATATTGCAAGGATTATAGGGGCCGAAGTCTGAGTTGACATTTTACTCCCAAGACCTGAGGAGTCATTATGACTCTATTAGAATGACAACTAATGGGGATCTTATAAATGGAGATCTAAAGTCTAATTTATAGTAGGTCTATTGAGTCCATGGACCTACCCGGTTGTCATTTCCTCAGTTCCCAAGTGTGTAATTAGAAATGATATAGTTGGAATAACTACCACATTGGGTCCTTGACCCATGAAATAAGAGCTGTGACAGGAAAAACAAGTAAGAAGCCTCTTAAATCCCACCTCTTCCCCCCAACCAAGACAGCAAATCAAAATCAATATTGCATTGGGGGTGGGTAGGATAGGGGAGATTGGTGCCACCATTAAGGACCTAAAAAGTATTGGGGGTGGGTGGACAGGAAAGGAGCAGATATGGTCTCACAGCTCCATCAAATCTGCCAGTCCGACCTCTGCACAAACCAGATGGATTATGGAGAATGACTGTTAACATACACCACTGCAAGCAGTCAAAAGAGTATGGCCGATCCCCGTTGCTCTGCTGGACACAGTACTGTTGCTAGAGCAGACGTGCTGGTAGGCCGGAGGTACACGGTATGCAGCTATTGATCTGGCAAATGTGTTTTCTACTCCAGCTAGAAAAGACGATCAGAAAGTTCACGCTCACACGGAATGAACAATATTCACTTAAATTTGCCCTCAGGCTACGAACTCTCCTGTACTCTCTCACAGTCCAGAGATCGAGGCTGACTGGACATCCCACAGAGCATTTATACATGACATTGATGACTTCCTGCTGACTGGACAGGACAAACAAGAGATGGCTGCCATGCGAGAAGCCCTGGTAAGATACACGTGGTCAGAAGGGTGAGAAATTAATCCTAACAAGGTTCAGCAATCTGTCATATTAGTGACTTTCTAGGGGTCCAGTGATCAGGGGCATACCACAAGATCTCTTCCAAAGTGTAACCGCTGCATTGGAAGGAAGCATTGTGCCTGGTAGACCCACTTGAGTTTTGTAGGCATCACATTTCACACCTAAGAATACCTACTGCTTTGGCTCATCTGCTGAGTAATACAGAAGGCTACAATCCTTGAGTGGAGCCCAGATCAGGAAATAGTTCTGTATCAGGTCTAGGCTAAGGTACAAGCAGCCCTGTGTGCTTGGGCCACAAGACCCAGTAGACTTTACAGTACAGGAAGCATCACTGGTGGAAAAAGATGCAGTGTGGAGTTTATGGTAAGTCCAGGCGGGAGAATCACAAGACCCTGGGATTCCAGAGCAAGGCCATGCTATCTGCAGTGGAAAATTATACCTTTTGAGAAGTAGCTTCTGGACTGTGACTGAGCTCTGGTAGACACAGAATGCTTGATGATGAGCACCAAATAACCATTTGTCCACAACTGCCCATTTTGAGATGAATTAGTAAGAACAGCCAAGATATAAAGTTATATGAACTCAGCAGCAGTCCGTCAGAAGAATGGTACATCTGAGAAAGAGCGTAAGCAGGACCAGAGGGCACGTATATGAGTAGGTAGCACAGACTTCCACATCTCCCACCACAACTGCATCAGTGTCATTCCTCCCACTTGCACCAAGAGCCCTGGGGGTAAACCAGCTAAAGAAGGTGGATAATGCCCAAGCTTAGTCTGCTGAGGGGTTGGCTTAGCTCAATATGTGGGAGGCACAAATGGACGATGGCTGCTTTAAAAAAAAACATAAAGGGATGGCCTTGAGAGACAGTGGTGAGGGAAAACCTTCCCAATGGATAGATCTATGAGCTATGTGCCTGGTTATCATTTTAGGTAGAAGGAGCCTTAGATGAGATTTCTGGGCAGCGGTCAATGGCTGGTCAGGGTATGGAAAGAAAAGGGCTAGAAGATCTGACAAGGAGGTCTGGAGTAGAGGTTTATGGATGGATATGAGGGAGTCAAGAGTATTTTGTATAACATGTTAATGTCCACCAAAAAAATCCACCACGAAAGAGGCACTAAAGCACCAACTAGAATAATTCCACTAGTTGACATTAGCCAACCTAGAAGAGGCACAAGGGGCACGTGGATGGAATGGCTTGTGGCAGAGATAGAGGCTATGAATGAGCTCAACAAATGAACCCCCACTTACCAAAGCTGATCTAGCTATTGTGTGCGTGACTGTCCAAACTGTTAGTGACAGAGACCAATGTTGTGTTGATATGGTACTATTTATTCCTTGAGGAGAACAAAAGACCATTCGGTGTCAACATGACTATACTGCTCTTTTTGATCCTAGAAGGGCCAGCAATTAATTTTCACGGAGATACCTATGCCAGTATTCCCAGATATCAGTCACAAAGTCTCAGCCAGCACCACTACCTGGGCGTTATCAGAATGCCTAATTCACAGGCATGAATCCCACTCAACACAGTATTCATCCAGGGAACCTACTTTCAAGCAAAGGAGGTAAGAA
The DNA here is from genome assembly GCF_023065955.2 of Ursus arctos. Classification (NCBI taxonomy): domain Eukaryota; kingdom Metazoa; phylum Chordata; class Mammalia; order Carnivora; family Ursidae; genus Ursus; species Ursus arctos. The sequence continues at coordinate 54,268,384 of NW_026623078.1, read as the reverse complement.
ACTGGGCCCAAAGGACCCCACTGGTCATAGCACATACACAGTGCAGAAATACACAGTCTCACAGATTACTGGAATGGCCTGCTAATAACATAATGTAAGCACCAGCTCAGATACAATATGGTAAAATGATGGGGTACTGTCCTTCTGAATGCATTAAATTCACCAAATCACAAACCTTTGTGTCCAAGGACCAAGAGAGAAAAGGAATGGCTCCACCATTCCTAGCAACCCACGGCTTCCCATTCCTAAAACTCTGGGCTTTGCAGGGTTGGAAGAATTAGTTGCTAAAGGGGTACACACTCTTGCTAGAGAACACAGCACAAGTCCTGCTTCTCTTTAAGTTACGACTATCACCAAGGTACTTTGAACTTATGTCCAGGGAGTGGTCAGCCTCCTAACAGGAGTACTGACTTTGACCAGAGGCAGTTAGGGGGAGATGGGAGAAATACATGCAGAACACAATCCCTTTGGTGTCTGCTGATACTCCCTTGCTCCACTGCAACTGTTAATGGATATGAGTAGCAACCCCTGTCTGAGAAGGTTATCAAAGGTTCAGAGAAGATTACCAAAGGTTCAGACCCCTCAGGAATGAAGGTTTGGGTTATACTATGAGGTAAGCCACCAAAACTGGTGAAGGTGATAGCTGTGGATGAGGAAAATTTAAAAAGGTGAGTACTAGTTGTGGCCCTTCAGAGACAGGGGTTACTGACCATCCAAACTCCTTCTTCTAGAAGAGGTGCATGGAAAATCATGGAGGAGTTGCTCCCCAAACCTGCAAGAAATGCATCTGTGTGGCACAAGGGGTGCAGCTATAGAAATGCTCTGCTCAGAACTCCTTCAAGAACTGGCTGCAGGAAGTACAGCTGACGGAGTCCTAGCTGAGGGGTCCTACATACCACTACGGCATTCACTGTAAGGTCATGCTTCCCCACGGCTGCTCCCTGCCACTGACTGAGCACAGTGAGGGTACTAGCACTAGCCCATTCTTGAATATGGGACTCCTTTGACAAGCAACTTGGTTCCAGGACACCCTATCAGCTTGGCCCAACCTTAGAACCACACTACAGCCTGAGCCTCCTCCTACTCAGTCCTCCTTTCTTCCTGCTCACCTGTCACAGATGTCAAGCCTATAGTCCAGACAGAGGCTCTCCCTGCATACTCCCTGCTCCTGCCTCTTAATCCTTTACAGACGGTTCTTGCCAATGAATCTCTTGCACATATAATCCCATTTAGGTATCTGCTTCTTGAAGGACTCAAATTACACCAAAGCTCATGGTTTTGGATCAGTTTTTGCATATTTCTTTAAAACCACACCCAAACTAACAGCAGTATATGTGCAAAAGACAACTTGGCTCATCTTGCAAATCAAGTAAGTAAGGCCTGCAATAGATCATAGGAATTAAAAGACAGATGGTTGATCTCTTCTCAGCCTTATAAAAAATATGGTGAAATATCCAAGATATCCAAGAAAGCATAAATAATACAATGATCACACAGCTTAAGAAACGAACATTAGTAAGAGTTGAAGTCTCCTGTGTACCCCACCCTCTCTTCCTCCCACTCTCAATTTTTATCTTTATCATTCCTGTACATTTCTTTATATTTTTACTACAAATATATATATTCTTAACACATACATTTGTGTGTTTTTAAAATCTCTTCTTCCAGTTTTTTGTTTGTTTGTTTAAGTAGGCTCCGCACCCAGCATGGAGCTCAATGCAGGGCTTGAACCATGACTCTGAGATCAAGACCTGAGCTACAATTAAGAGTCAGATGCTTAACCAAATGAGCCACACAGGTGCCCCTAAAAATCTCTTATTTAAAATTTCCTAAAATTTGGGTTATATATACTCTAATAATAAAGTTTACTAAACTTTAATTAAAAAAAAAACCCAACATATGTCACACAGAACTATTTATGATTTAGTGAGATTGAAGAGAAATTAGCAGAAATCGATCAAAGTTACAATGCTGAGAAAAGGATGTTTTATTATCTTAACTTGACCATAAATTATAATTATTATTTATAAAAGTTATATAAATGCAAGCTGATCATCTTTAAAGTCTCAAAGACCCAAATACAAATAAAGCACAGAAAATTAATTGAATTGAAAAAAGTTCTGACATAATTCTTCCACATGTTATATGTAATCATAGGAAGAATCATTGCAATAATTACCCAAAGTAATATTAAAGGTAACAAAAAAGATGTTTGGTCTTAAATGTAAATTCAAATGTGTATCTACAATAATAGATCAAAGCGAAAGTGTATCTGCAATTTCTAACAGTAATAAACATGTTTGTAAATACTGTATTCTTCAATGAAATAAGAAAGTGGATCAAAGATAAAATGTTGGATAGTCTTATCAACCAGGCCACCTTTCAGGACAGTTTTCAGGGTAGTGTTCTAAACATGTAACTGAACTGTTTGTTATTATTCTAGAGTCAGTACTTTATTTGCGGAGTCTGCACATCAAAATGTAACCAATAATTATACATCAGGATTGGTAGGAATACCAAGTATTATTTCACAACTGCCACTATGTGTTTCTTCTTCTCTGACACAATTGACACAGATCCAGGCTTGCTATGTTTGAGACGATTCACCTCCCTAGAAATAAACAAAATATACAAAACATAAGCAAGTTTATGAGAAATCTCCTTGCCCAAAGAAAGCTTTCTTATAAAAACCACAGTCTTTTCTTTTGCTAGAAAACTCCTTATTGAGAAAAAAAAAAGTTTTCACAAGGAGACTGGGTAAAAAGTAGCTAGAAATCAACTTTTGTTAACTTATTTACAATTGCTTCTTCTCTCATCACGTAACAGTGTCCTATTCCAAAGAGAAGAACACTACCAGGAAAATGGTGGTGAGAGCTCTGCTTTAGATTCAAAATTCTATGATGAATAAAAATTTTTCTAACATGCTTCAAGAAATGGACGCTATCAGTTCTTCGCATTCTTTAACTTGGAAAATATATAATACCTCTTAACTCCAGCTTCTTTAGAAATCATTTTTAAAAACATTATTTGCAACAGTTTTGTTTAGTATGAGCAGAAATGTTTTCTTATTTTGATGGAATTCATTTTTACTGGTTGCCCTTTAAACATAATCTCAAAAAATAGGTAATGGAAGTTCTCATATAATCACTGCTTCCCCTTCATGGCAGTATTCAAAAACATCTCTACTGTATAATGGCACATAAACTATTCCCTCAGAAGGCTGGTTTTTGTTTATTTCCGGTGAGCTGAGAGGGGGAAGTTAGAAAAGGATACGGAGAGAGAATCAAATGCCCCAAATCATACTTTCGTCGGCGAGCTTCCTTCATGATGCGCTGTTCCTGGATCTGGCTGTAGATAGATTTTGGTAGATGTCGGTGACGAGCAATGCGTTTTATATGAGGATGATGTTGAAATTTCTCCTTCAACTTCTGGTTATAATCTTTGGCTGCTTTTTCTCGTGATGTAAGCTGGAAAAATGCATTTTGACATTTCAATGAATGGTTTGTTCTTTTTATTCATATAACAAAGCTAGGAAGAAGCACCCTTTCTCCCAAAAACTAAACTTGTAGGAAATGCAAGCAAAATTGCCAATGTAATTCTACCCTTTACAAGGTTATGTGAGTCATTATCTCTGCAAACACTGAATTTCCTTTTAGGCTATATGCCTCCAATGTAGATATATGCCACCAAGTTAAAATATCAGTGCTGACGGAGTAGGGATATGTGGACCACCAAACTAGACCGTCTCTGGGCATAAAAAACATAGAAAAAGCACCTAAATTAATCCTTCGACATTTTTCCATAAAAATAACTACTGAAACAGAAAACAAAAAGTGTTCAATTCTGTAATGACAAGGTTTTGTTTAACAAACGTTAAGGATGATATGATTTAGAGGAACTTAAATGATGAACTGAAACCTATGCATAGTGTAATACTTACCAATCATTAAGCCTAAAATAAAATTGCCTTTAATTACTGTTTATCATATCTTGATTTTCCTACTGGGGCTAAGTAGACAATAATTCGCACTTAAACTTTCCTTTTTAAACTCAGTATTTGTGGCTGATCTAAACACTCATGTTTGATAAGAAATGTCTCATGTTTCATATCAGAAAAACATCAAAAACAAAAACCAACCATAACCCCCAACCCAGAGAGAGCCAACCATGATAATATGAGTTATAGCTTCACCGAATCTTCTTTATAGTCTGAAGCTTTCTGTTTTTTTTTTTGAAGTTAGTGTTTCACTGTTTTGAAATTAGAAGACCTCAGAGGCACCGGCAGCCTTTGATGTGCCTGATTACTATCCCTTTAACAGAAGAAACAGGCACTCTCAGTCCAACCTTCTAGTCTCTACACCTCTCCTTATCTCAAGAAAAACACAAACAATCAAGAAGGCTCAAATATTATCAAACATCTTAATTAACACAGGCCTCTGAAGGTGCCTGTGACATGAAAAAAGTAAATCTCAATACAGCCTTGTCTATTTTGTTGCTAACTTATTTCTTTTTATCACAACTATGCCAGTTTGAGCAAAATCCTTAAAGTACTTCAAATAAATTCTTTATAATATAATGATAGCCACTAAATTAGAAACTAGTTTTATGACAATGAAAGAAAACGGGGTCTCTTACCACACCCAATTTTTCAGAAGCATTAGCTTTCCATAGACGAATATTCATTTCATCAGACCCACACATAATATATTTGCTGTCAGAGGTCCATTTTACACAAATAACATGTTGCATTCTCTTTGTGTGATAGACTTCCCTACAGAAGAGGAATTAATTTAAAATTAGGATTTTGATACAGATTTTCTTTAACCATTGCCCATCAAGTATCAGGATAGCATTTCTGAGTCTGAAGAGTATAAAAGGGGAATTCAAATTAATTTTAACATACTTTTATTGAACCAAACTAACAGGGCTTTATGCTAAGCCCTAGGGAGTTAAAAAAAATTCTTGCTCTCAGAGAAATTACAATCTAACAAGAAAAATAAATATAAAAAAACTAAGCAAAACCAGATGCCCAGGAAAGTTCACAAAATTACTGAAGGCATATAACACAAATAAAATATGCTGAAGCTAGAGTAATTTTTTAACAATAAGAAATAGACTGTCTCTTCCCTCCAAATCAATTCAGGTCAACAATCACTTTTTTTTTTTTTTCATTTTACTGGAAAATAAAACGGATGTAATAACATTCAAAGAGCACATCCTGATATATTGACCCTAATGTCTGATTTTGTTTCAGTCAAATTGTTTAAAGAGCTTACTTAAAGTGAGAGTTGATGATTTACATGTGTGAACAGAAAGGGAGGGCTATAGAAGTGTCTGATGAGTTAAGAATCATTTAATAAATGGAGATGTAAAATATCGTACCTATTTGGAAAGGCTGTGAAACATGCTAAGTGAATTCACAGAAGATACTATATTGGGAAAGTGTTAAGAAAAGCATTAAAAAACAAGTAAAAGACAAGGTCAGGAAAAATAAAAAGAGACTTTTGGAGAAATGAATTTTCCATATCTGGGTTAGATGATTCAAAATGCAGACTCGAGAGAAAGGAAACGAGCTTGGTCACTCTGCACAGTAAAAGAAACCCCACACATGATGACCTGATCAAAAAGAATTTGGACTTATAAAAAATATCTGAGATACATTTATAAAACTAGTCTTTTACACTGTTTCCAATGGATATGTTTTGAGCTCTTGAGTGAACCCGTAGAGAAACCCTAAGAAATTTATTTCTAAAAGGGGAAGGACGTTAGAAACAACATCCTATTAAAATAAAAAACTAGATGAGATAGATGCATTTTCTTCCCCCTCACAATGCTCTGCTTTCACAAGATTCATTTCTCATAATCTCTACCTATTTAAGTGGCCCTTCTTTTCTTTAGCAATATAATGAAATTCATTTATTTATTTAAAAAGATTTTATTTATTTGTTTGTCAGAGAGAGAGAGAAAGCACAAGCGGGGGAACAGTAGACAGAGGGAGAAGGAGGCCCTCCGCTGAGCTGGAGCCCGATGCGGAAATTGATCCCAGTACCCTGGGATCATACCTGAGCAGAAGGCAGACACTTAACCAACTGACCCACCCAATGAATTTAAATGCTAGGAAATTTGGGGTGCCTGGGTGGCTCAGTCGGTTAAGCGTCTGCCTTCGGCTCAGGTCATGATGTCAGGGTCGCAGGATGGAGCCCCGTGGCAGGCTCCCTGCTCGGTGGGAAGCCTGCTCCTCCCTCTCCCTCTGCACCTCCGCCTGCTTGTGCGTGCTCACACTCTCTCTTACAAATAAATTTTTAAAATCTTAAAAAAAAAAACGGTAGGAAATTCAATCAGGCTTTAACCATTAAAAATAATCTGTTGATATATGAAACCAGTCAAATCCAATGGTTAGTTCCTTAACCAAAACAGATCCTCCTTAATGGTAAACTATGCAGAGTTCTTAACTTCTAAATATGTTTATGCATGTTAAAGATTTACAAAGCTCACTAAAGTTATACCATTAGGAGATATATACATTCTAAAAACTTAAATTCTTCACTATACAGTCAAACTATCCATGTGAATACAAGTAATTTACTTGTTTGCTTGGTAAATATTGAATGAAATCCCAATAGAAGTCTAATCTCAAACACTGACTTACCTGTAGTTTTTAATAATCTATTAAAAATTTACTTTAAAAATACATTTTACCATTTTAAGGTCTTTCAAAGAAAAACATTTTAAACATAAAGATTACTCAAAAGGACTGGCTGCGCTATTTGATATTTGTAATGAACTAGAGCAGACCACAGAACAAGCCAGAACTACCTTTTAAGCAGATGAAGGCAAAGATCAGAGGAAATATGACTTATATTTAAACCCAACAACAAGTACCATATACCACCACTGTGATTACAAAATCTCTAAGTGTCATCAGGAGACAACTCCCTAGAAAAGGGGCATAAGAACTCCTTACTTCATACAACTTTCAATTACCTGAGCTTTTTAGATAGATCTGCATTTGGATGCCCACAATAGCTTTGGAATAACTCAGCTGCAGAGACCTTGAGATCATAGGTGCCCAAACGTTCTCAATTCTCTTATTCTTCTTTCTTCTTTCCCCATTCTTTGTGTCTGCTCATGCATCATGTTAGGAAAATATTGTGCTACTACCTTTGGCGGTTCTGGTTCAAAGAAAATAATTGAAGGGCACATTCCCCTGATTCTTAGTATCTTCCAGGAATGTGAGAAGAATGCAAACTACCAGCCCTGCTGTGGGCGTGACTGAATAACCCCAACAAACCATTCATCACAGTTTGGAGAGTATCAAGTAAGTTGTAAAGGAGGCAACAGCCATATGAGAACGAACACTGAGAGTTCTACATGGAGAAGATGGAATGAAGATCAAAGTCATCAGAATACTCCAGTCAGTACACTTTTGAGTCAAGCACCTTTTTAATCAGATACACAATGATGACGACAATGGCATGCTGATAATCAATGATACAAGAAGGGTTAGGAATCAGTATGGCTCACTCAAATTAGAGGGTAGAAAGATGCAACTACCACAAGAAAAATACCAAAATGGCAAACAAAAGCAGGTTGACTATGACCAAACAAGGTATGGATGAGTTGCCTGACTCTCAGGATGCACTGTTTGAAAGATCTTTTGTTTCTGAAACAGGGCTGGGACGAGGGTGAAGAAACTGAGGTACAGACACAGGGTTGGCACCTGTACAACCCTGACAACAATGAGGAACTCCTTGAAATTCTGCACCCAAGGCCCCTGACTTAGATACACCCTAGTTCTGACCCTGCTGGAACAGAATGATGGTGAGTCAGGAGAAGGACACGACATGCCTTTGAAAATGAACATCACTCTTTCAAAAGACTCAAAAAGCTTCAGCACTATAAAAGCTAGGCTCTTTATCAGTAAAAGCAGTAACCAAAATTCTCATCACTGCATTAAAATGGTGAGATTTCTCCAGCTTGTTATAGTTACAACACCAAATGAATGTTCTCTAGATTTTTTTTTTTTAAGGGAAGGAAGGGTCCCAGAACAACTCTCTGCTACCATCAATCTTTAGGAAGCTGGGTACACTGCTTTACAGCTCCACACCGCTGTCCTCCAGCACAGATCATCACCCCCAACCCTCATTATACATGTTTTCTGTTCTTTCCTCTCCCAGATTGCACTCACTCCTCTCCTTACCTTTCCTATCTCCAATTATATTGTTACCTTTCACCAAGTCCATCTTCCCCCATTGAGCTTTAATTACACGAAGCAAGAAGAGTACGACACTCAATCAAGTATATGTATTCATGTATATGCATATATATATTGTGTATATGTATTTATATGGTACTTTAGAGAGACCATTTAGATTATTCTTTTTAAATTTTAACGTCAATACTATTACTGTATTAAAATGGAGCTAGTCATATCTTCAAGTGTGAGCAACACCACTATAATACTTTATCATTAAAAAAAAATTATTTTAAGTAATCTCTACACCCAACGTGGGGCTTGAATTCATGACCCTGAGATCAAGGGTCGCATGCTCTACTGACTGAGCCAGCTGGGTGCCCTAGTTATCATTCTTTTTTACAGGGAAACTTCTTCCAACTTACTTGGTTTTGCTCTGAATATGCTTCCAGGAACAATAAAAACCATTACTAAGGAACAACAAGAATGTGCATGAAAGTGCTCTGTAAACACACTATACAAGCAGCGATTATCTTACACAGGAGTTAGGTTTTGAAGTCAGCCCGTAAAGCAAAAAACCAAGTGCAGTCAAAACTATCCTTAAAACCTTAAAACGCTATAGTTTTTTATAATCTAACTCAATACAGCAATATGTAATACAGTATAGATGTATAAATATATACATTCAATAACACGTAATATGTAGTAAAGGGCCAAGCTGTACAAAATAACACATATCTTAACACTAGAGTCACACGCGATATGCTTACAGAACAAGAGACAAATGGGAGTAAAGGTCAGCTGAGTATCATATTTCCCACCTCTTGGTCATTCCAGGACATATACCTACTAAGTGGGATGGAGGAAGAATGAGCCTGACAATTTTAAACTGCTTTTTTTCCTCTTTTTTATTTTTGCTTGAGTGTATAAGAACTGAATTTGAATAAGAAAAAAAAAAGGCACTGTTGTTATTGAGGGAAACTATATGAAGGAAAACTTCTCTAAGTTCTTAACAAATCAAAATTTTTTAAAAGTTTATTATATTTTAGAGCAATGAAAATATTATCATGATGAAAATATGTCATTATACATTTGTTCAAACCCACAAATGTAGAACACAAAGAGTGAACCGTAAAGGTAAATTATGGATTTAAGGTGATTAAGACGTGTCAATGCAGGTTTATCCTTACTAACAAACACACTATTCTGGTGAATGATGCTGATAATGCGTGGAGGGGTGATGGCTCTGCATGTGTTGGGGCAGAGACTATATAACAAATCTCTGGGGGCGCCTGGGTGGCTCAGTTGGTTAAGCATCTGCCTTCGGCTCAGGTCATGATCCCAGGGTTCTGGGATCCGGCTCCACATCAGGCTCCCTGCTCAGCAGGGAGTCTGCTTCTCCTTCTCCCTCTGCCGCTACCCCTGCTTGTGCTCTCTCGCGCTCTCTCAAATAAATAAAATCTTAAAAAAAAAATCTCTGTACCTTCCTCTCAATTTTGTTGTAAACCATAAAGTGCTCTAAAAGGAATTAAGTCTTAAAAAAAAAAAGTGTAGTCTAAGACACTTAAAAACAACTCTGAAATAAAGGCTTTCACCTTAAGGCAAACACTAAGATTTCATATCAAGAAATTATATAAAGGTAATATCCTATTTAGTGAAAGAAACTGCCCAGTAGGCTGATGTTCTGCCCAGATGACACAGTGGAAGTTGGTATCCTAAGTCACAATACCTAGATGTGAGTCCCACCATATACACATAACCAAATAGGTAACCTTTCAAAAAAGGTAAATGATGATCAAGACAAGAAAACATCAAATGAGAACAAATAGTTTGCTGGTAGTCACATACCTGCTTCTACTTTTGTCCACAGGAAAGATACGAATAGATTTATCAAAACTAGCAGACACAAACTCTTTCCCAGTGGGAGAATAGTCCACATCAAGTACCGCAGATACATGATCCATATGTACCATTACAGGAGTGTCCAGTGCACGCATATCAAAAGTATACAAGCTGTAAAAGAATGATTATTCCACACAAATTTCTATAAAGAAACATATGCAGTATAAAGAGACATTAGGGAAATTAAGACCATTAGCTAAAAGCATTTCTTTCACATGTGGACTATGACAATGGACTTGCAGTCATAAATATATAGGTTTTTACACAGCAGGTAAGGGACAGAGAAAAATATTACCAGTTTTTATTCCTTAAGATTAAACTTAACACACTTTCATCCTCATAAACCTAAATCGCATTGTAGAAAATGTGAAACTTTCAAAAAAAGTACAGAGAACAAAACTTACCTTTAATTCCCCACCAAAGGAACAACAGTTAGTGCAGTATAATTACTTCTAATCTTTTCACTATGCTAATATTTAAATATATACTTTTAACAAAATTGGTAATACTGTATAAAGTTCTGTATTCTGATACTTCATGTAGCATATTATAAACATTTATGGTTGCATATTTAAATGAGTTAAATAACTTATAAATTATTTAAAACTTAAATATACTTATACTTTATTAATAAAAAATTTCCAACTTTCAATTTTAAATAATTCTTAAATTCCAGTATTTGAATTTTTGAAATTCAATCTTTAACTGAATGGGACAAATTCAATTAAATCTGGACAAATTCTTACAAGTAAATTACAAAGTCCAAAAGCATGAGAACTTTTAAGGTTTCTGAGTTGACTCATTTCCAACAAAGTTCCACTCCTGTCAGTGATATATAAAAGTGACTATGGCTTTTCAAAGGGTCTACTAAAATTAGAAAACTATATTTTGTGCACAGCTGGTAAAACAAAAAAATGAGTTCATGATTTTCAAGATTTAAAAATTCTTAATTAACAGAAGAATAATGCTTCAAATGAACCATGTGCACAATGAACAACAGTAACACAGCATTACTATAAACAAGTTCCTAACATTAAAACACTTCAAAATGCTACAATTACTGAGCAATAGTTTGAGGAGAAACAGGGTATCTACATAATTTCAAAGTATCTCTCCAAAGACTAGTGTTAATTACAAAAGGAAAAAAATAGTGACTTCACAGTGAGAAACTTGGCAGATAGCACATAACTAAGTGATCAAGGTTAACACCACCAGTAATAAGACAAAGTGACATCACGTATCCCTGAAGTGATGACCCAAGAAGGGCATATCGGTTTTGTGGTATTCTTGAAAAAAATGCATAATCTCAATCTAATAATGAGAAAATATCAGGTTAGCCCAAATTAAGGGCAGTCTACAAGATAAACTAACAAATCCTTTTCAAAAGTACTAAGGTCATGAAAGACAAGGGAAGAGTAAGTAAGGAACAGTCACAGACTGAGCAGACTAAGGAGACATGACAATTAAATGCAACATGGGATCCTGTGTTGGATTCTAGAACGGACAAAGAACATTAATGGAAAGGCTGGTGATGAAATAAAGTCTGTGGTTTGGTTAACCAATGCTAAATGTATTGTACTCTTGTTTTTGCTAACTGAACTATGGTTACATAAGATGTTAACTTTAGGGGAATCCACTGGCTGACAAATACAATTTTTGCATCTTTTCAATAAACCTAAAATTATTTCAAAATAAATTGTTTAAAAAATTCACCTAACACTTAAAAAAGAATATTTTTTAACATCATTACTATGAAAAATCATTCATGGTATTGGTAAAATATCCCAAATAACATAAAACTCTCAAGAGAAAAGTCTGTTGTTTTGTTTTGTTTTTTAATCTCTCCACATACCACAGGATGGTCAGCCAATGTCATCCTGATCTTTGAGGTTAAATTTCTGAGTTGACAATCGCTTTATATTCCTCTTTATATTCCTCCTGCTTTATATTCCTTTAGAGCAGTAGTCCTCAACCAGGTTTGCTTTTGTTTAACACATTCTGATTTTTTTAGTAAATTGTTAATCTCGACACAAGAAAAAGGTTAAGAACTTATTCAAAATCTAAGCAAATGAACCCATTTGAAAAGAAAATGTTTACATAAACAAAGTTTCGAGTTATAGGAGTCTTTAGGGATCATCTATTTCAACCCTATTATCTTACAGATGATGAAACTATGGCACAGAGTTCATTTACATGTCTAGTCCAAATTTCTACAGTGGTTACTGGGTGGGTCTAGACTTAAACCTGGGTTTTGAATTCAGAATGATTATATTATTTGGTGGGCAATAAAAGAAAGAAAATATTAAAAAATATAGAGTACACCAAGGCAAGATCACTTTCAGGTAAGAGCAAATTACAGCATTTTCTTACAAGGGATGTGCTCTTTGTTTCAGGTGCCTATGAAATTCTTCCGAAGGCAAGAACTGAGAAATTCCAGATACTCTGTATAAAAGTGTCTTGCAAAAATAGCTAATTAGAACAAACTTTAGAAACTTTAATAAGGTTGGTCAGCAAAACATTATTTTATTTCCTTTAACTGGAATAAGGCCATTTAATTTCAAAATGTTGATAAAGACTAAAAGGCCTTCAATTAATTTGGTTTGATCTTACCATACAATGAGAATCCAAATGAGCATAGTACGGAAAGTCATAATGTTTTTAGTTGGTACCACTAAAACATCATGTAATAAATCCTATTTCTGAGCTAATTAATGTTTTCATAAATAATAACAGTGGAAAGAACAAAGAACTTAAAGACAGAAGATCTAAAGTTCAATCCAATTACAAACTTCCACCTTCTCAAAAAAACATGTATTAAGAATCTACCATATGCACTGTACTACAACAAATGCTTTGGAGTAAAAAAAAAAAAAAAAAGGAAGACACTCTTTCCTCCCTAGGGGATTAAACTCCCAGCTCTAACACCCTCATCTCTAAAAAGGGGACAGCATACATGTCCTATCTACCTTTTAGGGATACTGAGAAGATAAAGTAAGACAGCCAATGTGAAATGCCTCAACAAGTTTTAAGGCAATATATAAGGGATTATAAAATTCCTTCTAGGTCAAAAATGTAAGGCTGCTAAGTCACCTTTACATGGAGTCCATAAACGTAAAGGTAAAAACTGAAACTTTATTTTTCCTTTTGTCTTACTGAAGTTAATAGTGATGCTGATAACATGACTATATGAGTAACAGCTTTGTGAAGAACTACACATTGTAAGCAAATATTTTTAGTTTCTATTATAACATGTATGGTTCACTCATTATTTATATGGTATAGAGATCAGCAAACTTTTTCTATGAAGGGCCACATAATAAATATTTTCAGCTTTGTGGGCCATACGGTCTCTGTTGCAACCACTAAACTCAGGCATGATAGCACAAAAGCAGCCACATTCAATATATAAATGAGTATCGTTATATTCCAATAACTATTTACAAAAACAGGCAGCCGACAGGATTTGGTCCATGGGTCACAGTTTACTGTCCTTAGTCTACATCACTTTGAAAACTGAGAATATTTTTCTAAGCTCTTCTCCAATTTGGGAAATATTTATTTTAGCAAAACAAGTGACAATTTTCTATCTTATATTTGAAGGAATACTATGTAGGAAAACATATTTCATTAGTAAGATTTATACAATGGAGCCACTTTACATAGAAATAAATAGGTTTTAAAAAGCAGAAAACTTACTTGTAATCTTCATTTGCTGCAGTAAAAATGAAAGCTTCCATAGGGTTCCAACAAATTGTATTTGTTCTCATATCTAAGATGACCTGAGAAGGAGGAATAAACCAACCCATCACCATTAAATCAATTCCCTCTCAAATGGATAAGTCTCCCACTTCATTTTCTTTCCTTTTTTTTAATTGATGTAAGCAAATATTTAGTAAACACCTATTATGTGCACAGTACTCAGCTCGGTGCAATACAAAAAGAAGTCAATAATTGTTTACAGAGTACATAGGCTAAGTAGTAAATACTGAAAAATATAAATATGCTTAACAAATGGTCCCTCAACCTCAAATAACTTATACTTTAGTCAGGAAAATGAGATATATGTAAGAAAACTTAAAATACAAACAAAGAGACAGTAAATAATTAAGTATCAAATTGGGGACAAAATTAACAGTGATTTTAGGGTTAAAGAAGAGAAGAAAGGTTTCAAAAAGACAAGCATGATTTGAGCTGACCTGTGAAGGATCAGCATATTAGTATTTCTCAGCAAAAACACTACTGGCATTTTGAGTAGGATAATTTTTGTTATGTGTAACTGTACACTGCAAATGTTTAGCCTCTCAGGCACATGTCCACTAAAGGCCCGTCTCTATTTTTTATTTTATTTTATTTTATTTTATTTTATTTTATTTTATTTTAATTTTATTTTATTTTTAAAGAGTTTATTTATTTATTTGACAGAGAGAAACAGCCAGCGAGAGAGGGAACACAAGCAGAGGGAGTGGGAGAGGGAGAAGCAGGCTCTTAGCAGAGGAGCCTGATGTGGGGTTCGATCCCAGAACGCTGGGATCACGCCCTGAGCAAAAGGCAGACGCTTAACGTCTGTGCCACCCAGGCGCCCCTAAAGGCCCGTCTCTAAAATGCATCTCCCACATTCCTAAAAATAGACCCCTGGTTGAAAACTAATAAGTGTAGGAGAAAAGACAGAAGAAACAATGATAGCCTACTATACAGAATAAATGAGAGATAATAGCATCTCTACCTCCATCAAGGTGACCTCCATGTGACAAACCCTATTTAAATGTTGCCTTACTGACTGAAACAACTATATCAATGGAATGCAAATTGGGACCAGATTTGGAGGGCCTTGAAAGCCAGGCTATCATTCTTTTCTTCAACTAAAAGTAATGGAGCACCATTAAAAACAGAATATGCAGAGGGGGGCAAAAACTACTACTTATTAAACTAGATTTCAACTTAGAATTCTGTTATCATGTTTTATTCTCACCAATGTGCTGAAAAGTAGTTATTAATATCACCATTTTACAGGACAAACACAGACTAAGTTACCTGCTTAAGGTCTAATACCAAAGTTCATGCAAGATCTGCCCACTATACTACATGAATGAGCGAAATGATTAAAGTGGTACTTTGGAAAGATTATCATTTTTATGCAGTTCAAACCTCAATGAATATACTCTACTTGTAATATTTCTGTATTTACTACATGTAGTAAAAATGGTTTAGGAACAACAAAAACATTAAAAGCATTTCTTTCACATGTGGACTATGACAATGGACTTGCAGCACACAAATGGTGGCTAGGCCCTTCTGCACTCTGAATTTGAGCACTTGAAATCAACTTTATACTTTTCACTTATAATGGTACTCCTCTCTTTACTGACAATATGTCAGTCCCTCTTGAGTCAGCTTAAGGCTGTATCAGCTTTGGTATCTAAGTCCTGGAATGACTGCCTTAAAACTGCTGGGAAATGTGTCACCTTGAACAAGTTAGTGCTTATCTAAACAAAATGTCAACTAGTATCCATCAGCATGTAATTAAACAAATAAAGCTGGTTATGTGAATTCATTACAAAACATTCTGGAACTGAATACTGTATGTGTCATATGAAAACCATGGGGGTGTGTAGTAATGGGATGCAATACTTAAGAACTTTGAGCTCAACAAGTACCAGTTTAGGTGCCTAAAACTTACTGGTATTATGGAAGATACAAAGTTGACTAGGATACAGAACTTAGTGAAAATTTAAGGGTCTCTAAAAAGCAACAAGGATATGAGAGAATGCCATTATAATCACTTTGGCTTCTAAGAATAAGCCTATGAAAAAAATTCAATTCTGAAAAAAAACATTTGCTCCGTATTTTTTTGCCACTCACTTCATAGAGGAATGCATTAACAATTGTACAAAGCAGAAACAAACTGAAACTCACCTTTTTCAGGGGAGTAGCTTGCCTCATATCATATAGTACTATATTCCTGTCAGAAGCACAACTTCCCAAGAGAAATGTCTAAAAATAGGAATCACCAGTTAAAAGCCAGGCTTGGCAGCAAACCCTGTCCATTCAATGAACAAATGATTCAATTACCCTTAATGTTTATGTTTAAGATACAAAGTTACAATACTAAAGTCCATTTTTAAGAGAGAACAATGATCACTCATAACCTCAGCAACCTAAGTCAAGTATTTTCATTGCTAAATGCCCATGAGTGTATTTTACATGCCAGTGATGGGAGTGTTCAGATAATTCAGTGTTGTTTTAATAACAGAACATATTTTATTTATCCATTCTTCAACTTGAGCCTATTTCCTAGTTTCCAGTATTATCACTAACCCTTCAACAAACATTTTCATAAATTCAACTCTTCTTTTTCAAAGGATAAAATTTCAGTAGTGAATTACTGAGTCAAAAGTATGAACAATTTTATGGTTTTTGATTATTTAGGACTAGCTGTTTTCCCAAGAGCTGTATCAATATACACTGCAGTGTGGAAATATGTCAATTTTACTGCAACCAAGAAGCATTAAGTAGTGGCATTTAAAAGTTCACATCTGTACAGCAATATTTCCTAATCATATGAACTACTGCCTTTTAATAGTTAAACATTTCCTC
Organism: Ursus arctos; assembly: GCF_023065955.2. NCBI lineage: Eukaryota > Metazoa > Chordata > Mammalia > Carnivora > Ursidae > Ursus > Ursus arctos. The sequence goes on along the minus strand of NW_026623078.1, from coordinate 54,251,694 downwards.
ATGTTCATTAACTGTATAAATTAAGCCAGTTCTTTGTCCAACTGTTTAATTGCTCCACGTATAAACTAATCTTCAAAGTTACCAAGAGATTATCATGTTAGATGGTATAAGAGAATATCCTGACAGGTAAGTTTTACACTCTCAGAGACCCAAGCTGGTAAAAGGGGAAAAAGGTTAAGTCAAAGTAGCAGGGTATAAAATTGTTTGTATGAAGTACTGGAACATGAGGTGCTGCAGTTCAATGTGAGTTTGGCCTTGTGGTGCTGCTGAGAGATCAGATGGTCAGAGGGCACCCTTCCTGCCCCCAACACATACCTACCTGCAAGTATTTAATTTGCTTATAAGTCAGTTATAGTGTCCAAGAGGCTGACATACCTAACCCTTAGCTTTATGTGAGAACAATCCCTCTACCTACCAGCAGGGCCTGAGTCCCACCGTGCCTCCTTACTCATGGTTCCTGACGCTCATAACTCCTGGCTTCTGCCTATCACTTCCTACTGCAAGTGTAGGAAGAAGAGTTATCTACTACATAGCTGTATGGCTAGCTAACTCCTACTGTATATGTGTACACAGTTCAAATGAAACATCATAAAGCTAATGCTGCAATCATGACTTCTTCTCCAGTCCTTTCCAAAGCCTTCCTTTTTGGGGTACCTGGATGGCTCAGTCAGTTAAGTGTCTGCCTTCGGCTCAGGTCATGATCCCAGGTCCTGGGATTGACCCCCGCCATTGGGCTTCTTGCTAGGCATTCCAGAAGTCTGCTTCTCTCTCTCCCTCTACCTCTCCCCACTGCTCATTTTCTCTCTCTCTAATAATAAAATCTTTACTTAAAAAACAAAAAAACAACCCCAAACCTTCCTTTTTAAATCACTTCCTCTGAGACTTTCCCCTAGTTACTGACTCCTCTCAATCTTTCTTGGTTTCTCATTCTGCCACCTCAAAGTGTGACCAGGTTCCATTTCTAAAAATAAAGACTTTAATCTGAGAAAAGTAAAAAATTCAACCTAGACTGAAAGCCGACTTTTACACTACAAAATGTGGCAATGCTCAGCATAAAACTTTTGGCTTTAGCAAAACTGTAGGCTTCAATATTTTAACAGAAAATTAATTATTAATTATTAGAGGAAACAAATACACTCCATTTGTTCACAGCAACATGCCCTTCCCATTAAATTTAATATAGGATAAGAGACATGCACACCATTTGCTTTTACCCCTCAATTCATAATGGTAATAAAAAAAAAAAACAAAAAACAAACCCACACAGCTGAACAAATATAGTTGTTATACAGTCAAGTTTGAAAAACATGGTCACTAGGTCATCACTAATAACTAATTACGATTTTTGGAATTAACCATCAGCTCTTCTGACATAGGTGTTTACCAGAATAGAGACGCAAAATAACTGTTTATACCTCAGACATGTAGGAATCAGTATCGCTCTGTTCTATTTTTTTAATAGTAATAACGTCATCCTAAATTTGGGTAGCATCTTTAAAAAATACTCATAAAATTTATCACGTTTTACCCTCATGACCTTCATTTTAAAAATAAAGAAGCAAATATAGAGAAGAAGTGTGACTTATATAAGGTCACTACCAAGGTACGCTAGCAGAAAATACAGTTTCAGTTTAACTCCACACCAAGTAGGACACAAAATGTTCCTACAAATTGCTTGTGTTTGTAGCCTGTTTCTGCCTAGGGTCACCTTGGCCTGGCTCTGCAAAGCTGGCTTGCCCCCTCATGCCATATCTCACTTCTACAACCAAACGATGATGGAGGATGGAGTGAGGAAGATATAATACAGATAGATACTTTAGACCAGGGGTCAGCAAACTTTTTCTGTAAAGGACCAAAGAGTAAATATTTTAAACTTCTGTGGGCCAATTCTGCTATCATAGTACAGAGGCAGCTACAAACAATATATAAACAAAAGGGCATGACTGTGTTCTAGTAAAACTTGATTTATAAAAACAGGCAGTGGGCTCATGAACCAGTTTGCCAACCCCTGCTCTTGACCTGTAACCCCTCCCAGAAGTGTGCAGGCAGGTATGTGCTGGGGACAAGAAGGGTGCTCTCTGACCATCTGACCTCTCAGCAGCACCACAAGGTCAAATTCACATCGAACTGCACCACCTCATGTTCCAATACTTTATATAAATGATTTTATCTTCTACTACTTTGACTTAACATTTTTTCCTTTTATCAGCTTGGTCTCTGAGAGTGCAAAACTTACATATCAGGATAATCTCTTATACCATCTAACATGATAATCTCCTGATAACTTTGAAGATTAGTTTATACATGCAACAATTTCCTTTTCTTTCTGCAGGAAAGGTATCTCTACTGAGTCTTTTGGACAATGAGTTCATCTATTGTTATGTATTCAGAAATAGCTCAGGGAAAGATCTTAAGTCCAAGGACTAGCTTAGCCTTTAGGGCAGCCTCCTTTCCTAAATTCAGACCTAAATAAACAGTAAGTAGAGTTTAATCTCCAACTCTTCCCTCAGACCTTGAAGGACTTAGGAATCACCATATCAGACTTCTGAGCAAAGAAAAATACAACTGTCATTATGCAGTATAGTAGTAATCATGCATATTACTACAAATCATTAGTGCCCTTGTCACTTACAAATAGAGAAAACAATGCTCAATGCCTCTTCTGATCTCAAAGAGAGTTAAAAAATGAACATTTCCCCATATACAATGATGTAATCTGTAGAACATGAGTACTGAAGACATGAGTAAAACTGTTCACAGTACAGTATTTGCTTGAATTCTACTCCTATGAGTACATGCACACACCTTCCTCTAACAGTGCATAACACTGGTATATGGGACTAAACTGGGCAAACACGTCGAGATCTGACCAAAGATATCAGAACTCAGATATAATCTGGAAAACTAACCAAATGCCAGAAGCCAATTAAAATTTAAACAAAATTCTTTTATCATACACTCAAAAGTTTCCTAAACAGAGCTGAAATTATTAAATAAAGAAAGAGGAAGCAGAAGTATTTTAAAAAGCAGCATTACCTCAATTGGGTTAAATTTAACACTACTTATACTGTCGAATCCCCAGGTCATTGAACATATAGGACTTGTTCTTTGTTCATCCCAAATGTCTACTTGCTGTCCACATGTGGCAAAAACAGCTTCTTTCCAATGATGATCAATTCCCGTATACACTGTCTTTAAGAGCAAAGATGTTGTTATAGATGGGTCTTTCTATCATTAATATTTCAAATCTACATATTTTAAATATATTTACCCACATTCTCATTTTTTAAAGAAAATCCCTGTTTACAAAGAAACTCCTCTGAAGCCTTTACTTAAGACTCACTCCGTAGAGCATACAACTCTTGATCTCAGGGTTGTGAGTTCAAGCCCCACATTGGACATGGAACCTACTTAAAATAAAAATTGAAAAAAAAAAAAAATAAAGGAGAACACAGTACCATAAAAAGTAACGATTCCTATCTAACACATTCTAGGAATACAGAAAACTGTTAACATTGGACGTATTTAATTAAGTTTGAATACATATCACTGAAGTAATCCCTAATCATCACTGGGTATTCGAGGACCTTGCAAACAATTAATGAAATGCAAGGGTAAGGTCTAAAACACTTAGTTCCACATTTAATACATGAAGTACTGATTCCCAGGACAAAAATACCGAAACCAACAACTGGATTAAAATTTAGGGAGAGAAATAAATCTGGCAATGGTGGATGCTAATATTGTTAAAATCAATAAAATCTCATAAATTTGTTATTATCCACTTAAAAGACGTGATTGATCTATTCAAGGCCAGATTAAAATCTGTCTTTATACTATGTGCTAAAAAATGTTTGGAAAGCAAATTCAAGGGAAATATTTAGCCAACACTTTAGGCTTTTAAGAACTCTTAGCAGCATCCGCAGGCTTCCAATTATTTTCTATTCACGAAGGCAAGTCTGACAAACTTTTCCGCAGTAAAAATTAATCTCCATTACCACAGATATAGGGGTAAAATGAAATATTTAAAAAATATTTGGAGCTCCTAGAGAAAAGACATTTTCAAGAATGAAACCAATTTTGTTTTAGGAATTACTAACTTTTTTACCACTTGAAAATTATTACCATGTTATACTCATGTCCCACCTCCATGTACCTTTAAAAACATTTACAATTTCTTGAAATCTGAAAAGCAGAACTTAAATATATACCAACATAATACTGAAATGACAAATTGATTTTTAAAATGCAGATATTTAAAGATTAATCTAACTTTAGAAGTTCGCTTAATTTCAAAATGTAAGCATTATGAAACATGGGTAGGCCATATGATCTGAATTATACTTAAGATATAACTAAACCATATCATCTGATTTGCAGAATAATGTTTTACGAAATGTAAATGAGATTTATACAAAAAACATCGTATTATAATACCTCTTCATTGCCTAAGGGGTTCTTTCAAGTAAGAAATTCGGAGCTTTGTGTAAGAACTATGATAATATAAATCAGAGAGAAGCCAAAGCATTATTTTTCTTATAGATTTCCTCCCATGGACTTGCCATAAGAAATGTTTCATTGCATCCTCCAGCTAAACGCAGAAGCTGAACCCAATACAATGAACACCAAAGACCCATTCAAATTCTTTAGCTGCAAAGGACTTAACTGCATTAAATATTACTTAAAATAGGTCAATTATTGCAGACTAAAGTCTCATTTACATCTTTTTAAAAAATTAATTCCGAAATAATTTTAAGAGAAGACTTTCAATAGACAAAGTATAGGCCAATTTATTTCTGTACCTTTCCTAATATTGTATGCAATGGTTCCTCCTCTTCTCCATAGCCTGGTCCATCCATTTTCCACTGCTTCACAGTTTTGTCATCACCAACCTCAAAACATTAATGATTCAGATGATAATGAACTACTGTTATTAACTGTAAACTTGATAACATATACATCAAATTATAAACATCTCTAGTTTAAAAAATACACATCCCATACTCTTCCAGTACTATATTTGTTGATTCATTTATGTCCCACCATGTTATAGTAAAGATTTGTGACAAATACATAGGGGATAAAATTAAAAATAAGACAGTATAAGAGCAAAAGGAGAGTAGAAACAAAGTCAGGCCATAAATATGGCAAAAAAATGCATACTGTGATAAGGATGGCATTTCAAATTAGGGAGAAAAGTGGATTATAATAAAATAGTATTATGGTATCAGGTTAGTCATTTAAAAAGTTTGAAGCAATCTGATACCTGACATAAATACAAAATTCCACATAATTTTAATTGTAAAAAATTCCAATACAAAACATAAAAATAGTAGACAGAAGTCATTTTTATAATCTTGCCATGGGTAAAGCCTTCTTTGCATGACATAAGACTCCAAAACTATTAAGTCAATGGTTTTCAAACTGTGAAATGCAGACATCTGAAGGATCCTGAGAATTTTTCAGGGGTCCATAAGGTCAAAACTATTTCCATAATGTTGTAAAGACATCATTTGCCTTTTCAGTGAACTGACAGTTGCGCAGATGGTGAAAAAGCCACAGCAGGTAGGACTATTAGCACCTGAGCCCAAATCAAACCAAGGTAATGAACAATGGTAATTTAGGCTTGGGCATGTGGCAGATACATTCAAGATATTAGGTGAAATAAGCTGCAAAACAGAATGCACAATATAACTTAGTTTAGGGTTAAAAACATAAAATAATCATATACAGGGTGCGAACGATTGTATATATATACGCCAAACCACTAGTTTTAACTGAAAATAGAAATACAGGGTATGTTAACTTTCTTGTTTTTTACATTATATACAATCTACATCCACTTTCTAAATAAAAATATTAACAAAGATATATATTTATCTAGGAGAGGGGTATAAATTTAGTTCTTTCCTTAAAGCAAATTCAAAAAGAGAAACCCTTCCTGCAAAACAATTCATAGCGCCCATGATATTACAACAGGTAAGTGATTAGGAGAGAAGTTTGGTACTAAGGTCAGAGAGGAATTTTTTTGTTGAAGATGCTAACAGAATCATTAACAACATCCTTATAATAGACAAAACATATTTAATAGGGTTATATCTTAATGACAACCTGAATCTGAGTTATTGGCATCATACCAAAAACTCAATTTTGGAAACCCATTACTGGGAGCTAGTAAGATCTAATTTAGGTACTGAGGTCTTTGTTAATCTAGCCTGACCCACTGGAATTTTAGCATTTATGCAAGACAGATAATTGTCATTGAGAATGTCTACCCTAAAGATTGCTTCTTTCGATCAAGCTTCTTATAGTATCTGCAAGCTCAAGACTGAATTCCTTTGTAATTGACTAAGCTGCCCTATACAGTCTGCTGAGTATAAGCCTTAGCAGATCATCAATGCTGAGAAAGGTTTAACATTTTGTAGAAATGAGGAGCCAAGCAACATACGCCTGGTCAGGATATCTTATCTCAAGGCTGAGTAGGCTGAAAAAGACCTGTTGGTGCCACAAATGGAGATATAGTAGATATTATGAAATACAGGTAATAAAGATTTATCTTTTGCAGCATTGTGTATTGAACATTTTTTGAAACACTAAGTGCTAAAATTCGGCCAACAAGCAGTTTTCATGTGTCTTATCTGAAGAAAGGAAGTGAACAGTGACTATGAAATATTTTTCAGCCTTTATTCATTTTAAGTATATATATACATATATATATAAAACCCAGCCAGTAAATCCTCTGGCTGGGATATTAAACAAATCAATATATCCAAAAGAATAACCAACTGAAAGTGGAGTTATAGTCAGTCTGCTCCAACTTCCCACTCAATTCCTTCTACAACATATTGTATACAGGGTCATGAAGCTTGTGTAAACCCCTTTAGTAAAAAATACCTGAATTCCCTACCAAGTAGCCTATTTCGGTTTTTGACAGCGAGTAAGTTTGTCCCTACACTGAAAACAAATCTTTTAACATTAACAACTATTACTAACGCTGCTATACAGAAAAGTCCATTTCTTCTTCCACATGACAATCTTTCAAATATTTAAAGGTCTCCCAGAAGTCATCTCTTCCCTTTGCTATTCCTTTGCAATCTACCTTGGCACCCAGCGCACTACTCAAGATTTACATGGTTGATTAGCGAGTATGTATACACAAACTGCTATATATATATAGGTCAAAACAGATGAAAGGATAGACACCAAACTGCCAACAGTGGTAAAACTGAAATTACAGGACTGTTAACTTTCTATTTTTTACAGGTTTATATTCCTAAAGTATTTCTTTCAGTCTTCATCTCCATCATCCTTTGTAGTAGTTCACAGAACCAATGATTCTTTTCTCCTGGGACATTAAGCTTGTTTACCGGCTTACTTCTAGATCTCTGGCTACTCCTAGAGTTTTCCTACTTCCTACCTAGGAGCAGGCACTCCCCAAGGCTATTTCCCTGACATTTCTGTATTTCTACATTTTCCATCACTTTCCCCCAATGACGCCATACCACGACTTCAATCATTATTCCTGTACTGATGATACCAAGTTTAGTTCTCACTTCCCTCCTCAAATCCAGACCTACATCTGTAAGGGTGTGATAGACCTCTTCATTCAGATAGTCCATTGCAGTCCAGTTCATCATACCATATCCTTCCCATTCCCTTTCTCCTCTGAAGCTTCTGACACTCTTGACTTCCCCATTTCTAGAAGGAAAAGGAATCTTCCTAAATACCCCTCAGTTGCCAAGCCTGTCACACCCCCAAAATGTTTCTAAACCTAACGACTTCTTTCCACGGTTTTCCCTCCCTAGCACAGATTCATTTTTGCCTACCCAGATTATTAAAACAGCCTCAAGGGGCGCCTGGGTGGCGCAGTCATTAAGCGTCTGCCTTAGGCTCAGGGCATGATCCTGGCGTTCTGGGATCAAGCCCCACATCAGACTTCTCCATCTCCCACTCCCCCCTGCTTGTGTTCCCTCTCTCGCTGGCTGTCTCTCTCTGTCAAATAAATAAATAAAATCTTAAAAAAAAAAAATTAAAACAGCCTCTAAACTGATCACTTACTGCTGTCAAATTAATTACCTCAAAGCACAGCTTAGATTCTGTCATTCCTGTTACAAAACTTTCAACGAACTTGAGCAGACATTTGCACACTAATGTTTACAGCAGCATTATTCATAAAAGCAGAAGATGGAGACAATCCAAATGTCCACTGATGGATGAACGGATAAACAAAACATATGTATGTACAACAGAGTATGATTCAACCATAAAAAGGAAAGAAATTCTGACACCAGCTACAACATGGATGAACCATAAAGACATTACACTAAATGAAATAAGGCAGACACAAAAGGGCAAATATGACATAATTCCACTTATGTGAGGTACCCAGAATAGTAAGCTGCATAGAAAAAGAAAGTGGAACAGTGGTTACAAAGGGCCAGGGGAAGATGGGAATAAGGAGTTACTGTTTAATGGACATGAGTTTCAGTTTGGGAAGATGAAAAAGTGGTAAGGGTCTCACAATAATGTGAATGTACTTAATGCCACTGAAATGTACACTTAAAAATGATTAGAATGGTAAACTGTACATTCTCTATACCTTACGACACACACAGATACTTCAAAAATTTACTACTCTCTGACAAAGTACAAATTACTCATCTCGAACACTGAAAATAGTCCAGAGTAAACAGATTACCTTTCTAGCCTCGCCTTGCATTAATCCCACTTCTCAGTGTTCTACAGAATATTAATTCGATAACATATTAAGTAATTATTTATTTTAAAAAATCAAGAAATATGAAGAAGACTGAAGTATATAAAGAAAACTAGGACTTTTCAAGGCTTTATAAAAAGTTATTTTGGGTTGTGAAACTCCAAAAGGCTCTTGGAACAAATAAATGAATTCAAAAAACATTAGCTCAGTCTTACGCATGTTGAAAAGAGTTAATGACTAATTGAATTATACTTACAGTAAAAAAAGAAGTCCCACAAAAGCGAGTACATATTCCTCGTACAAAACCTTCATGTGCTTGTACTGTACGGATACATTTTCGTTTAGTCAAGTTCCAAATTCTAACCTATGATAAAGCATAGCAAGAAATTTTAGTGAACTATAAACATAAAATGTTCAGGCACAGGAGTACTACATCCAAGAAAAATAAATTCACAATGAAAAGGCTATGACTCACTCTACCAGACTGCTAAAAACAAAATCCTCTAGTTTAAAATACTACAGTGCATATGGATAGTATATCAACAAGCAGAAAATTCAATCTGTTAAGTACTCTGTTGATTCTAGTTTAAAATGTTTCAAAGCTTTCTTTTCTTGCCAGAGTGAAAATAAGTGTTGAATCATTAATAACATCCTCTGTGGGAGGGAGGGGGGGAACCAAATACCTTTACTACTGTAAACATGCTTGAGCCTTCAGCTCAACTGAGCCTTCAGCTGCTACCTTTCTAATTTCTGAGGCTTAGATGAGAAACTACTGTAGTTCATAATTCAAACAGAATTCATTCTTGAGAATTAATAGAAACCAGGACATAGAAAAATTAAATCAAACCAATTAAAATCCATAGTAATGCAAAACTAACAAACATTTGTAACACAACTACTTTTAGTTTAAAATAGCAATGTTTAGAATGACACTTGCCTCTCCATCACATGCCCCAGAAAGGACAGTAGCCAGGCTCTTTGGATGCTTTGCCAAGCAATTGACTCCATCTCGGTGACCATCCAGAGAAGCAAGGAATGGTTTTGCAAATACCCGTTCCAGTTTGGTAGCATTTAAAGCTCTTATGTATTCTCGTGGGACCTCAAAAGGATGTAAGGTAGGATCATAGTTTCTTGGAACTGAAATAAAAATGACTCCTCTTAATAAAATAATTCACTTTTAATATTTCCTGTGGTCTTCCTCAGCTAATTATTCAATTTGTTACTCAATAAGCCTTTGTTAGGAACACTGTTCTATGCCTAGCACTGTGAAAAATACAAAAGTAGATGACCTTTTACTCAGAAACCTCTCCAAAACTACCGGAAAACTATGGAATGCATACATCTTGCAAAATACTTAGACCCTGGGGCGCCTGGGTGGCACAGCGGTTAAGCGTCTGCCTTTGGCTCAGGGCGTGATCCCGGCGTTATGGGATCAAGCCCCACATCAGGCTCTTCTGCTGAGCCTGCTTCTTCCTCTCCCACTCCCCCTGCTTGTGTTCCCTCTCTCGCTGGCTGTCTCTATCTCTGTCAAATAAATAAATAAAATAAAATCTTAAAAAAAAAAATACTTAGACCCTACATATAACCTCAGCTTTTCCTTTTATATGCCCTACTACATTCTTTAACTGGGTTGTAAAGCTTTCATGGGTAGGGCTTCCACCACATTCTTCATTTTACTACTTATGCCTAGCACAATGCGTGGTACAAAACAAATTTATGACAAATGTTTACTCAACTGAACTCTAAGCTCCTTTTGGGGCAGGATTAGCACTATTTATCTCCAGTGCTAACCACTATACTGATAGACATACACTGTGGGGTTTTTTTTTAAGATTTTATTTATTTATTTGACAGAGAGAGAGAGGCAGCGAGAGAGGGAGCACAAGCAGGCGGAGAGGGAGCAGCAGGCTCCCCGCTGAGCAGGGAACCCAATGTGGCGCTCAATCCCAGAATGCTGGGATCACGACCTGAGCCGAAGGCAGACGCTTAATGACTGAGCCACCCAGGCACCCCAAGGCATACACTGTGATTATGATTATAGTTACTTTTTATTGAGCATTTCACACATTTGTTTACTTATTTAAAAAACTTATTAACTTATTTAAAAAACAGTTCACCATGTCCCAAGCACTGTTCCAAATACTGTGTATTAACGCATTTAATCTCCAAAGCACCCTATGGGTAAGTTCTATTACTATTTCCCATTTTATAGCTGGGAAGTTGAGGTACGGAGAGGTAACTTCCTATGAAGTGATAATGACAGGATTCAAACAAAAGCAGTCTGGTTTCAGAATACATGTTCCTAACTATTATGCTATGCTGCCGAACATGTCTCAGTAAATTAGTTGTGCTTAGGAAATAATTCTAAGCCCACATGTCTAAAAAACCCTTAATGTTTAAAAGTAAATGCATCTTCTTACCCCACACCTTCACCTTGCTGTCTTTTTTTTTTTTCTCTAACTCCCTGTTAATGGTATTACATCCAACATTCAATCAAAATTTACAAGAAAATAACACCTAAACAAGAATGAAAGAATAAAAAAAGGTAACAAATGGGCGCCTGGGTGGCTTAGTTGGTTAAGCAGCTGACTACCAACTTCGGCTCAGGTCATGATCTTGGGGTCCTGGGATCTGCGCCCAGAGGGGAGTCCACTTGAGGTTCTTTCTCTCTCTCTCTCTCAAATAAATAAATAAATCTTTTTTAAAAAAGGGTGGGGTAACAAATGTCTTCCTTGATTTATGTTTTACAGAGCTCCTAAGCTTCTATTTTTCCATATTGTTATTAAAACTTCCATGAAGGGCACCTGGGTGGCTCAGTCAGCTAAATGTCTGCCTTCAGCTCAGGTCTTGAACTCAGGGTCCTGGGACTGAGCCCCAGGTCATGCTCCCTGCCCAGTGGGGAGTCTGCTTCTTCCTCTCCCTCTGCCCCTTCCCCTGCTCAAATAAATAAATAAAATCTCTCAAAAAAATAAATAAAATCTTTTAAAAAACCACTTTCATCAGAAACTATAAAGAAACAAGAAGATATCATAGAAAATAAGACACTCGATAACAACAGATGACTAATAATCTCCTAACATGGAGATTATGACCAGCCAGTCACTCACTCATTCCTTCAGACATTTATAAGGCAACCACTATGTGCCAGGTGTTGTCTAGACACAGTGGACATAGAAACAAATATGACTCTTCCCTTCAATACAAGTTCAATCTGATGGAAAAGACTGATAACCAAAATAATCATGAGACAATGTGATACACACTCTGATGTTAGTACAAAAATGTGATCAAAGCACAGAAGAAGGGTGCTTTAAATGGGCTGGGGAGGGGAACCACAGGAAGTAAGTATGGAAAGATTACTGTTCAGAGGAAGGAGCTAATTTGAGTAAGGGTGTGTGCCGCAGGACATCTGAAAGAGAAATGTCTGAAATGCACTCAGATGTCCAAGGGTAAATGTAAGCGTACTTGGAAGGAAAGTAGTGACTAGTGAAACTAGAGAGGAAGATAGGACCAGAGATGATGTCAAGCCCAAACGACATAACCTAATTTGCATTTTAGAAACATTACTATCTTATTACTTAACTTGTAAACAGCTTGTGAACACAGACCACATATTTACCTCTCAGCATTACTCACATATACGTGGATAATCTCTACTACTCAATCAAAATACCGAAATATCGTCCGAGCCTCATCTTCTATGGCTTATCCCCTACTCAAAATCCGAAGACATGGCCCTTCTCTTACGCTTTATCTTTATTCCTGCTTCAAGGCCTCTGTTAGTCTCTTCAGACATGATTAGTCCCTCGTCATTTAGATATTATGATCTACAAATGATAGCAGTCAGGATGCTAATGGGGGAACAGACCAGTAAATAAGACCAATAAATAAGCCTTATTAATTTCATTTTAGCCATTTCCCCATCAGACTTCTCCACAAGAGTTTAGAAAACTGATGCCTTTACGTCTCACCTTTGTCTCTTCCCACATTTAGAAGTACGTAACTTTAAGAAGTAAAGCGGCCAAAAGCTAGGTTTAAAAAAGCCTGTCAAATCCTTCAATTCACGAGTTTGTCTTTCAAGTTCCACTTCTCAACTGGGGTCTGGGAAAAATCGGAGAGCAGCAGCTGGAAAGGGGAAGGCGGAAGCATTCCAGATATGACCAACTTTCTCACCTACCACTAGAAAAACTTCTTCAAGAAAGGCATTGAAAAGAAGTTACCTACTACCCAGTCTCGCAACGTCCTTATATACACAAAGTCTGCCTCTGCAAAAGGGAACAGGGAAAGAACGAGACTGGAGCGCCAATGTTCCCCCAGCTTTGCTCCGTGGAGACCGAGGCCAGCCTCAAGGCTGGCAGACTCCCTAACAACTCGTCTCACCTCTTTGTAAGTCCAGCTTGGTTTCGCGGACATAGTTGTCCGGGTTCCGGCTCAGCATCTTCACCTTCATTTTGGCTGCTAGTTGTGCCCGACACCCCGAGTTTGGATTACCACCGCCTCCTCAGGCACATGCTACTTCCGCTTCTTCAATACTACTTCCTGTCATGTGACTTCCACGGTGTGGAAGCCAGCCTCCTGAGCAGGACCCTGCGGCGCTCCGTAGTTTTGCCGACAGAGGTTGGCCCGAGGTGCTTCTTCAGCTGCGCTCTCCGATCCGCTTCCCTCGGTCCTAAACGGCAGCAGGTGGGGGCGGGGCGGGGCGGGGCGGGGACTTGGCCGAGGCCGGCGCCCCGCCTCCTTCGCGTTCTCCGCAGGCGTGACGTGCTACCTTGCGCCTCTCACGCCGGCTCTGCGCTGGGGTCTCTCCGCTTAGTTACCGCGTCCTAGCGCTGGCCCCGGAAGTGGCCTCGCCCCCCGTGGTTTCTGCTCCTGGGCGGCGACGGTCGCCACGGTGGCCGCCACTGCATCTCCTACCACCTCCGTGGCCCTGGGCGTGGTATCAACGGGCCCTGGGACTATGACGGGCCAGGGCCAGTCGGCGTCAGGGTCGTCGGCGTGGAGCACGATATTCCGCCACGTCCGGTACGAGAATCTGGTGGCGGGTGTGAGCGGCGGGGTCTTGTCCAACCTCGCGCTGCACCCGCTCGACCTCGTGAAGATCCGCTTCGCCGGTAAGAGCACACTCAGACAGACCCTGGGCTACTTCTCCTTGCTGGTACCCCGAAGTGGGTGATAAAAGACGCAAAAGGAGGCCTTGCGCTCCCCTGCCCCTTGCCTACCACGAGGCGAGCGTTGAAGCAAATGCTGCTTATCCGGCCTCACCTGGAACTAGATTCGAGGAAGGGGAGCCCGGGAAAGGGATCTGGTCGCCCTCGTCCCAGATCCCCAAGTCTAAGGGATGGAGAACAGGGATAGAAAAGTCTGAGAAAAGTTCAAATTGGCATAGGATGGGGGACTCAACGCCGGATTTGTAAAGCGAGAAAGGGATTGGCACCTTTTAGGGGTTAGCCCTCGCATATGCTAATCATTCTCCCTTGGAGGTACTTTGAAATCTTACGGTAGCCACGTGTTTGGCCTCGGAGCTGAGGAAAAGTGGTTGGGGGTAGGTGGTAATCCTCAGAGGCTGGCTGGGAATAGGTTTGGGATGGGATTCTCTTGAAGGTTTGTTTTTTGGCGTTTATAGTGTGGTAACAAAGCCCTATGAAGGAATAGATAGTTAGAATCCAAATGCTATTTTTTAAAATTTACGTTTATTGCATTAAGTGCAGTGAGTTAAGTGAAATTTACAAAGTGCCTTAGAAGTTAAACTCAACAGTAAATTCTGGAAAAGATAGTTTCAGAGAGGGTCTTGGTAACTTTACTGGGAAACTATTTTCTGGCATTTGGTTTTCTTTCTTACTCAAGTTCTGCCTTGAGAATTAGATCTGCAGAAGTTGTTTATCATCAAGAGTCAAATTGATTCTATCCACCTAAAATATTATTGTTCTCTTAATATTTGTAGACTGCTGTATAGCATACAGAAGCACCTAAACAAAGTTCTTGTCCTCAGGGGATGTACAGTCTAATTGTAGGCTTGAGTGTTAGTCACATAAAAGATAATTCTGGGCAACATAAAGTCAAGGGCAAAATGGAGTAAATCCAAATATCAAAATATAAGTAGAGACAGACTACCAGGAATATTATAGGTTGCTGATGGCCATATGTATCCGTATCTGTAAGGTTCCATTAGATCTTGAGATTCCCCACAGAAGGACTGATATTTTGACAGCTAGAAAGGAGACAAGAAGCCATTCTACAGAGGAAAGTCAGTGAAAATTACGGAGTATACTCCCTAGAAGAAAACCCAGAAAGGAAAGTAATTTCCATGGAGTTTGTGACACATGCACAGATAAAAATTACAATGACAAGTAGCACTGAGCATTTCGTAAGAGCAAGGCAATGAACTAATAGTTTTGCATGCATTATTTATCTCGTTTACCACTCCGAACAGCCCTGTGAATTTATTACCTCCATTTTATACAAATAATTATAGAAGCTGACCAGTCGCAAGTTTATAACAGCATAGATGTGGGATTTGAACCCAGGCAGTATAATTCTAGAACCCTTTTACTCTTAACCACTCACCGTTCTACCTCTAGGAATCCCTAGTATACAGTGGCTTGAACATGAAGAAAAGAATTTTGGATTTGGCTGCAGGTACAGGCCTCTATGATTTGACGTCTCCAATGTTTTGTCTAGGAGAAGAGGTGACAGTTGAGATGATCACTGAGGAATAGTGTTGGCTTGGTGAGTTTAAGACAGTGCTGTGAAGCAGATTGTGCCTGAAGAAAGGGAATTTTTGGTACCTGAGAAATTGGTAATCTTGATGAATTGGGGAGAGTTAGGAGACCAATGTGGCCAAGGTAAGGTGATTGAGACGAATGGAAAGACAAAATTAAAGATCTAGGAGTCAAAGCAGGAATTTGTAATGATAAAGTGTGGCTGTGAAGTGGTGATAGAAAAAAGGAAAATTAAGGAAGATAAATTACTGAAATCAAAATAGTTGACTGGCCGTCATCAACATTAATGCTGTAGTTTTTATGCTTTCATGAAACTTAGGCCCTTGTAATGAAATTGTAATTACCTAGTGACAGGGGTATTAGTCTTGGATGTCCCGTTAAACCAAACTTGGAATATTTCAGTGAGTTCAAGTGCAAATTGGAACCCAAAAGTGTCCAGAGAGGTAGAAAGATTAGAAATCACTTGTGAGAAATGAATGGAAGAACTAGTTTGGCTTCAGGTGGGTGGAGGGCAGGGACAGACGACTTAAGATGAAGAACTGTCGTGTGTGAAAGGGATTTATCTTATTATGGGTTGATGTAAAGACCAGGTAGAGGTTGAGTGGAAATGACAGGGAAGCAGATTGTGGCCTCCCAAGTAGTGGTACTCAGAAATGAAACTGGTGATATCTGGATATGTGGAAGTGGTTCGGGGCTGGATGACAGAAGTTAGAAGATACTCCTGTGTTGAGTGGAAAGGTCAATTGGACGAGGTGATTGTTGAGGACCCTTCTAACTTTAAGATACAATTTTAAATCATCCAAGAATGATGAAAGGGGGCGCCTGGCTGGCTCAGTTGCAGGAGGGTACGACTTTTGATCTTGGGGTCATAAGTTCATGGAGAGATTACTTAAATAAAACTTAAAAAAAAAAAAAAAAAAGACTGATGAGAGAGAGAGCCCCAACAAAGAATGAGGTATAAAAACAGTAATTTTCTAAAAAAACCTGAAAGCCTTTAATCTCTAAGTTAATCGAGGAACCAAAATGTAGAATCAAGTAACAAGAATAGCATGCAGTCCAGTTTTGTATATATAGTGCAAGACCCTGTAGCTTAAATAAACTAATACTTATTGAATGCTTCCTGTGTGCCATACATGATTTTAAGAGCTGTATATGTATTAATTCATTTAGCCCTTTGTGATTTTTAGAGTTAGGTTCTATTATTTTTCCCATTTTTATGGGTGAGATAACTTAGCCACGGAGTAATCCAGTAAGTGACTCAGGATCACACAATTAAGTGTTGGAGTGTAAGCGGGCTGCAAAGGAAATTTAGTGGCCAGAGAAGAAAGAGGAAAATCAGGAGAGTGTGGTGTAAAATTAGTCCAAAGAAGAGTGTTTAGGAGGTGGAAAGTCTTAGGTGCTGCTAAATGGTTGGTGAAGAAGAGAGGATTCCCACAGTTCACTTCAGGGTCTTTAGAGCACTTGCAGTAATGGGTGGAGGCGCAGATCACATTGCAGTGGGTTGGGGGGGACGCAGTTCACACCATCACACCATTGCCCTCCTTTCTAGCCTAATTTCCTACCATCCCTTTCCTCCGTCAGCTGTACACTTGATACCAGATCCCTAATGTTCTCCCAGACAGTGCCAGGCACTGTGATGCTTGCATGTATTTACACAAGCTACTGCACTTGTCTAGAGACAAACCTTTCTCTCCTTTCCCCAAAGACAAGTTTCTAATCAATCTTCAAGACTCTACCCTAGCATCTTCTCTCTCACGTTCCCTGTCACTTATTTCATCTCCCCAGTTCCTTCTATACAGAACATTTTTGTGTGTTTCTTCTGTAATCCTATAGCACTTCATTCACCATAGTGCTCATAACTTTGTAACATGATTGCTGCTGTTTGGCCTTGAAGCTTATGTCTTCCTCAGGGTTTGGGTTTGTGTCCTACCTGTTTAGATTGCCCGTTTGCCTGGCAATAATAAGGAGTCAATAGTTTTTAAATTTTTTTTATAAAGTGATAGGTGTACAAATGAATATTTTTCACATTTAAAGATTTGATCCTAACTATATAGTGGAGACAAGATTATAGTATCAGGGAAGTATAGGGTACAGAATGTTGTTGCCTGTTACTGAGATACTTAATACTCTACTTCTTTAATTGACTTGTCAAAAACAATAAAGAAATTATTGGTTCATACCCATGAAAAGCAAAGATGGTGTTTTTGTGGGTTTTTTTTTTTTTTTTTTTTTTTTTTTTACCTCAAGAGAGACATTGTGTTGTGAGCTTATTATTGAAAGGAAAATGGAAAGGTACTTAGAAGAAATTTATCAGGAGAATAAGAGACGTGAAATTCAAGGAAAGCATCAGAAAGATGATGAAATACACAGCAAAATATTTCTTGAGAGCCTGTTCCTCTGTTACTTGCTTTTAAACTTGTTATCTTGTATAAACTTCTCAACAGCCTGTGAGGTAGGTGACATTTATCCCCATTTTATAAATGAGTATGCTAAAGCTCAGAAAGATTAAGATCATGTAGCTAATTAGGGAAATTATATATCAAACCCAGGTCTTCTGATAAAGCCTCATGTACTTTAATCTCATTTCATGGTGTAACACTGTCAAGTTAATGATGAAAGAAATTGACTTTTCTCCCTTTCCCTGGCAATGGTAAACAGTGATTCTTTGCCAGACTCCATTATGTGGTGGGACAATGAACCGGGCATGCTTTTATATGGCCAGAGGACTGTAATTGTATAAACTTTGTAGAGGACAGTTTCAGTATAACCTCTCATAACCTTTGACCCCTATTAATTCCCATTCTGTTCATTAATTCTAAGGATATAGGAATTTGTCTGTTTTACAGAATATTTTCTAGAGACCTTTTAATAATAGCAAAAAAATGAGAACAATTTACATGTCAACTAGGGGAATGATTTTACAAATGATGGGATATCTGTGAGAGGGAAAACCATGATACTATTTTTAAAAATCTTTTGGAAGTCTATTTAATTACAAATAACAAGTCTATAATTACAAAGAGAATTCTTACAATACACTCTTGAGTGAAGAAAAAAGCAGTATACAAAACTATATGTAGTAAAATACCAATTTAAAAAAACCTAGATTATAAATTTGACATCCTTTCATTCCATTTCCCCATAGGAAACAGAAGGCACATTCGAAATAATATAATTCGGGGCATGGGGGGGTGTGCTTGAAAGGACTGTTTACAAAAATACGAGATTATAGCAAAACCATAAGGAATACTGCAGTATTTTGGAACTGGAAACAGTTTGGGCTGTTGCCACCTGAAGGGCCAAATGTCAAGGCGAGAAGGTCATTGAGAGAGGGCCACCTTGAGAGGAACTGTAACTGGCAGTGGAGAAGTTCAGCCCGCCTAAGGCAACCCCATAGGAAGGGAGGTAAAAGAGTAAATACCTGCATCTGCTCTCTTCCATCCCTCTGATCTCTTGTCAGGCCTCCCCACTAGCCCAGCTCAACTAGAAACTCTAAGACAAGATCAGGCTGCTAGGCAGAACGTGATAGAAAGGGATGGACAGTGGATCTGGAAAAGAAACACAGTATTCAGGATATAATAACTGAGCAAATATATATTGAGAGCCTACAGTGTACAAAGCGCTAAGATAGGAGTAGAAATATTGCAGCAAAGTAGTAGTCCCTGCCCTCACAAAGCATCTTCCTACTAGGAAGCCAGAATAATTGAACAATAATGATTGCAATGAAGAGTGTTTTTATTATGCTAGGGAAAGTATGGTGTGCCATGGGTGCAAAGAAACTTGAACTCATCTAGGGGATAGGAAAAGGATCACCAAAGGAAATTACTAAACAGACCTGAAAGAGGAATCAAAGATTGAGAAGACAGAATGTTCATGGCAGACAGAACAGCCTGTATAAAAGCTTTAAGGTTCAGAGACTAGATAAGAACTGAAAGTTGTTGAACATTCTAGCAATTTGCGTCAGATGTTTTAAAGAGAAAATAATAAAGAATAAATAATTCCAAAAAATAGAATTATTTTTCTCTACCTAAAAAGGACTTTCTTCTGAATTTATCTCCTTCCTATGACTATGTGATATCTATGTTTATATGTGATTCAGAGCTAGAACTTTCCTCTCACCTAATTTTGTGCCTTTACTGCAGTGAGTGATGGATTGGAACTGAGACCAAAATATAAAGGAATTGTGCATTGCTTGACTACCATTTGGAAACTTGATGGACTACGGGGACTTTACCAAGGAGTAACCCCAAATGTGTGGGGTGCAGGTTTATCCTGGGGACTCTACTTTTTCTTGTGAGTAGATCTGGGAGATTTTACAGTATTAAATAAAAGGAGTTTTTGTTTTCAGTGATTTGTTTTACATTTCAGTTGATGAAGCCAGATGAGACATTTCATTAGTTTCTCTGAATAGGAAGGGTCAGAAAGAGCAAAAGTCTTATTACTTTCCTTCTCTGTCAGCTGTTATCCAGAGGCATTTGGTCTGGAAGAAAGTTCTTAATAGGAAGAAGGTGAAGGAGGATTTGGAGAAACAATCTTATAGAAGCTACTTCTGTGAGGTGAATTCGGGAAGATGCCTTATCAGAGTACTTCTGATTCATAAGAAGTTGGAAAGCTGAAGAAGACAGGTCTTGGGGCCCTCATAAGAACACATACCATGGGAACTCCCTCTTGGGAACAGAAAGTAAAAGCCAGTGTGCAGCTTGAAGAGTTTGAGACACATTATTTCTTGCCTGTTATTTGACCTGCCCCATCATCTTCCTAGCTCGTTCATTTTCTTCCTCCTTCCCCTGTCGGGTATCATCACCATGTGAAATAGCCGCGATTCCATGACCAGTGAAGAAGCCCCAGAAAGCGCTTGTGACAGGCACGTTCGGCTTACTGATTGTGCCAGAGTGTGGGAGCAAAGCCCTGCAGTGGAGGGGCACACAATGCCTCTGGTACTGGAACCTGAACCCACGAATGGGAAGTCTTGTCTTTGTGTTACTAGATGGCACTTGTAGGAGAACCATCTGTACCTGGTCTATTTGCCCTTTTCTCGTTTGTGTTGTATATTTTACTTTATCTCCCATAATTTTATGGCAGTATCTAAACCACAGTCTTTGGCGGGGGGAGAGGGAGAGGGAGAATCTTAAGCAGGGTCCCCACTGAGTGCAGAGCCTGATGTGTGGCTCGATCTCACAACCCTGAGATCATGACCTGAGCCAAAATCAAGAGTCAGACACCTAACCGACTGAGCCACCCAGGTGCCCCCAAACCACAATCTTAAAATATTTTTTAAGTGAATGCAAAACAAATTCAACCTTAATATTGTTTAAAAATGTATTTTTCTTCTTTTTAGTTCTAAGACACAGATGGGTGAAATGATAGGTATAAATTTATTCTTTTACGCATTTTGAGTTGTGTAGGTTCTCTAAAGAGGGTTTCTAAGGACATGCCGTATGAATGTAAGGTTTATGTGATGGTAATTTCTTATAAAAGTATACTCGTTTCATGTTAGAATAGTATTGGTAAAGTTTGGAAGGATTTACGTAGCTGAACTCTTCTTCCAAGAGGAAAATGGAAATTGGAGTTCTAGAGACTAGGCTTATCTGACTCCTCTGCGAGAAACATTGAGTGGCTCAATTTTCTGCCAAATAAAGCCCAAATATCAGTCTGCGCTCAGGTGTGGCTCCATTTTCCCCGTCTTTCCCCGCCACTCTTATACCTTTGCTCACACTCCTCTGTTTCCCCACTGAAACCGGACCTGTCTCCATGCCCCACCAGTGCCACCTCCTACACAAGCCTTCTGTGATCTCAGCCACAGTTTCTCAATCTCTTATGACACCATCTGTGTTGTCTTTATTATGATTACTTGTGTGCAGCTTGTGGTCCTTGTGAATCCACTAGGAAGGCCCCTCCGAGTGTTTTATCTAGCCGAGTTGCCAACCACGTACCTGAACATTACGTGTTCAGCACTTCTTTGTTAGGGGCCCTCTTTTGTCCTTCTGCTTTGTCTGCCCAATTGCTGCACTGCTGCTAACCCCCGCCCCCCCCCCCCGTTAATTGATGAGTATGTGATTAAACTATTTTGCATATGTAGTGGTAGCCGTATACATTTGGGGGGAGTGATGGTAAACTCTTAAGAGTAAACCATTTCCAGCAAATGCATTCTTGAAACTTCCTTTGGTTGTTTTATGCATTGACTTTTACTTTTGGGTACTGCTGTTAAGTTACACACATTTTAAAACAGACTTTACTGCTTTATGACACCTATTCAATATTTACCAAACTGCTTATGTTTAATTCTTTTAGTTACAATGCCATCAAATCATATAAGACAGAAGGAAGAGCAGAACGTTTAGAGGCAACAGAATACCTCGTCTCAGCTGCCGAAGCTGGTAAGGCAGTGTGTGAAATCTAAAACAGCAACTTCCAACTTGATTTTCTCTTTTGTTTTTTGTTTTATTTGCTTTTTCTCCCCCATTGAACAATAGAGCTGAAGTATGCTTATGTAACCAGTTGTCACATGGAATTTCTTAGAAAGCAACTCTTCTTACTGGTTACTCTGGACAGATTTCAGGAATTTTAGTTATCACAAAGGAAGTAAAATTTAGAAAATTTATGAATTCCTGATAGTTTAAGACGATTTGGTATGGTATTTTCTTCAATTAAAGTATAATTTCAGTTTTCAAATTAGACAGTTTAGTAGCCTTGTTTAATTGCCTCATGTATGTATACTATTCAAAGAGAAAAGCAGAGCAGGACCTATAAATCTTTATAACTCATACTTCGACACTTTGTTTATTGATAGTTCTTGTCTTAATAAACCTACTCATTTTTGAATACCTAGCTGCGAGAACAGACCTGAATCACAATGGGACTTAATTAATTTTTGTTGAAAAAAGGACTACTTAGGAAACTCAGCAAATGAGAAACTTAACCAGATGAAATTTTTTATATGCAAAATTGTCACTTTCTATATTGCATGAAGTATTATTTATCATGTAGTTCTTTAAGTTTTGAGATGCGTTGGCTACTTTGAATAGATTTGAGGAGGATCGTGGTAAAGTTGGGGTGAATATATATATATACATATATATGTATCTTCATGTAGAAAATATTGAGGTGTTGCATTCCGGATCCTTTTCCCCTAATCTTCAACCTCTCTGGGTTGTACTATGTCCTACTCCTAATTATTTATATCTCCTTACCAGAGTCTGCTTCGTAGGACTCCCATCTGTTCTCTACACCAAGCCATACTGTTTAGGAGCCAGGACATCTTTGCTGTCCTCACACCTCAAAGGGAAAGTGTTTCACGTTTCCATCTCCCTTTTAATTTACCTCCCACTAACCGAGTGAGGAACTTTTTATGACCACCAAAAACTATGGCTACCCTTTAACCCTCAGGCTTCCTCAGGGACCATATCTCACTGTTGCAGGTACAACCCCTGGGCAGCCTGTTTATTAATGGACTGTTCTTAATCTGGATCATCATAAGTGGCACAGTACTTGTATGCTGAGTAATCTTATTTAAATTTGGTTTTAGGAGCCATGACCCTCTGCATTACAAACCCGTTATGGGTAACAAAGACTCGCCTTATGTTACAGTACAACGGTGTTGTTAACTCCTCACAACAACAATATAAAGGAATGTTTGATACACTTCTGAAAATATATAAGTATGAAGGTGTGCGTGGATTGTATAAGGTAATGAATTATCAGTATATTTTGAATAACTGACCATTGTAACTTCCCTTGGCTCTGTTGTCTGAGTTCTGAATGACCTTTAGTCAGTCCTAAAAAAAAGCCAGACTCAGGCAAAAAGCAATTTAATGAAAACGGAAGTTCTGGTTTATAATGTGGAAATTGTGCTTTAATCTGTTTATCCTCATTACTATAAGGTGCATCATCATGACACTGGCAGGTTTGAGAAGGCCTGTCTATAAAGTTCTGTACAGTAACCATTTCTCTAAGTTAAACATTGAGGTCACCCATTCTTTACTTCCGTCCCTGGAAACTGTGTCCTTTCGGAACTGGCTTAGTTTTTGTTTTTTGTTGTTGTTTTTTTAATTGTTCCCTTTTAGGGATTTATTCCTGGGCTGTTTGGAACATCACATGGTGCCCTTCAATTTATGGCATATGAATTGTTGAAGTTGAAATACAACCGGCATATCAACAGATTACCAGAAGCCCAGTTGGTAAGATGGTTCTAAAAACAAAACAAAACAAAAAACTGTCATTTACGTTTATGGGCATTTAATAGATGGAAATTTTGTCACGTTTACTTTGGTAATACTGCTATGATGATGACTGCCACTAATTTAATTTACAGTTAAATATTTTATAGGCAGATGACACATGTCAAAAATAGAACCCCTTATTTGTACAGAGCTTGTGTTAAGAAGGGAAACCATATTTTTCACTTACAGATCCATTTAAACGTTTTCCTATATAATGCTTACTTCTATATTTTTAAAGGAACCCTGTCTAAAGAAAAATAAATGTTTTGTGTTGTCATTTTAGAGCACAATAGAATATATATCTGTTGCAGCACTCTCCAAAATATTTGCTGTGGCAGCCACGTACCCGTATCAGGTCGTGAGAGCCCGTCTGCAGGATCAGCACATGTTTTACAACGGCGTGCTGGACGTGATCACAAAGACGTGGAGGTGAGAGCATGCAGCGTATCAAAACAGCTCTCCGGATCTGCCCTGCATGCCTCAAACTGTCCGGTTGCTGTTACTGGGATAGCAAAGGCCAGTGTGCTGTGGTGAAGACATGGCTGGTGGCCCCTGCTTTTCCATTTCCCATGGACTACCCATAGAACCACAGACTTAATCTCTGAGGCTTGATTCCTTCATTTGTAAAATTAGAAAATCTAGGCTGACAAGATTGTTATAAAAATCAAATGAGATTGGGGCTCCTGGGTGGCTCAGTTAGTTAAGCATCCTACTCTTGATTTTGGATCAGGTGATGGTCTCAGAGTCATGAGATCAAGCCCCGCATCAGGTGCTGCACTGGCCATGGAGCCTGCTTGCAATTCTCGCTCTCCCTCTCTTTCCTCCCCACCCGCCCCTCTGCCCCCGCTTGCTCACACTCTTTTAAAAAAAAAAAAAATCTGTGCTTCAGCAAATTAATGTACCAAAATTTAGGTGTCATAAGATAGTTGAGTGGCATTGAATATAGGAAGTCATAAAAACCTTAGTTTAATATAATTAAACTGCTACTTGCACAATAACTTGCAAACACTTGTCTCCATGTATAAAAGAGATGCTCGCTCTTCAGCCTGTGGATAAACTGTTACAGGTAGACATCCCCATATTTTTCTGTAATTCTGAAAGGCCAGAGCAGAATATTTAGGGTGTTTACATTGAGTTTAGTTCAGTAAATATTTATTGAGAACCGAGTGACAAGTTCCAAGGCCATATTCCCATTCTAGGCATCAAGGAAATAAAGTTTTATTTTTGTATGTGCTAGATTTAGTGTCACCTGGCATTTATATAAGCTGTAAGACTTTTAATGCCTACGTTAGTTAATCAGTTAATGCTCCTGTATGCTTGTATGTTTAGAGACATTGGAAAGATGGTTGTCATTACAGCACTTTTCAGTTTTAGAGTGCCTCTGCCCTCTCTTTCTGAGTCAGTCACAGAAGGAACGGAAGCCCCTACAAATGGCTCATAAACTACATTACTTCAGCATGTCAAATACATCGACTTAAATCACAGGGAGGCTTTGAATGCTGGTTCCATGCCCTATGCCAATTAAACTTTTGTATCTTCGGGCTAGCTATGTAGGAAATTAAGTATGTATCTATCTTTCCCTCTAAAGGAAAGAAGGCATCGGTGGATTTTACAAAGGAATTGCCCCCAATTTGATCCGAGTGACTCCAGCCTGCTGTATCACTTTCGTGGTATATGAGAATGTCTCACATTTTCTACTTGACCTTAGAGAAAAAAAAATGTAAGCTAGAAGAAGATAATTCCAGTACATCTGCTTACGGGAGCAACTGTTTCTTTGTGTTTGAGATGTAAACCTCAGAAGAAGACTGCACAGCAACATGGTTCACAATGGAAATTGGTCTGTAATCATTAGAAGTCAAAGAACTGCTAAGACTTTGCAATGTTTTTCTGCTTTTTGCCTTCCCCATATGTATGGGACTTGGCTACCTCCGCCAGAAATGGCTCCCATCAACACAATAGTAAAACTGATACCAAGTGAAGAGTTTCGCAGATTTCTGTATTTCACTGTTCAAGTAGAAGCTGATTACGGCATTTGCTAAATGGATTAGATGAACGCGCTTCTTTTTCTGAACTCGTTTGCCTGGATTGGCTTTAAAATCAATCTCTGTGCAATAGCAAGGAAATGGCTTCTGAAAAGAATGATCATTGCTGTTTTAAGGGTAAATTAAACTTTCAGGATTTGCTGGGAAAAGTACTGCTTAAATCCATACCATTTTTGAATTGGGAAATTTTGGTAAGAAAAAAAACACTGTAAGTGTGCTTTAGTTTTAATTCAATTGGAATGTGCTAACTAGGGAAATTTGAGAAGTTACATACTTCTCTTAATTTGAGAAATATCTGATCTTTGTTGTCATTCTGTCATTAGTTTTTTCTCCAGGGGCTCTTCCATAACTTAAAATGTAATTGTGGATCCAGTTATTATATTTTTGACATAGGTACTTAGTGCCTCTTAAACGTATAAAATCTGAATTAGGATCCAGCTGTGCAGCCCTTGGTTAGCATATTTGGCTATAAATCACTAATAGGCTGTAGATGACTAATAGATCACCTCATACAGATACTGGAATAATTGGAATGTGTTTGTTGAGAAACGGTGTGAAAATGAGAAACTAACTTCCTACTTCAGCTATCGGAGATATGGGTTCAGTCCCAAATAAATGATTAATCTCCATTGGTTGTTCATATTCAGGTTTCAATACAAATTACGTTGATAGCCATTATTGACTTTACTTTTATGAGCCATTGTAAATATCTATAAAAGCTTGCCCCAAAAGGATGCCAGAATAATATTTTTATTTATCATAAATCTTTATGAATGCTGTTGCACTTCCATCTATTTGTTGTAAATAAAAAAATGGTGGTTTTCAAAGCCATATTTAAATGGTTCTTTGAAAATAGGTCTATTTTTTATATTTTGAAAGTGGCATTGTTTTAAAAATATGAAACAGTAAGTATCTAATTGTATTTACTCTAATCTCTTGTAATATGCACAGGAATACTTTGTAAATTAAATGCAATGCATTTTTTCATACTTCTGGATGTACTAGAATTCATATGAAATCCTGATATTAGTCCCTATATGGAAGACCGGCTAGGTACTGCTTGGAGTTTTAGAGGTAGTGCCGTTGTTTGAATGCCTCCTGTGTGTACCCCCAAAGTACTAAAACAGAATTCCTGTCTTCTAAGAGCATGCAAGCTTGCAGAAAAAATAAATAAGCATTAAGTAACTACAGTTCTAGACTAACAGGCAAGAAGATTTCTACAAAGCCCTGTGAGAGTTCTGAGAAAAGAGAACTCATTCCACTTAATTCAACAACAAATTGTTACTGAGCTCTTGCTCTGTGCCAGCACTGGAGATACAGCAGAAAGTAAGCCAGACAACATTCCTGCCCTCAGGGGATTTTCATTTTAGTGCAAGTGACAGAAAACATAAATTCTGCATAATACAATCTCAGATATTAAATGCTATAAATAGAACAAAAGCAGTGCTGCTATCTTGGGATGGTTAGGGTCAGGAAAGACCTCTTTGAAGAGGCAATATTTGAAACATTTTGAAAGAAATGAGGAAGCAAGCCACAATGAGATAAGGAAACACATTCTAGGCAGAGAAAATATGAAGTACAAAGGCCCTGAGGCAGGAATTAATTTAGCTAGAGGGGATGAGTTGAGGTTAGGCTGGCCAGGGAGGGGAAGGTTGGAGAAATGGCCCTGCTAGTATGGTAGGAAAGAGTGCAGGATTGGCTTCCAATTTCAGCTTTTCCATTTGCTGTTTGGCCTCAGCCCAATCAAGTTTTCTCATATGTAAAATGTGTCTTAGATTTGTTCCTTTGTGGATGAGGATGCTATGAGGATGCTTGGGCAAGTGCTTATTGAGGGAGTGCTCTTACGAGCCTCTGTCATGGAGTGAAGAAGACGGGGGAAGTTTCAGAAGTTCACCTTCAGCCTGATCCTACGGGACACTCTGCAGTATGAATTGGACCACAGAGATTGCCCTGCCCTGAGGTGGGAGCCTGGGCTATGATGTTCTCACATCAGGCAGTCATTGACTGTCATGGAGAGGAGGGGAGGCTAGGTCCCTCTCCTCAGTCAAAAGCAGTCCTCCAAATAATGTGGAAGTGACAGCTGTTAGCTGGGATATGGGTGCACCAGCCCTGTAAAAGAGGGATTTGGTGGGTCATCAACAGCATCTGCAAATGAGGATATTAAAAGTAGGTAGCTCATAGGATTATTGATCAGATTAAATGGATCAATCAATGTATAGTGCTTAGCATTTTACAAACATTAGCATGGGCCAGATCTTAGAGGCCGTAGTCAGGGGTTTAGATTTCGGGAGAGATCATTCTAGCGATTGTATGAAGAAAGAATTAGGAGACAAGAAACAGGGTTACTAGTTAGGAAGCTTTCACAGATACCTAATCAAGAGTTGGTGGTAGCATCGACCTGATTGATGAAATTGGAAATAGTGTATAGCTTGGGGTTAACTAAAACAGGGTTCATGGAAGGGAGAACTTGAAGCTTGGCCTTGATGGTAGAGATTTCAAAGGGAACCATGAAAAGCACAGGTGACATGTCTTGAGCAGTGTGTTGTCAATGTAGTAATAAAAGGAAGAAACAGAAGAGAGAGCTGAACGACGAACCAGAACCTGAGAACTCTGAGTCTTAGTAATGTGTTTAGGTTTTATTTGATGACTAAAAGAGAAGTGAGAGTCATTAACAGAACAGACATGGTTACATCTCAAGGGTGATAGAAGACAACCAATCAGATAAGAGGCTCAAACTCAAAGGGAAGGGGTTATCAACCATGTAAATATTTCAGTAAGATGAAGATGAATGTCACTGATAACTTGAAGCAGATTCAAATTATAGAGGCTGAAGACAGATTGCAAGCAGCTAAGCAGGTAGGGCAAACAGCAAGGATTCCTTTCACTCTAGGCTCTTTCTTCGATTTCAGCAGATAAAGGAAAGGTAGAAAGAGAACTTCAGCTTGAAAAAAGTACTGGGAGTCTAGGAAGGGGTGCGAGCAGGGAGGTTGGCCAAGCGAAAACCGGAACATGATTATAAAAAGGCTCAAAGCTTAAGATCTAGGCCAAAGTAAAACTTGGAGCTCAGCATCCGAGAACGAACGTATGGTAAAATGTGAACCAAGACAATGTTGGGTGCCATGCCTGTGAAAAGAAGGTTATTCTGTTTTCACTATGTGCTTCTGTAGTGCGGCAGCTTCAGAAAGTTGTTGTTCAAAGCCATACTAGAAAAGGGATATCAACTAAAAAGTATGTTTGAGCTCAGGAATCATCAGAGCATGGTCTGTCTTTTGAATGTGGACACACTACTGAACATAAAATCCTCCAGACAGAGTATTATTACTTTATTAGCAAAGCCTCTTTAGTGATTGTAAAATTACAGAAATAAAATAGCATGAAATGATTTAACTATTTCTTTTCTAAAAATGTATTATTTAACACGCAGAAAGTATGTGAGGGTTTGGGTTACTTTGGGTGAGGTCTTAAATTTCTTTCGAAGTGAGTGAATAAGAAGTTGGAAGTATCCATAGGGAATACCTTGTTACTGGCTGCTTGGCGTCGATTTCTCTTCTGAGACGAGTAGCTGGAATTTCTTTTCAGAACCTCCCTCCATTCTCACCTTTGTGGTTTAGATGGAATTGGCCTCACCTGCCCTAGAGGAGGCCCTGATTAGCAGAGCTGATCTAAATGTGCCATCTCTGTTCATAATGAACGTTTGGAATGGACACAATTGCCTAAGCTGGCCCGGGCAGTGACTCTTAGAGAGACATTTTTTTTCTGTGTATCCTGACACAGATTCTCTCTTTGCTGATTCACCAATTAGGGTTTGTGTAATTCACAAAGCTCCTCAAAGCCAATTCAAGATTATGAATTGGGGAGGTAGAGTTTGGAGTCAAAATGTAATCAAAACCAAGGAAATAACAATAAAAAATTGAAAGAAACTAGGACCTAAATCATGTCATGTGAGATTCTGGATCCATTCTGACCCCCAGTTCCATGTACCTCTGTAGTTTTCAACTGAGCGAACCAATAACTTTCCTTGTTTTTTAAGCTACTCTCAGTTTGGGCCTGTTACTCACTGCAACTGGCAGCTTCCCAGAGGACACCGAGACTGTGATCCAGACCCTAAAGTCTACGTGTCATTCTCCCATCAACCATCATGATGTCAAACTCTCATTTCTATGGAAATTGATGTCACCCTTAGGAAAAAGGAGCATTTTGTGATCCTTCCATGGGTTGTATAGGTTTTTGAAAATGTTTTTACCTTAACTGAAAAACATTGTTTAATGTTCATAAAGAATTAAAGAAGTCATTCAACTCACCATGAAAAACATGAAAGAGGAAGACTGACCAGTAGCCTTAGGAAAATAACTAAAATCTGCTATTGGAGAAGGTCCAACTGTACAAGTGTTGGATGATTTGAAAGTTGTTCCCGATGTATTTTCTGACATCAAATATGACAAAATTGTGTGTTTGTATTAAATTTCAGTATATATTAGTTGTGATGCCAGGCATGTTCTACTCAAGGCAGGAAAGTGATAAAACCAGTTTACATTCAACATGTCAAAAAGCAACAAGATAATTTTGTTAAGTGATTCACGTTAACCTTTCTCGCCCAGCCTTTAAACGATTTCATAAATAGGGGGCGCCCAGGTAGCTCAGTCGGTTGAGCGTCTGACTCTTGATGTCAGCTCAGGTCATGATCTCAGAATCATGGGATTGAGCCAGTGTCAGGCTCCCAGCTCAGCGGGGAGTCTGCTTGTCTCCCTCTGCCCTGCACCCTGCTTGCAAGCTCTCAAATAAATAAATCTTTGAAAAAAAAACTAATAAATTGACTAAGTGAAGCATAAAGTATTATCCTTAGTAGTAGTAAGGCTGAAATTAGAGAATGTGGCTTATATTTGTGTAAAAGAGGGCTTCCTTATACCAACCCTCAGAGTCATACAAACCTACCCATCCAGCCACAGAAAGCACTGGATCAAGACTCGCAGAGCCAGTCCTTGTAAAAGAGCAAGGAGGGGGTGCCTGGGTGGCTCGGTCGATTGGGTGTCTGTTTCCACTCAGGTCATGCTCCCAGAGTCCCAGAACTGAGCCTCGTGTCAGGCTCCCTGCTCCATAGGGAGTCTGCTGTTCCCTTTCCCTCTGCCCCTCCCCCTGCTCCTCTCTTTCTCACTCTCTCAAATAAAATCTTTGGGGGAAAAAAAAAAAAAACAGCAAGGAGATGTGGGGCGGAACTCATGCTGTGAGCAATTGTTCCCAAAGAGGGGAGAGAAAGCACCACTCATGCTCACTTCCTTGTCCCCACCTCCAATCAACTAATCACACACTGTCAATCTAAGTCCAACCAGGAGACAGAACACAGAGCAAATTTAACCAAGAGAAGATTAAGGAATTGCAAAGCTATGATAAATATATTACAGGAACTCTAAACAGTACCCTAAAGCTGAGAAAGAGTAGCCAAGGAAGGACAAGTTTGGAAGAGGGTCCCCCTTTGAAATTCAGACCTCTTGAAGAAGGTGCCATTACAGACCACTGGATGATGAGAAAGTCTGCTGGATTTATTGGGCCAGAGCTGGTTTAGAATTACGTGATAAACAGGGAAAAGATCCCTTAGGACACAAGCCAAGGCTAGTTGAGCAGGTTGCCAAGGGGTTGGGACATTTTTGCAGGTGCAAAACCAGGGCAGACTTTGCCCAAGTTGGAAAGGCTTCAGGAACAACTCTGCAGGGGACAAGCAAGCCGAGACTGGGGAAGGGGGGGCATTCTGGGGAATCAGGGACGCTGCCACCACAGGGGCCAGGAGTATGTGGTGTCCCTCTCAACTGCAGCAAGATAAGCAGACCCCCGGGGCTGGGGCTGCAAGTCCTAGTTAAAGGACTGTGCATTCTGGGTGTGCAACTGCAGCAAAGTACCACCAGATAGACACACACACCACTGATAGGAGCAAGAAGAAGCACATTTCAGCTCACTGAAATCGGGAAGACAAGCTGCTTCTGCAGCGTCCCTCCAGTATTCTCTTAATAGCCCGCTTCTAAAGGAGAAATACTTAGAGTCCGGTTCATTATCATAGTGTAGGTATTGAAAAATGAATTCAGAGCTCAGAAGCAATAAATTGAGTATTTTAATTGGCCCTTTGGAGTACTTAGTTTCATTTGCAACCTTCTAAACCCATTCCAATTCCTGCACAATGATGAAGCAACTAACTATTTTAGCCCTAGCATGATACAACTATCCCGGTAAGTGAAGTGCCTGCCCTTCCCCATATGAGAACACACAAAGCCCAACAGTCATTGAATTCATTGCTGGCTATATTAATTACGCCTCAAAATTGTGAAGTTGACCTCCACCAACTTTTACATAAAATAAAAATGAGAAGGAGAGAAAGGAAGAAAAGGGTTAGCATGTATAAACAGGCATATAACAAAGAGAATATATCCAAAGCTACCGCAGTCCTGGTTTCCGTCCTTGTTCACAAGGTCATAGTTGCTATCTATAGCTTCCACCGCTAACCACCCATTCCACACTTTCCTTGCCCACAGCCAGAACCCACATCTCCAGGTTCTTTACCTGGTGAAGTAAATCCAAATCCTCCTTTCTGGAAGGTCTGAATCCCCAATCACTCTGCCTTTTCCGGTTCCTGTAGTTCTCCATTAATCTTTGACATGGAAGTACTAAAAAGAACCTCAGAAAATCTTCTGGGTTCCAAACATAGTCCTCTTTGCTTCCACCATAGTAGCAACCAATTTCCCGTGGTAATTGGGCTCCATCAGTAAAGCCGATAGATTAACCTCCTGTTTTTCACCTGTTGGTTCAGTGGTATAAAGAGCGTAAAATGGCCAGGTGGCAGTCTGTGGTAGGTAGACTTTTAACAGGGATTCCATGATCCCTGCCCCCTGACATAAACAACCTATTTCTGCCTGAGCGTTGTTGGGACCTGTAAATATAGTTGGTTATCAATTCCATGATTATGGAATATGGCAGAAGGAATTTTGCAAGTGTAATTAGTCCCTAATCATAGTTGGCTATAATCCAAAAGGAGATTATCCTGGGTGAGCCCAACCTACCTAATCAGGCAAGCCTTATAAGCAGAAAAGAGTTCTCTTGCTGGTCTGGAAGAAAAACAGCCATGTTGTAAAAGGAGGGGCCACATAGCAAGCACCTCGGAGTGATCTCCAAGAGGTAAAAGCAGTTCTCAGCTGACAGCAAGAAAACAGGGTTTTCAACAACACAGCTGCAAGGAATTAGATGCTGCTAACAATCACAGGAGCTGAGAAGAGAATCCTGAGCCTCAGATGAGATAACTGAGCCAATACTTTGATTTCAGCCTGGTGACAACATAAGCAGAAGACTCGACTAACCTGTAACCTAGATCCTTGGCCCACAGAAACCATGAGATAAATTTGTATTGTCTTAATCTACCAAATTAGTTATGCAGTCAATAGAAAACTAGTACAGTCTCATCTTCCAATTCAGTGGAACTATTTTTGTGTTCCCTGGTGGAAGCATTCCCCTCTTGGATACCAAGATCTCCAAATCAGCAGTTCAAAGTTGCCAGGACAGAAAGCAAAAAGTCTACAAATGAGTTATTAGGTATAATAGTGAGAGAAGCCACTCTCACTTCCACTGCTTGTATTCTGGCTACAGGAGAGAGAACAGCATGTAATGATTTCTGATCCAAGCACATACTGCATCCTGTGAGACCGCATTCTTCTAGGATGCTGTCTACCAACTGGAACCATAATGAGTCCTCAGCAAGCCATTTCACCTTTCCTTTAGACTAGCCATTCTCCAGTGATGGGTATGTAGTGAGACCAGTTAATTCCATGGGGTGAGCCCCATTGCTGCACTCTGTTGTAGAATGAAGTAGGTTTCTGAATCCAAAGCGGTGCCGAGTAGAATGCCATGACAGTGGTTAAGGCATTCTGTGAGTCCATGATGGTAGTGTTGGCAGAAGTATTAGGGGCATGGAGGGCAAATCTATATCCAGAATATATGTCTATCTCCATGAGAATGAATCTCTGTCCCTCCATGGTAGAAGAGGTCCACTAGGTGTCTGGCTTGTCCTCTCAGGAAATGGTGCCAATGTTACATACTCAGTGCTGGTCTCTGCAGCAGTGACTCTAGCCAGGCCAGCCTTTTAAGGGAAATTCCATGTTGTTGAACAGCCTCCATCCTTGCCACCATGGCCTCTTTGTTCATGGGTCCATTAAACTAGGACTGGCGTGGCTGGGGAGAGGAACTTACCCCAACAGTGTGTATTTTGTCCATCTCATTATTAAGAGTCCCCTCTGCAATGGATATTCTTTAGTAGGCATTCACGTGGGACCCAAGTATCTTCACAGTCTGTGCCAATTTAAAGAGGTCTGAATTAATGCTCTTGTCCCCACCCAAAATGTCCTTAATCCCAGCCACATTTCTCAAAATGTTTACCCATCCTGGTTAACTTCTCTTTTCAACATTATTTCATCTAGACTCCTTTTTCACCCACTTTTCCTTTCCAGATTATTCTGAAGCAAATTCCAGACATATCACTTTACCTTAAATATTGCAGTACTTCTAAAAGAGAAGATGTAAAAATAACCATAATCTGGGGTGCCTGGCTGGCTCATTCAGTGGGTCATACACGACTCTTGATCTTGGGTTTGCGAATTCGAGCCCCACGTTGGGTGTAGAGATTACTTAAAAATGAAATATTTTTTTAAAGATTTTATTTATTTATTTATTTGAGATAGTGAGAGAGAGCGGGAGTTGGGGAGAGAGGGGCAGAGGGAGAGGCAGAAGCAGGCTCCCCACTGAGCAGGGAGCCTTACACAGGCCTTGATCCTAGGACCCCAGGATCATGACCTGAGCTGAAGGCAGATGCGATTGAGCCACCCAGTGGCCCCTTAAAAATAAAATCTCAGGGGTGCCTGGGTGGCTCAGTCGTTAAGCATCTGCCTTTGGCTCAGGGCGTGATCCCGGCGTTCTGGGATTGAGCCCCACATCAGGCTCTTCCGCTATGAGCCTGCTTCTTCCTCTCCCACTCCCCCTGCTTGTGTTCCCTCTCTCGCTGGCTGTCTTTCTTTCTGTGTGTCAAACGAATAAATAAAATCTTTAAAAAAAAAAACTTTAAAAAATAAAATAATAAAATAAAATCTCAAAAAAAGAGTTCAAAAAAATGATAATACCATTATCATACTTAAAAATTATTATTTGATATCCAATATCCAGTTAATGTTCAAATGTCCTCAGCTATCTCAAGCATCCAAATAAACATTGAAATGGATTGATATGACAGTAAATCTCTTTTAATCCATGTTTTTCTTTCTCTTGTTTTGCATTTTATTTTTTATTGAAGAAACCAAGTTGTCTTTCAAGTTTCCCATAGTCTAGATTTGCTGATTATGATTCTGTCTTGTCAATGAACATGTTCTTCTACCCCCTATATTTCCTAAAATTTAAGGGTTCTATCTGGAAGCTCTATCAAATCCAAGTTTGATTGTTTCTTGGCAAAAGTACTTCTTGAGTAGTGTTAGGTACCTTCATTAAGAGGCACATAGCCTGGTCCCTCCCTTTTTGGCATGCTGTCAGTCACTGACGATCATTGCTAGATCCCTTAGTTTGTGAGGGGTTGAAATTTGATATTCTAATTCCATCACTCCTCATTTGTTGTCTATATCAATACACACTACAAAGTACACACACACTTTCTATAAGGGGAAATTTCCCTTCACCAACAATTTGGTCACCCAGAAATAAGGTTCATATTGAGAAAGCAGAATAAATGCTTGGTTTTTTTTCTATTTACCAATTTTCAAAGTAACAAGTTGGTTTGCTGGCATCCTCCAAGTTGACCAATGAATTTATGTTAATATCATTAAGAACTCTTGCATTAAAACATATTTGATGTGTTGCAAACCATTGCAGTTATTATCTTTATTGATGCTTACATCGTACCATCTTTGCCAGTGGGAACCAATTCAAGTTGGCTCTTGGATCCTTTCAGTTGTCTTTCATAGCTGCCTTGTTTTCCAGTATGCCAGGATGTTCCAGACTCACACTGTACATTTCCTGCCCCAGAGCTGAAATCACCCATTTCTTCAAGGACACTTAGTTCCTTTTAGTAGGAAATGGAATGTGGAGATCCCAATCGGGGTGTCACCTGACTGGTCATCATTTCTAGGCCTTTTCTAGGTCATTGTTTGCAGGCCAAAAATGAGGAGACTTTGTTGTTATTGTTTTAAAGGCTTATTTAAGATAAAGTACTTCAGGAGTTCATGCTGATATTTCCAATTCAAGCCCAGGATTCACTTAACTTATCAGTCTGACACCTGAACTTCCTTCAACATGAATTCTTTCTGATCACCTCGGCCAGAAGTAATAGAACATCCTTTGAGTTGTATCACCCCTTCAGTAACTTTTATGTCAATCAACATATTGATCTCTGCTTTATTGTTATTTTTGAATCTATCTTACCTTCCCTACCAAGTGGTAAGCAATTTGGGACTGAATTCCTATTTTTATTCTTTGTTAAAAATATCTTTTTATTCTGTTAAAAATGAAATTCCTAAAGTGCTAATGTATTTCCCGACATGTAAATACCCCTTTTTTCTTTTTATTCTTCAAAATATGGAACAGTCCTATACATGCACTAAAATTTAATATATGATTGTTAAATGAACCCAACTTTTCAGATATAAAGTACCAGGAACTCTAATTTTAGTAGCAATTAGGTTAACATATTGAAGTTGTTTGAAATAAGTTTTATTTCACAGATATAAAACAATTCTGAACATTTACAACTTGTACAAAGACCGGCATGGCAGCCTTTCTGTTTTAAAAAGTGCTATCCTAAGAGAATAGGAAAAGTTCAGGACCACAATGACATTCCAAATTATAGGTTCAGGGAATGGGGAATATGAGGAAGGTATTTCTAATCAACTACAAAATCCTGAAACCATTTTTGATTGAAGGAAAATGAATAATACTGGCTTTTCAAACAGTGTGAAATCACACTTTGGTCTGAAACACGTTTAACTTTGTTTTTTATTCAGATGTCTACATAAAAATTATATTAAAATGCCACTAAAATGTACCCTTCGAAGGTTTAATAAAAAAGAGGTAGGGAGCAAAAATTAAAGGGTTTATTTTGGCAGCTCTTCAATAATGATGCGAGACACTGAATTCCACCCAGTAGAGGCGTCTCCTTTCGGGTAATCCGAGCAAGTCCCAACCCAGATGGCGACATCCACCAATCCGGCTCCAATTCCTTCACAAAGCCCTTCCACTGCAGAAGAGAGACGGAAGTTACACCTTTCTTTAGAATAAAAAGCAAAAATCTTCACCTAAATGTTATTACTTGAGCAAGGTGGGTAACAAATCTGTTGAATGCACAGTGAATTAAAATTCTAATTAAATTAAAATTCTAATACTTAATAAGGACTTCATAAAGGTAAATTCTCTTTTTCTTACCACATAAATATTTTTTTAAAACGTATACCTATCCATCTGATGATATAAGCTGAAGAGGCGGTTTTCTTACAGGTTTCAGCCATCAAACCAGAATCTGTTCAGTTACCGAAAGTTACCGTTTAGGTGACTGAAAACAAAAAAGCAATTTATTTGACTAAACAAAGGAAACCCACACTTTTGAAAGCCAAGACTTTGATTTGATATGCAGGTCTTTCCCCACACTTACCTGTACACTTGATGCATAGGAGGACTTTTGTAACACTAAAAGAAATTCTAGCATAATCATTATACCAGTCCTTCAATCTGGGAATCCCATTTTACATGGAATTTCCTCACAGTGGACGAACAACCTTGCTTTCCGTCTGTGTTCTTATGCTTTATAAATATGCAACTTTTCTCAGGGTCTCTGGACTTCCGCATACTAATAGACAATGTGCATTCCATCTTACCAAGGTCCTTCTATATTTAAAAAAAAAATTCCCCCAATGGTCATTTTAACAGACAAAAAGATAGTGTCTGTGCAAGGGGGGAAAAGGACCAGAGGTTGCCAGATTCTTTCAGAAAATGAGTCCTGACATATAAGTAGTGTAGGGATGCCATCATGTGACGGGTCAGGTTTCCCATTTGGTAGCTTAGTACATTCTAGCTGAGCCTCAGGGATTTGGGCTTGAAGCAATCCTCTTCCTTCAGCTGACACATCAATGAATCTCAGGTAAGTCCCTCAGAATCCAAGGATTTGACTGTGGTTCAGGCTCCTTTCAAAGCTGGGAGAACGAAACAGTGTGGCCACGATCCCATTTAATCTAGTGCCATGCTGGGTGAAAATGCCCAGAAATACTCATGTTCTCCCAAGTTCTGCACATCATGGCCTAGAAGCTTGTTCACCTCACACTACAGGACATAAGACAAATTTGGGTCTAGCATCCGTCTCACATGAGGTGAGTCAAATGGTCACTTCATGGTCTTAAATCCATGAAATAATGTTTTTTGAATGAATGAACATTTTTGCTGTGATAAGGTAATATTGCCACTGATTAAGCACCTAAAATATGTTGGATTAGGGTTTTCTAGACCCCAGGTAAGAAGGTGACATTCAAATGTTTTTCAAACTCCCATGGGCATATCCAAGGCTTTAAAGTCATCCTTGATGTGCTAAGTGTAAGTGTCTCCTTTCTCTCAAGAAAGAGTATCAGTGTGCAAGGGAAAGTGATTTTATTACAGAGGTAACCTTCTATCATCTTAATACAAAAACTGTTATAAATAACAAATTACTTCTGATATTCCACCCAAGTGATCACACCAAATAAGTTTCCACACCATGGTTAGGAACTGCTATGTTAAGTAATTTATAAAGCAGATACATGTATAGCTCACAGTTCCCTGGCCCGAGGTCTTATGTTGTAGCAAGACATTGGCATAAAGACCTTAAAGGTAATAAGATAGAAAGTAAGTTGCTTATACTAATTACATATACCACATACATACTATATAGTATATAGTATATCACTTCCTAACTGAATTTTTATTTTATAGCTATATTTTCTTATTGCAGAGACTGCTTTTCGGATCTAAGAACTCAGTAATGAGGCTTTTTAACGTGATCAAAGAAAGGGTTGGGGAGACAAGAAGGCAGGCAAGGAGCTAGTTTCTGCTCTCCTGAACACTGATTCTACTGTCCTGCATAAGACACTTTATTTCCCTGGACCTTCTTTATGTGCCAAGAGAGGGGGTTAAAATATCTTCTTTATATCTCAAGGATAGTGTGGGGATTTGAGGAAGGATGCGGAAGGGATGCCCTTGACTTCTCAGGAATAAATGTGCTATGTTAATTTTTGGCTTCAGTATCTGACTTGGATGCCCAAAGCATGCTGAAATAGAATTTCCTCTGATTAACGGTGGACGGATCTCTTCTCTTCTCTCTGCCATTTGTAAGTTCAAGGTTAGTGAGAAACCCCTGCAAGACGTCCGGGGAATGAAGCTAGTGATATATACATCTTGTGATTCTCCCAGCGTGGCCTGCCATGGTGTGCTATCCCATTGCAACCTAAGAAACCAAAATGGGCGGCAGCCAAATATCGATAGGGGTGTGTCTGGGTGATGACATTAACAGACACCCCCCTTCTATTTTTGGGGTATCTTCCAAAGTTTCTTTAATGAACCTTAAAATAGAATAGAACAAAGTAATAATTTTTTTTCTTAAACACTGGTTTAAATGAATGTCTTTTATACTAGGCAGAAACAATGCACTATAGAAATGTTCTCTTTTACAAATTCAGCAGACAATGTCTATCCTTTCAAAGGACAAGGCAGAGAAATAATCTCCTTATCAAGCGGATCTCAACCTTGGCTGAGCATGAGACTAGCTGGAAGCAATTCTGAAATCCCAGTACCTTGGCTGCTTCCAGAGCCATTAAGTCAGACTCCCTGGAAGGGCGGTACCCAGGGACGGAGATTTTTTTAAGTTCCCTAGGTGAGCCTAATGTATAGCCAGGGTTGAAAACCACTGCTCTGTGGCATTATGGGCTGTTTTTCCATTTCATCTAACTCTGTGATTTTCAATCTTGGGGATCTTCTAAAAAACACAGTCTTATCCCCAGAGATTCTGACTCAGTTGGTCAGAGATGGAGCCCAGGCATCTGCGTATTATTTCAAAGATCCATCTCAGGGAATTCTGAAATGCCACCAGGATGAAGAGTTAGGTGCTGGAAACTTGCTATAGGTCTCTTTATCCCAGGCTGGTGAGCCAACATGAGAGTGGGTTCACAACCAAGCTCTGGTCTCTGAAGCCGTCAGGCACATCCCGCAGTCACTATTCTACGTACCAGAAGAAGTGCGGTGAATATTAATGGTGGAATTGAGTTCCGGGCTTCCTTGGTCCAAATAAATGATGGCTTCAATGGGAAGAGGTCCTGAACATTCAGCTCCATTGAACGTGAAATACCAACGCTGACAGCACGCGTTTCTGCATTTTAACCGAAGTGAGCCACTGAACAGAACTCTCAGAGCGCTGTTCGAGCGCATCTTGGTAAATGTGCACTCCTATGGCAAACACAGAAAGAGGGGCCACTTAGCATCTTCAATTTTCATTTAAAAGATGCTTTCGAGTTGTCGTGTGAATGTTACTCAACTTTCCTTTTCCTCAAACTTAAGGCTTAACTTTTCAAAAGGTTAACTTTTACAGAAGGAGAGAGAGTCTCTGCAAGGCAGAGCAGAGACTCTGATAGGAGGAACTCTAAGAAAATCAAATGATGGCATTCTCAGAATTCTTCACACCATTGAAGGTATCTTTTAGTTTTACTCAAAACAGCTGGTCTTCAGTATTTAAAGCCAAACCGATCTCTATATTTACTTTTCTTTTTTCATTCCAAAAATATTTCCTAAGCCCTATGTGCTGGATGCCACAGTTACAACAGCAACTGTATGAAACCGAATGTCTGCCCTCATGGGGCGTATATTCTAGACCAGCACTGTCTCTGTGTGTTTATTCTTGACCGGTTTCTTTGTAACAGTAAACAGTATCGGGGTAAAGCCCAGGTGGAGGTTTTAGCCTTTACCGATAATGACACAATTAGAAGGCCCTGTTTTGTTTTGTTTTTTTCTCTAATTGCTCTTTGCAAAATTTGTCTCTCTCCTGGTTCATGGTCTACTATCTTTTACTTTCAGAAAGCTCCCAAACTCATTCTGACTGCTCCTAAAAGAAACTTAAAA
The DNA here is from genome assembly GCF_023065955.2 of Ursus arctos. Lineage (NCBI taxonomy): Eukaryota > Metazoa > Chordata > Mammalia > Carnivora > Ursidae > Ursus > Ursus arctos. The sequence goes on along the minus strand of NW_026623078.1, from coordinate 54,210,860 downwards.
ACATATTAATAATTCAGAGCCCACAGCGATAGTTTGAGAGAGAACTCAGCAACTTTTGATGAACTATAAATAAGTAACCAGTCTATCACTGTCAGGTGTTTAAAGAAGCAGGCAACATTTTAACACATCTTAATACAATGCTTTCTAAGACGTCCCATAGGAAAATAAAAATGGTCACAGTCACCAAAACTCTGGAAGCTCTATGGAAATTCTGGTACACAAAAGTCAAATCAAGACAGTCTGAAACATTTTTATAGATAATCGAGCAGACCGTCAAGAGATGAGCATCTCAGAGTTTTGTGAAAGTAAAATCTCTTCTCTTGCATTTGCCAGGTGGTAGGAGTGGTGAATATCAAGGTTATCCCTCATACTGTTGAATAATAATAATACAGACACGGAACCATGTACAGAGTTGGCCGACAAGAGAAGAAAGGCTTACGAATAGCACCAGCTTCTTCAACTCTGGGCCATCCCAGTCGCCTGGCCAGTTACTTTTGAAGCAAACACTAATTAAAATGACTGAATCGTGAATCAAAATGCATTGCTAGACAACTTTTTTGAGTACTTTTTCCCCCTAAATGTTGCAGAAAAATTTTAAATCCTCACTGCGGTACATCTCTGGTCCATTGCACTTCCCTTAAGCTTAGCAACTTTAAGCCACACCTGCTAGCCAGAATAAGGACAAATACCAATGGACTTCCCACTTGGAGATAATTCCTATCACATGGTGAGTTTCTTGGAAATTTCTTCCTATCCTTGTGTCTGGAGCCACAGCAGAATTTCTTATACTAACTTAAATTTAAGTTCACTTTTGAACAAGATTGGAAAGTTGCTTACTGTCCAACACAAATACTTATGCTCTCCCTTTTTGTTTATGTTTTTAAAAAAGAAGTTATTTTAGATATTATTAGGATTAAAATAACATGGTGATGTATTTGTCTTAGAAATACCTTTATAAAATTAACTCTGAAATGTTATTCTTTTTATTCATTAATTCTAACTTAGCCACAGGATTCCTACTCCCTAATTTTGTAAAAAGTACAATTTCAGCAAAAATAAAATCAAATAGTAAATTCACGCTCAACTATGAAAACTCGTAAGTTCTGCTTCAACTTTAAAATAATTCCGACTTTACTTACCGCAATTTTTCCGAGATCTATGCCGTAATTGAGCGAACTCCATGAACACTGCTTGTAGTTGGGTGTCCAGGACTCCTCAAAGCTTTCCCTCAAGCATTCCCCCTTTTCTCCTTTGAATCCATCCCGACCTGGGATCCCAGGGGTACCAGGAATGCCATTGGCCCCAGGGCTTCCATCTCGCCCAGGCACCCCTGCAGGTCCTTGCAAGCACATTCCATTATACTAGAGCAGAAAAAGGAAAAGGGGACAAACCCTCACCACTCAAGATTCAAAGACTCATTCTGATTAGCATGCATTTTTTTAAAGATTTATTTTGTTTATTTTAGAGACAGAGTGAGAGAGAGAGAGAGCAGGGGGAGGGGCAGAGAGAGGAGACAAGCAGACTTCCCGCTGATGTGGAACCCAATGCAGAGCTCCACTTGGGGCTCAACGGGGTCTACTGGGACTCAACACGGGGCTCGATCCCAGGACCCTGAGATCATGACATGAGCCAAAACCAAGGGTTGGTCCTTTAACCAAGCGAGCCACCCAGGGGCCCCTAGAATTGCATTCATTTATTGGAGTCAAGAATCCCTTTATACCACTTGCTCGTGTTCTAGATGCATTACTGTAGAGAATTGATTTTAAAGTTATTTCTAAAATATTGAGATTTCTTTCCCGTTCTTACTGCATAGACTGCCCCCCCCCCACACAGAAATCAAGGAAGACAAAATGTTTTCATTTGCCTGCTTTTTTTCCTACTGCTTATTAAAAGCATACATAATTTTTAAATTGCTGTATTCCAGGGTGAACATAATTAGATATATTGTTTTTTTCTTCTAGCCTTTTATGTTGTAAAGGGCTGTAAAGTATCAGAATGATACTTTTAACATTTTATGCAAACATTGCACTATTTTGGGATACTTAGGTTATTTCTTTTTTTTTCTATCATTAGTATTATTGTAATGAAAATCTTCACCCATACAGCTTTTTTCATCTTTTGAATTATTTCCCTAAGACATACTCCTAGGGATATAATTATCAGAAAATCTTAATTAATAATGATCTTACACCAGCAGTATCTTTGAATTGGATTGCACATCTCCTGCTTCTATTTTTATGTGAAGGAAGTGTCATCAAGGTAAAACTTCTGGCCTCCATGGGGCGCCTGGGTGGCACAATGGTTAAGCGTCTGCCTTCGGCTCAGGGCGTGATCCTGGCGTTATGGGATCGAGCCCCACATCAGGCTCTTCTGCTATGAGCCTGCTTCTTCCTCTCCCACTCCCCCTGCTGTGTTCCCTCTCTCGCTGGCTGTCTTTATCTCTGTCGAATAAATAAATAAAATCTTAAAAAAAAAAAAAAAAAAAAAAAAAAAACTTCTGGCCTCCAACCTCACTTCCCCTCAGGAGCGAATGACCTGGTCACAGGTGACCACTGGCCTTCAACAGGGTGGCAGTAATCAATCAAACCTCTCAAGTGCCAGATTTCTTTCTGGTTTTCTTGGTGGGCAGGCAGCAAGAGTACCAGGTAGAAATGAAAAGCATGGAGTTTCTGGATTTTAATCCTGGCTCTACTGCTTATTAGCTATGTGAGATATGGCAACTTACTCAACATTTCAGTGCCTGTTTCCTTACCTGTAAAAGAGGGAAAATAATAAAGATTCTTACCTTGTAGGGTTCATGTGAGATTTAAGTGAGAGCACATATCAAGCTGCGCTTAGAGCAGTGCGGGGCACACAGTGAGCACTGCGTATGTCAGCCATGATGAGTCTTACTGTTCCCCCAAGACCATGTGAGGCAGTGACACTGGGCAAGTGTGTCTACTCCCATGGGTGGACCTTACCAGGGTCTAGACCCGGGAAAGACAGCATTAGCGAACCTGTCAGCCAGCACACACACATAAGCCCCCCCCCACCAATATAGTTGGGTAAGGGGTATAGGTAATATTTTATCTCCATCTAATTCCCCTGTCTATTCAGGAATTGGCCCATTTATTAGGACCCCCCAACCCCAAATGCAAACCACTTAAATTTTTACTTTAACATTCCCGTATTGATGTAAATTGTACTATCATTCTGTTTAACGACACTGTCTAGTGAGAACAAAAAAGAAACGAAGACTCCTTGTACATTAAAATAACTTCTGGACTTAGACATGGTCATATTATAAAATCCAGTAATGCCACTGCCTAGGAAGGATCCTCATAGATATAATGTTTCCCAATCAGTTTCTTCTCCTATCACTAATTTCATCTGCGTTTTGATAAATGATTTTTGTCATGACTTTGGCCACTGTCATTTTCCTGATATAAGAAAAGGCACCATTTGGGGCGCCTGGGTGGCTCAGTTGTTAAGCGTCTGCCTTCGGCTCAGGGCATGATCCTGGAGTCCTGGGATCGAGCCCCTCGTCAGGCTCCTCTGCTGGGAGCCTGCTTCTCCCTCTCCAACTCCCCCTGCTTGTGTTCCCTCTCTCGCTGGCTGTCTCTATCTCTGTCAAATAAATAAATAAAATCTTTAAAAAAAAAAGAAAGAAAGAAAAGGCTCCATTTATTTATTACCAAAGAAATAGCAAGAAAAGTATTTAACAAAATTGCAAATGTATTTAACAAAATTTGAAGACATGCTAAAGTATAAAATATTCTAAAGCAGTTTGGTTTATGTGAGACTTTCATTTTAGTAATCTCATTCACTTTCACTAGCAGATACATGTTTAGACATAAATTTCAAGTGGGAAGAGAGAAACAATAAGACTTCTTCCGATTTTTTTTTTCACTGTTACTCTCCTTGAGGCAAGATGATACACAAAGTTTTATTTTCCTATATATCAGTAGTTCTCAATCAGGGACGATTTTGTCCCCCAGGGTATACTTAGCAAACGTCTGATTGTCACAACTTGGGAGGGGAGGGTGCCCCTGGCATCTAATGGGAATAGGGACCACAGGTGCTGCTAAATATCCTACAATGAGCAGGACAGTCCCCACAACGAAGAATTATCTTGCCTCAAATGTCAGTAGTGCCAAGGCTGAGAATGTTTATTCAGCTTTTTATCTAAAAGCTGCATTTCAGTGACCACACGATTTTATTGAATTTGGTTCCACGGGTATTACGTCTGTCTTCCTTCACTTTAAAAATGCTAACCCAGCACAGGTTTAGTACTAGGCGGGGCAGTTCTATCAATGTCCGTAGAATGAACCTCTATTTCTTCCACCGGCCACCAGGGGGCAGAGCTTGCTGGAAGCTTGAAAGGAACGCTTTGAAAGCTCCTGTACAAAGAAGTTTCTTGATAGAATCTGTTGAAACCTTCTCAATGACCACATAAACATTTTTTTTTTCTCCAGCAAAACCAAATCCAATCTACAGGATGCACCTGAGCTTGGCTGCACAATAAGCTTTTCCAAGCCGGGCAAGCGTTGTGGGAAACCGCAGGTACTGTAAATCCGTGGAGGAAAAGAAAAAATTGCTAGCTTTCTGGAGAAAAGGGGTATTTTGTGTATCATAATTACAAATTCATAAAAATGCAAACTGCACATGAACCCCAGCCATTTGGTACAGTTTTAGACAATTTAGACACTTAAAATAGAACTGGAGCCCTGAACACATTGTCTGCTTTGTGGAACAAAATTACATAGCACATTACCAAAAGTGCAGTGTGCAATGGCAGGAATTTTTTTCCAGAGCTTTTGAATCTGGCATAGAACTAGCTGCCAGGGAGTTTGGTTTATTAGCTCAGTTTATAATGGCAGCTTAACAAACTCGAGACAGTTTTTTTTTTTTTTAAATCAAAACAATGCCCCCCCCTTAGGTTCTGCAATGCCTATAAACCCTATTTGTCTGCAAATAAGATTGGCCTAAAGACCGAAGTTTATTATGTGCCAAGGAATATGGTAGTGAATATGGTGTGAAAGGACAGCTCTTGACACAGGGCAGAGGACTGCTCTGCCCTCCACTGGGTTTGTTGACTTCTGGAAGGAAAGAGCTTTAAGCACACAGACCTTCCCATAGATTAGCCCCTCGGAAAGCACTTGGGCTATTTATTGGCTCTTCTGAGAACTGTCTTCTCCCTTTGCTCTGCTGTGATGCTCCTGCTTGGTGGCCACAGGCTGAGGACCGAGGGTATCTGGAAGGGCTGACTGCCCATCTCTCTATAAACAGAACAATGAAATGGGTCCTCGGAGGGTTACTTCGGGGTCCCTTCATTTTCCCTTTCTGGCCTTAATCCCTCTGAACCATTCCTGTCCTGAGCTGTGGTCGTCCAACAAAGTAAATTGCAGCCCACACTTCCTAGGAAGATGACCCAACATGACTCATAGTCTTCAAGTTACAAAGAGTTGGACGGATACTTTGTGAGGGTTGTTATTCTCTCCTGCAGGCAGACGTGGCCACCAGCCCCAACACAGGACACGTCGCAGGGCTCTGGCCCAGGCCCACCCAGGGGAGCAGCGAGGCCGGGGTGTCCCAGACAGCTCCCAGGCTCACCTTCCAACCTACTCGAGCTTCCCATTCTACTCTCATTGCCGACCTAACCCTCTCCGTCCTCCGGGGCTGTTGGGGGGGGGGGGGCTGGCGACCCTCAGAGGCCAGAAATTATTGGGCGACTCCCTGTATTTTGGGGGGTCCCATCCGACCGTCGCATCTCCGCTCCAGCATTTGCGTCTCCCGTAAGAGTTCCACGTCCTCACCGCTCGCATTGCCCAGGTCCTACCTTACACGTGGACTCAGACAAAGCGGGACACCCAGGCGCACGCATGACCCACAGACGCAGCTGTACAGACCACCCCTCACCCCGCCAGCCGGACTCACGTCCTCCCCGTGCGGCGCGCGGCTCTGTCCCCGCCGCCGGACTCACCAGGTCCACCACCTCCCTCTGCCGCAGCAGCGCCTTTTGCTTCCCCTTGGGGGTCTCGGAGGCGCTCGACGGCGCCCGCAGCTGCAGCAGCAAGAGCAGCAGGAGGCCGAGGAGCCGCTGCGGGACGGCGGCGGCGGGGCCGTGGGGGCGCATGGTGCGCGGCGGCCCCGGGACGCGCGGAGCGGGAGGAGGAGCAGGAGGAGACGCGGAGCCGGGACGTGATCAGAGTCTGGCCCCGCCGCGTTCCGAGGCCGCCACAGGCTGCATCAATGCCTCTTTCACCCGCGCGCCTCCCTCCCTCCCTCCCGCCCCACTGGACAGCGTAGTTTCCATCCTGTAATAGGCGGGAGCCCCCACCCCGAGCCCGACACTGGGCGGGCCGACAGCCGGGCCCGCCCCCTCCGGCACTGCCGCGGAGACCCTTGCGGAGAAGCCGCGTGCGGAGTCGGGGGGCTGGGAGGGCAGGGGGGGGCGGCCGTGGGAGGCCGCAGGTGGAGGCTTCCAGGCGGAAGTGGAGATAGCGGCGCCTAAGTGAACATTGAGAGGCACGTGCCCTCACCCGGGTCCAGGAACCACCTTCAGGGGTTGTCGAGCTGTCACTGTAGGCAAGCTCTTTGTCCCAGATGACATTTGGGGGCGAAACAGGGGTAGGGGAGGAACCATAGGTATCATAGGGTTCTCCCAGGGGCCCATGACCCACATGATTAAGAATCGATGTTAAATAAACCAAAAAGCAAACTCTTAAATACAGAGAACTGGTGGTTGCCAAAGGGGAGGTGGGTGGGGGGATGGGTGAAATAAGTAAAGGGGATTAGGAGACAGAAACTTCCAGTTATAGCTCTTGCTCTTTCTCTTCCGGTCCGAGGCGCTTCGGGAGCCGCGGTCTTCGGTGCAGACATGGCCAAGTCCAAGAACCACACCACACACAACCAGTCACGGAAATGGCACAGAAATGGCATCAAGAAACCCCGGTCACAAAGATACGAATCTCTTAAGGGGGTAGACCCCAAGTTCCTGAGGAACATGCGCTTTGCGAAGAAGCACAACAAGAAGGGCCTGAAAAGGATGCAGGCCAACAACGCCAAGGCCACGAGTGCACGCGCCGAGGCTGTCAAGGCCCTCGTCAAGCCCTAGGAGGTCAAGCCCAAGATCCCAAAGGGCGGCAGCCGCAAGCTCAATCGACTTGCCTACATCGCTCACCCCAAGCTTGGGAAACGTGCTCGTGCCCGCAATGCCAAGGGTCTCAGGCTCTGCCGCCGAAGTCCAAGGCCAAGGCTCAAACCAAGGCCAGGCTGCGGCTGCGACTCCGGCTCCGGCTGCAGCTCAGGCTCCCAAAGGTGCCCAGGCCCCCACAAAGGCTCCAGCGTAGATGCTTCTGTCTGCCGGCGTGAGGACGGAAGGACTGGTGTGACCCCTGGGCTTCCATCTGCGTGGGGCTCGTGTCCTCCTGTGCTATTTGTACAAACAAACCTGCGGCAGGAAAAAAAAAAAAAGAAAGAAAGATAAAAAAGAAACTTCCAATTATAAAATGAGTCAAGGAGATGAAAAGTACAGCATAGGAAATATAGTCAATACTATTTTTTTTTAAAGATTTTATTTACTTATTTATTTGACAGAGAGGCAGCGAGAGAGGGAACACAAGCAGGGGGAGTGGGAGAGCGAGAAGCTCAGTGGGCTTGCCACTGAGCGGGGAGCCCAATGCGGGGCTTGATCCCAGAATGCTGGGATCCTGACCTGAGCCAAAGGCAGACGCTTAACGACCAAGCCACCCAGGTGCCGCTGTAGTTGATACTATTGTAATAACCTTGTATGGTGACAGATTGTGATTACACTTACTGTGGTGAGCACTGAGTAATGTATAGAGTTGTTGAATCAGTATGTTGTGCACCTGAAACTAATATAACATTGCATGTTAATTATACTTCAATAAACATTTTAAAAAGATACATTAAAAATTTAAAAAGAACTGATGTTTCATAAGTGCCAACACTCACTAAGCACCAGGAACCACACAAAGTCTTTTATATATCCTCTCTGTCTTCTGGGGAGTCCTATGGGGGTTGATACCTCCTCATTTGCCCCATTCACAGATAAGGAAACTGAGGTTCAGGGAGATTAAGCAACAATCAATGGTAGAAATTCACTGTTGAGTAATCATTCTTGACTTCTGACTAATATTATCTTTTTCTAACCCCCTTTGTCCCCCTCTGTCCATTCTGGAAAAAAAATATCCTCAGGAGACCCAGGCCACCCACAAGGTAGGGTCCTTTATACACCACTGGCTGGAATCTGGCAGGAGAGATGTTTTGCCACACCTGTAACAACGTGGAGGTTGTTGACAGAATGGCAATGCTGCTGAGGTCAAGTCCATCTCAGCCAAGTTCTCTTTAGAGACCCATCCAGTTTCCTGAGAGTTATAGTAGACCCAACTGATGGATATTAGAGAAAAGGAACAGTCTGACAGGGGAGCATGTCAGGGGATTTGGAGGAATGCTCACCCCTGAGCCACTGCTCAACTGCAACTAAATTTTATTTCTGTTTATCAGAAGAAGCAAAAATCCAATGGGTTCTAAAGCCAGGACTGGCTACATAATTTGCAGGGCTCAGTGCAAAATGAAAATGCAGGGTCCTTTGTTAAAAGAAATTATTAAGAATTTCAAGACAGTGTTAACAGAACTATACACCAAGCGTGGGGTTCTTTTAAGCATAGCTGCACAGGTCACTCACCCATGAAACAGCCCTGTGTAAAGCTGAACAAGGTCCCAGCTGGTGCCTTTATGTGCCAAACCGCTGCGGTGGCAACAATCTACAGGCTGGAGAGGAGAGGAGGGGAGGGCTCCCCAGAGAGTATCCAATCGCAACTCCTGATGCTGTTACCACCCAGCGACTTCAAATGGTCCTTCTCTGTGTAAATTTGGGTCCAGATTGGAGTTTCAGCAAACAGCTAATCCTGTATTAACATCCATGCTCCCCCCCCCATTTCTTTTGCTTTAAAAAAATCCTTTTTAGGGGTGCCTGGGTGGTTCAGTGGGTGAAGCGTCTGCTTTTGGCTCAGGTCGTGATCTCAGGGTCTTGGGATCAAGCCCCACATCGGGGTCCCTGTACATCGGGGAGTCTGCTTCTCCCACTCCCTCTCCCCTAGCTTGTGCTCTCTCCCTCAAATAAATAAAATCTTTAAACAAAAAACTTTTTAAATTGAAGTATAGTTGGCACACAGTGTTACGTTAATTTCAGGCGTACAACATAATGATTCAACGACTCTATGCATTATGCTGTGCTCCCCACAAGTGTAGCTCCCATCTGACACCATCAATACATTTTTAAACTACACGTTCACATAACTCATCAAATTACACTGTAAGATAAGCTAACCAGATATCATTATCTATATTTCAAAGATAATCTATGGTAATGTATAAATGCCTTACATATACCCCGTCTCTCAGGTCCTAAAATTATCACAAATCTATTCCCACTAAGGGTTCGATTAACTTCACTATCTCTGTGCTTACTTCTTTTTCTTTTTTTTAAAGATTTTATTTATTTGACAGAGATAGAGACAGCCAGCGAGAGAGGGAACACAAGCAGGGGGAGTGGGAGAGGAAGAAGCAGGCTCCCAGCATTGGAGCCTGATGTGGGGCTCGATCCCAGAACGCCGGGATCACGGCCTGAGCCGAAGGCAGACGCTTAACCGCTCTGCCACCCAGGCGCCCCTCTGTGCTTACTTCTATACCTCTGTGGGTTTGCAGAGTCATTTTTCCTACCACCTCTAGAATTTACTATTTCAGTCCAATTGCGTTTTCTTGATCTAAAATTTAGGTCCATTCTACCACTATAGATTTGAGTTCCAGTGAGAGATTATGGACTAGTTTAGTGTCTCGGATGTTATTTCCAGAGTGACCTTTCCCAAAGATTTCCAAATGTTCTATGTATTTTCTGTTCAGATATTTCTTTTTTCTATTGGACTATTCATGCACTTCTCATCTATCATAAAAACTACTTTAAGGTTGACATCTTTAAAACATTTGATCTTCCGATTAGGGACATAATATATTCCCCCAGTTTTCCAAATCCACTTTTATGCATCAGTAAAATTTTAGGATTTTCCTTACATATTTCTTATTGTGGCTATGATGTATTTTGCTGCTGTTGCAGATGGAATCTACACACACACCCCATAGGCTATATTCTTTTTCTGTTACCGTGAAACAAATTACCACAAACTTAGTGACGTACTACAACACAAATTTATTACCTCCCAGTCTTGTAGGTCAGGAGCCCAGCTCAGATTAGTGTCATATGAAGCTGAAGTCAAGCAGTCAGCCAGGTGAGTCCCCATCAGGAAGCTTGACTAGGGAAAGATGCACTTCTAATCTTCCTTGGGTTCTTGGCAGAATTCATTTCCTTGTGGTTGTAGGACTAAGGTCCCTGCTTTTTTGCTGTTTGTTATCTGGGGACTGTTCTCAGCTACCAGAGGCCGCTCTCATGTCTTTACCATGTGGCCCCTTCCATAGGTCCTCCCTGTAACCCTTTGAATCTGTGGCGGGAAGGGTGTAGTACCTTTGAGGTCTGATTTGATTAAGTCAGGCCCATCCAGGATAAGTCAAGTCAACTGATCAGGGGACCTAATTACACCTGCAAAACCCCTTCTGCCATGTAATATAACATAATCATGGGGGTGACATCCATCATCTTCACGTTTTGCTCATACTCAAGGGGAGAGGATTATTTACCACAGGGCAGAAATCTTAGGGGGCTGTCTTAGAAATCCGTCTACCCCATGTATCACTGGGCTATGGCTGGGAGCTTTTGATTGTCATCATTTGTTTCCTTGTAGCATAAAAAGTGATGTTTTGTAACACAAAAAGTTCTGGCAGGTGGCAAGAAGATCAAGATGGTCAATAAAAATATTGTAATCACACTAGTGGTAGGAGTCAGCCAACAGAATTCTGCATTTCCTTTGCAGGAAAGCAAGCATGGGACGTCCTCAACTTTTCAACTGTTAGGCGTTCACATATCTCTCAGTCCCCCTTTGTTTGCCAAGTGCATGTTCCAAGCATCACCTGATAATGAACATTTCAAAGTATCACGTAATCATAGCCTGCCCGTCGAACTTCCCTTTCAGCAGCATCTTTATCTTCGTAAACAGTATTTGTGCAATCATTTGACAGCTTGTATTTGTTAGACCTCACACCCAACGTGGAGCCCAACATGGGGCTTGAACTCACAACCCTGAGATCAAGACCTGAACTGAGATCATGAGTCGGATGCTTAACCGACCAAGCCACCCAGGCGCCCCTGTTCTTATTATTTTCTGGAAAAAGAGCAAAAGGGAAAAGAAAGGTAATGATGTAAATAAGAACTCATAAAGTTAGTATAGTTGAAATAAAATAGAAATACATGGGCTGAATACCGTTTTTTAAAGACTCAAGGGGTGGGGCGCCTGGGTGGCTCAGTCGTTAAGCGTCTGCCTTCAGCTCGGGGCGTGATCCCAGAGTCCTGGGATCGAGCCCCACATCGGGCTCCTTGCTCTGCTGGGAGCCTGTTTCTTCCTCTCCCATTCCCCCTGCTTGTGTTCCCTCTCTCGCTGGCTGTCTCTCTCTCTGTCAAATAAATAAATAAATACTGTTAAAAAAAAATAAAGACTCGAGGGGACACTTAGCTGGAATTAAGGTAGAAGAGTCTATGTATCAGTCGAGGTCTCGTCTGAGTAACACAAGCCACGCTGGCGAGTTCAACCAGAGGAGATTCATCAGCTGCTACCAGGAGAAGCTGGAGGCGAAAGCTGTAGCTACCCTCTGTGTCAGGACTTACTAAGTGCTTTTCCCTGGTACTTAGGGAGCTTTCTCTCTCTATTAGCTATTATTATTTTTATTATAAAAGAGATTCCATGCATACTTAACGTATGTTTCAGTTGTATCATTCAGAATCCAGTTAGGAAACAGAAACCATTCTGAGTATGTAAAGAATAATTTACATTAGGAATTTAATGTAGGAGATTGACTACGAAGGCTGAAAGCTCAGCAGGGAACAGTGCAGCAACCCACAATTGGCCATGGCCATAAGCCGCTACCACTCCCAAGCTGGAGAGACCTAAGGTGACCAGTCAAAGCTGGAATCATGTTGGGTTTATCCACTGGAAGCTGGACCCATGAAAGAGATGGGGCCACTGCCAGAGAAGGAAGATGAGTAATACCCTGGCTATTCCCTTCTTCCCCCTTCCAGTCTCTGATCAGTCAAACGCAGCTAGAGGCCCCCAGAAACAGGAGTCCGGAAACAGCCTATAGAAGTCAGCCTCCTGCTATACAGAGCGGAGCGGGGGAAGCTTGAAGAATGATCTGAGGGCAAGGAGCACTGATCAGTCCTGAGAAGGTCCTGAATTCCTCCCTCACTGGCTCATGCTTACATGTGTACACACAGGCAGCTCTAAATTCCAACATTGTGGTGGCTTCATCTGCAATCCGAAATATGTAGATTACCAGACTGTTTGGACTGGTATTAAACCGTTAATCTATCTACATCCAGCACTGATAAACAGTAAGGAGCCAGCACATGAGTGATTGGGATTGTTATAGTTCCACGAGAACTAAAGTTGTTGGAAAATTATAGAACCCAAATCGTTGATAAAAGATAAGTCCCTTCCTGTGATTATGGTGAGTCCGTTCTTCACGTGTCCTTTTTCCTGTGTGCACATTTATGCAACTGGACGCTGGCGTGCTTGCCACGCTTGAGGGCAAGCGCGGGTGGTCTACGTGAGACCTCCAAGAGCTACGTTTCATTTATTCTGAATCATAGCCGGCGACATGCTTTCAACTTGGGTAGTCTTTCATTTCCTGTCGAATTTTCTCCTTTTTCTTAAGTTACCGAAGCTGTGCACTTTCTGCCCCTCTTCATTATGGCCTGTGTACAGAGGTTTTGAAATCAGCATCCTCTGAACAGACTCTGCATTGTAAGCATTCCTTAGAAAATGGTTCACCATGGAGACCCGTGCTGGAGAACGGTCAAGATTAAAGACCTCTCTGGGCAGTTCAGATGACTCTCTGCAGCCTGCGTGTCTCTTTCAAGGCACAAAGAGCTGCCTGTTTTCTGATAAAAGAAAGCCAAAGTAAGCAGGATACTTGGAATTACATCTCAAAACCTTTCAGTTTACAAAATGCATCCAGGTCTCCCATTTCCCTGCACACATCTCCGATCCCGTCAGCTAGACCATGGTTTCTGGTTATTGCTTTGTGGATATAAAGTCGGGTCATTGGAGTGGAAATCGAAACAAGCCAAAATATGAATCCCCTGCCTCACCTATCAGAGTTTTTAGCAAATAACAGAGCAAGCTGACTCAGTTTCACCTCCTCCAGAACTGCCCGATGGAGAGTGCTAGACAGTGACGACATGGGAATTGATCGGTGGCAGGAGGGAGAAAATCAAGAGGTTTGGATAGAAAACAAGAAATGGCTAACCGTCCAAAGTAAAAACAGGAGTGAATGGGATAATTCACTCTTTATTATGGCATGGAAGTTACCAGTTGTACCGTTTGCTAACCACCACATGTAGAAAATTGAAACTAATTTTAATTAAGTTAAAATTGGTTTAGGCAAATTCCTTTCCCATGTTCCTTACCATGATTTGAAAACAACCCTTTGACAACATTATCAGACACCTTGGCATTGTTACCAGAATCATCAGCCTTACAAAATTATCAGCGTTATCAGAAACGGCCTTCTAACTCTTGGCTAAATGAATGATTCCCGTTTTTATGGACCGTTGACCTCCTCATTTATTTATGGATTCTATAGAAAGCATGCTTTGCTATTTATAGATGACCCAAAGCTGGGAGAGGTAGTCAAGCTCCTTGCACTAAAGCCAGATGGGAAAGATCTGTTTGGCATCAGTTTCTGAGGAAAAGATCAGGGTGGATAAGTCTCGGGGGAGGAGGGGAACGAGAGGGAAAATTGAATTAGCCACTTGCTAAATGAAAACCAAAGAATTATTATACAGAAGAAAGTCACCTGAAATTGAATGAGAGACCACAAAAATTCTCACTTATCCATTAAACAGATATAAACATCCACTGATGCCAGCCATATGCAAATTTTCTTTTTGGATCTTAAATTCACCAGTTAAATGTGGCAGCATATAGTCGTATGTGACCCCACACCAGGGGTGATAAGAGATACCCTACAACTTGATCCCCTCATGGTTTTGTTGTGAAATCTCATCAGCTAACTGGAGTCCTTGCCATGGCCCTCATTTTTTGTAATTGAGGTTATATGGACGTAGAACATTAAATCAGTGTGAGATAGGATCCCATATTGTATATATTGCAAAATCATCACCACAGTGAATCTAGTTAACATCCATCGCCACACGTAGTTACACATTTTTTTCTTGTGATCACAACTTTGAAGGTCTACTCTCTTAGAAGCTTTTAAATACTCAGGACAGGGGCACCTGGGTGGCACAGCGGTTAAGCGTCTGCCTTCGGCTCAGGGCGTGATCCCAGTGTTATGGGATCGAGCCCCACATCAGGCTCCTCCACTATGAGCCTGCTTCTTCCTCTCCCACTCCCCCTGCCTGTGTTCCCTCTCTCGCTGACTGTCTCTATCTCTGTCAAATAAATAAATAAAATCTTTTAAAAAAAGAAGAATTAAATACGCAGGACAGTATTATTAACTATAGTCACCATGCTGTACATTACATCTCCAGGACTCACTTATTTTATAACTGGAAGTTTGTACCTTTTGACTCTGCTCCCCCAGTTTTTAAGGTGGTTGCTCCCTTGGGCATGAAAGGAAATTTGCACCCATACCCCTTTCATTTAGGTAGAATTCTAAGAGCCACGTCACATCCTCAGCATCTGCTTAATATGTCCCCAGGAACTTCTGCTTCTTGGTAATTCATTAGTGTCTGATGACATGTCAAGGTATGATTGGAATATTACATTCTGGGGCTATCTCCCAGTCACCACACTTTCGCAGCCCATATTCACTCACGTAGACAAAGTCCTGCATTTCTGCTCTGACAATAATTATATTGCTCCATATTTCACTACTAAAAACCAAGGCAATCTTAGTGATATCAAAACCACGATAAGAAATAAAAATATTAACAGCCATAAACTGTCCTGTATGGTTAAGAACCCTGCTGGAGTGTGGTGCTCAATGCCAGGCAACATGTTTGTTTGTTTGTTTGTTTGTTTTAAAGATTTATTTATTTGAGAGAGAGAGAGCATGTGTGAGTGTGCAGAGGAGCAGAGGGAGAGGGAGAGAGAATCTTAAGCAGACTCTCTGCTGAACGCAGAGCCTGACACAGGGGCTGGATCTCACGACCCTGAGATCCTGCCCTGAGCCAAAATCAAGAGTCAATGCTTAACCGACTGAGCCACCCAAGCGCCCCAGGCAACAAGTTTTAAGAGGAACGTGGGCAAATACAGCACAGGGAGGCTTCTTGGCAGCGGGCATGCTTGGGAGGGAGCTCAGAAACCATCTCCAAGACGGAACGGTTGGAAAGTTGGAGCAGGGTGGCGAGGAGGAGACAAGGGCTGTCATGAAAGGGAGAGAGGAGCCTTGGTCTACTGCGCTCGGGACGATGGTATAAACTTCTCCGAGGTTATCTGCAGCATTCCAGAATGTGTCAGTGCGGAAGCAATCATTGAGGATGATGTCTGCTTCGTAATAACAGACCAGCTGCCCTGGCAGTGAGCAGGCAGGGGCGGGAGCAGAGGCGCTGTCGAATGGACAGCGGCACCCCCGCTGGGCGTCTCCTGGAGGAGAGTTTGCACAGGCAGCGGGTTGATTCTAGAAGACAATGATTACTATGTTCCAGAAATAGGATATGGATTGGCAATGTCGAAATCCCTGAAACTGAGCTTAATAGGTGGTGAGTGTCTCAGGGACTGAAATTGGATACTAACTCTCCAAACAGCCGGGAGGCAGGGCCAGTTGAAGGGTGACAAGGCTGTGGGGGGTGGACCCCAAGCTTTATAAAGCAGGGCTCGGGCACATCATTTTCCTCTCAGCTTTATCTCGGGACTTTTAATTTCGAGGAGACTCCACCCAGCCCTGCCTTGTCTGGCAACTGTGCCAACGCCCTCCTTCACTTTGGGTTGACTCTGCCACTCGAGTGAGCTCCATCATTCCTGGAAGTCATTCATTCCCTTATTTAACATTTATGGAGCACCTACTATGAATTAGGATCCAGTGCTAGACACCAGGAATAAAAAGAAGAAAAAGGCATAGTTTCTGTCTTCAAAGAGCTCTGAGTCTGATGAGAAAGACAGATTTCTAAAAACAATT
This sequence comes from Ursus arctos, assembly GCF_023065955.2. Classification (NCBI taxonomy): domain Eukaryota; kingdom Metazoa; phylum Chordata; class Mammalia; order Carnivora; family Ursidae; genus Ursus; species Ursus arctos. Next base: position 54,194,609 of record NW_026623078.1, on the reverse strand, counting down.
TTTTTTTAAGATTTTATTTATTTGACAGAGAGAGACACATGAGAGAGGGAACACAAGCAGGGGGAGTGGGAGAGGGAGAAGCAGGCTTCCTGCTGAGCAGGGAGCCTGATGCGGGGCTCGACCCCAGGACCCTGGGATCAGGACCTGAGCTGAAGGCAGACACTTAACAACTGAACCACCCAGGCACCCCTAAAAACAAATTTCTAAACATACAAATGCAGAACAGGATGGTGAATGCCATGGTAGGGGTGAGTACAGGTCGCCTGAGATGGGGAGAGGGAAGAGGAAGAGGCACTGCCATGGAAGGCTTCCTGGAGGACGTGATGGCTGGCTATTTGGAAGAGTATGGCATGGAGGGTAATGAGAGGAAGAGCATTTGGTCAGCATGGCAGCACGGGGCCTGGCACAAAGGCAAGGCATAGCCCCCAACTCAGGGAACTACAGACTTGGGGTTGCCAGAGCTTGTGATGCAAGGCAGGGAGTGTCCAGCAATGAGCTGGAGAGGCCAGCAGGGGTAGAGCATGGGGAGCTCTGTATTCCTTGCAAAGGTGATTGGGTTTTGTTCTGGAGCTGGTGAGAAGCTTCACATGGTTTGTAACCAGCACTGGCCTGGTCAGGTTGTTCAGCCAGACCCCTCAGGCTGCATGCAGGGGCTGGACTTGAGCAAGCCCAGTGGTATCGGGAAGATCATTCAGGCCAGCAGCTATCAGCAATGCTACTGTGTCCTGATCGATCTGAGAATTATCTCTGCAAGGGTCCACGACACTGCCCAGGATCTGAAGCCTATTTTGTCTGGACCGCATGCCCATGGCCCTAGGAGCATACCTGCTGTGATTATGCATGAGCATTTTTCTCCAAAGAAAAAAGATGGTGCGCACTGGTATAGGTGAGAGATAACAGGGATCCAAACTTGCCTAATGAGAGCTGGGTTGATGAAGAGGGGATGATGAGGATGAGAAAAATCTAGAAGATGCAATCAGAGCATTTAGTGATTGATCAGTCCTGGGGGTGGTGTGAGGAGAGTGAGAAGACCACAGCAATCTCCTCCCTTGCCAGGATTTCTAGCTTGGGTGACAATTCACAGACTGGGATGCCGCCAAGTGGAATGTAAGGGCAGCCAAAGAAACATTGTTCGGGGCGCACAGAGGAAAGACCGTGTGAGCACAGCCAGAAGGAGGCCAGCTGCAAGCCAAGGCGAGAAGCCTCAGGAGAAACCAAACATGCTGACACCTCAGTCTCTGCCTTCTATCCTTCAGGACTGTGGGAAAATAAATGTCTGTTGTTTAAGCCCCCGAGCCTCTGATATCTTGTTATGGAGGCCCTAGCTGACCAAGACAGGTCCGTAACCCAGAACCAGAGCCACTACCTCTCAGCCCTTGCATTCGGAAGACTCGGCCAAGTGCTTCTACTCACTTCGGGGAAACGGTGCCGGGGGTGGGGGGAGCTGTATTAGAGCCGTGGTTCCAAGCTTCGGGGATCACGAGCATCGCCTGGAGCTTATCAAACCCCAGTTGCTGACCCCACCTCCACACCTTCTAAGTCAGTAGGTCTGGGGAGGGGCCCGAGAATCTGCATTTCTAACAAGCTCGGCAGGAGCTGCTTGGCCAGGCGGCACGCATTAAAAAGTGAAATAGAAAGCTAAAAAATAATTTCACAAATTCATTTCAAAATAGCAATAATTAGCTCCATTATATGTTAGAATAAATAGCATTTTAATGAAAAATAGCTATATTTTCTGAAACAACAAATTAACCAGGAGAATGGCATTATTTTGCATCTTTTGCAAATCTTTTTGCAGCCAGATTCTCCTATTTACTTCTGTCTTCAATCTGTGGCCCTATCACACATCATGTGGTCTCTGGAAAGCTCCACCGTGCACACATGACAGAATGAGAATGGAAAAGACAAATAACGTCTTATTGTTATGAAAATAGTTTTGATGTCACATTTTCCCCGAAAGTGTCTCAAGCACCCCCAAGGGTCTCTGGACCCCACTTTGAGAACAGATGATTTGTGGGGTGGACAGAAGAAGAGAGCCCCAAAGGAGAGGCCAGAGAAATAGGAGGAAATCCGAGAGAGGCTCGGCAGTGGGAGCAGAACCGGGGTCTGCACTGTGATCAGAGCCCAGCCAGCTGGGCTGGACTCAGTCCTCCCCTGACCACACGCACTCGGCCGAGCACACACGTGCCTGTGCAGGGGGGGAATTAAAATCACAGCAGAGAGCAAGCATCCCTGGTATGACATTAGCAGTTTCATGCCATTCCAGCGCGTGTTGGGCTTCCAGATTCTCGGACTGTGGGTTCTGCTCTTCAGCCCAGGACTTCGGCACTGTATCCTCTTATGACTCCTTGTGGGCCTCCTGGGCTTCGGGGTTTGCTGATTTTCTTGGAACCCTGGTGCTGTTCTTCTCCTTCGTATCTCCTTGCCTTTAGCCTTTGTCCACAGCATGCATTTCCTTCTCCCCAACCTCTCCAAGCTGGGCCTTCAGAACTGCTTAGCTGGAAAACCAGTCCTTAGTGCTTCTGGGCTGCTAATTCCCTTGCATTTACGCTCTATTTTTAAAGTACAGGACTTTATTGGAATATGCCTTCGAAACTTGCCTATAATCTTTTTTTTTTTTTTTTTAAAGATTTTATTTATTTATTTGACAGAGATAGAGACAGCCAGCGAGAGAGGGAACACAAGCAGGGGGAGTGGGAGAGGAAGAAGCAGGCTCATAGCAGAGGAGCCTGATGTGGGGCTCGATCCCATAACGCCGGGATCACGCCCTGAGCCGAAGGCAGACGCTTAACCGCTGTGCCACCCAGGCGCCCCCGAAACTTGCCTATAATCTTATTTGATTTAATTAATTTATTTTTTTGAAACTCACCTATAATTTTAAAGCCACCCCTTTCCAGTTCAAGAACAGGTAGACTTGGAATTTCAGGACACAGGCTGGGCAATAAATATTCATTAAATGGATAAAGAAATAAATATATTTTAGCATTCTTCCAGAGGCAGAAACATGAAATGACCCTGTGATGTGTCCCTTTTCAAGAGTGAGAAAATTCTTTCCAGAGTCCTTCTGGCACATTTCCTTCTTGTCTCATTGGCCAGGATTGTTGCATATGCCTGTTGCCTAAAACAAATCACTTGGCAAGAGACATTCGCCTCACGGGGCTAGAAAAAGACTGTGCCTTCCCTGGAAGACGTGGCTGCTTGGAGGACACTGAACAGCATTCGGGTTCTATTAGCAAGGAAGAAGGGCGAGTGGCAGGCGTAGTGACTAACGAGAGCATCTGCCAGAACACAGGCTTCCTCATGGGAAGAGCCTTACCATTTCCGCACTCCTGTCACCCACGGGAAAGCCCTTGGTTTGTTTACGCAACCACTGTCGGCTCTGGGTACCTTTTGGAATGGGAGACCTCCAGGGAACAGGCTGAGGATAAAGCATCCGGGAATGGAGGCCCCTAAGTCCAAAAGACACGTCACAAAGTTCCATGTGTGGATATTAACCACTCTCTTCTTGCACCAGTAGTTTTTCTAGTACACAAAGGCTAATCAGAGAACCCAGCTCTGGTTTTTAGGGAGGTAGCCCCGTCTCAGTGTGGTTGCAGTGGAATATTCCCGAGAGGATCCATTTTCATGAGTGTTTTATGCAAACACCAAGGAGCTTACACAAATTTCTGGCTCACTCTGTGTCTGGCCTGTAATGTTTGCTTCCTGCCTCCCCAGGGATCTAATCTCCAAGGAATGTGCTTTTTTTTCCTCCTGGGGTGATCATTCCTGGGGCCCCACTTACTGAGGAGCCTTGTATAAGCCTCAGAGCTCTCACTGAGAGGCCAGTTTTTCGGGTCAGTCATTTTGCCACAGGCCTTTTGTTATCTCTTGACAATTCCTCAAATGAAATTTAGGCTCTCGCATAATGCCTGTATTCTTTCCTAGACTCATATGGTCTTCGGGTTCCTGAAGGATCGGTCCATTGGCAGGAACTGAATCATTAGGCATTTGTTTCCAAATTGCTCCTCGTGATTGCCACCGTAGTTCTGTTATGATGACCGTTACTACACTTCAGCTCTCTGCTTGGTTGTTTCCACTCTGGCTGCTGTTTCCCCTTGGTGTGGTCTTTATTTCTACACTAAAGAAAAAAGTATGAATCCTTGTGATAAATTTCTTCATGTACAGAGTTTGCCAATGATTTATTTATTTAAAAGAAGTGTGAGATGGTTGTTCCGTTCCCTCTTCTGTCCTGCCTACTATACACAGTGCGCCAGTAATAATAAAATGTATATGCCGTTTATAAGTTTGTGGATTAATGGTTCTCAGTAAAATACCTGCGATTGTCACCTCTCATAAAATAACTTTTAAATATATGTATTTAGAAAATTTGAGTTTTGGGGCACCTGGGTGGCTCAGTCAGTGAGGCGTCTGCCTTCGGCTCAGGTCAAGATCCTGGGGTCCTGGGATCGAGTCCCACATCAGGCTCCTTGCTCAGCAGGGAGTCTGCTTCTCCCTCTGCCTGCCCTTCCCCGTGCTTGTGCTCTCTCTCTCTGACAAGTGAATAAATAAAATCTTTTTAAAAAAAGAAAATTTGAGTTTTAATTAGATAAAAGAGTTTCATTGGAAGTACCTAGAGGGGATCCCACCCATTTAGCAATTACTTTGCTTTCATTGCCATATTTTTGGTTTCCCCAAAGATTGCCAAGATGGCAGGGACTGTATTTGACATTTCTTTGTATTCCACAATACTTAAAACAATGTGTTGGGCAAATAACATAATGATGTTAAGTAATGCATATTGCATTGAACTGAAATTCTAGGCTTGCCTTCCTATGAGTTTTAGAGAACAGATGGCTAGAATCCGGTTGGGAAAAAGATCAACCCCTTTTAAATCTGTCACCAAAATGAAGTTAAAAATTTGGCTCGACAATGAGAAAACAAACAACCCAACTGAAAAATGGGCCAAAGACTGAAGATACAGAGATAGCAAATAAGCATATGAAAAGGTGGTTCCCATCATATGTCATTAGGGAATTACAAATTAAAACAACACTGAAATGCCCGCTTACTATTAGAATGGCCAAAATCCAAAATACTGACAACACCAAATGCTGATGAAGATGTGGAGCAACAGGAATTCTCCTTCATTGCTGGTGGGAATGCCAATGGTATTGCCACTTTGGAAGACAGTTGGCCATTTCTTACAAAACTAAACATACTCTTACCATCTGACCCAGCTATTACACTCTTTAGTATTTGCATGTGTTGAAATGATTAGAAAATTTATGTCCACACAAAAACCTGTTTATAGCAGCTTTATTCATAATTGGCAAAACTTGGAAGTAACCAAGATGTCCTTTAGTAGGTGGATGGATTAATAAACTGTGCTACATCAAGACAATAGGATATTATTTGTCGCTAAAAAGAAATGAGCTTGGGGCTCCTGGGTGGCACAGTCGTTAAGCGTCTGCCTTCGGCTCAGGGCATGATCCCGGGGTTCTGGGATCAAGCCCCACATCAGGCTCCTCTGCTATGAGCCTGCTTCTTCCTCTCCCACTCCCCCTGCTTGTGTTCCCTCTCTCGCTGGCTGTCTCTGTCAAATAAATAAATAAAATCTTAAAAAAAATAAAATAAAATAAAAAGAAATGAGCTATCAAGCCATGGAAAGACACAGATGAAAATTAAATGCATATTACTAAGTAAAAGAAGCCAACCAAAAAGGCCGCATATTATAGTATGGTTCCAACTATATGACATTCTGGAAAAGGCAAAACTATGGAGACAGTCCAAAGATCACGGGTTGCCAGGGGTAGTGGGGGAGGAATAAACACAGAGAGTTTCCAGGGTGGTGAAACTATTCCGTATGAAACTATAATGGTAGATACATGTCATTACACATTTGTCAACCCACAGAAAGTACAACACCAAGAATAAACTGTAGTATAATGTAGAGACTTTGGGTGATAGTGATGTGTCAATGTAGTTCATCGATTGTAACAAGCGTACCACTCCAGTGAGCGATGGTGATCGTGGGGGAGGCTGGGCACGTGTGGGATAGGAGGCATATGGAAAAGCTCTGTACCTTCCATTCAGTTTTGCTGTGAACTTAAAACTGCTCCAAAAATAAAGTCTGTTTAAAAGAAGAGTACAGGGGCGCCTGGGTGGCACAGCGGTTAAGCGTCTGCCTTCAGCTCAGGGCGTGATCCCGGCGGTATGGGATCGAGCCCCACATCAGGCTCCTCCACTATGAGCCTGCTTCTTCCTCTCCCACTCCCCCTGCTTGTGTTCCCTCTCTCGCTGGCTGTCTCTATCTCTGTCAAATAAATAAATAAAATCTTTAAAAAATAAAAATAAAAAAAAAAAATAAAAGAAGAGTACAATTAGGTGGAACGGTACAGTGTTGACGAAGGTCCGCATGAAGTCATGGCTCTGTGTCATCGTTGGAAACAAGTCTTTCTAGAATGGCCATTACGCCCATTGTAAAAATCACTTTGACTGTGGCAATAGGCAAAGCAGATCCGCAGGGACATTTCTCTAAGTACAAAAGGTACAGGAACTCAGGGCATAACCCAAACCTTCAAGCCTTTCTTTCTAGAGGCTCAGTATCGATTTCATTTGTCTTTATCAGACCTCAGATTGGGAAGAGTTTTCAGCTTATCACTTATTGCCCTGTGCCATCATTCCCCTAAGTCTGTAGCAGAATTTTCAAGGATTTTGTACTGACGGTTGCAGTCCCTGGAGGCATCAGTCACATTTTTCCAGCCAGATGGTGACTGCTGTGCTCCCTGCTAACTCTTGACCAATAATGAGTCCCAGATGTACTTCCTGCACATGCATCCTACAGTGTCCTCTTACTTTGCTACTCATCTTGCAGTATAAAGAAGCTCAAATTTGGGCTTGTTTGGATGGAATAACGCAACTCTAGTTGAGGTCATCGAAGGGTCTAAGATACACATTCCTATAATATTTCAACAAACATTATTGAGAGTCTTTTATGAGACAGACATGCTGTACTGGCGGCTATGAATCACCCCCAAGGAGTGGACTGCTGTATCCGTTAAGATGCTTTCAGCAGCAAGTAACAGAAAATTCAGCTTATTGCGGCTTAAATAAGGACACTTACTTAACAGGAAGTTCAGAGGCAGGGCTCCTCTGGAGTTGGTTCATTCAGTGACTCGCCACATCATCAAGGCTTCAGATGTTTTCAACTTTTATGTTCTGCCACTCTTAGGATTTGGGCTTTCCTCCCATGTCATCATCCCCCTGGGGCGACAGTTGGTCCAGGTGTCCCTGCTGGATGTAGCAATGTCTAGAAAAGAAGAGGACCAGTTCTTGCAGGATCTCCTGGTTAAGAGGAAGAGAAACTTTCCCAGTAGCCCCCTGCCCTTGCACATCTCATGGGCCAGAAGGGGGTCAATACTTCTCAACCAGGAGAAGGAGATAACCATAGTAGCCAATTAAGAACATGAAGAAGAAACTCCATGGAGAAGGAGGGGTCCCAGACTCTAGTAGGATTATCCTGGGGGCTCCTGGGGATTCCCTAAGAAGGCCAGGAAGTGCAGATTTCCCTCCCCTTAAAACTTGTTACCAGGACTCCTGTTGTTCCTCTTGGACTTTGCATCAGAAGCAAGAATTCAAGTTATACTTTGCATCAGAAGCGAGAATTCAAGTTATACCATGGGCAGCTGCAAAGATATTTTCCCCTTCGTGCCTGACAGAATCTTGGAAAACAGAAGGCAGAGGGAGACGGGGAGGTTCCCCTGCTGTCTGAGCCCAACAGGGTGCATTATTTGCAAACTCTTGGCTTTGAAGTTAGGAGTCAAGTCCAGTATATCTAATTCAATTCCAATTTTCTGTTGGAGTTATGGTAATCCTAGACCTCAGCTCATCCAGAACTATGAGCTAAACATTTAATTCCTCAGTATATTTAACTCATGTGGTTATGAGTCATTGTTAATACGTTCAACAGATATGCTGGTTTCCAAGCTGCATATCCAAAGTCAGGGTTTTAATTGTTTTTTTTAGTGATTTGCTCATGTCTGCATACCAGCAGTCAGGCTTGGCTGACCAAAGCCATCTTGAAATATTTAACTTAGAATTCAGTATAGGACTAAGCATGTTAAATATTTCCAAGATCTCTATCCAGAGACACAGATCCTTCATCAAAGTTAAGATCCAAACCGAATTACAGTAGGAGGTAAAACCGACTATGTATTTTATACATTAATACCATCTATGGGATGAATGGAATTTTACATGTCATGTAGACATTTTTATGAATGTAAGTACAAGTTTATTGTGTCTTTTACAAAATTGGGGGGGAAGGAAATTTTTATCTGGTGAGCAATAATTCTGAAAATTCTAGAATAATATTGATAATAACAAAATTCATAAAGCTGCTTATCTTCATATTGGTGTACGTCTTGAACTGCAGTATGCCTTCATTTAGGTGAAGTATGAAATAAAGCAAGTAATAGAAGTTTGCAAAACAGGCTGTTCTTTCTTACCACTTTGAGCATGCCCCATGACGCCCGATTTTGGAGGCAGGTGCTAGCATATGCTCGTTTTGAAATCAAACAATATAGACGTGTATACATTTGAAAGTGAAAGGTTTCCTTGTTATTAACCCTCACCATGATCTCGCTCCTTGAAAAGAACTATTGTCCACAGCTTAGTACACATTTCTAGTCATTAAACATATACACGGGACAGTGTTTGAACATAAGTTAAATAGGATTATTGTATATATGTGATATTGTGACATAATAAGAAATATATATTTGGTTTTCGGCCCCATGTCTGGCACAGAGCTTCCAAAACCCTTGGAGTTTCTGAATTGGTAAGAGTGTTAAATGTGTCTTGATATTCATAACAAACCCCTTTCAACCACACCTGAGTTTGTGTTAATGGGATGACTTTTGGAAAATACCTCAGGATGGCTGCTGGTTGCTGGGGAACCAGCCATGTGATTAGAGGGTTGTCCCTTGCAGTCCTACCCCATGACCTCCAAGGAGAGGAGAGGGCCTGGAGGTTGAATCAGTCACCAATGGTGAATGATTTAATCGATCCTTGTAATGAAGCCTCCATAAAAACCCAACAAGATGGGGTTTGGAGAGCTTCCAGGCTGGTGAATTCGTGGAAGTGTTGACTGGTTGCTCAGGGACCATGGAAGCTTTACGCCCATTTCCCCAAACTTTGCCCTATGCACCTCTTCTGGCTGTTCGACGGTATCCTTTTTACCATCCTTTATCATAAACTAGTAAACGTAGGGAAATGTTTCTCTGACTTCTGTGAACCTGTGGAGGTAGTTGTGGGAACCTCCAACTGCAGCAAGGGGTCCGAAGTAACGGGGACACCCTGGACTTGCAATTGGCATCTGAAGTGGGGGGCAGTCTTCTAGGACTGAACCCTGACGGTGGGATCTCCAGGCAGACAGTGTCAGAATGCAATTAATTGCTTGATGGCATTGAAAAAAACGCACACATTGAACACATCGTATCGTAACCTGCTTTTGTCACTAATGATGCTTTCTGGACATCTTTCCCTGTGAACATTTATAGTTGCCCCTTTTCCTTTATAACATTTTCACAGCATTCTAATGAATGAAATAAGTTATATAACCAGTTGCATACTTATAGATATTTAAGTTTCAGTTTTATTTTTTTAAAGATTTATTCATTTATTTGAGAGAGAGAGAGAGAGAGAGAGAGGGAGGGAGAGAAGGGGGAAGGGCACAGGGAGAGGGAGAGAGAGAATCTCAAGCAGACTCCCCGCGGAGTGCAGAGCCAGACATGGGGCTCGATCTCACAACCCTAAGATCATGACCTGAGCTGAAACCAAGAGCTGGACACTTAACTGAGTGAACCACGTGCCCACTTAAGTTTCAGTTTTAAACGATGCTTCAATTAATATCATTGAATAATGTTCTAGTATAATGCTAATCCCTATCAGAATTTATGTTGTTTGTCTATTTAGTTACTTGCTCATTGTCTGACACCCCCTGGGATATAAGCTCTGTGAATGCAGGAGCTTGTTCCTTGTTCCCCATTACGTCCTTAGCAGCTGGGACAGTACCTGACAGATAATATCAGCTGTTGTTGTTACTGGGAGCACATACGTATTTCCACCTTTTCAAAGATCCAGCCTGGGGCGAGGTGGCTCCTTCTGGCCCTCTCCCTACCTAGTCCCTGGCTTAGCCAGTTACAACTGCTTCCTGCCTAAGCAGTGTCCTTGTAGAGATCCTGCTTCTCTAAAACCTTGAAATATTCATAGTTTGAAAACTAGGAACCAGTTCAGATCTCAGGAATTCCACCCCCACCACGGCCCCTTGCCTCTTGCTGACTTATCTGACTGCCTGAGGTAGGCGGGGAACCAGGACACATTCAGTCACTCACATCTCTTGACATTTTTGCTCTTGGTAAAATCCAATGGCCCATTTACCATCCATCTGTATATCTTCTTTGGTGAGGTTCTATTAAGCTCTTTTGCCCATTTTTTAGTTTGTGTTGTCTGTTTTCTTATTTTTTTAATTTTAAGAGCTCTTTATATATTTGGGATAATAATCCTTTATCAGATGCATCTTTGCAAATATTTTCTCCCAGTCTGTGGCTTGTTTTGTAATGCCCTTGACATGGTTTTTCACAGAACAGAAGTTTGTAATTTTATTTCATTTTTTAAAAAGATTTTATTTGAGAGAGAGAGAGTGAAAAAGAGAGAGATCACGATGAGCAGGGGTTAGAGGTAGAAAGAGAAGCAGACTCCCCGCTAAGCAAGGAGCCTGATGTGGGGCTCAATCCCAGGACCCTGGGATCATGACCTGAGCCGAAGGCAGACGCTTAACCGACTGAGCCACCCAGGCGCCCCAGAAGTTTGTAATTTTAATGAAGTCCGGCTTATCACTTATTTCTTTCATGGATCATGCTTTTGGTGTTGTATCTAAAAAGTCATCACGAAACCCAAGGTCATCCAGGCTTTCTCCTATGTTGAAACTCCTACGAGCTTTATAGTTTCGTGTTTTACATTTGAGTGTATGCTCCATTTTGATTTAATTTTTGCGAAGAATATAAGGTCTTGTGTAGACACATTTTTGTTTTTTGCATGTAAATGTCCAGTTGTTCCAGCATCGTTTGTTAAGTATGGGAGTTTTTCCAATCTTTTACCCAACTGTGATTAGCAACAGAGCTCTAAGAACAAAGCACAACCTGTCTTTTCCCACTTGATTTATTAATAGATTTACCAAAAATCTCTACAGTGTGTCTGAGTGGTTCCTCATTTAGTTTTACCTCCCCTGAGTTTTGAGACTGTATGCTATTTTTGTATTTGAGGGTCCTGAATAAATGATACCTACACCTGAAAGCACTGGAGCTGTTGACACGAGTCAAGCAGGTGAAGATAACAATCCCACTTTGGTGAATGTGAAGCCTGCTGCTGGAGAACGTGGCTTGTTGTGAGCGAAATGGGCCTGCTTCTGCTCCTTGCCTCCTAATGCTCCGAGTTTAGATCTTAGCACAGGCCACCCAAGGGAAAACAGCTTACACCCACTACCCTCCCAAACACACAGGTTGGATATCTATTGATTTTAAAACCGAGAATGCTGAACACACCCTTCAGTCTGCCTTAGTAAAAGGCCTTTAAACCAGGGAATGGCCCTGTTTCCAAATCCAGAGCAATTTGGAATAGGCATCTCAGTAAAATATAAAATTCTTGTCATGGGCCCTTCTCTTCAAGATTTTATTTTATTTATTTGCCAGAAAGAGAGAGAGAGAAAACAGAAGCAAGGGGAGAGGCAGGCAGAGGGAGAAGCAGACTCCCCGCTGAGCAGGGAGCCCAATGTGGGGCTCTATCCCAGGACCCTGGGATCATGACCTGAGCCGAAGACAGGTGTTTAACTGACTGAGCCCCCCAGGCGGCCCGTGGGCTTATATGAGACACATGATTTTAAGTCTTCGGTATATCTCGAGTTCCATCCCATGAGGACCTTGCCTGAAGCCTGAGGTACAAACAGTTGACCTTAACACCGCATCCCATGGACAAATGGCAAGGAGGGACTGCAGCACGTGCCTCTGCTCACACGTGCCTCAGCTCACACATGCCTCAGCTCACAGCAGGAACACGATCCAACGTGGACACCAGCGTCTCATTCTGCAGACACTGCAAAACTGACCCAAAATATACAAATAGCTATCGGGAGTCCCTGAGTTCAGGATCTATAGCGAGTATATAATCTTGCCAAAATATAACTCACGTGTTCTCCTTGGCTGTGTTCTGGACGTGAACGGTGTGGCCGGCGGGGAGAGCGGGGTGGCTCAGAAAGTTCCGGCAGTCTCCCAGGATGCAGCTGGGCCTTATCTTGGGCTGAGGTATTTAGTATTTCATCCCCTTGATTAAAAGTAACGAATCTCTGGCTTAGGTGTCAGGTGGGTAGGAACGTTATTTTTGCTCTTGGCAAACACTTAAGAGGAAAAGTTGACTCAGCTGCTCTGGAGGGACAGGACTAGGGCATCCTCTAAGAGCAGAGCTAATCTTTCAGCAGGTTAGGCAGCAGGCAGGGACGGACGGGAAACGTATGGCCTTCACAGTTCTGCTGAAGTTTGGAACTGCCCAGCCAGCTGGGAACTGCTGATCCAAACGGGGTGGTCCCCGAGAAGACCTCGCCCGAAGCTCCTAGAACAAAGCCGGTGAGAAGCGGCCAGCATCACTCTCATAAGCCCCGCCGTCTGCGCTCAGGGCCGTGGGTGAACGCACCGGGGGCGTCTCGAGAGGAGGACAGGGGTCTGCCTTCTGCTGAAAGCCGCCAACGCCTTAGCCTCTCCCTGACCTTCAGACCTCAGACTTCTGCATTCACTCTTGAAGTTGGTGAGTGTGAATTATCCACGCCGGGGGCACCGAAGGTGGTGGTGGTCTAGTTGTGTTGGGGGAGGCAGAGGGGGTGGCAGATGGAAAGAATTTGCTATCGTGGGTTTTCTGTGGACTTCAGCCTTCCCTTGTGTCCCCCCATATCACATCCTGGGGGGCTGGTCCTCTGGCCACCTGTGTCTCCCGTTGCTGGGATCAAGTGCGCAGGTCTAAGCTTTATTCGTGGGGGTAGGAGTGGAGTCTGGGGAGGGGACTCAAGAAGTAGGCACAGAGGTTCTCAGAACACCTGCGGGATTGCCTACTGAAGAGAAGGCGGCTTCGGGGGCAGGAGAGGCGCAGCAGGGAGGAACGAAAGGAAGTTTAACTAGATGAACTGGGGGCCTGCCCGGGTCTCATGGGGTCTGCTGCCCCTCCCCGCGCGCTAGCAGCTCACAGCAGGGAGGCCTTGACCGCCAGACTCAGTCCCCCTCAGACAGATGGGCTGGACCCACTGCATCACCATCAGCTGGATCCGGGCTCAGTACATTTTCCTTAAAAAAAAATTAATTTGTATTTCATGGAGCACTGGGTGTTATACGCAAACAATGACTCGTGGAACACTACATCAAAAACTCATGATGTACGGTATGGTGACTAACATAATAAAAAATTAATTTTTTAATACACCACATGATATATTAACAGGTTCTCTTCACAAAAATTTAAACATTACAGACCAGGTTCAAGTCTGCTTTGATTATTACCTACAACGCTGATCCCCTCCCCAGAGATCACGCATTTACCACGTTTCCTGGAGTCTTCTCATGCATTTACATTTATGTATCTGTATGACCTATACAGGGTTACTCTGTGTGGTGAGGGACTGCTTGCATGCGTGGTGTCATCATGCATTTAGATACATGGATATGTAACAAGAGAAAACACAGTACAGTTCTCTGGGGTGGGGCTTTTTACATGCACAGTATTATTCTGTAAGTATAGTTTTGCAACTTGCTTTTTGGTGCATAACCATGTCTTGGAAGGCTTCCATGTCCGTGCGTTTAGACTTCATTCTTCCGAACTGCTCATTCTTTAGGTGTTCTTGCCTCTTTCACACGTGAATTCATTCTCCTCCATCACTCTGGACGCTTGGTGAGTAGAGACGACAGGGTCTTATATTGTTTAGATCTCTTCTGAGTGTCCAGGGTAGCCAGACTCTGCCCTGCCTCTGAAGTCCCCGAGGCTCCCTCGGCCTGGTTTCCGATGTGTCAGCCCCCTTTCCTGGTCTCTGCTTCATCAGGAAAGCGGTGGGACCTCTCCGTGTCGGCAGGGCAGGCCTGGAAAGCCCTTCCCGGAGTCCGAGGACCAGTGACAAAGAGGCAGTGAGGACTGTGCGTCGAGGAAACACAGTCCTCCTGTTCTGTTTTACCGTACTTGTTTGCCCGCAGCCTGCCGACCAGGTCAGCTCTAGAAACAGAGCGTGCCATTCTCCTTCCCTCGGAGCCTGCGCAGAGAGAGGCGGCGGCAAGGGCCAGCAGCGGTTTTGCCAGTGGTCAGCTTTGTTTACTGGCTCTGGAGGCTTCTGTTTTATGAGTTTTCATGGGGGCCACGGGACTGGCCATTCGAAAGGGCGGAAACTGCTATGGGACCTTATACTTGACTGGTGAATTTTTCCAGATAAAGTCTTAAATCTATGTATTCAGCCTTATGTATTTTCTGGCAGTGAAACTAATTAGATCGTAGAATAGGCCCCCAAGAAAATAAGCCCACAAACTTGCCAGTTTTACTTTAGCACCTTGGCAAATAAGATGGAGAAAATATTAAGATATTTTCTTTTGGGGTTAGGACAAACTTTTCTTAATCTTTGTTGATTTTTTGTGTGTGTGCTTCTTCGCTCGACATTTTCTAAATGTAATAATCTGTAGATTTATAAACCTAAGTATTAAACATCGAGTTTAACAGACTCTTTGCACTTGAGTATGTCAAAACCCAGTATACGTGCCAAATAAGGAGGAAATATTTGTAAAAATAATGTAAATCAAGATGAACTATGGCATGAGTTGGGAGAAAATGGTTTATTTGAAAAACGTCCTTTAAGATGTTTCTGTTGAAACAAGTAGATTCTCTCTTTCTCTCACCCTTTTTTTTTGTGGTGGATATCCTTAGAAGTTTCTTCTGGTTTTCTCCTTTTTCTTTCTAGGGATGGAAAATAAAAGCCTTGGATTTGGCTGGTAAAATTCATTCATTTTAGCATCATTTTTTCATTTATTTTCATTTCTAACTAGTATTTACCACTTCTAGTCCTTCCTTCTTTTCCTCTTCCCTACTTTTGCCATATGGCTCCCTTTAGCTTCCCCTCCCCCAGCAGGGTCCGCAGCAGAATTTCCAAGGCCGCTCTCCCCTGCTGTTCAGCTCTGGGGGCCAATGTCTTTGGAGAAGTTTGGATCAGGCTTTTAATCTTTTCTTGTCTGCTCTCTATTGACGCAAAGGAATTAATGAAAGTTTGATTCTTCTGTACATACAGATCACAGTGGCCACTGTTAGAAACCTTCAACGTCTGGAACTTTCAGTGTTTGACTTGCGCTGGCAGTGAGGTATTAAAGATCATGCTTTTCACGCAGAAGAGTTATAGGAATGCTTCTTGTGATTATTAAAAATTATATCTTTCCTTTCTTGAGAGTTCCAGAGCCTGCCTTGGCAACGTTAAAACTTTCCAGCAGTCGTAACTGGAAGAGCCCACCAGTGGCGTGTTTCTGAGAAGTAAGGAAGCACTAAAGCAGTGATTTTGATGATGGGTGGTAATTACAAGCTGTTTTTGGTCTAGTTTTTCGAGGAAAGTCTAGGAAAGATTCCTTCGCTACCATAAATAGCCTAGCAGATGGATCCTAATGGATGTACTGTCTTTTCGGAAGATGGTATTCCATAACATTCTGTTGAGGATTTGTGGATGATTTTCAAGGTGAAACGTTCCTTCATCATATCTTTTCTGCTGTGGAGTTTAGCTGCACATTGCTCACGCCAATATTGTTATTGCAAATGTAAATATGATATTTAGGTCCACTTGCTTCGTCAAAAAATGTTCTGTAATTCTGATAAAATTAATGTCCCCACTTCTGGAACAGTAGGCTCTTTTTGCATCATGGACTCTGGTCTCCTGAAAAAGAGAAACTGCTGTTTTATTTGAAATTAGATGATAGTCTTGAAGTTTGCTCTTAGAAGTAGAATATTTTAAAAAATTTAAGCTTACTGATTACAAATGCTATGTCCCTGGTTGAGGAGTCATTTAGAATACAAGTAGGTATAGATGTACATTTTTATCTTAAATAAATTGCTAACAAATCAAATCCAGCAGGATACTAAATGTTACACCATGATCACTTTGGGTTATTCAAAGAACGAATGAATGGCATTATACTAGGAAATTTATTTTACTACATTAGACTTGTAGGTTGAAACGTTGCTGGCCAATTACTGAGTAAGGCGGTTCCTCCTCCCTCCCAGTCGCACACCTAGACTGCATTTCCCAACCTGCCTTGCAGTTGGGTGTGATTCTGTGCCTGGGTTCTGGCAAGTGGAATGTAGCTGGAAATGATGGGAACCACTTCCCACTCTGACACATTTTTCTGTGCAATCGTTTACTCTCTCTTCCTCCATCTGCTGGCTGGGTGCAGAGAATCCTGCAAAGGACCTGCAGTTCTAGGGGATGGCTGTGGATGGCTGCATCGGAAGGTGGAACTGGTGGGTCCTTGAACGATCAGGTGGAAGGCTACCTCAAGAACACGTATACCTGCCCCATGAATAACAGCTCCTTCAGCTGCTAGCCTCTCGAGGATGGTCATTGCAGTTAGCCTACCTCGACTAATACAGCAAAAAGCATTCAATCAAAATTCAGCACCCACTAATCTGAAAAAAGTCGTTAAAATAAGATTTGTTATTAACTTGTTTAAAAAGATCTATCTTCTCTCAAATGCCAACGTTGTTCTTAATGATGAAATGCTAGAGACCTTCTCATTAAAATAAACCAGACCAGGATGCCCACTGCTACCGCTATGAACAATGATAGGCTCCCAGTTCAAGCTAATAGATGAGAAATAAAATTACCATTATTTGAGATGAAAAGGTCATCTAAAGATTATTGAAAATCCAGGAAAAATCAACTGTAAATTTTTAGAGTGACTAGGAGACTTTAATAAAGTCATCCTTTACAAAATAAATATTAAAAGTTCGTGTTTTCTACATGATCTTTAAGAAGCAAGTTACGTATCTGCAACTATAAAGAATCATGAAACAGAAAGATACTATTTAAAATAAGAGACAAAAATGCTCTGTGAAGTTAAAATTATGACAGCCCAACTAAAAATTCAATAGAAATTTAGAAGGTGAGAAATTTTCTTAGAGAACCAAAATTCAAAGAGATGGACAAAAAGAGAGGAAAGATGAGAAAATTGGAAGAGCCACCTAAGATGTCCACGATTGGATTGAAAGGGATTCTAGTAAAAAAGAGCAAGCAGAAGGGAGGAAATTCTCTCTCTCACACACACAGACCACACATACGCAAAGGACATTTCACTGAATTGAACGTCTAAATTAAAGCCTGTACTTCATTCAGATGCCCTTAGTTTTTACCTACAGCACCTTTCCTTTTCCGGGAAACCACATGACATCCAGTCACCATGTCCCCTTAGGCATCTCTTGGCTGTGACCATTTCTGACTTAATTTTTGATGATCTTGGTAGCTTTGAGTGCTGGTCAGGTATTTTGTAAAATGTCCATCTGTTGGGATTTGCCTGCTTTTCTCACAGCTAGACTGAGGTTATGGCTTTGGGGGAGGAAGATCATCACAAGGCCAAGTGCCATTTTCATCAGCTCATAGGAAGGGCACCAACTCTCAACAGGCCCTCTACTGCTGTCGACTCTGTCCCCTGGCTCGGGCAGTGTCAAGTTTCTCTACCGTGGAAGTTCTTCCCCCGCCCCATTCCCTACTGTGTTCTTTGGAAGGGAGCCACTGGCTATGTGCTGGCCAGACTTGAGTGAAGAATTCTGCACCTCAAGGATGAAGTATCCACGTCACTCAGTTCAAGAAATTCTTAGGAGTGGGATCGCGGGATCGGAGGGTGAGACCACGTTCGGCTGTGTTGAGAAGCTCCTGTTTTCTGGAATGGCTGTACCATTTTGCGTTCCCGTTAGCGATGCATGAGCACTCCTGTTGCCCTGCATCCTTACCAGAAATTGATATCGTCAGTTGTCTTTTGGATTTTAACCATTCTAATAGCTGTAGTGGTGTCTCGTATTTTTAAGTTACATGAGTTTAGCAAATCCATGCCTCGTAATTCAGGAGTACCTCTGGATCTTTTCGTCCTGTCGGATGTTTGGGCCAATTCTTACTCATGTATTGTTTTGGCATGCCTGCTTATGTTTGATTATATGATGACTATCGTATTGGAAAAAATATTTGTAGAGTACAGAAAATGACATTTTCTTCCTCCAGACAAGATTTCCATTTGCTTCTGCCTACCTCTAATCCAGAACTACCTAATTCTAATTCCAGAGTAAGAGGTTTTTTCCAGTCCACCCGGATAACTTGAAGCAGCGCTGCTTTCCTGACACTTTACACTTCTAGGACTCATCCTTTTGAGGTCACAATTCTAAGTGCCATGTGGTGCGTGGACCCTCTTTCCCTTGAGCCCAGCCCTCCGAGGATGGTAATAACTAACTGTTCAACCTCTCAGCTACCTTTTCCCAATCATTAAATGCTCCCTGGGCAAAGAAGCTCCAATTGTTGGGGCTGGCAGGGTGAATTTCTTTCTTCTCCCAGGTCTTAGCCTGGCAATTTCTCACTGTCTTACCGTTTTTTAAAATGTTTTACTTTAATATTGTTCTTTTTCCCACTTCCAGGAGTGAAAGCAGGGTCCTGGGTTCCCTTTGCTTTACCCCATCCTTTAGGTCTTCCACTGGCTTTAAAAAGTACGGTAAATATGGCTGTATAATGTATACTCTGGGAAGAAATCGTAACAGATGACAAATAAGAGTCCTGTCTTCTATTTTTCCAGTAAAAAAAAAAAAAAATGCTTCTGGCTTATTAGTTATGGAGCCACTGATCTAAAAAATTCTACCACTTCCTGGGTCAGGACCACTAAAAATAAGCACAGAATACTCTACAATCTCTTACACAGAGAAAATTTTATTACTGGAAAGATCACACAATGTTTTTGTATACAAAGTTCAAAAATGTGGAAAAGTTAATATTTACATTTTCCATACAGTACATGATAATTTTCTTTTTATGCTTAATAGAATGTTAAACTGAGGAAAAAAACCCCAAAGCATCAGAAAACATTGTTCAAGGTATAACACTTAACTGGAAATAAAATTAAGAAAATTCTTTAATATTTTAAAGTATGCTATATAAAATACATTTTATTTATCATGACTACATTTTTCCCCATTTGATTGGCACTAATATTGCTAACACTTTTTTTAAACATATATTTAAATGTTCAGCAAAATCCTATATAAGTATAGAAATGAATTCTACGTAATGTCTGACAAAGATAGTGTACAAAATTTAGTATTCTAAATGTTAAAAAACAGTTAAAACAGAAGTACAAGCAACTATAAATGGTCATAAAGATACAATCTTGAGTGGTCATAAAACATTTTTTTTAAAAAGAAATCAATTGCACTTGGCTTAATTTCTAACAGAGTAACATTTCATCTAATCCTTCAGGACATATTATTTAAAAATGTAGAAGGATCATCGAGCAGCATAATACAATCAACACTGGACATCAAGCACCTTATTTTAGTGGCATAACAGATGTATGAAATTCCTAAAACAAAAGGACTTTATAAAATTCACGCAGGGAAGATAGAGTGGAATAAGCAGGTTTATTTTAAAGCTGAATTCCTATTATAACTCCTTCTGTTGTGTCAAATATTTTTTATACCATAAAAGAATACTATTTCTCCATTTTCTTAGGAACTCCGTGTAAAAGCTGCCAAAGTAGTGCGAGCACATGAGAGTAACAGAACGATATTTGAGTAGCGCTTCCAGGATTCCTAAAAAAGTTCAAGTCCATATACACTTATTTTCAAATATATAAAAAAAAGATACAAAGATAAGTTTTAAATACTTTAGCAAAGAAATATCTTGATTTTAGACCATAAAAGTGAAACAGCATATACCACATCTTAAAATACTTTTAACAAGAGTAGAATTTTCATAAATAGAAAAGGAAGATTCCTCTAACTCCCTCCTCCCACACAGGTTGAAAAACTATTATTCACCTGCACATTTCTGCTTTCTGAGTATACTGTCATCGTTAACCTCTGTGCGGAATGAATCCTATTCTCGGAATCTACCGTTGCCAGTGTAACAGCAGGCAACGTGGCTGTCAGTGCAAAACAGAACGCTGATGGTAAGACAGGTGCTGTCCTCTCCAGTGTAGCACGAATCCCCTTCTCAGCAACGGGCGAACCTGTCTCTCACGTATCGGAGGGACCGCCGGGGCCCTGCTCTTTGCTCCCTGCCGAAGCCGAGTGAATGAGCAGTGACGTGGAGCCTCTCGGGCTGCCCGGCTCCGAAGAACCAGGGGCCTGCAGGCCGCTGCTCTGCGCCGGGCCCGTTTCGGTGACGTCACTTTGCGGAGTTAGCCTAGGTAAGAAGACGAAAGGTGATATGCTAGGACCAGAGCACAAATCGATGCCTACTGTCTTTACAACTGCCACCCGTTTTCCATGAGTTTGACTCCCAACCAACACGCACCTTTATCAGAGCATAAGTAACTAAAACTATGTGCACCCTGACACCTCAAAATACAAATACTTCATTTTCAAACACCGTTTTCGCTAACGTCAGAAACCGCATTTAGCATCGCCCGTGCACGGGCTGAGCACGGCGCAGCCTGGGGAATACAATTAATATGGCAGGATTCTGGCCCTTGGTTTAGCAAGTATTTTATTCATCTCCCACCAAGGATGAGACATGGTGTAATTCCAACACAAAGATGGAAACACAAAGATGAATCAGACCTCAGCTCCGCCTTTGAGGGTTTACAGATCTAGTGGAGTTTTAAAGGCATATATCTAATTAGAATCCAGTCTGCAAAAACTGTTACGGGGACACAAAGAAGGCGCACTTGGTCTAGTTTCGGAAGAGGGAGGTGAGACAACCTTGAGACCTAAAAGTATTTAGCTATCAGCATTCTGGCTAATTCGATGTTTACCTGTGTTTGAATCACCTATGACCATTTGGAAAAATTCATTAATATCAATATTCTTTCATGTTCAGAAAATAAACATTTTATAATCATCTCCATATAAAATGACAAATGCCTTTTAGTACTATGATACAAGTTACAACTGAATAGCCTCTATTTCAGAAGGATTTAAACATTAACCCAAATATACACGCAACACTTAACAATTACCGTAGAAACGAACATCACTTTCCTATTTGAACAACATTCCTGAAGGCTCTTTTCCAAGCTAAGAATCGAACTACCAAACAGCACATTTATAGTCTGAACCTCAACTTCTTAAACCCAAACTTCCTTGGATTAAGTGTATGAACATGTCATCTCCTAGAATATTTTCTTTCCAGATGTGCTATGCTTTAATAAAAAGTATATAATGCAGGGGCGCCTGGGTGGCACAGCGGTTAAGCATCTGCCTTCGGCTCAGGGCGTGATCCCGGCGTTCTGGGATCGAGCCCCACATCAGACTCCTCCGCCATGAGCCTGCTTCTTCCTCTCCCACTCCCCCTGCTTGTGTTCCCTCTCTCGCTGGCTGTCTCTATCTCTGTCGAATAAATAAATAAAATCTTAAAAAAAAAAAGTATATAATGCAATATTCAAAGCGGTCCCGATTTAAGAAAACAAAATCCACGCTCACCTTCCTTCACTCCGCATACTTTCGGATACGCTGATCTTATCATTCCCATTGCCGGCCCGGCCTCTCCGGTCGGCCTGTTCCCCACAGAGTTTGGAGCTGGATGCCGCTGGGGAGGCCGGCTCCCCACAGTCCTGTTCTCTGGATCTGGGGGTGCTCGCTTCATCTGCTCTCACCTCTCTCACTGATGTCTCTGGGGAGGTTGGTATTTCTGTCATAGTCTCTTGCCCTAAGTAATCGTGGTTGGTGATCGCCACCGAGGAGGCGCCATGATGGGCGGCAGCGCCTGTGCTGGTCCCCATGGATTTGGAAATGACCTTCAGCTTATGCGAACTCGGTTTGTAGTGCTTCTTTTTGTGTTTAACTTTAGAATTATGCTTTAAGAAGAACTCACATGACTCCTGTAGAACTCTTCGACTTTCACTGATTGGACTGTAAGAGAAACCAAGGAGAGGGCTGACTTGGTAAATGTTAAGTGTTATCGAGAAGCCAAAAAGCATATCCCATATCTTATACCAAAAACCCTTAGTCAATTAAGTTAAAAATTCTAAACCATTTATAGTTACGAAATCTGAGATTATAGATACTATGAGCTATAAGTAGATTGTCAAGTGAAATCTTTTTTGCATACACTGTTAGTTACCTTTGTCGGCCTAAGTAGATTGGTAAGAAATTAAAGAAGCCAAACCAAAGGATGAGGACAAGGAAACTCAAAGCAGCATAAAGTAGGGACTATCTGTGTGTCACACATAAATATATCAAACATAAAAGTAAACCAGAAGAGAAAGAACATAGAATGGTTGTCGTTAAATTTAATTGTTTGCTTTCTAACATTAAAGTTAGCAAGTTATACTGAAGTGTGAGTATATAAATATGGGATACATAAATAATAATAGGGCAAAAAAATTAAAGTGCAGTTAAATGCAATTCTTCAGTCAGGCTCCCTTCTCCCTCAGCTTCTTCCCCTGCTTGTGCCCGCTCTCTATCTCTCTCTCTGTCAAATAAAATCTTAAAAAAAATAGATGCAATTCTTCAGACTTCAAAAACTTAGAAAAGATCTATAGCTCTGAAATTTTTACCCCCAAAAAGTTTATTAAACCAATGGGGAATAGTTGAAAACCTATACTACACTGTTGACTGTATAGAGCATACAATGTATATAACCAAATTGAACTATTTACTTGCAAATCTCCTATATTATTATAAAATACTACATAAGGTTAAAATTTTACCATCTTAAGGCAAGGCAAATAAGTGATATTTTAAGCCAGCACTATGTGTAGTAAAATTTAAAGGTAGTAAACAATGATCATACAATATATTTGAATCATGCTCTCTAGATTTCCTTACATATATTTGATCTCATTTAATCTTTTATCACTGATAAAATAATTAAAATTTAAAATGCTGCACCCAAAATAATGAATCCAGTGATAGCATAATATTAATAAGCTGTGTAAAGAAAATGCACACTTTACAAATCTTTCATTCATATTTCAATAGAATAGTATAGATCAAAGACTATTTTAACGAACGCCAAACAAAATAAAGTATATTTCTCTAGAAAAAAGATTTCCAAATTTGATGTAATAGTTGACATAACGAAACTCCAGTACAATGATGACTTGAATAGTTCCTTGGTATTTGTTCTATTTAATTTAAAACAACATCAGATAATTCAATAGCTTCTTACTCTCTCTTACGATTTCGTTTAAAAAACCCAGCCCATTCCGTGCAGGTCTTTTTGCTTCCAACCCAGAAGACGGCCGAGATGCCAACAATTAACGTCATCAGATATTTTATCATAAATAAAGCCAATTCTGGTCGAGTTTCTGTTTTTGCCTACAAAAAAAAATGAATAACAATTTCAGTGATACATTTTAAGTGGAAAGAAGTCTATATAGTCAATGTAAAAGCTGAATAAAAAATATAAATCTTCAGTCTGTTTTATTATAAAGTGCTTGACATAGCATAATATAATGAATAGTGCTGCTTTAAGTATATTCTTTACTAAAGTTCTGAATGAAGAGCTTATCTGTGTATCAAAATACATAGCTAGAAAGGAAAAACACTTAAATATATTTAGAAAGAATATCCTAAATCTTGGCTTGATTTCCCAGCATTTTTTCCCTATAAACATAGCAGCCTCTTAAAATTGCCAAAATATCTGGCTTTAAGAATTCATCTACTTTCCTAAACTAAATCTACCAAAAAATTACATTTAAATTCATTGGAACAACATAGTATTTTCGAGTCTTTATGCATTGTTGTGTTTTTAAAAATTTGGTTGGTGAGAGTGTAATAAGTATCAGTTCAATACAGTAAAATAAGTTCTGTTTTTATAAGCATATACGAAACAAAAAATTGTAAGATGATATGATCAAATTAAATATACCCAAATATGGTTTCCCCCCACTAATGGAAGAATTAAAAACAACTCCCAATTCAGCAGGAGTTGACAGACCTGTTCTTCTGTTTCTGTTCCTCATTATTATTTATCTGCCTCCGCAACCGAATTTAATTTTTAAAAGAATAGCAAAGGAGGCACTTTAAGATTGTAACCAAAGTCTAAACTTGAGGAAGAATTCTTGAGGCCCTGACTCCAGTTTCTTCTAATGCCCAGGGAATCATTCCCTCTGTCCACTGGATTTTCTTCTGAAAAATCTAATGTCATGTTCAGACTAGCTGAAGTGTACTTCCAGGGAACATCCTCTATGTTAAAGTTAAATACTGAACTACTACAGGGGCTCCTAGGTGGCTCAGTTGGTTAAGAGCCTGCTTTCAGCTCAGGTGATGATCTCAGGATCCTGGGATCGAGCCCCGTGTTGGGCTCTCAGCTCAGTCAGTCTGCTTCTCCCTCTCCCCACTGGCTCATGTGCATGTGCTCTCTCCCCCTCTCTCTCAAATAAATAAAATCTTGAAAAAATTAGTGAACTAATACAAATGCTCTTTACCTGATAAGGACATGGGATGTGGTACTGACGACAGTGGTCGGAGACCCAGGTTATCTCCCAGGTGATCCTGTTCACCTGCTCATAGACGTAACATCCCAGAAGTGTCACTAGTGGCACAAGATACAGGCCACTAAAGACTCCAATCCGAATCATAAATTTCTTTAGTTTCTCTTGGTTCCGGCCATCATGTTGTATAACTTGTCGAACGTGATTTAAGGAAATAATGCCAGCTAAAAGAAGAGACAGCCCGACAAACACACAAAGGCACAGTGGCAGGAGCACAAAGTAGCGAGAAGCATCCAGGTCATAAAGGCCCACGAAGCAAACGCCACTAATGTTGTCTCCTTCAACTTTGTTCATAGCAAGAAGCATCACGGTCAGAAAACCTGGTATTCCCCACGCAACGGCATGAAACCACACCGCTTTTTGTTCAATGGCTTCACAACTCCATTTTCTTCCTGCCGCTAGGAACCACGTAATGGTAAGAATCACCCACCACACCGTGCCGGCCATTGTGAAAAAATACAAAAACATAAACAGAACAGTGCAAGCCTTATTCTGAGAGCCCAGAACTACTGTGTCCCCGAGTTCTAGCTTCTCATCTGCCTTATTGCAGGCTGTGCGATCGCCTAACAAGAATCCGATAAAGTACATCAGGGACACGATGCTGTAGCAGACGGAGTAATATATAATTGGTCTCTCTGGGTATCTGAATCTTTTAACATCAATTAAGAAAGTAAGGAATGTGAACAGAGTTGCACAGAGACAAAATATTGAAACTATCCCGATAAAACTTTTTGCAAACTCCAGCTCATCACTTTTAAAATACATGTTAGGGCATGGAGGTGCGCACTGGTCAATTCCCAGAAACTTATAGCCTTGTCCCCCAGAAGTCTTAAGATGCCTTGGACACCAAAACCCAATGTCTCTTTGAACTTCCTCTGCTTTCTTCTGAGGACCAAGAAACTGTGTGTGTGGATCAAAAGTTACAGGAACGGTCTCATCACAGTATTGCAACCTGTAGAGATTATAAAAACTGAAGTCAATGTTTTTACTGATTCACTATTTTAATGCTATGCTTTCCAGCTCTAAAGTATTACCTGATGCATTCATAATTGATGGGAAGACACACAACCTGGATAAATTATAGGTTGGAGCTTTGAAGTTAACTAAAAACTTGTAGTTGTTAGTGAGCCCCCACCACGCTAACATATATTTAATACCAGGCAAGTGACTATGAAAATTCCCTTACTCAGAAAATGATCAATTAATAATTTTTATTTTATAAACATTTTTTTTAAAGATTTTATTTATTTATTTGACAGAGAGAGAGACAGCCAGGGAGAGAGGGAACACAAGCAGGGGGAGCAGCAGGCAGAGGAAGAAGCAGGCTCCCAGCAGAGCAGGGAGCCCGATGTGGGGCTCGATCCCAGGACCCTGGGTTCAGGCCCTGAGCCGAAGGCAGACGCTTAATGACTGAGCCACCCAGGCGCCCCTTGTAAACTTTTTTTAAAGTAAGTTCTACACCCTAAGTGGGGCTTGAACTCCCAACCCTGAGATCAAGAGTTGCATGCTCCACTGACTGAGCCAGCCAGGTGCCCTAATTAATAATTTTTAAATAATTTCTGCTTCCAAGACTAAATATCTAACAATTTATCCTAAAAAAAAGAAAGAATTTATCTTAACTAGTAGTCTCCAGACAAAAAAGTGCTGGCTTGTCTGTTTATAGCATTAAAAATACAAGACTTGGGGAAGTTCACTTGTTTTCTAATGCCCACAAAGGAGCTCAACCATATGACTAAGGTTTGACAGTTAAAATTGACGGAAATGAGACCCTTCCCTCTCCTGGACTGAGTTCAGGTGATCTCTACATTGTTAAAGAAAGGCAAGAAGATCACCAAGAGATAGACTGGGGACCAGCTTAATTCTCATCACTATTCTGTTTCAGTTTGGCTGGGTTTTTTTTAATTGAGGTATAGTTGACATACAATGTTGTATGAGTTTTAGGTGTGCAACATAGTGATTCAACATTTATATACATTGACAAATGGTCACCATAGTAAATCTAATCACCATCTGTCACAAAATCAACACAACGTTATTGACTATATTCTCCATGCTGTACATTGTACCCCATGACATATTTATCTACAACTGGAAGTTTGCACTCTTTGCCTCCCTTGTTTATGGCAGACCAGAGTGATATACACAGGCATATTTCTATTTTGTGAAACCCTTTACTACACAGGTGAGTTTCTACGTACCAGTATTAATTTAGAGGGTCTATATAGTTTAGAAATTAGTGTGGGTTTTGGGTCACCTGGGTGGCTGAGTAGGTTAGGCATCTGATTTTGGCTTAGGTCATGATCTTGGGGTCCTGGGACTGAGCCCCACGTTGGGCTCCCTACTCATGGGGGAGTCAGCTTGTCCCTTTCCCTCTTCCTCTGTCCCTCCCCCTACTTGTGCTCTCTCTCTCTCTCAAATAAATAAAATCCTTAAAAAAATAAATTAGTGGGAGTTTTTCAGAAGAAAGCTATTTATTTTTTTTTAAAGATTTTATTTTTAAGTAATATCTACACCCAACGTGGGACTCGAACTCATAACAAGATCAAGAATTGCACGCTCCACCAGCTGAGACAGCCAAGCACCCCAACAAGGAAATGTTTAAAATATGCTTTAGATATAGATAAGAGTAGCAATTAATAAAATAGTTTGCCCACAAAAAGAACACTATGTATCTACCAGCATTTTTAAAACTTAATATTATGTCAGTTTTGCTTTCTAGCTTTTGGGACCCCTTTCTGGTCCTATTCTCTTTTCTCTCTCTCCAGAAATACTCATTACCACAAGTTCAGTTTTTATTCTCCATATGCATTAAAATTTTTTTTTTACTATGTGATTTTCTAACCATTGTGTTATATAGTATGTTTCACAGGTTTTGAATTGTATATAAATGACATCATACTATATATATTAACCCACAGCATTCATTTTTTACTTAACAGTATAATTTTTAGATTTATCCATGTTTACAGGTGTGGATCAACTACATTAATTTTATCAGCTGTATCGCAGTGTTCTAGTGTGTAAGTACCTCACAATTTACCAGTCATTCTACAATGGACTTTCACTTTTTCACTTTTTTTAAAAAATTAGGAATAATGTGACAATCAGTATTCTTATGCATGATTCCTTGTTTGTGTGAAAGTTTCTATAGAAGGGGATTGCCCAGAATGTAAGGTATGAGCGTCCTCTACTTTATATATTATCAATTGCTCCTGAAAACAATTATCTGCCGGAAGTATACGACTGCCACAAAGCTTCTATACCTTAGTCTACAGATAAAGACACAAAAAGATAGACACAGCTTCCCAGCTTTATCATGTGGGGTCTCATTATATCAGCAGAATATTTCAAATTGCAATCCCCCAATGTCTAGAGAATAGGAGACAGAAGTAATGAATCAAGGTCAAGGTGCAAAAAGGTCAGTGAATTGATAATACGTTCATTTCCCCCCAGTCTGGGTCAAAGGCACCCTTACATGTTCTTGGAGAACTGTGTACTTCTCCTTTGTTGGATCTAGTATGGTTATAATTTTACATTTATTATTATAATTACTTGATTACTATCTGTTCCTCCCACCCCACTATAAGTTCCCACTGCAAATCTGTTTTTGCTCACCACTGTGTCCAAAACACTATCACCACAGTGGCTGGCATATGTTAAGTGTGCAATAAACATTTGTTGAATTAAATAATGAAAGCCTCTTACAAACATTCTAGAAAACTAATAGCAACATTAAAAGATAGCTTTCCGTTTTGGTAACTTTCAGTTGAAAACATAATTTACCTGTCACATTCAAGTTCCTCAGGCCATCGCATACCAAAGGTGTCAATTAATTTTTTGCAATCAGAATAAACTTTCTCACAAAAGTTACGACAAGGTGGGACCACATTAATCTGTTCTGTGCAGGCTGGTACAAAAGCTTTGCAAAGGAAAGTTTCGATGTTTGGTGAACATTCCAAATTTGCAAGAGGAAGAAAAGGCTATTAAGAAAAACAGAAGATGAGGTGAGAAAACATTTTAATAACAAATGAATGGAATTCATTTAATATTTAAAGTATATACATTTTCACTTACTTACACTCCAAAAGAACGTCTCACTCTCAATACAAATTTTTTCACTTTTATTTATTAATTTGTTTTTTAACTAATCTCTATGCCCAACATGGGGTTTGAACTCATGACCCTGAGATCAAGACTCATATGCTCTACTGACTAAGCCAGCCAAGTGCCCCTCAATACAATCACATTTTAAGGAGATAATTTCAGTTAGTCTGTTAGACTTATGAACCTTTCATATGCAATGGAACATTATTATTTTATTCAACTATACATTTTTCAAGAAGACATGCTAAATCAAATCAAAAGTATGAGTTGATTGCTAGGTAAAATAAATTATGCAAATATTCAACTTATAAGTATATAATGGAATACCCTAACACTGTACTGAGCATTCTAGAGAACGAAAGAATGTTTGGGGCAGAGGAAGAGCATGAAAAAGGCGCGAGGATCACTAGAACCTTGTCCATGCAGGGCAAGCTCAGCGTGGCTAGAATATGAGGTCAAAGAGGTGGTGTTAAGGGCAGAGTAGAGAGAGGTGAGATTGGAGAGGTACGCTGGGCCTGATCCTGGAGATCAGGAATGGCATGCTAAGTTGTCCGGATTTTTGAAATTAAGGAATGAAATACTTTGGAGAGTTTTAAAAGCAGGAAGTATCTCTAGAGTCTGACAGCTGAGTTGGAATGCTAGTCCCTCACTTACTGGCTGTGTAACTTTGTCGGGTTAACGTTTCTGTGCCTTAGTTTCTTCATCTGTAAAATGGCAATAATAATAGTACCTGTTGCATAAGATTGTTACGAGTACAGAGTTAATAAACGTAAAGCACTTCAAACAGTGTCTGGCATGTAGTAAGCACTCAATAAATGCCAGTTATTGTGATGATTACACTGTAGAGAGTGCAGATGGGTTCTGGATAAACCTGGCACATTAACCATGTATGTTTACCCCCTTTCCCTCCTCATGCTTCCTCACTAAATTATAATAAAGGGGAAAAAAGGCACTAACCCATCAGTAAGTGAACAGAAGCGATCACATTAGCATATCTGACTTTTCCAATGACAAAAACAACAAAAAAGAAAGCCCCAGGCTTTCCAAGATGGAAAGCTATTAGAGGAGTGGAAAGTGGCTTAATGGGACACAGGGTGGACTATGAAGAAGGAGTGGAGACATTCAGATGACAATGAGCTGATGTGCTCTAAATAACCCGAGAGTCTGTTCTTTGAGGTACCAAGTAGCACAAAAGGCTACTCTCACCCTACGCCAGCCCAGATGATTATTTCATTCTACCAGGGTTGTTTCCAGGAGAAACGGAGCTGGAGATGTTCTGCACTTGGGGCGTCAAGCACAGGACAGAGATAACGCACAAAGAGAAAAGAGAGGGACTGAATAACAGTCTACCTACAGAAACATGAAGCCTTCACCTCCCTGTTCCTGTTCTGTTCAGGCATATACCTACCACCCCCATTCTTCGAAAAAACTCAACAGTCTTGAAGAGACACACTGACAATGAAAAAGCCAGTCGAACTTGAGCTCACCCTACAATGAAGCCCACAGGTAACAAGCCCCATTCTTGCACACACAGCTTTTTAGGGCCCCGCACAAATAAAAATGGGTAGCCAAGGATCGTCAGACATTTGAAGAAAGCCATTCACATCAAAGGGTGACCAAAGCAAGCAAGCAGATAATTGAATATTTGGAGGAAACAGAGATTATGCAGGGAACAGAAGAAAACAAATCACAGAACAAACAAAAACCTTACTATTGTAAATGAGAAGTTATTGCATCCATTTAAAAGGGACAGGATGCTATGGAAAATTAATAAGATAGCTCAAATAAAAAAAAACCTCTACAGAAGGATTAGAAGATAAAGCTGAGGGAAGAGATGGACAATCAGAGAGAAAATCCTCCCAATCAGAGGATCAGTCCAAGTGTCCAACACATGACTAAAGGAGTTCCAGAAAGAACAGAGAAAATGAGGTATGGATGATAGTCAAATAAAGAATATAAGAACATTTTTCAGAACAGAAGGGTACTAGCTTACAAACTGAAAAAGGTGGCATCGCACTGCAATCTTACTATTAAAACATTTCTGGGCTAAAACTTCAGTCAATTTTCTTTTCTTTTTTTTTGATTTATTTATTTGACAGAGAGAGTGTGAGCTGGGGGAGGGGTAGAGGGAGAGAGAGAGTCTTAAGCAGACTCCATGCTGAGTGCAAAACCCAACGTGGGGCCCAATCTCATGACTCTGAGATCATGACCTGAGCTGAAATTAAGAGCTGGATGCTTAACCAACTGTGCCACCCAGGCGCCCCCAGTCAATTTTATTTTACAGAGATCTCTCTCATATTCTTCTCTCTTCCAACCCCTCCAATTCCAAACCCTATGCTACAGTGATTATCCCATCAGACAAACTTGTTCTATTATCACCCATCATAAACAAAACAATAATACCTTTCCTTGACTCCATATCACAATCCCCATCCAGCCATTATTCCATTTTTCTGTTCCCCTTTATAGAAAAACTCCTCAAAATAGTTGTCTTTACTTTCTCTAATTCTGCTCTTCCCATTCCCTCTTGAGCCTCCCTCCAATTGTCCTCACACTTCAGTGAAACTGCTTGTCAGAGCCACCAATAAACTCCATATTGTCAAATCCAATAGTCAATTCTAAGTCCTCATGCTACTAAACTCTTAACAATATTTTACACAGTGGATCCTGCCTTCCTTGTGAAACACTTTTTTCAACTGGCTTCTAGAATACAAATTCTCCTGGATTTCTACCTATCTCATCGCTGTTCTTTTTCTGATCCTCTTCCATTTCCCAATTTTAAATATTGGAGTACTTGAGAGTTCCATCCTCAGACCTCTACCTTATCTATACTCACTCCCCAGGGGAAACTCGTCCAGAACTATGGTATTAAATACCAACTGTACATGAAGGATTCCCAAAGTTATCTCTGGCCCCATCTCTCCTGTGAACTCTCTACTTGATGACCACCTGCTTCCTGGAGAATTCCACTAAGCTGTCCACATGCATCTCAAACCCAGTATGTCCAAAACATAGCTCAATCCCACTGCACCCTATCTCCCAAACAATCCCTCAGTCTTCCCCATCTCAGTTAGGTGGTGCCACCATCACCAAGTTCTCTGGCCAAGAATCTAAAGATTCAGCTTTTACTCCTCTCTTTCTCTTACCCCATATTCAATCCAGGAGCAAATCCTGTTGGTTCTCCCTGCAAGATATATTTCAAATCATCTCATTTCTCACTAAGTTACTATGTCTATGCCGCTAAATCTTTCACCTAGACAACTGAAATAGCTTCCCAATCGTCTCACTACTTAACATTCTTGCAAATCTGACAATTTCCATTCAGATCCCCCCTCCAACCAATGTGATTCTTTAAAATGTAAGTTGTCCTTGTTCAAAAGACTCCATTAGAATAAATTCCAGAGTCCTTACCAAGTCCTAAGAAGCCTTAGATTTTCTAGCCCCTGGCTACAAATCCACTTTGCTACCAGCCTTTTCCTCATTTCCTGCCATGCTTTCTCTTATTCACTCCAGTGCCACCAAATTGGCCTTTTGCTTCTCATCATTCCATGTGTATTTCTGCTTCAGAATCTTTGCATTTGCTATTCCCTTTGCCTAGAACACTCTTCCTCCACATAGTCACATGGCTTGTGTCCTCATTCATTTGGGTCTCTGCATAACTGTCACTTCAGAGAAGCATTCCCTGCCCATCCTATGTAAAAAATTGTCCTTCCATTCTCTGTTCCATTATTCTGTTTTGTATTTCTTTATGGTCCTTATCACTATCTGGCATTTCATTATATATTAGTTTATTTCCTAATTTCTGCCTTTACTACTAGAATGTAAATTCCATGAGGGAAAGGGATTTTGTCTATTTTTTTCACTGCTATATCCCTAGCGCCTTGAACAGTGTGTGTGTGTGTGTGTGTGTGCATGTGTAGAATGATTTCTCTATAAATATCTGTTAAATAAATGAACTATCCAGAGCAATGAATGAACTAGGCACATCAATAAAAAATTTCAGAGCATCAAGATAAAGAGACCATAAATGCTTCCAAATAGAAAAAAAAAAAACCAGGTCACACACAAAGGAATTAAATTCTGAATATCTAATAATATCAGATACTAGGAGACAGTGCAAAAAATAACTCTAATATTCTGAAGGTATATTACTTTTAACCTAGAATTCTATACCCAACCAAACATTTAGGTGAGAGTAAAATAATACCCTTTTGGGGCCTGAAAGGAATAAAAAAATGTTAACTTTCAAGTATCCCTTTTAAGGAAGCAACTAGAGGATGTAGTATTCTTAAAACCAACTGAAGGAATATATGAATAAGCCATGAAGGAAAATGACATGGGACTCACAAATTAGTTGATCCAACATTGGAGAATGGCAAGAGGAAGCCTTAACATGACAGCTCTGTATCTAGTCCAGAAAACAATCAGGGCATATATGGGAGGACAGACAGCTGAAGGAGGAATGTCTCAAGGGAATGGGAATGGGGGACTGGAACTGACAGATTATATATTTTGAGCATCTGGAAAAATCACTATTAGATGTCTAAAAAATCAGGAAAACAATTAGCTATAGGTACATAAAAAACAAAGTAAATGAGGGAAGATGCAGTTACTGCATTAACCAAGAGGGAAGATATTAAAGAAATACATGCAATCAAAGCATACTACTTGACTCAGTAATGTACAATATTTAATGTTCCTAATAATGCTAGCACTGATGACTGATTTAACCAAGAATTGTATTAGAATGTTGGGAGGAGAAGTAAAAATGGTTGAGTTAGACAAATAAATATCAACTACTGTAAGAGGAAAGAATAAACAGAGACTGCTTGAAGTTCTAAATGGAAGATCAGTAAGTAACAGACTAAGCATATTAGAACATGGCCTATGTATCGGAAGAGGCTTGAAAGAGTTCAAAGTGTCTGCCTTTGGGGAGGAGGATTGGGATGGGCATAGAGAAGAGTGGGCAGGAACTGCTGTTTTTCTGTTAAAAGCCTTTAATACTGAGGGTTTTCTTCCAGCTTTATTTAGGTATAGTTGGCATATGATAAATTGAACATGGATAAAGTATAAACTTTGATGGGTCTTGAAACCATTATCACAGTCAAGGAACTAAATATATCCATCATCATGAAAAGTTTCCTCTTGCCTCTTTGTAATCCCTCTCTCCTATCTCCCCTCTCACGCCCTACCCCCACCCCAAGTCAATAACCTCCCCTGGCAACCACTGATATGCTTTCTGTCATTATAGAGTGGTGTTTTCTAGAGTTTTACATAAATGGAATCATACAACATATATTCTTTTTGTCTGGTTTCTTTCCTTTGGCATCATTATTTTGAGATTCATCCATGTTGTTCCGTGCGTCAACAGTTCATTCTTTTTAATTGCTAAGTAGTATTTCATTATGTGGTTATACCATAATTTGTTTATCCATTCACCTGTTGATGGACAGTTTGAAATGCCCATGAAACATGCAGACAGTTATATAAGCAAAGTTCTGTAAGTAAGAGACTTTAGGTAAAGAACATAGATTTGGAACCCATCATTATGAAAAAGGTAATTGAAATATGTGAATGAAAGTGCCCAAAGAGAACAAATAGAGTAAGAGAAGATGAAAATTCTGATTCAAGAGGAATGCACTGAATTTACATATTAACATCCTCTTCTTCTCCAAACGTCATTGAAATGGGAAAAAAGGTTTAAGGATTAAAAAAAAGAAAATCTATAGCTCTACAAAAAACTAGGAAAAGGTCTTATCAATGAACTATAAACACTGAGACATTTCTGAAAGATAAAAAGGAATGGAGGTGGAGTATCTGGTAAGATGGTGAAATGGGAGGACCCTAAGCTCACCTTGGCCCACAGATAGAACTAGATAATGCTCACATCAGTGTAAAAAACCCAGAAAACAACCCAAAGACTGGCGGAACCAACTTCATAACTAAAGGTGGAGAGGAGGTCACACTGACGAGGGTAAGGAGGGTGGAGATGTGGTCAGATCTAAATGAACCCTGGCAGTCCTTGGAAAGGAGGGAGCCATGGATGTGGAGAGGGGAGAGAAAGACTATCACACAGGGGAGCCTGCATGGGGAAGATGAAGTGCCATAACATTTGGCTTTTAAAACTAGAGGGGCTAAATTTGTGAGTTCTCACAACCAGTGGAACTTAAAGCCTAGGATTTTAAAAATCAGCAGGCTGGTTTCTGGGAGAGCCAGCTGAGTCCCCAACCTTAAAGAGAAAGCACTACAAACAACCCATGGAGATAGAGCATAGAGGCAGCAGCCTGGGGCATATGGGAGGGTTATTTACTAATTTCAGAGTGTGTCCCCAAGGGATAGAGATCCCTGGGGGACTCCCCCAGGAACAAAGGAGCTGGCAGGCACCATTTCCCTTTCCCGCCACCAGCACAAACACATGGCCACTTTTGGGAACTAGCCCAGAGCTGACACTCACTACCTAAACTTGCTTATACCACCACCTACCCTTTTAGGGGATCCGCCCCCTCCAGCCAAGCTTGCCTCAGTCCCAGCACTGAGTGTCCTCTCCCCAGAACACTGGCGCACCCTGCCAACACCTTGTCTCCCAACCCCTGTGCTTTGTGAAGCCTCAATCCTCCAGTGGTGGTGGGTCCCACTGAAGACCAGCATGCCTTATTAAAACTGCAGGCCCCACACCAGCAGCTGCACCAGCCACACCCTGCAATGGCAGCTCCCCTCAACCAGCATAAACCTTGTGGCCACTGTGGGCCCTGCCCCCTCCAACAGCTCTTGGTTGGAGCCTATTCCAACTAGAGCCACAAGCTGGGCATTGTGCAAGCAGCCATGACAGGAGCTGGTACCACTCCAAAGTGACTCCTACCCTTGGGTGAGGAGAAGATAACCACACACCCCAGTCGGACAATCCCAGCAGCAGGCTGGGGGCAGACAGTTGGTCTGACTGCAGGCCTATCAACCAATAAAAGCTTCTCTGGGGACAACACAGGGAAAGCACCCTTCAGTTTGGTGCTAGAGTAACTCAGGCAAATGCCTGGTCTGACTAAACTCAAGCCCAAGGTGGCCCCAGACTGGCCTACTAACAACACATGGACCAAACACTGCCCACAACAGAAAAAGAGAGCCAGTGCAGAAGAGCCAACACACAGCATGCAATACACATAGGAGACACCCCTGAAGCACCAGGTTCTGGTGAACAGGGGGCACTGCTACTGCAGGGCACTACAGGACCTCTTCTTCACAAGGCCGTTACTCTCAAGAGTGGGAGACATAGCTGACTTTCCTAACACACAGAACAGACATAGAGAATTAGACAAAATGAGGAGACAGAGGAATATGTAACAAATAAAAGAATAGGACAAAACCACAGCAAGAGGCCTAAGCAAAACAGAGATAAGTAATGTGTCTGATAGAGAATTTAAAGTAATGATCATAAAGACACTCACTGGACTTGAGTAAAGTGTGGAAGACCTCAGTGAGACTCTTAAAAAAAGAGATAAAAAGAGCCAATCAAAGATAAAGAAAACAACAAATGAAATAAAAAATACACTACAGAGAGGGGTGCCTGAGTGGTTCAGACAGTTAAGTGTCCAACTCTTGATTTTCAGCTCAAGTCTGCATCTCAGGTTCATGAGTCCAAGTCACGCATTGGGCTTCTGGCTGGGCATGGACCCTGCTTAAAAAAAAATGCACTAGATGGAATAAATAGTAAGCTAGAGGAAGCAAAAAATGAATTAGCAACCTCGAGGACAGAGTAATGGAAAGTAATCAAGCTGGACAGGTGAGAGAAAAAAAATTACGCAAAATGAGAACAGACTTAGGAAACCCTGCAACTTCATCAAGCATAACATTCTCACTACAGGGATCCCAGAAGAAGAAGAGAGGGGAAAGGGGGCAGAAAATGTATTTGAATAAATAACAGCTGAAAACTTCCCTAATCTGAGGAAGGAAATAGATAACCAGATCCAGGAAAACATAAATCCCCCAACAAGATCAACCCTAGGAAGTCCAAACCAACATACATAGTAAATAAAATGGCAAAAAGTAGTGACAAAGAGAAAATTTTAAAAGCATCAAGAGAAAAGAAGACATTTACACACAAGAGGACACCACATAAGGCTATCAGCAGACTTTTCAGCAGAAACTTTGCAGGCAGAAGAAGGTGGCATGATATAGTCAAAGTGCTGAAAGGAAAAAAAATCTGCAGCCAAGAATAATCTATCCAGCAAGCCTATCATTCAGAATAGAAGGAGAGATAAATAGTTTCCCAGACAACAAAAGTTAGGGGAGTTCATGACCACTACACGAACCCAACAAGAAATGGTAAAGGGGACTCTTTGAGTGGAAAGGAAAGACCATAAGTAAAAGTAAAAAAAGTAGGAACCACAAAAGCAGTAAAATTTCTGTAAAAATCAGTCAAGGGACTCACAAATTAAAAGAATATAAAATATGACTCCATATACATAAAACACAGCAGGGGAGAGAGTAAAGAATGGGTTCAAACTCAGGTGACCATCAACTTAATATAGACTGATATATACAGAAGATGTTATATACAAACCTGATGGTAACCACAATTAAAAAACAGTAATAGATATACAAAAGATAAAGAAAAGGAATCCAAGTATATCACTAAAGAAAGCCAGCAAACCATGAGAGAAGAGAGCAAGAGAAGAAAGAAACAGAGAAGAACTATAAAAACAACCACACAAGTAAC
This sequence comes from Ursus arctos, assembly GCF_023065955.2. Classification (NCBI taxonomy): domain Eukaryota; kingdom Metazoa; phylum Chordata; class Mammalia; order Carnivora; family Ursidae; genus Ursus; species Ursus arctos. The sequence continues at coordinate 54,157,073 of NW_026623078.1, read as the reverse complement.
CAAATATCAATAAATACATATCATTAATTACTTTGAATGTAAATGAACTAAACACTCCAATCAAAAGACATAGGGGGATGGAATGGATAAAAAAACAAGACCCATCTATATGCTGCCTATGAGAGACTCATTTCTAACCTAAAGACACAGGCAGATTGAAAGTGAAGGGATGGAAAAGCATTTATCACACAAACAGATGTAAAAAGAAAGCTGTGGCATAACGTACTTATACTGGACAAAATAGACTTTAAAACAGAGACTGTAACAAAAGACAAAAAAGGACACTATATTATCATAAAAGGGACAATCCAACAAGAAGATGTAACAATTGTAAATATTTATGCACCCAACATGGGAGCACTCAACTACATAAAACAGTTCATAACAAACATAAAGGAACTAATCAATAGTAATACAATAACGGTAGGAGACTTTAACACCCCAGTTACATCAATGGACAGATCACTCAAACAGAAAATCCACAAGGAAACAGTGACTTTGAATGACACAGATATATTCAGAACAGTCCTTCCTAAGACGGCAGGATATATATTCTTTTCAAGTGCACATGAAATATTCTCCAGAACAGATCATGTATTAGGCCACAAAACAAGTCTCAACCAATTCAAAAAGATCAAAGTCATACAAAGCATCTTTTCTGACCACAATGCTATGAAACTAGAAAGCAACCACAAGAAAAAGTCTGGAAAGAACACATATACATTAAATAACATGCTACTAAACAACATATGGATCAACCAAGAAATCAAAGAAGAAATAAAAATTTACATGGACAGAAATGAAAATGAAAACACAATGTTCCAAAATCTCTGAGATGCAGCAAAAGTCGTTCTAAGAGGGAAGTTTATAGCAATAGTGGCCTACCTCAAGAAGCAAGAAAAATCTCAAATAAACAACCTAACCTTACACCTAGAGGAACTAGAAAAAGAACAAACAAAACTCAAAACCAACAGAAGAAAGAGAATAATAAAGATTAGAGCAGAAATAGATGAACTTAAAAAAACCCAATAGAACAGATCAATGAAACCAGGAGCTGGTTCTTTGAAAAGATCAACAACAACAACAACAAAAAAAACAAAAAAACAACAACAACAACAAAAAAAAAACAAAAAGAGAGAGAGAGAGAGGACTCAAATAACCAAATCAGAAATGAAAGAGAAGAAACAACAATCAACACCACAGAAATACAAAGGATTGTAAGAAAATGTGAAAAAGTATATGTCAACAAATTGGACAACCTAGAAGAAAAGGATAAATTCCTAGAAACATATAAACTCCCAATATTGAATCAGGAAGAAATAGAAAATTTGAACAGACCAATTACCAGCCATCAAATTGAATGGGTAATCAAAACACTCCCAACAAACGAAAGTCCAGGACCAGACAGCTTCACAGATGAATTCTAACAACATTTAAAGAAGAGTTAATACATATTCTTCTCAAACTTTTACAAAAAAATAGAAGAGGAAGGAAAACTTCCAAATTCATTCTACGAGGCCAGCATTACCCTGATACCAAAACCAGGTAAAGATATCACACACACACACACAAAAGACAACTACAGGTCAATATTTTTGATGAACATAGACACAAAAATCCTTAACAAAATAATAGTGAATCGAATCCAACAATACATTATAAAGATCATTCACCACGCTCAAGTGGGATTTATTCCTGGATGCTAGGGTGCTTCAATATTCACAAATCAATCAACATGATGCATCACATCAATAAGAGAAATGATAAAAACCATAAGATCATTTCAATAGATGCAGAAAAAGCATTTGACAAAGTACAACACCCATTCGTGCCAAAAACCTTCAACAAAGTAGGTTCAGAGGGAATATACATCAACATAATAAAGGTCTTATATCAAAAACTCAGAGCTAACATCATACTCAATTGGGAAAAACTGAGAATTTTTCCCCTGAGGTCAGGAACAAGACAAGGATGTCCACTCTCAGCACTTTTATTCAATATAGTCCTAGCCACAGCACTCAGAAAACAAAAAGAAATGAAAGGCATTCAAACTGGTAAGGAAGAAGTAAAATTTTCACTATTTGCAGATAACATGACATTATACATAGGAGATCCTAAAGACCCCACCAAAAAACTACTAGAACTGTTAAATTAATTCAGCAAGGTTGCAGGATACATAATCAATGTACAGAAATCCGATGCATTTCTATACACTAATAATGAAGCAGTAGAAAGAGAAGTTAAGAAAATAATCCCATCTACAATTTCACCAAAAATAATAAAATACCCAGGAATAAACTTAACCAAAGAAATGAGAGACCTGTACTCTGAAAACTGTAAAACGCAGGTGAAAAAAATTGAAGGTGACACAAACAAATGGAAAGATATTTCATGTTTGTGGATTGGAAGAACAAATATTGTTAAAATGTCTATACTACCCAAAGCAATCTACACATTTAATGCAATCCCAATCAAATAGCATTTTTCACAGACCTAAAACAAATAATTCTAAAATTTGTATGGAACCACAGAAGACCCTGAATAACCAAAGCAATCTTGAAAAAGAAAACAAAACTGGAGGTATCACAATTCCAGACTTCAGGCTATATTACAAGGCTGTCCTAATCAAAACAGTATGATACTGGCACAAAAATAGACACATAGATCAATGGAAAGGAAAAGAAAGCCCAAAAATAAACCCATAATTATAAGGTCAATTAATCTTTGACAAAAAAGGCAAGAATACATAATGGGGAAAAGACAGTCTCTTCAACAAATGGTGTTAGCAAAACTGGACAGCAACATGCAAAAGAATGAAACTGAACCACTTTCTTATACCAAACAAAAATAAAGTCAAAATGGATGAAAGAACTAAAATGTGAGACCTGAAACCATAAAAATCCTAGAAGAGAGCACAGGCAGTAATTTCTCTGACATCAGCTATAACAACATCTTTCTAGATATGTCTCTTGAGGCTAAAGAAATAAAAGCAAAGGGGGCGCCTGGGTGGCATAGCGGTTAAGCGTCTGCCTTCGGCTCAGGGCGTGATCCCGGCGTTATGGGATCGAGCCCCACATCAGGCTCCTCTGCTGTGAGCCTGCTTCTTCCTCTCCCACTCCCCCTGCTTGTGTTCCCTCTCTCGCTGGCTGTCTCTATCTCTGTCAAATAAATAAATAAAAATCTTTAAAAAAAAAGAAATAAAAGCAAAGGTAAACTATTGGGACTACATCAAAATAAAAAGCTTCTACACAGCAAAGGAAATAATCAACAAAACTAAAAGGTAACCTACTGAATGGGACAATATGCTTGCAAATGATGTATCCAATAAAGGATTAGTATCCAAAATATGTAAAACAACTGATACAACTCAACACCAAAAAACCAAATAATCCAATCAAGAAATGGGCAGAAGACATGAACGGACATTTCTCCAAAGAAGACATACAGATGGCCAAAAGCCACATGAAAAGATGCTCAACATCATTCACCATCAGGGAAATGCAAATCAAAACCACAATGAGATATCACCTCACACCTGTCAGAATGGCTAAAATTAAACACACAAGAAAGAACAAGTGTTGGTGAAGATGTGGAGAAAATGGAACCCTCTTGCACTGTTGGTAGGAATGCAAACTGGTGCGGTCATGGTGGAAGACAGTATGGAGGTTTCTCAAAAAATAAAAAACAGAACTACACTATGATCCAGTAATTGTACTACTGGGTATTTAACCAAAGAATGCAAAAACACTAATCTGAAGGAATATATGCACCCCTTTGTTTACTGCAGCATTACTTACAATTGCCAAATTATGGAAAGAGCCTAAGTGTGCATCGATAGATGAATGGATAAAGATGTGGTAGATACATAATGGAATATTTTTCAGCCATAAAAATAAATGAAATCTTGCCATTTGCAACAACATGGATGGAACTAGAGAGTATAATGCTAAACGAAATAAGCCTGTCAGTGAAAGACAAATACCATATAATTTTACTCATATGTGGAATTTAAGAAACAAAACAAAGGAATAAAGAAAGAAAAAAAAGACACCCCTCCCCCCCCCAGAAAACCCAGATCTTAACTATAGAGAACAGATGGTTATTAGAAAAGAGGTGGGTTGGGGGATGGGTGAAACAGGTGATGAGGATGCAAGAGCGCACTTATCTTGATGAGCGCTGAGTAATATACTGAATTGCCGGATCACTACCTTGTACACCTGAAACCAATATAACACTATAGAATTACTACACTGGAATTAAAATTTAAAAAATAAAAATGTGACACGATACCGAGCAACTGAAGGAATGTAAGAAATGAAAGAAAAAAGAATGAGGACTTTCTAGGAATGTGACCAACTAAGTATCTCCTACCAAAAAACACTCAGGTTCTGGAGAAACTGCAACAGATACGCTTAAAAATGCATTGCTGAGCACTGTATACAGCTGATAAAGTAGCATAAAATATATAAAGTAAGAACCAATGAAACTGCAAGGAGAAATGTAGAATTCCATGACCTTAATGGGAAAAGTCAATGCATATTTCCTGGTAAATGAAAGGGCAAACATGGAAAAAATTAATAAGTAAATATGAGATGTGATTACAACACTACAATTAACAAGTCTGATTTAAAGGGCACATACAGAACCCACACCCAACAATTAGAGAGCAAGAGCTTTCAAGGACGTTGGACCAGTGGAGAGCCCACCCTGTCCCGAGGGGGCGAAGAGACTGGGCAACACCGGGCCTCCGCAGGCGGCGGACCATATCGCCCTTACATGAATGACGCTGAGACCGACCCCTTGCTGCCTCACAGGAGCTTGTTAGAGAAAGACCGCAGAGAACTTCTCTCCGTTTTCTCTATCCTAAGCGGGAGAATGCCCCGACCGTGCGAGTATCCACTCTGAAGCTGAGGTGGAAGGAGAAGCCCGGGCAACTAGTAGCATTTATTTCCTTATTTACTGTCCAAACAAGCCTCGTTCCTAAAATTTCTGAGTGTCTGTTAATCAGGCCCTATGGTGGAAAGAACGAAAATACACTGTGTTTAATTCGAACTCAGGAGTCATTCAGTAATAGCTAGGGTAAACAGACGGTCGGCATTTAAGAACGCTTCACTGTCCAGTTTAAGGGCAGGCAGCATGAAAGTGACACATGTCCTTTTGCTATGTTAAAATAACTTCCTTACAGGGCAAATTTATGGCAAGTCCCATCCTTTGCTTAATTCTCCTAGAATCCAGTACTGGTTAACCCAATAATGTTGGGGTGCATGCAACGAGCAGACAATAGATCAGATGGTGAAGCCTCAAATACCTCCAGAGGCCAGGCTGGTAAATTCAGAAGGGACAAGACAGCAGGAACAGCTGGGGGCGGCTGCCATTTGACCCCGGCAGACTGCTCTTTGAAAACGGGGGCACAGGCTTGTCAGATACATCCACTCTTCACAAGAAAACAGAATCTAGATTTTTATATAAAATCTCCAAATTTTTAACTTTGGCACTTTAATATAAACATTTCAATAAGGTACGGGACAAATAAAACATGTCTTCAGGTCAGATCCAGTGTGGACTTCCAAGTTCTGCTGCAAACTGATTGACAAGAAGAATTTTAGACTTGGAAGGGACTTGAGTGGACTTCTTAGTCTATTACTTTCTAAATTTGTGTGTGTATTTTGCCAAGGAAGATTTTCTTTAAATAAGAGATTACAAAGAAGCCCAATATATTAAATAAATAAAAGCACAGCTGCTCCGGCTGAAAGGGAAGCCCTCCCTCGGAGAGACCTCTCACTGCTCCCCTTCCCCGCCAGTGACCTCAAAGCACTTCCAGAGATCATAGTCTGAAAACCACTGACCTAATCCAGACCTTCAGGTTCAAAGTGAGAAAACAGAATCCAACTGCTTATTGAAGTTGTTACGAAATCCCCAAATCTAATCTGAATGAGAATTTCAGCGCCCTTACTCCTGCTAATGCTACTTTTACCAACACTAGAGGTACTGATAATAAATCAGAGTTGCACTTGCCATAAACTAGGCACTGTGGTTTTTCACGTGCCAATTCTTTTACAGCAATCCTGTGCGAGGGATGTTCTTATCTCCGCCCTGCAGATGAGGACACCAAGGTTCTATGAGCAACTTTCATGGAGTGTCCTAAGTAGTAAGTGGCAACCAGGATGTGAACTTGGATCCGTCCGATTCCAGAGTATGTCCTCTTTAACCCTGACACTATGCTACCACCCAACTCTCTCTGAAAACTACCCTTCCCCAAAACACAAGACGGGCAAGAAGGCCAATAAGGATGAAAGGGAAAACAGATATCAAAAGAGGGCGGGTAAACTTATACATGAAACAAAAGTCTTCAGTTTGAAAGATAAATGTTCACAGGACACATAATCAAAGAGTATAAAACCTCAAACTGTGTTAATCACATTTCAGATGATACACGTACCTCCTGATGGAGGTGGTTTTTTTAAACAGATAGTTATAGAACAAATAAGAGCACTTCAAATAATGGGTAGTCAGCCTGTTACTGAACTCATCCCAATCGGGTAAAAACAGAACAAACAGAATGAGCATATTTCCCCAGTCATTTGAACCAAAAAACTTGATAGGAATCGCTTATGGTTTTCCACAAAATGTCCTGAGTTTCTCAGAAACCAAACCCTGAGGTGGAAAACTACGGGCTTGGCTCATTGTGACATTACTTATGTCCATAATACTACCCTCTGAATTCCATCGTATCAGTAAACTAGTATTTCTATTTAGCAGGACAAGTGCTGTGTAACTATGTGAACTGAGCAAGGATTCAAACTTCCTAGTCTCGTCAGTCTGCTCCCTTTCTTCCCCCCTTGGTGACATACCTCCTTCAAGTCTCTGAAGTAACCCAGGGCCTTCACGGTCTCACTCGTGAATTTCTGCTTTTCAAATTTCATTCTCAAAGAAGGCTCCGAAACTCATCCAGTAACTAACCACGACATCAAATATCAATGCTTTTGAGATTCTACTATTCAATAGTAACTAAAACAGTCCAGTTGATGATAGTCTTAACACTCAGAAGTAAAAGGTAGCCTCCTTAAGGAAATGGTTAGCTCCTGGCAGAAATCCTGTGGTAGTTACTATTACTACTAGCAGGGATGAGGAAGAAGAGCACCATTAAGAAGGCAACTGAGGCCTCCATTCTAAAATATAACCAGAGTCACATTATGATAAATAGACCATAAGAATCAAACATGCAAAGTATTTTATATAATACTGTGTCAGAAAAAATGCCAGCATTCTGCTTCCCGCTCCAACAGTGCCATAACTAACCACTAGTGTCACCGCGGGCAGATCACTTCCTGTGTTGGAGCCTCAGACCATCCGTCAGTAAAATGAGAGTGATGAACTGCCGGATAATATCTAAGGACATTTTATGACTCAAAAAGTTTATGAAGAAGGTAACAAAGACTTGAGTAGCAGAGCTGGACATAAATTTCAAAACAACTGTAGGTACTACAGTGAAATTTTCTCCTTCATAGGTAATCCTGTCTTGCGCTGAGCTCTGGAGCGAATGCTTATCATTTCCGTCAGCCCAGCAGCCCTATTTGGGAATCCCGAAGTAGGTGAGATGCTACAGAAGCGTAGGGTGAGATGCAGGGGTGCAACCTGCCAATGAACACAGAGGCACGTAATCTAAGCGTGGCCATTTGGGTGCTCCAAGGACTGTGATTCTTGGGGAGAAGGCTATGTGAAAGAACCGATCCAGTCAGATTATTTAAGGCATGGATAAAGCCCACAGTGTCAAAGTAAGTATCCAGGGACAATGGTCTAGGAAGCGTCAAGTGTCCTTGGCACTCGTGACAGACTGATGCTATGGCATGATCTTAGCTGTGTCCTGGTTCCCTTTACTCCTCTCTCTATTATGAACCTGGCTCTCCAGTCTCCCCAGTGATTCAAGAAGCTACCCAATATCCATCCATTTTCTGCTTAAGTTAGTCAAAGTTGGTTTCTACTGTTTGCAACCAAGAAAACTGACTGGTACAGCAATTATATGAAGAATGGGTTGTAAGTGACCTCAGTGAAACAGGAGGAATCCTAGAACTGGTGTTCTGGCCTAACTGGGGCCAAAAGCAGTGAACACTCTGGCAACCCATGGTATATAGCAGAAAACCAGCTAACCGCATTATCCTTGTAATCACTTAGATTCCAGAATGTCTTAGAATGGCATGCCCCGTAAAGGGAAGGCTGAGTGTCTGCGGCCAGAGAAGTCAAAAATCGTATGGAAAGCATGAGGTATTCAAGGACCGTGGGCTGAGGTGAGTGCTTCTAGTGGCACTGTTTAGCTTAGGAAAGAGTGACAAATGGCATCCCTCAATTCTTGGTTCAAGGAGTAGAATGAAATATAAGGATTAAAAGGACTTAAGGTTTAAGAAGTTGAAAACCAAATGCACAGTTTGATCCTGCAGGTTGCCAAATTGTATCAGTTAAATTTTGCTTCCCTTTCACATAAGAGAGCGAGAGATACTGTGATCTGGAAGCAGCGGGAGCCGCAGATCTGAAGCAGATACAAGACAAGGTTCAGAGTACTCACACAGTGCTCTCTGAACCTGAATACCTCAAAGCAGACCCTTGTCCCTTGTCTGTTGGGGCAGGTGCTCCTCATCTGCAAAATTTACTTTATAAGAAGAAAATAAATAGCCTCATACCACATCCCAACCACTCTTCAGTGTCTCAACCTGTAAGCAGAGTTCTACCCCAGCATGCCCTGGGAGGGTCAAGCTAAAATCAAATCTGGAAAAGAGGAATACACATTACTTGTAAGACACTGTTCACTATATTGGTTTCTGAGTGTGCTGGATTAAGGAGTAAAGAACAGAATTTTAGACAGGGCTGATACAATTTTAGACAGGGCTGATATGGGTGTATTCATTCTAGATTCAATGCGCTAGTTTCAGAAACTGGGCTTCTGGAGGTCAGATGATAAATGGGCTCATGACAGGGGCTTGGTGGGACTCCAATCCATTGTAATTTCCCAAGTCCAGGCATACTTCAAATAGCTGTATTTAGCAATAGCACGATCACCACACAGCTTCCTGGATAAACATTATTATGGTAGAAGGGGCCAAATGAAAGCCATTAGAAATCTCCCTCTACCATGGTAGAACATCAAAAGCAATACTACAAGCCAAGGGGGGCACTTTCAGAGGCTAATAACACCACTGAAAACATAGTGTAATTCTTAGCACCTGTCCATTTTAACTTTCCAGCACAACCAAATATGTTATTAATAGATTGTCTCAAGCAACCTTAATCAAATGGCTAAGATGCTTTTCCAGACGTGGTCTCTATTGGAGCAAATCAGTACCACCTTGGCACCTCATATGCAGGCCAATGCTAATCTGGTCAACACTTGTTGCTTCCAAAAGCCATTTACTCTCATCTAGGAAGGATGGCAACACATCTTTCCCAACTTGTCTTAGCGCAGTGGTTCTCAGAGTGGTCCCTGAGTAAGCCTCGGCAGCATCCGGAGGGAACATGTTAGCAATGCAAACTCTCCATCCCACCCCAGACCTACAGACTCAGGAATTCTCCAGGTGGGGGCGAGGATCTGTGTTTTAACAGGCCCTTCAGGTGGTTCTCATGCACACCAAAATTTGAGAAGCACCACGTTAGAGTAACATCAGCTCTTCAGCTCTGTGTCTCAATTTCTACATCAGAGACTCTAAACGTATCGCTGCTTCATAGGACAGCACACTGGCCCCCATGTGTAGGACATAAAGCTGCCACAGATATATTCCAATGAGGAGATTAACCTTAAATAAATAATGGTTTTGCTAATAGTTCCCGGTAAAGACTAGACACAACTATGGGACAGCTACACATAACCACCTGAAGCCACCTCTCACGACCTGGGTCTTAGCTGACTCACCTACTCATGACATCAGGTGGACTCCATAGCACTCCAGCTTCAAGTGGCCTGACAGGGACTAAAGACATGGGAAAGCAGCACGAGTACGCGTACACTCTCAGAATGCCTGCTTCTGCCCTATTTCCATCTTTTCCTTAAAACACACCCGCTAGCTTCCCACGCGATGACTTGACAACGGAAGGCATCATAATGTAAGCCTGGATCTGCTGGCACTGTAAGAGCCTGAAGAGGAAATCTGGGTTAGAATTCTACTAGAGAGTGATCAAAAGAAGAAAGATTTTTTGATTTTTTAAAAATATATAAAGTTACCCCGAAGCAGAGTGGTTCTGTGCCTTGACTCCCTTAGTACCAAACTAAAAGACAGAGGATGTATAGCATTTGTCACTTTGCTGAAACATGAATCCCACACGGAAGCAAGGAAGCGGCACTTTACTACTGAACAAGACCGAGTGCTGCGAAACATCTGAATCTCAGCTCAGGATCTGTGCTTTCTACTCACGGGGACATACACAGTAATTCCCAAGACGTGATAAAAGCTTTATTCCTTATTTTAAAAAAGCACCCAAACAAAGTCAACTTCTAGTGATGGTAATGAAAATTGGGGGAAAGTGAAGAAGTCTAAAAAATGAGACAAAAAAAGTGATAGGCCTTAGCTAGATAACAGAGTCACTAAAGATCTAAAGGGGTCCTTATTTTTTTTTTTTTAAGATTTTATTTATTTATTTGAGAGAGAGAGAGAGAGCGCGTGCGTGAGAGCACAAGTGGCGGAGAGGGAGAAGCACGCTGCCCACCGAGCAGGTTGCCTGGTGTGGGACTCGATCCCAGGACCCGGGTTCATGACCTGAGCTGAAGGCAGACGTTTAACCGACTGAGCCACCCAGGCATACCTAAAGGGGTTCTTATATGTTTATACCTCACAGAGAAAATACTGTTAAAGTGGCTACAGAGATCTCAAGTAAATTCTATGAGAATGTTAACAGAAACTATGTAAGAAAGTGATGCAAACCTTGTCACTTATTTTCATGAACGTGACCAATATCAGACAAGTGAGCTTCTTTAAATAATACGAGTATTATTATTACAAGTATTATTAAATAATTATTAAATAATAAAAGTATTACATAATACAAGTATTCCAGAGCCTGGAATACAAGAGAAGAAAAAGCAAGAATTTGCATTATTTCCACAATGGAATACTTATTTTTAGTTCTTAGCAGGCAGCATTATAAATTTTAAATTATTTCTCCAAAAGATTGTTTATTTTGGAGATTAGACAAATATACACAATAACTGGTTGAAACTACAAAAGAATCTTTCCAGTGAAGAGTCAGCTTTAATTTAAAACCTGTAACTGGGAAAAACTCTAATTCCAGGGAAACTACACATTTAGGTATACGACAAATATTAATGAATACATGACAAATATACAAACCAGAGTAATAAGGCTTCATTATCTACACGTCACATTCTCAAGGAAAGGAAATAACAACAACACAACAGTCCTCTCACAGTCTGAAAGAACTATGCCTCTTTGTGGACAAGCTCTCCTGAGGGCATGACGAGTAATGTCCTAGACTGTTCAACATCAAGGAATGGCCCTGTAAGGTGTGCCTATCAGCAGAGCTTCCCAGGAGAAGTACTGTTCTCTGTTCACATACACGTCTGATTCTGCAGACGCAGAAATAGTCATGGTACTTTCTTACTACTGATGTGGGAAACAAAGATAAAAGGAAAATTAAATTTCCTTACTACATACAGCCCACTGACAAGTCCTTGAAACAGGCAGAGTGACATTCCTCCAGGAAATTAGCTGCCTCAACGTTAATACTTTGCTAAGGGCAAAAGGCAATCTTAGCCTGACCCCCAGGATCCTGTAAGTCTACTTTAACATATAAACATTTCTTTGGAAACTTCCTTTTCTCTACCCACCCCAAGATACATGTTGGCAATCATCCTCCAAGCATATGACCTGCTGATATACATCTGAAAAGTCTCATGACTGAGTTTTTATTGAACGGTAATAAATGACCTTTTCCTAACAACAGCTAGCCCCTCAGGATCCTGGAAACCTGGTTTCCAAAATACCTGGGAGGCTTAGGCTATCCCTAACCCCCTCTCAACTTGAAAGTATATAATGGGACCTCAGGACCCCAGTGCAGCTCTTTCTGCCCACGGGTCCTGTCCTCATGCTTTAATAAAACCACCTTTTCCATCAAAGACATCTCAAGAATTCTTTCTTGGCCCACAGCTCTGAACCCTAACAACTTTCCTACATCACTACGTAACACAGCATCACAAAGGAAGGTAAGTTTGTGAGTTCTACATTTAAAACACAACAGTAGCCACTATACACACACTGACTTGGAACACATTTCATATCTGTTTCATTTTGAATGACTCAACAACTTACTTTCAGAATAGTTACAGCTATTTTCAGAAAGTCTTTCCTGAAAAACAGAAGTTAGTCACACTAAACATTTTCTTTCCTTCCATATGGGGATATAAGAGTAAATAAAGAGGAAATGAAGGGGGTCCACTAGGCTCTTCTAAAAGCAGGAAAGTGAAAATGTTTACAAAACTACTGCCCAGCAGAAATAGGTTTTTTTTCCTGAGAAGTTTGTTTATACAGTTTTTCTCCACTCCTTTATTTTTAATTGGATAGAGAGACATTTTAGTGGTGCATGTGAACAGGTGGAAAGGAAAGGGGGTTTTTTGGCTTACTTCCCTTTAGACTGTTCGAAAGTGGCACGACCACATGCTGTTCCAAACACAATACATGACTTTGCTTTTGCCTAGACCTCAACGAAGGCAATTCAAAAAGAAAAATACAATATTCCTGTTTCCATTTTTCCGAGATCAGTCTCAGCTCTTTCTGGACGAAATCAGTCTCTCAAGGGACATCAACCTCACAATTTGGGAAACAATGCTCTCGATATGAAACAAAAAGGAACACAATGGAAAGCCAGCAGCCATTTGTTTTTCTACTTGGGAGAGTTAGGCTGTACAACATCCTTTTCATTACCAAGCCAAGTTACTATTCAGAATTGTAAATTAACTCTTTGAAATACAAATGACTTCAGCTTCAGATAATAAAAGAAAAAAACTTAAGTCCCCCATTTCAAGCAATCTCTGAAACAAGACTGAAGAACCAGAATATCCCAGTCAGTGTCTGTGATAAATTTGGCCTAAAAAAAATTTATGTGGAAAGTAAATAATATCTAGCTCAGGTAACATATTGACAAGAATGAACAATAATGGTTACTTATTACATACTCTGTGTGTATAATCCTTAAGAACACTTTCAAATACCTAAAGCCAGGTCCAGCAAACTACAGCCTGTGGGCCAAAAAACAGCCCACTGCCTGTTTTGGTAAATAAAGTTTTACTGAGAACACATCCACACTCATTTGTGTACATATTGTTTATGGCTGTTTTGTGACAATTGCAGAGTGGAATAGCTGTGACAGAGCCTGTATGGTTTGCAAAGCCAAAAATATGTATTTGTCCCTTTCAGAAAATTTGCGTCCCTTGCTCTAAACCAATGGGTCTCAAACTTTAACATTCGTAAGAAACACTTTGTTTGAACAGCCTCCTGTGTTTGATCACAGATCGTGATTCATTAGGTTGGGACGGGGTCCATGAATGTGCATTTTCAACAAGCTCACAGGCTGCTGGTCTATGAACTGAACTTCGAGAGCCACTGCTCTCAACCATCTCCTGTAATCACAGGTGAGCCATGACAACAGATGCTATAGATTCTAGGACTATAAAACAGGATAGCCCTCAACAAAATGAAAACTAAGGCGTAAAAGAGGAGTGAGATCTGTTGACATACGGTATTCTTGGTAGCTAAGAAAGCACAACTGGTTGCCATAATCAGCTGATAATTCTACAGCCCCTCATCCTAACATTAATTCATAGAGAACACTGGAAACTCAACAGGGACCAGCAGGAACCGAAGGCAGCTGGGTCGGAAGTGTAAAATCCAATCTGTTCTTTAGAGAAGTTATAAAACGCTTTTTTTTTTTTTTTTTAGTAAAAGCTAGGCTATATGCAGTTATGATTTAGTATTTGACTAGACTATAGTCCAATGTTTGAAAAAAAAACTATGTGGTTTATAATACAATGCACCAATCAAAGGACGAAATTCTTTCACTCCATATAAATATAAATGGTTAAAGAGAAAAATCTTTTTTTAAAGATATATTTATTTATTTGAGAGACAGCATGAGCAGGGGGAGGGGCGGAGAGGGGGGAGACAAGTAGACTCCCTGCTGAGCAGGGAGCCCTGCATGGGGCTCTATCCCAGGACACTGAGATCATGACCTGAGTTGAAACCAAGAATCAGATGCTTAAATGACTGAGCCACCCAGGTGCCCCCAAAATAAGATTCTTTAAATAAATGCTAAGAAACATGTATCATGCTAATATGGGGAAGAATATAGAAGATGTCAACTAATACCCTTCATTAGAACTAGGCTCAGGTAGAACCAAAGTGGGAGATATGCAAACCACCTAAAAATATCAGAGTTTCTTTCACTTGGATACTGCAGACGATAGAGGTGGAAGGTATAGATTTGGAGGGAAAATTCTCTTTGCTGATTTCCTAGAACAGGAAACACCACCGTTTTCTTTTTTCAGCTTTTACTGTGCATCTACGGGGCTCCCAGGCACTGTACTAAGCGTTAGGAAAACAATGAATAAACACCATCCTTACTCCTAGCACCTTTGCAATCTAGTGAGAGCCACATCAGTAACTGCAATACAGCATAATAAGCGTAAGAACCATTGTATATTTTCAGTGCTAACAGAGTGTAGAAACTGAGTTACATATGCTTGGGGGAAAGGTGAAAGAAGGCTTCACCGAGCACAGAGTCCTGCAGAAACGGAGCAGGTGAAGGGTAGGTAGAGAGCCTAGGAAGTGATGGATACAAGGTGTACAAAGGTACAGAAGTGAGAGAGAGTAATATGGATGTGAGTTCTACCAACAGGTCAGTTTGGCTGAAGCAGAGTGTGTAACTTCTGAAGGGACAAGAGGGGAAGCTGGACAGGAAGGCAGGGTCCCATATGAAGAACCTTGGGTAACATGCTAGAGTCAGATCTGTTCTTCTAGCTCTGAGGAAAGGTGAAGAATATTACCCCCAAAGTGGACCGTGTGCATTTGCGTTTTAATAAAATCACTTTGACACCACCAGGGAGGAGCAATTGGTGAAAAGTGTGGGGAGACTTTGTATTCACAGCACAGATGAGAAGGAGAAAGAGAGGTAGGTCTGAAGAGAGGTTAAAAAGAAAAAAAAAGAAAACCAAAATTCCCAGCTTAATTTTTATAGAAATGAAATTTGCAAAGAAGCAAAAGACCGAAATTAACATTCTGAATCTTAGGAAATATTTTCTTTTTTATCCAACAAGGTCAAAGGCTAAAAAAAACCACTTAGAGATGACATTATGGTCCTTGTTGACAGAGAAGAGTCTGTCAGATTCTAGTGCTCAGGCCTCGGACAAATCACAACTTCTCTGAGCTTCAGTTTCTTCACCTATATGATGAAGGGTTCAGGGGCTCTTAACCTGGGCTATAAACAGAAGTACATTTCAATATAATTGGTTTCCTTTGTAACGTTACTCATCTTAATTCAGTTTTAAAACACTCTCTCATTCTAAGAAGAGATTAAGAAACTATGCCTGATATTTAGTGTCACAACTCTCAAATTATAGGACTGTGCATTCATTATAGGAACTAAGAATGTCACTGGCTAAGGACAAAGAAAGACGGGGCAATAGTAAAGGTACTATATCACGGACCAAAAAAAAAAAAAAAGAATACACTGGGATTTACAGTCTGACGAAGGTTGATACTACTTTCCCTTTCTTCTTCTGTAGGTTAATGCTATATTAAACAACTTCTTGATGACTTCCTTCTCTTATATCCTTAAATTTACTGAAGTATGATTCATAGAAAAAACAGTAAAGTCTATGAGAAAGCTTAGCATATGAGGAAGATTATATATATAATGAGGCTGCGGGCGTTAGCAACCAAATGAAGGTGGTGAGAGCAAAAATGCCTGCTCGATAATGTCCAGACACAAAACTACCCGGGGAAAGAAAAGCAGCTAGGTAAATAAAAAACTTCTTCTTTTAATCAGAAACAATTGGTTTTAAAAAGACATGTGGAACAAAAAGTAGTTCTTATCATCTTGAAATTACAGGATTTAATAGCAGGGATGCACCTCCCCCTGCTCTCTTCAAAGGTCCTGTATGATAATGAACTCCAAATGATGCGGCTTTGTAAGGCCAATGTTATCATTCAAACGTATGTAGCTACTATACAGAAAAGAAATCAGATTTCAGAACAAACACATTTTTAAGAACTCTATAAGGCGTGACTTATAAAACATGTTATCAGAGAAAATATGAATGATATAATTATTCCTTGAAGTCACTCCTATTACGTACTTTATTTTGATCAGATTAAACCATCAAAATGGTTCTGATTAATCAATGAAAGCATCACTGCATCATCTGCTCAGTGTTCAAAATGATATTTTGCATTGGTTTGAAAAACCACAGAAAGATTACCATAAGGTAATGTGTATTATCCTTTTAAAGGTCATCTACATAATATTTAAAAGCTCTGTATTGAGACCTGAATCTACCAATGAGGTAGTCAAAAAACTCTTCAACTAAACTACAGTGGAAGACTTCTGAATGCACAAAACCAAATCTAATCACTTTTTAAATCAGTGCCTATATTAAAATTGTAGGAGTTGCATCTCTTCGCAACATTCTGAGGGAAAAAAGCCTTTACCATCTCTGGACACTTCTTCTGGAGCAAAACTACAAAAATATTTGTCTTCTTTCCTTCATGAGACTTATCAACCTCACAGATCTGTACAGGAGGGCAGGCTCCCGTCTCTACAGGTAATTCTTTCTTCCCACACATCCCTGGCAATCTGCATATCTCTACACCAGAGGCAGGTAACTGAGACACCTACGGCAATCTTTAGTGTCTATCTGCTCCTCCCCAGATCCGTGGTTTCTTTCAACAGGTATCTTACATCGAGCACTTAAGTGCTACGCTTAAAAAAAAAAAAAAAAGTCACTTTTTAGCGAAACACTACAGCCCCCAAATCTTCCAGTAATTGATTTATTTCAGAAATACTGTGCCAGGTGAACATTACGACTACTTATGAAAATATATGGATGTAATTCAAGCACTTTTAGTCCAGGCAATATGGGATATATGTTTAATGAATTAGGAAAAATTCAGAATTCACATTTCCAGAGGAACTACCATAATTGGTTCAGGAGGGAAGCAAAATATTTGCCAGGTGCAAGATATTTCAAAATCATCACTACAATGCATGTAAAATAAACCCTACCTTAAGCTAATCCACTAACAAGGGCCACAAAACTACACAAAACATAATTTAGGAGGGGAAATTAATTTTCAAAAGGATGTATTCAAAAGATGAAGCTGTGTACAACTTAAAGAAAATCCCTATGTTAAAAAAAAAAAGTCACATTTATAGTTTATTCCAGAGCAGAACATAAACTATTTCTCTATAAATGTATGAAGAAATACTCACCTCCATTTTCACAGCAGCTGTACTCTGGTCATAATGCCTCATCAAATTAGGGAAAAATGTCATGTTGTAGGCCATTTTCATACATCTGGGAACAGTAATTGGTTCACAGGTGAAAAGACTGTGCCCTCTTATGAGGGGTAGAAAACCACACGTCCACAAAAATATCAACATTTCCATTTTCTTCAAATTCCTGGTTTTACCACATGGCTGGGATTAATCGCTCTTTTCATTCTCAGATTTCCATCCAAAAATAAAATGTTCAAATTCCTCTTTCATTATTTTGCCATTTTGAAGGAAGCTCTTTTCCTGAAATGAGTTCTGGGTCAATTACTGTAAAAACAACCAAGAGAGGGCATGTGCAACATTTGTCATAAACTCAAATGCTGACATCAAAGTGCAGAGCTAAAACTTTCACCCTGGGTAACCAGTACTGGAAAAATGACGGAAAATTCCGTCCTTTCGGGATACTCTTCCACCTGCTTTAGCACAGAATACAGAATTTGCTGAGGAAGTCTCAACTCTAGGGAACCCAATGATAGAACGTTTGCGCAGTCTGAACACACGGGGGGCGGGGCAGAGGATCCGTGAAATGGAGAAAAAAAAAATCATGCTAGGTTTAGGAGTAAGTTAAAAAGTATTCGTCCAATCGTCAAATCTAAGGGCCCCTGTGGGATATCTGATTACGCACAAGAAAACTGAGTCCCAGGGAAATTCCTTAAGACCTAATGAGTTCCTAAACTCTTTAAGGGCTCCAAAGAGCCAGTTTCTGACTTTCCTGTTTTTCAAAAGGCCAACTAGAGGGAGACGTCTAGGATTTCTCCTGGAGGAGCGAAATTAGTTCTCACGGGCTGGGGCGAGTAGTGACCCCACCGAAAGGGAACAGGAACACAGCTGGCCTGGGAGGGTGACGGATATCTGGGGAGGAAAGGCTGGGGGCCCTGGGTCGCGACGAACCGCACCCCCACCCCCATGCCCCCGCCCCCGCCGGGTGCCAGGCTTCCAGCGCCTGGCACGGGAACTCGCCCCACACCCCCGCACCTGCCCCGGGCCTGGAGCCCGGCAGCAGCGGTCCGGCCCGGCCCGGCGGCGCGGGGCCCCCGCAGCGTCCTTCAAGAGCTCGCCCCAGCTTCTGCGGAAACTCTGGCCTGCGCGGCCTGTCCCGCCGCCGCCGGCCCCGCACCTGTGGCTCCCAGCCTGCCGCGCACCCCCGGGGCCCGCCCGCTCGCCCCCGGGACCCACCCGGCAGCAGCCGCCCGCCCAGCCGGCCCGAGGAGCCTCACCTCCCTCGGGTCCTCGTCCGGTCTACCGTCCGCCCCCCTTGACCTGAGACGGCGGCTGCGGGAAGCGTCCGGAACTCCAGCTGCCTCCGGAGCGGCCCGGGGAGCGAGGGCTGAGCGATCCCGCGAGACTGCGCCGCCAGGTCGGGCGGGCAGGTCTGGGCTCGCGGCGGCGGCGGCGGCGGACCTGGCCCTCAGCCCGGCCCCGCCTGCGCTGCGGCCCGGGCGGCGCCCCAGGGACCGGTGTGGGGCTGTGGGTCCCGCTGTGCGGCCGGCAAGTCCCCTCCACCTTGCGGTCTGTGCTGGTACCCAACGCACACGAGACGCGGCGCGTCTCCCTGGCCCGGTCCAGAGGCGGGGTTTTGAAGCTCTTGGTGATCCCCTAAATAAAACTGCCTTTAAGAGAACTCACTGCATTTCGGATCTCAGGACACACAAGAATTCTTACAAGGGGGCAGATTTTCTCTGTAAAGTTAATTGTTCAACCGTCCTTAGTTGGAAAGTGGGTAACTTCCTGGATAACTGCCCCACCCCCAAATCCCTTTTGTTAATTCTGGGAGTCCAGCCACCAACGTGAGGGGCAGTTGGCAATGGGATTCCAGCCCTGGCAGGTCCCACAGTTTTATTGACGCAAAACCCTAATAGAAAGGTGAACTACTTTATTTTTAAATTTTTAAAAAAATATTTTTATTTATTTATTTGTCAGAGAGAGAGTGCGCGCACAAGCAGAGGGAGCAGCAGGCAGAGGGAGAAGCAGGCTCCCTGCGGAGCAAGGAGCCCGATGCTGGACTCGATCCCAGGACCCTGGCCTCATGAGCTCAGCCTAGGGCAGAGGATTAACAGACTGAGACTCCCTGGCAACCCAAAAGTTGAACTACTTTAGAAGTCAACCTAGTTTTTAGTGCCAGCCATGCCACACATCATCTCATGTGCTTCACCTATTATTCATCCCTCCTTTCTTCCTAACCAAGACCCAACGACCAGGGATCTTTTTACTCTCGCCATAGTTTCCTCTTTTCTAGAATGTCATATAGTTGGAATTGTAAAATACGTAGTCTTTTCAGATTGGCCTCTTTCACTTAGTGATATTCTTCAATGTCTTCTCATGGCGTGACAGCTCATGTCTTATTAGCATTGAATAAAACTCCATTGTCTGGATGGACCACCAAATATTTATTTATCCATTCACCTACGGAAGGAGGTCTTGGTTGATTCCAAGTTTTGGCAATTGTGACTAAAACTGCTAAACACATGTGTGCGGGTTTTTGTGTTGATGTTTTCAACTCTCTTGGGCAAATACCAAGGAGCCCAATTGCTGGATCATAAGGTAAGACCATGTTTAGTTTTATAAGACACTGCCAAACTGTCTTCCAAAGTGGCTGTACCATTTTGCATTCCCACTAGCAAAGTTTGAGAGTTCCTGTTGCTCGACATTCTCAACGGCATTTGGTGGTATCAGTGTTCCAGAGTTTGGCTATTCTAATAGGAGCGGAGTGGAATCCCATTGTTGGCTGAACTTGCACTTTTCTGATGACATATGACGCGAACATCTTTTCATGCACTATTTACTGTCTGTGTACCTTCTTTGATGAGGTTTCTATTAAGGTCTTTGGCCTATTTTTTAATTGGGTTGCTTGTTTTCTTAGGGTTGGGTTTTAAGGGTCCTTTGTATATTTTGGATAACAATCCTTTATCAGATATATCTTTTGCAAATATTTTCTCCTGGTCTGTGGCTTATCTTCTAATTCTCTTGATACTGTCTTTCACAGAGCAGAAATGTTTAATTTTAATGAAGTCCAGCTCATTGATTATCTCTTCCATGGATCGTGCCTTTGGTGTTGTACAGAAAAAGTTATCACCAAACCCAAGGACTTCCAGACTTTCTCCTATGTTATCTTCTAAGAGTTTTATAGTTTCGTGTTTTACATTTAGGTCTATGATCCATTTTGAGTTAATTTTTGTGAGGATTTTGTGTGAGATTTGTGGCCAGATTCATTGTTTTGCATGTGAATGTCCAGTTGTTCCAGCACCATTTGTTGAAAAGATGCTCTTTGCTCCGTGTGTTGTCTTTGCTCCTTTGTGAAAGATGAGTTGCTATATTTATATGGGTGTATTTCTGGACTCTCTCTCTCCTGTTCATAATGAACAAAGCTGGACCAGGAGGGTGACAGAATGTCTGGGGGAGGAAGACTGTGACCTCCAACACACACACCCTGCCCAGTGCTGGAAGCCCCATACCCTAGCACCTGTCCCTGTGTGGAGCATGTCTATTGGTACCATTTTGCATCAGCATTTGCTCACTTCATGTCTCTGTGCCATATTTTGGTAATTCTCAAATTATTTCAAACTTTTTCATTCCTATTATATCTGGTGATCTGTAATCTAGTTATTATGACTCCCTGATAGCTCAGACCATGGTTAGCATTTTTTAGCAGTATTTTTAAATTAAGGTACGTACATTGTTTCTTTGGACATAATGCTATTGCACGCTTACTAGACTACAGCATAGTGTAAACATAACTTTTATATGTACCAAGAAACCCAAATGTCCACTTGACTTCCTTTATTGCAATAGTTGCTTTACTGCAGTGGTCCGAGTAGCATCTCAGGTGTGCATGTATCCGCTTACATTACCCATCTGTTTCTGCATGCTGTCTGCTTTTTCCTGTAGATGCCTTACATATTAATCATAGTTATTTTAAATTCCTGGCCTGATCATTCCAACATTTCTGTATATCTGAGTCTGGCTCTGGGGCTTGCTCTTCAGACTGAGTCTTTCTGCATTGTAGTATGCCCTGTAACTTTTTGTTGAAAGCCAGACATGACGTACTAGGAAAAAGAACTGCAGTAAATGAGGCTCTAGTGATGTGGTATTAAAGTGGGGGTGGGGGACACCGGGGTGGCTCAGTCGGTCAAGCGTCTGCCTTCGGCTCAGGTCATGGTCTCAGAGTCCTGGGATCGAGTCCCACATCAGGCTCCTTGCTCAGTGGGGAGACTGCTTCTCACTCTCCCTCTGCTGCTCCCCCTGTTTGGGTGATTGGACAATATCGCCAGAGTGGACTGAGTGGGGTTGGGTATTTTCTTCCCCCAAGTCAGTTAGGCCCAATAAAATCCCAATAGGTTAGACTTTGGCAAAATAATGTCCCTGGAAGTCGGGCCTTATTAAGAACAGAATGCTCAGGGGCGACTGGGTGGCTCAGTCGGTTCAGCGTCTGCCTTGACTCAGGTCATGATCCCAGGGTGCTGGGATCGAGTCCTGCGTCAGACTCCCTGCTTCTCCCTCTGCCTGCCACTGCCCTGCTTGTGCGCTCTCTCTCTCTGACAAATAAATAAAATCTTAAAAAAAAAAAAA
Organism: Ursus arctos; assembly: GCF_023065955.2. Lineage (NCBI taxonomy): Eukaryota > Metazoa > Chordata > Mammalia > Carnivora > Ursidae > Ursus > Ursus arctos. The sequence continues at coordinate 54,134,963 of NW_026623078.1, read as the reverse complement.
AAAAGAAGAAGAAGAAGAAGAAACAATGCTCAGGCATATTTCAATACAGTCTCTTTCCTCCTCCTTCCCCTGCCAGAAACATGAGGGGATTTTTCTCCACTAGTCACTGCCAGAACCCAGTAGAGCTTCAGGAAATAAAACAAGTGTGGGGGTTCCCTGAAGACTGGGTCCCGATGGGGTTTTGAACTCTTAGACCTGTCTACCCCGAGTCTCCAGCAAATCATCAGTTAGAGTTCAGGTTTTCCTATCCCCTGCTGGTTCCCCTGGAAGGTTTCTGCTCTGGTAGGTTGTGATTCTCTGTATCTGCCTGTCTCTCCAATTTGGGGGGCATCAGTGGGCTTTATGATCTCAAGTCTCTGAGAGATCTAAGAGAAGTTATTGATTTTCAGTTTATTCAACTTTTCACTAGTTCAGAAGTGATGGCTTCTCAGTTATTTACACGGCAGACCAGAAACTCCAATTCTTCATTTTCTAAAATAAGTATTGCTTTAAGAAATTGATCAATATTTCAGTTGCTGCTGCCTTAGCAGAACCAAGTTTCTCTGAATTAAAATTAAGTTCAAATGTTCCAAGAGTTATAATAACTCAGGAAAGTTATGTAATTTAGTGTTGTTGTTAATAGAACACTGATTATATGAAAATCGTGATTATAATAACAAAATTAAGTGATTTTGCTAAAATGAAGAGAAAATAAAGTTTGTGGGGTAAACATATCATTTGTAAATTGTGCTAAGTTTTTATTTTATTACTTATCCAAACATCTCCAGCCCATCACCAGGCTAAACAGATGCACACAATAATAATTACATTCCTTGAACTTGGTAATTTGCCTATGCTCATTAAAATATAGCCTTATACATTTAAAAAAATTTTTATTTTATGATAAAGGGAAGGAGACAGAACATATTTTATTTAACAGTCTGTTAGCTTGATTTATGGCTTTTCAGTATGTAGACATATAGTATGGTGTCCTCCTTTGTACTCTTGCCTGGAGCCCGCACACGTCATGTGGGTAGACCTGCTTGTAATCGCTGACCCGATGCCCAGGCCTTAGGAGTGGAGGGGGCCAACAGCAGTAGGGGAACCCCAGCCGGAGGAAGCTGGGTGAGTGGGAGCAGAGAAGGCAACAGAGGGAGAGAGGAGTTTGGCCTCTAGGGGCTCCTTCCCTCCTGAAGTTCCCTCCCAAACTCTTGTTTGCCTTACCCTTGAGAGCTCTGCCCAAGGCTGCAGTCCATGAAGTGACACGTGCGAATGTGATGGCTTATTGACTTAATTTGGGGGAGTCTATGAACGCAAAGTAGAGGAGAGCCTTTATTTAAAAATTTTCCCTTGAAGTGCCTGGCCTGTCGCTCCCTGCTCTCAAAGCTAATTGCTGCAGCATCTCTAGCGTAGCCATTAACCTCTTCGCTGTGGTTGTATCCATTATGGTTGGCCAGAAATAATACACCTTCTAATTACTACCTCCGGCATTACTAGGAAATAAAAATTTCAGTAGTAACATAACACTGCAGGAAAGAGCCACATATTTTAATGACAGTTTGACGGGTAAGATTGTGTCTTTGGAGCCCTGGTATTGTCATTTGCAAATAAGAAGATTCATAATGCTAAAGAAAAACAGCTTCAGCTCTATTAACACTCCGAGTTTTACTGTGTCTGTCAGTTTACTGTGATTGATTTTGTTTTTAGTGGTTTCAATACCTACTATCTGGTCACCTTGAATATTTAAGATCTTACCGTTTTTTCCCAGCAAACCAGCCGTATAAAGTCAAATATTAGAAATGGTTATTTTCCTCTAAAGCTTGTAGCATCTCAGAAAGGACTTCTGCCTCAAATTTAGTAATATAGATAATAGCTTAATTAATTTCCTTTGATATGCAAAACCAACTTTACCCCTAATTGTGCATCATGGGCTGTTAATGACTATATGTATTTTTTTAATCGTCTTAAAAACAAATGGGATAAGTATATGTTACAGGGTGACAAATGAAGCAAAATATAAATTAAATTTTAGAGAAAGTGGAATTAAAGAAATATTACTATTTTTGCAGCTCAAGAGAAAAATTTTATAGAGGAGGTGGTCTTTGGGGAGCAACGTGAATGCAAAATTATAAAGAGATTTGTAATATGGCCTGTGGGTTGGGCGACAGTGTAGGGGTAGCTGCGGAATAATTTAAGACAATAGATCTTGTGTGTCTTTGAAGGCGGAGGCAGAGATTTGCCCTGATGCTTATGAAGCTTAAGCTTGGGGGACCCTTCCACAGCTTAATTCTAGATCTTATGTACTTTTTTTTAAAAGAGTCCCTAAAATTGTGTAAGCTTCAAGAACCTCGCCATCAGAATGTACTTCTCCTGAAAGGAGGAAAATAGTATAGTGGAGACCAGGGAAACAGAAGAGCTCAGGGAGATTTTGAGGCCGTGAATAACCGTGAGGAGAGTTGACTTCCACTAAGAGAGGGGGAACAGTGGAAGGCGAGGCTGCCGACCTACGTTCTTATGAGTAAAAACTTTGTAGACGTAGTTAACTTTTGCGTGTATAACTTTAACAAAACATTTATGGATGTACGTGTGGAGACACGGAGGTGTGTATTTGAGGGAAAACGGAGCTGGGCAGTACATACCGGCAAGTTCCTTATTGCAGGAAAAGCCCTCCCAGTCTTTGTCCCTCGGGCCCCCCTCTCCAAAGAGCGAGAGGGACTTGGGAAGTGGGGCGTCCTCAGGAAGAGGAAACGCTGCTCCCACAGTGCTTGGCCTGGTCCTTCTCCATTAATGATGAGGAATTTCTTTCCCTCAGGGAGTTTTCTTCATTAGCTTCTCCCCTAGGCTGGATTTTTTTCTCACACTGTTGTATCCAAAAGTGGAATCCACAATCAAGGTGAATTCAGTCCCCAAATGAAGCAGCAAATGGACAAAGAAAGCCACAATTACAATATTGTATGTCCGAAACTCATATAATGTCATATACCAACTTGACCTCAAAATAAACAAATTTGGGTCAATTTTGGTTTCTTTGTAAATATAATTTTGGATGGTCACTTTCTTTTCTTTTTTTTTTAAGATTTTATTTATTTACTTGAGAGAGAGAGAGAGAGAGAACGTGCACAGAGGAAGAGGGAGAAGCAGACCCCCACTGAGCAGGGAGCCCAGTGAGGGGGCTTGATCCCAGGACCCTGGGAAAATGACCTGAGCCGAAGTCAGACGCTTGACTGACTGAGCCACCCAGGTGCCCCGGATGGTCATTTTCACTTTAATTTTAAGACATGTCTGTTACTTAAATGACTCTACTTTTGCTCAAATTCAATGGATTATAACCTTAAGGATAGTATTTTATTAAAAGAGGGAAAGATGATTTAAACAGGAACTTCATGAATAGAATATTTTCATTTTAGCAAAAACTCTGGATAAAATAAATCTTGCATTTTAATTCGATTAACAAATTCATTCTAGCAAAAATGACACTAAGAGAATAATAGGGGCAGTTCAACAACGAGGGACACCTGAGATTATAAAAGCAGTTCTCTGGACTTATTATAGTTATAAGACAAATATAAAAGTTATAGAATGTTCTCCTAAATAAATTTCAATTGGTTAAAAAGAAAGACACATTTGGCAGGTCTACACTTGAGTTGGGTGAGACCAGCATATGGGGTGGGGGGAGGGGTGTCAGAGATGGAGAGGGGAGATAAAAAGATATATTTCCAAGGAGGTATGAGAAACTATTAACATTAAGTCCTTTGTGACTGGCTGGAATAAGTTGATTCTAAGGCAAAGGCTGACGTGCAAAGAGGGCTCTTACTTATTGAGTCTATATTACTTTTATAAAAAGAAAATTCTGAAGAAAAATTTCACGATGTAGAGTACATTCAACAGCAAAGGACAAAAATGAAATTAAAACATAATGGTAAAAACAACAATTTACCACCATACATCTATTAGAAAGGCCAAAATCCACAACACTTGTTACCAAAGTTGGGTTCTTAGGCTGGACAAGGATAGACCTAAGTCTGGACCCAAAAATCAAAGGCAAAACAAGGCTTTATTAGGGCCACAGCTCAAGATGAAGGGAGACAGCACTAACAAACACTAGTTAGCAGAGAGCTAACTAGCTCTCTGAGAGCTAGTTAGAGCACAGAGAGCACGCTCTCTCTCAAGTGAATAAATAAAATCTTAAAAAAAAAAAAAAAGAAAAGAAAGTGACCATCCAAAATTATATTTACAAAGAGACCTCCCCACCAACGGAGGGGAGGCCCTGCCTATATAGAGAAAGTTGCAGCTCAGGTTCCCATCAGAGCCCAATATACTAATAAGAGGAAGGAGAAAAATGCCTCATCCTGATTGGCTGGAAGGGCCTCATCCTGATTGGTCAAGATTGGCAGGCAACCAGGCAGCTTATTGGTGGGTTTTGGATCCTGGGTCCTCTGTTTTAAGTCTCGCTTGTATATAGGGCCATATCCTGGTTCTGCTCTGTAAGAGAAGTGGTTTAAGAGTAACAGCCCACAGAGAGTACCCCGGGTGCACAATGTTTTTCACCTGGGGCTTGTTCCCATGGTCCCTAGCTGTCTCACACTGATAACATCAGATTCTAGCAAGGACATGGAATATTGGGAACACTCATTCATTGCTGGTGGGAACGCAAAGTGGTACAGGTACAAAACTAAACATACTCTTACCATACTATCATATAATCCAGCAATCATGCTCCTTGGTATTCACCCAAATGAACTGAAAACCTATGTCCATGAAGAAACTTGCACACTGATTTTTATGGCAACTTTATTCATAATTGTCAAAACCTGGAAGCAACCAAGATATCCTTCAGTTGGTGTTATGGATGGAACGTTTATACTCCCAAAGTCGTATGTTGAAGCCCTAACCACCAGTATGATAGAGGAGCGGGTCTCTGGGAGGTAATTGGGTTTTGATGAGGTCGTGAGGATAGAGTCCCCATGATGGGATTAGTAGCCTTATAAGAGGAAGAGACACCAGAGCTTTCTTTTTCCATCATGTGAGGACATAGCCAGAAGGTGGGCATCTGCAAGCCAAGAAGCAAGCCCTCACAAAGTACAAAGAACTGACCCACTGACACCTTGATTTTAGACTTCTCGGCCTCCAGAGCTGTGAGGGAGAGATGTTTGTGGCTTCAGTCACCCAATCTCTGGTGTTTTGCTGTAGCACCGTAAGCTGACTGAGACAGTAGGTGAATGAATAAATAAACTATGATCCATCCAGACAATGGAACATTAATCATTCAGCACTAAAAAGGAATGCGCTATCAGGCCATAAAAAGACACGGAGAAACCTTGAAAGCATATTACTAACTGAAGAAGCCAATTTGAAAAAGCTAAGTATTATAGGATGAGTCCAGCTATATGATACTTAGGAAAAGGCAAAATTATGGAGATGGTAACAAAGATCAGTGGCCAGGGATTGAGGGGAAAGTGAGATGAATACGCAGAGCATAGAGGATTTTTAGAGCAGTGAAACCATTCTGTAGGATTCTCTAACTGTGGACACGAGCCATTTTACATCTGTCAAAACCCGTGGAATGTACAACACCAAGAGTGAACCCTAACATCAAGTATGGACTCTGGGGGTGGGGGGCGCCTGGGTGGCTCAGTCAGTTAAGCGTCTGCCTCCTGCTCAGGTCATGATCTCAGAGTCCCGGGATGGAGCCCCGTGGGGCTCCCTGCTCAGCGGGAGTCTGCTTCTCCCTCTCCCTCTGCCCCTCCCCCTGCTCCTGCTGGCTCTCCCTTTCTCTCTCTCACAAATAAGTAAAACCTTTTTTAAAAAAAGTTGGACTCTGGGTGGTAGTGACGTGTCAGTGCAGGTTCACCATTTGTAACAAATGCACCACTCCGGTACGGAATGTTGGTAGTGAGGGAGGCTGTATGCTTATGAGGACCAGGGGTACAGGGGAGCTCTCTCAATTTTGCTGTGAACCTAAAACTGTTCGGAAATATCAAGTTCATTTAAAAAGGAAAAGAAAGGGTTCCACGAAAACTTCCCCAAACAAGACTGGGTGTGAGAGCCAAATGGTTCATTTCAAGAGGTGGGAGAAGTGAGGGGTTCTTATCAGGGTCTTAAAAAGCTACAGGCAAGAAGGAGATGAGATTACAGGAATGCTCTAAAATAATTAGTTAGACAAATGGGTGAAATAAAAAGAAGGACTACAAGCAGATAGACAAATATTTCTACTACTCTGCCTAGAGGCAGCAGTCAAGTCCCGAGCAGTGGGATGGAGGTGAGGGGTAATAGAGGATTCCCACTGTCCTGCATCAAGTCAAGAATGACTAAGTCCTACTGTGTGTATATGTGGAATGCGGGGGGGGGAGGTGTTGTACCAGGGCCCCAAGAGGTGTCAGAAAAAAAAATACTAATAGGGAGATGAGTGATACTGCCTCTCTAAGGGAGAAACTAAATAAGGTAGAGGAAATTTCTAGAAAAGTGGGTATGTCTTGGTCATGTTTCATCCAGTTTGGCAACTGGAATTCTCATTTAAGAAATCTTATAGCAGAGAGCTATACACTACCAAACTGTAGAAAACCTTGGATGGAGGCATTCTTGGCTTTTTTCCTGCTGGACTAGTTTAACTATGATTGAAGTGTTGGCAGTCCATTGTATTCAACAAGAAAAATAGTCATTTGAGACATTTTGTAGCTATCATGAGCTGCAGAGAAACTATATCAGGGGAAAAAAGACTGGACACATCTCGTACATTAGGCGTGATTATTAGATCTGCTTGTATCCTTTTATTTAGCATTAGATTCCCCGCTGAAGCCTTTTGCATAAGCCCATCTCATACATTTTTCTAAACCTGATTTATGCACATTTCTATTTCTGGGTAGGATGGAAACTCTCACAATGGAAAATTGATTCTCTTTTGGGCAAGGAGTGTTTTTTCTAATTGCTCCCATACTTTTGGTAATGAGCCTTTTTAAACATTTCTCCTGATCATGGCTCTAAGCTTCAAATATAACAGTGAAATTCCTTAGAAACAGGAAGTAAGAAAAACGACTTTGAGGTGGGAGAAGCCCGGAAAATGAATGAGGTATTTGATGACATCAGAGCCTGGTGAAAGGTGTTGGGGGGCTACTTACAACCGCCAGGTTTTGTGAAGGTAAGTATAGTCCCTGCTGACAATTGTCCCCTTTACATTGGCTAACAAGAGGCAGTGTAGAGTGGCTAATGGAAAGGGCTGTAGTTTTAGACTTCTGGGTTAGAAACCTGTTCTAGGCATTCACTAACTCTGTACCCTGGATAAGTGTCTTCAGTTCTCTGTCATGGCTTCTATATCTGTCAAGTCAGTTCAACGATAATGTATTTCTCACTGGTTGTTGTGAGACTTAAGAATTAATTTACATAAAGCATTATGACTATTACCTGGCAAGTAGTAAGATGTCCAATTAATGTTGGCTACAAAGTCCCTTGAAGAAAGTTCTTGCAGGCTTTCTGGGATACAGGGAGTTGATGGCACATGACTTATTCTGATCAGGACATCAGGCATTCCCTATCTCTTCCCATCTCAGAAGGTGTTTTGGAGAATCACACAGCAACCATTTACTATTGCCCATGAATTTACAGGTTAGCTGGGTGGGGCTTCTGATCTCTGCTAAGCGTCTTCAGGCATCTGTGGTCTGTTACAGGTCAGCAAGGTGGTTATGCTTCCAGAGTTGGCTGGCTATTGGCTCTGCTGCTTCTCTTCTCCATATCTCCTTGTGTTCTCCAGCAGGCTTGTCCATAGGGTTCTCAGAGTTTCTAGAAGGAGAGCGACACTCTGCAAGGCCTTTTGAGACCTAGATTCAGAACTGGCAGAATATTGCTTCTGTTGCATTCTCTTTGGTAAAGTGAGCCACAAGTCCAGCCCAGGTTCAAGGGATGGGGGATGCCATCTCTCAGTGGGAGGGGCTTCAACATCATCTCGCAAAGGGGAATGGGTAAAGGGAAGAAAGTGTAGCCACTTTTGTAAACAGTCTTCTACACTACCCAATTTAATAATTTCTTCTATTGCCAGCAGGTGGTCACATGGGCCACCTTGAAAGACGGGCAGATCACTGTTTTACAAAGCAGCTCTGTGTTGGAAGGTTCTTCATTATTATGCCTCTATAAAGACACTGACCTCATAGAATCTTTGAATCATAGGATTGAAGGTCATTCAGGCAATGAACATGTTAAAGCCAGATTCCTGTACAGGAAGCCACAGGAAGTCTTCAGTTTCCACGGATTTGTCCCTGTTCTACCTTTCAGAGCAAAACAAAGCATTATGTATCTGTTACTCATTTGTTTTTAAGCGATTCTTACCAAGGCCCACTTGGGCATAACAGGTACATATTCCATTGCAGTCCCCATTCATTCATTTTCTCCCCATTCATTTATTCATGCATTCAGTATCTATTAAGTAGATTCCATGGCCAGGCACTCATCTTAAAATGAGTAAAAACATGACATTTCAAATCGCTTAGACTTACCTATCAGTCTCATTTTACCACTTGCCGACTCTGTGACTTGGAAAATTGTTTAATTTCTCTAATTCTCAGCTTCCTCATCTGAAAAATGGGTATGTAGTTACCCCTACCTCACAGGGTGGTTGTGATAATTCAATTAAATAACAAATACAAAGTGCCTGGCCTTTGGTAGGCACTCAGTTATTGGTAGCTATCACCGCTATTATTACTCTTAAGGGATGATCCCTGCCTTCGATGTTTCCTGGGATCTCACTGTCTCCTGGGGTCTCTGATTACTCCCCATGTCTTGGCAATAAGTTACATTTTACATAGACAACATAGTGTAGCATAGCAGTCTGAATAAATGGCCTTTGCAGTCAGACATATCTGGGTTTGAATGCTGGTTCAGCCATTCACAAATCTGTGACTTAGACTCTCAAAGCTTTAGTTTATGAATCTGAAAAATTAGAATAATAACAATTCATAGATTTGGTATGAGGATTATGTGAGAGAATGTACATAAAACCCTTAGCAAGGTGCCTGACACTTAGTAAGTCCCTCTACTGCCCGCTCTCCACCTAATGGAAGCTATGACTTTAATTCAATGCATTTTCATGATGTATAGGGTGGTGTCCTAGAAAGAATCAGAAGAAAACTTGAGCCAGGTTACTCCAGCTCTCGGAGTCTTCACCCAATGTGTAAGGAAGGGGATGGACCTCAGGACAGCTTACAGCTCCAGGAGCCCATGATTCACTTCTTCCAGGTTTTCTTATTCCTTTGATCAGAAATAGAATTATGGAGGAATGTCAGGGTGACTGTAGAGAGTGCAAGAAAGTAGAAATTCAAAGCCCTTCCAGGATTAATCCCTTCCTGTGAGAGTTTCTTCTCTGCTTCCCAAGAATATGCCAGGCCACCCTCTCATTGACAATCAAGTGCCATGGTCTGGAAGGCCAAAGTTAGGGAGATATTGCTCTCTTCTGTTCAGGCTTTACGCCAGGAGTGTAATAAAGTACTAGATAGAATACAGGGTGTCATAGCAGCAGAAACTGAGGGGACAGGCAACTAGACAGAGGCTGTTCTGGAAAGCAGAAATACCACTGTCAAATGTTACAGGTACTTAATAAGCTTTACTGTTTTTCTTACATTTCCCTCTCCATGTTCTCAAAAGTATAGGAAAAACTGTTTGTCTCTTCCTCTGCATCTTCTCATGTGCTTTTTGTGTGTGTGATTTTCTTTGAGTGACAGTCTCATATACATAACAGGTGTGGAAATAACCTAAAATTGAACAACAGCAATAACAAATGACCAGGGACTAATTTCCTGTCACTGGCTTAACTCTTGTTCAGAGGTTAGAAAGGAAGATTGTAGCAAATTATTTACTTCCATGTTCCAGTGCTTTATGCAAGGGCTAACCATGCACTTAAAAAAAAAAAAATTGATCCAAATCCTGGCAGATGATGTCCTTAAGGGTCTCCCAGACATGAGGACTGGATCTAATATGAGAGGGAGAAGTTTGCAGAACAATGGTGGGTCTTGTGATTTTTTTTTTCCTTAATGTCAAGAGCTCCCACTAGTGTTAAAAGCATATCCACAGGAAATATTCAGAGCAATCCACGACTTTGGCTGGCTTAAGTGAAAGCTCTGATGTGCCTGTGCTCAGGTCATCACATTATACTAAGAGCAACCTATGGGGCTAATAGCTGCATGCAGGCTAATCTTGTTATTGTTGGCTTAGGTTCCATTTAGGGCTCAACATTCCTTTTATGTTTACCCTTTCCTCAAGGCTCCCTTGTAAGTTATCTAAGAAATGTACCATATTTAACAATGTAGTTGAGCAATGAAAAAAATATATCTTTTTTACCCTTGTGATAGAATGTTCCACTCCCAGGGTGCCTCATTAGCACTATTTCTGACTTGAGCCAAGATGCTCCTTCAACACCACTTCAAGGACAGTCATGTCTTGTGAAATTCCTGTCAATTTCAATCAGAATATTGTTCTCCAGGCAGCTGACAATATATAGGCATGTCTATGTTACCTGTGTAAAAAATAAGTATCCAGATGCTAGTCTGCTCTCTTAAACCACCAAAAGAGATTATGGAAGACAGTGCTAATTTTGGCAAAAATAATAGATTCTGTAATAAATCAAGCCCCACAATGTATCAGAGCTATTATAAAACATTTGCAAACATTTATAAATCTTTCTTATCTTTAAGAATATAATAAGGAGGGGCGCCTAGGTGACTCACTCGATGAAGCGTCCAACTCTTGATTTCAGCTCAGTCATGATCTCAGTGTCGTGCGATCAAGCCCTGAACTGGCTCCATGCTCCGCTGAGTCTGCTCCCCTCCCGCCCCCCTCGCACTCTCTCTTTCTCTCAAATAAATAAAATCTTTTTTTTTTTTTTTAAAAAGAATATAATAAGGAAAAGTCAGTCAGACATAAACGTACCATGCAGTGTGTTATGGGTAAAGCCTCGTGGCATGTCATAGTGGTGTCAGAAAAGTCACTCCTGGGAACAAAACAGTAATTAGGAAGAAAACGTGCATCACTGTGGCCGGTCCATCAAACATTATTTTGACATCATTGCAAACTTCTATAGCGTATGATCATTAGTCAGTTTTCCGTAACAGTATGGCTTCAACAGTATGATAATTAAGTCAGTCGAGTGAAAAACAAAACAAACCAGTCCATACTATAAGCAGAATAGAAAGATTGAAATCACTAGACAAGGAGACAAAGAATAACACAGAGGAGAAAGAAACTGTTCGGCAGATACATCCACGGAATTACAGCTCTAAGAAGCGTTGGGAGCCAGGTCGGCCTACCGTTGCTCCAATAGACGTCCTGCATCTTGCCCTGCCCCCATGATAAAATTTTGGAAATATTTTAGATAATAATCATAATGAACATGTATTGGGTACTTACCATGAGTCAGACATTTGCTGAAAGTTTGGGCCCCCTTGCTTGGTACTGCCCGTAACTGTCCTCCTAGGAGGTAGGTACTCTTACCGCTGCCATTGTACTGCTGGCTTCTGGAGACGGAGTAACTTGCCCAAGGTTACAAATCGAGGAAGTGAGAGAGCCAGGGAGGGAACCCACATCTCTCTGGCTCCGACCCTCTGCCCATCATCTGCCTCTTGCTCTCAGCTGCAGCCCAGCCCTTCCAGGATCCGCCGTGCCTCACAGGGCGCTCACTCTGCTGTCTGGTCTGGAAACCACTAGCTGCACGTGCTGCTTCAAATCAATTTAAAATTAGGTGAAGTTTAAGATTCGGTTCCTCAGGGCGCCTGGGTGGTGAAGTCAGTTAACCTCCGAGTCTTGGTTTTGGCTCAGGTCATGATGGGGAGTAGGGGCTCAGGTTGTGATCTGGGGTGTGGGGGGGTGTCGTGAGGTTGAACCCTGTCTCGGGCTCTGAACTCAGTGCAGAATCTGCTTCAGACTCTCTTTCTCCCTCCCTCTGCCCCTCCCCTCCTCTCTCTCAAATAAATAAATAAAATCTTTAAAAAAAAATAAATTGAGCTCATTGTTCATGGAGCCCACTTGACACCTGTTTCCTGTGATTAGAGGAAGCTTTTTTTTTTTTTTTAATTCTTACCTCTATTGGCTTGACAGCTTCACTTTCTCAAGTTTGATTTTTCTTCTGTAATTCTTCCTTCTCTCCTCCACCCCTGAAAAGGTGGGAGATTTCAATATTTTGTGGAAAAGACCACCACCTCCTGGATTGGGGAGGTCCCCTCCTTGGTTTCCCCCATGGGGGTCTTTGCTCACCCCAGTGCGTCACATTTAGTTCCTTATGGATCTGTCCCCTCCCCCACTAAATGGAGGACCCTGGCCGCTTGCGAGCAGAGACAGTTTCGCCTCCTTGCATCCCTATTCATATCCCAGGGCCTGGCAGACCCAAAGAGCTCAAAATAGAGTCCTGGAATGAATGAATATTACAGTTTATGAAACATAGTCATTTATTCGGCATCAAAATATTTTACATAGAAAATTTTCATACGAGAAATGCATGCCAGAAACTTGACCTATAATAACGTGAATATGTGAGGAATACATGTACTTAAAATACCATGTACTGAGCTGTTTATCATTTGGTTCACCCTAATCTCATCAATTTTTCAGGAACTTCCAGCGCCAGCAGATGGCACCAATAAATATTGTCATGGGACCGAATTGGAAATTGGCTGATATTTTTTGACACGTACTTTAAAAAAAAAAAAAGCAAAATGAATACAACTTACTTAGTTCAAATAATAATAATAACTGCCCTTTAGTTAGCATTTTCCAGTTAACAAAGTGCTTTTATACCCTTGCCTCAATTCTGTCTCAAATTCTGTCAATGTGCTGAGAAAATTTTGTTGTGAGCTCTAGATTTTTGTTGACATCTCATGTAGTCACAGTAACAGGATGATTATGCCAGCTAATGACTGTGTTATTCGTTTATATTTATGACACACCAATCTTCCAAAGACCAAAACTTTCTATGGAAAATTTGGGCATGATCCTACACATGAGAACTGAACAGTAACGCAGACACCAATAATTTAGAGAACTATCTTCTGCCTCATTAAACAGTAATGATTCCTTTCATTTCTGTGGTGTGCTGTGGGTGCAAACACTTGCATAGACACGGCATCCTTTGATGCTCACAACAGCCCTATAATGTGGGTGAAGAGACTAGCTCTCCTCCTGTCCTTTCCCATTCTTCATGCCTCCTCTTGGCCCCCCTCACTGCCCTTCCCAGCTTCACTGCTTCGGGCTTAATAGGTCATAAATCTTAGCAAAACTCCAGCGACACATGAATGGCAGTTAATATTGGTCTCACTTAGAAAATTACAAAGAAATGCTTAGGTTAAAACTCATTTCTAAGGGCACAGAGTTATCTGATACTAGGGTCCCAGACAGGAATGTCTACCTTTTCTCTCTCCTCCCAACTAGACGGAGTCATATTTCCTCCCCACAGCTTCTAGAAACCACCACTGTACCTTCTATCTCTATGGCTACGCCTATTCTGAACAGTTTCTACAAATGGGATCATTCAACGTGCGTATTTTGTGGCTAACATTCTCTTAGCACAGTATTTTCAAGGTTCATTCACGTCTGTTAGGTCTGGTTGGTGTATAGTACTGTTCAATTCTACTTCCTTATTGGTTTTCTGCCTGGTTTTTCTATTATTAAAAGTGGGGCAAAGAATGATTCTACCCTTTTGTTCTACCCCGTTACTTGAAGAATTGTATATAAAGTGCCTTCCAAAAAATGGATGAAATAATCATAATAGGTTCATTACAAATGTAACAGGAGAGAAAAACAGAAGTAAAAATGTAAAAACTGCAACATATGATGATTTAAACCTTTTAAATAACCCAACCGGCAAAGAGTTTCTGTTGGGATAAGAAGCCAAATTTTGAGGGGGGCAAAAAAAGGATTATGTTGGTTCTTTTGTCTTGTTAGAATGCGACCTTACAGACTAGTAATCGAGTTTACACAAAGTGTCTCTGGCAGAGTGTCTTTTGCAATCAGAAGAGTATTTTTAAAATGAGTCAAAGATGGCAGCGTAAGGAGTCCTCAAAGGCCTAACAGAGTCAGGCTCATGCAATGTGTGCTGCTTCCAGGATCTAACATACAGCATGGTGACCGGAGTTACCAATATTGTATTTTATACTTGAAATTTGCTAAAAGAGATCTTAAAGGTTCTCCCTACACACACACACACACACACACACACACACACGGTAATTATGTGAGGTGATGGCGGTGTTAACTAGCCTTATTAAGGTAATCACGTGGCAATACACAGGTGTATCAAATCACCATATTGCACACCTTCAATTTACACAACACTATGTATCAATTATATCTCAATAAAGCTGGAAAATAAAACAGAGGAAAATGTATGGTACTTCCCTGAACTTGTCAATGCCACTGTTATCAGTGCAGCCAGACCAACTCGCCAAGTCTTGGCAGAAGTGCTGCTTTATCAGGAGGAGTATTAACTTTCGTATCTAGCACTGAGTCCGTACACATGCATAATCCAATTTCAAGGATTTAATTGGCATGTTAGAGTTGATATTAAGGACTGTGTACATTGAGTTGGCAAGGATGTGGAGAAATGGAACCCTCTTGCACTGCTGGTGGGAATGGAAACTGGTGCAGCTACTCTGGAAAACAGTATGCAGGTTCCTCAAAAAGTTAAAAATAGAGCTATCCTATGATCTAGCTATCCCACTACTAGGTATTTACCCAAAGGATACAAAAATACAGATTCGAAGGAGTACATGTGCTCCAATGTTTATAGCAGCATTATCAACAATAGTCAAACTATGGAAAGAGCCTGAATGTCCATCGACTGATGAATGGATAAAGAAGTGGTACACACACACACACACACACACACACACACACAGGAATATTACTCAGCCATCAAAAAGAATGAAATCATGCCATTTGCAATGACACGGATGGAACTAGAGTGTATTATGCTAAGTGAAATAAGTCAGGTAAGACAAGTACCGTATGATTTTACTCATATGAGGATTTTAGGAAACAAAACAGATGAACATATGGGGGGCGGGAAGAGAGAGAGAGAAACAAACCATAAGCGACTATTAATGATAGAGAACAAACTGAGGGTTGGTGGAGGGAGGTGGGTGGGGGATGGGCTAGATAGGAGATGGGTATTAAGCACTTATCACGGTGACCACTGGGTGTTGTAAGTAACTGAAAAACCACTAAATTCTACACCTGAAACCAATATTGCACTTTATGTTAACTAAATTTTAAATAAAAACGTGGAAAAAAAAGGTCTGTCTACATTGAGGTTTCATAATTTACTTTGCCCCCCCCCCCCAATGCCTGATTCAGCAAATTAGGGACCTTGTAGTTGAGAGTACGTTTGCCATCTCTTTTGCTTTTCTACCTTACCAAATGAATGAATTTTTAAAGGCTTAAATAAAAAATCAAAAGGAATGGCTGTGAAGTTGATCTCCTGGGAGATGTTTGAGAATTGGGGGGTTTCCTTTCTTCTAGATTGTGCTTACTCCTCTTACGATGGCAGGACCTGGGTCTCTGGTTCTAGAAGTCTTCACTGGGCTCAGGCGATTTTACGGTGTCTACTTGTGTTCAGATTTGTGATCTTCTGGGTAAGACACTGCGGGGGGAGGCTGGTTAGACCACAGAAGGATCACCATGACCTTCAGGTCTGTTCATTCCCATCTGTTAGACAAACAGAGTTTGCTTTTGTTGTGTACAGATTTAGAGCAAGCTTATTGTTCTGAGAGGAGGGATGATGTCATTTCTTTGCTGACTGTAGTAATTGTTCAGGAACGTACTGATATGGTTTTCTACAGCTGCTTTTGTAAGTGTTTTGCTCGTAAATGGCCGAGGTGTGCATGGACATCTTTGTCTAGACAGGCTTCGGCACTCACAGGAAATCTCTGCTGTTCCTTCTCCCCTGCTCCCTGAAATGTGCACAAACTCCTCTCCCCTTTTCTTTAGTGCTTCTCAAACTATGCTCCGGGGTCCCATGATTTATCAGTAGGATTCAGGTACAGATAACAGAACACTCTTTTGCTGGTTTTAGCAGGAAGGGATTCGATATAAAAAATTAGGTGCTTATAAAACTTCCAGATGTGCTGGAGGGACAGGTTCTAGGCTAAACCCCCCTGGGGATGAACTCTAGGTCAGCCCCACAGAGCTGGCCTGGCAAGGGAATTGCTAGAAATGAAGAGGAGAGAACCTTAAGATCTTAGTCAAAGTTTTTGCCACAAGGGTGTCATTGATTAAATATATGGATCCACATCATTGCTTTATTATGTTAAGACCGAGGAAAACCTGGGGTGCCTGGGTGGCTCAGTCAGTTAAGCCTCTGCCTTCAGCTCAGGTCATGATCCCGGGATCCTGGGATTGACTCCCTCATCGGGCTCCTTGCTCAATGGGGAGCCTGCTTCTCCATCTACCTGTTGCTCCCCCTGCTTGTTCCCTCTCTCTCTGACAAATAAATGAATAAAATCTTAAAAAAAAAAAAAAGACTGGGAAAAAACTGACCTGTTTCTTGGGCCCGTACAACATGGTCCTTAGACCCGCATCAAATCTCCCCGAGCCTGTTGACAAATGCAGTCTTGGGCTTCCACCCCCACTGCTGCTGAATTAGACGCTCTGAGGGGGGAGCCTGGGAATCCGAGCTAACCAGGCCCTCCAGGCGAGTCTGACACGGCAAGGGGGACCAAGGCCCTGGTTTGCCCGAACTGCGGAAGAGTCCCTGGGCGCACGAGACCTCCACTGCTAACACTGGAAAAGCCCTGGGGAGGACAGGGCCAAGGGGTCACCTCACGTGCAGCAAAAGCTGGGGAAACACATCTTCAGCCATCTGTGTAGACGCTTGTCAGTGCGGAATGGAGAGGGGGTGACACATGGACAGGACGTACAACGTTATCGAGGCAAAGCGACAGTGAAATTTTCTCACTCAAAATAACTTCAGTAGAAATAGCAAAATGCTCATTTGTCACTACTTTCCACGTAACACTGAACAAAGAAGGAGGCGAAATCCCGAGCTGAATGACTTGAGAGTGAGATATGACAAACCGAGAGAGCACGGGTGGCCGAGGAGCCCACATGCTACTCTCAGTGGTACGGAATTTTGTCCTATAACTGAATTGAATTTTAATCTCAAGCCCCAACCCTGTCTGGTAGCATAACTCAATCCCAGCCATTTTAGGGAAAACCCAGTCAAATCAGAGTCTTTTCATTCAGATTTTTTTTTTTTTCAGTCAATTCAGGATTTTCACCACCCTCCCCACCCCGTTCCCTGGATTATGGCTAATACTGGGAGTTCTCACAGAGCCATGGTGCTGCAGGACCGGGAGGTGTATGTCCCTGCCGGCATCTGTGGAGATGTGTGTCACCCCCCCCCCCGGAAATTTCTAGGACATCTGGGTTCTCCATCTGGTCTCTGGTAGTAGGTCCAGGAAGGTCACCCTGCCTCCCTCTTATCTCCATCTCAAAGTATCTTAGGGCTGCTGACCCTCCCCTCTACCTCTGAGCTCCTCATAATGGAGCGGGAAGGGCTTGTAGACATTGATTTTAGATGTTCTCCCAAACTACCCTAGGGTCATAGGCCATCTACCATAGGGTCTCAGGCTCTCCCTGTCTAGACCTATCAGGCTGCCATTTCTATTACGGATAACTCACCACAGAGGCCTGGGGCAATTCCATGAGCCTCGTCACCTCCTGGATTTTCCCCTGGGAGCCAGGCACAGAGCCTCTGCTCTCGCACTCCCCGGTCTATCTGGGTTTTCTTTGGACGATTCGGTCATGAATCTTCAGGCATAGGAACCTGCTTGGGACCCACAACAGCCATTTTCTCCTTATTTCCTTTCTGTTCCTCCCATCATCACCCAGTCCAAAGGATGGTTATCTCATCCTGAGTGAGAAAATTTGCTATTGCATACTCAAGGACGACAGTCGATTTGTATTTATGGTATCAACTTTGTACTTTGACTTCAGGGCTGTGGCAGAAACTGCTATTTGTGACCCTATTTCCACTCTCTCTTTCTACTTTAGTAACACAGTGCTGATTTTATTTGTAGATAAATCTACAAAAGGTTACATTTTCTGGGCTCCTTGCAACTAAGCATAGCCATGTGACTAAACTCTGGCAGATGAAATACAACATGAGTGTTCTGTGGGACCTCTGTCTTGCCTATGTACGTGATCTGACTGTGTAGGAAGGAATCATTTTGCCTTTCCCTAGTTCCTATTGCCTGGGATGTGGATATAATGGTTGGAGCTCTAGCAACTATTTGTACCAGGAGGTAATCGTAAGGCTGTAAACCAGTACTAGGAGGGAACTAAAATACATATGGAATCTGAGTATCTGGTGACAACGTCAGCTCCACATGACCAGGCATTTTTTTTTACAAGAAAGAGAAATAAACTTCTATATTTAAGACTGCACTTTCAGTCTTATGCTAACTCTAACAAGGTTAACAAGGGCATTCCTGAAAACCCTTTTTTCTCAAGCCATTTTCTCTGCCACAAGTTTACAAGATCTATGTTGAAACTCAAAAGCTAAATTTGAACTCTCTGTTTCTTTGAGTTTACATTGCCATAATCCTTTTCTGAGATCCTTGAGGAGGACATCTTCTTGCTACCTGAAG
This sequence comes from Ursus arctos, assembly GCF_023065955.2. NCBI lineage: Eukaryota > Metazoa > Chordata > Mammalia > Carnivora > Ursidae > Ursus > Ursus arctos. The sequence continues at coordinate 54,116,370 of NW_026623078.1, read as the reverse complement.
GAATAGAGAGAAAGAAGCAAATGTTAATATTTAAAAATGTTGTATCTGCACCCATGAAATTTATCCAAGTACTCACCACGCCTTGTATTAAAGCCTGGAATTTAGAGCTTTAAAAATCAAAGAGAAGGTATACAGAGACATGAAAATGGTCAATACATTTAACGATGTCTGAAAGCAGCTCTAGAGGAGTCTGTTTGAAAACAGTGGCTGCAAATAATATACTCCAAACTCTCTCTCCGGCTCCTACTCAATGCCCGAGCACTCTCCCTGCAGCAGTTGGGGAGTCAACATCTTTATCATATGTCTTTGTATCGCCTACTGGATTCGACAATGTGCCCTTAGTTAACATTTGCTTATTGGTCTGGGGCTTGCCGGGCTGCCCCTTCAATGAAGCCCCTTCAATGAATGGTAGGAGTGGTCAGCCTGTCAATCACTTACTGCTCCTCTGTGTTGATAATTACAGCAAATTCTATTCCTTCTTAAGGAAGCAATGGGTAGTCAACCCTTAAGTATCCTCAGATAGATATATATCATAGGGCACGTCTGCCTTTCTTGATTTTATTTTTCTGCAAGGTCGTGAATGGAAGCACAACCTGCCAGCCAAAAATAGCCCCTTTGGAGCACGATTTTAAACTAAAGTTACTCGAGAGACAGCTGGTGCAAGAAGGACACTCTGATTGTCCTTCGTCTCCCTGAAAGCAGGAAATACATCTGCCATGTGACAGTATCCTCCCTATACCAGGAGGATAGAAGGCATCCTTATGGCCAGAGATGGGGAACTCAAAGCCAAGAAGGTTGTATAAATAAACCTTTTTGCTTCATGAATTTGCCACCCAAGCCCAAACCTCATCGTTCTGTCAGTTCTTCACAAATGTGTTGTTTCTTTGTCGAAAAGGTATAAAAGTTGCCTGCTCGGGTCACTTTTTGAGCCTCCTATCGTTGAAGCTCCCATACACAGGAAATGAAATGTGTTTTTCTCCTGTTAATTTCTCATGTCACCGTAATTATTACACCAGCCAAAGGCACTAGAAGGGAAGAAGGAAAAAGTGTCCCTCTCCTACAGTTGTGATTAATTTGGTCACCTAGTTGGTGGAATGGATGTTGCGTTAGCTCAGCAATCTAGAGAAGTAGAATTAGTTCCAATAAAAGTTCCGTTTATGTTAGAATATAGCCAAATAAAAGAAAAGGTATTTATGTTTCATCTCCAGGAGTATATGCCCCCTGTGAAGATTTACTTCCCTCATTTTATTAGATATTCATAAGATATAATTTCAAGTTTTACCGTATCCATTTAAATGAATGAACTTGACTCCTCGATCAGGCGTCACAGGGATGACCATGTCGAGAAGGAGGAAATGGGACTTTTATTTTTTCAAGAGTCTTGACTCGTGTTTATTTCTCTCATTCCACAAAGAATGGAATGTCACAAGAACACACGCAATAATACCAATACAATTCAAACACAGAATCAGGACCAAGGAAAATAAAGAGGAAAATCAAGATCAGATCAAAGAAAACATAAATATGTAAAACCCAGGAACCTGAGCCAACAATTGTTTCCCGTTTGTCTCTGAGCTTCCGGAAAGCCAAAGCAAAAGAGAAGACACAGTAAGTCACATCATTCTCATTATTAGAAAAAAGGAAGCAGACAATTTCCTCAGGAGCTGCGTGTTTTGTCCTGGCACCAAATTCTCACAGAAATTGTTTGGGATTACATGGGTCGCCCTGAGCTGTGTAGGGACAAAAACCTCAAGAACAGTCACACAGTAGCAAATTGTGTGTGACTCACTTTCTCTTACTTTAAGCCAAAGCTATGGAAACAACTCTTTATTAAAATTCAGTGAATGACCTCCCAAGTTGGTGTTCTGGGGAACAATGTTCTGAAGGAAACTCATAGGACTGTCACTTTTTTTAAAAAAATGTGTTCCATATGCAAATAAGTTTGGGAACCTCTGAGTCAACCAGTCAGGCAGGTTTGTTGCAGAATTTTTCAGAAACTTTGATATATTGTGCATTGCGGTACTCAAAAAAAACCGAAAAACAACAACAAAAAAACCCCCAAAAAACCCAGGACCATAGGAAGAAATGTTTACCAGAGAAGCTTTTCTCCTGAGGCTCACCTCTGAAAAATCTCTGAATTCTGCGACACATAGTTTGGAAAGGATGAGCCACGATTGCATGATGGAAACGCGGTAATGGGAGGGTAGCGCAGCGGCTCTTGTGGTCAGTAGCATGTGCGTGGCTCTTGGGCAGATTTGGGTACGAATCCTGTCTCTAACACCTACCAGTTGCATGACTTTGAAAAAGTTACCCAAACTCACTGAGCTTTAGTTTCCTCACTCATAACATGAAATGCATTCACTAGACATGTATTTGGCCCAAGGAAGAGAAAATCGGTCAGAGTTACTTCGGGGTTTATTTTTCTGATCGAATAATAAGTCCATAGTTGGGCCATTCGGGGCCCTTGTAGCTGCTCATGAGTGTTGTGGGGCTCTTTCTGCTTTGACATCCCCAGCATGGCGGCATCCTTCTTGCTTGCTGTCCCACAGTTGCAAAATGGCTGCTTCACCCTCATCCTCACGTCAGCATTCCAGTCATGAAGAGGGAAAGGGACGTAAATGACTTTTGAGTAGCCGATACACAGTGTCAGCCATAGGGGGTAGTAAGAGAAACGTCTTCAAAGAATTATTTTGAGAATTAAGTGAGATAATGAATGTGTTTGCATAACGCCTAGTACTAGTTAGCAGTCAAGAACATCAGTTATTTTGGGGCACCTGGGTGCTCAGTCAGTTAAGCGTCTGTCTGCCTTCGGCTCAGGTCATGATCCCAACCCCACATCGGCCTCTCCGCTCAGCGCGGAGTCTGCTTCGCCCTCTGCCTGTCACTCTGCCTACTTGTGCTCTCTATCAAATAAATAAATAAAATATTTTTAAAAAGAAAGAAATACTAACTAAGGAATATGTACATTGAATGCCATGAGTGCAATATCGTCTCATGGTTGTGTGGAGCTGATTGATACTTTTGTGAGTCCCTTTGGGAAACATGGGGATAAATATCTGTTTATATAGATTCACAACAGCTGTGTTTTGGTTTCAAATAAGAAAGAAAACTATTATTATTATAGAAACCTAATAGAAACAGAAGAGGAAAGCAATCTACACATAGACGAAGGGAATAGTAGGCACTAAATGAGAACAAGGCACCGTTACATCAAACTGGGTACTTACAATGTCCCCCCTCATCAGCTAGCGAAGCCCGTGGAGACGGCCAGGCTCGAGTCCTCCCCTCAGGTGCCCATCCCCGTACGGGGCATATTTATAGGGCCAATGGCAGGGTTTGAAATTAAACATTTGTTCGCCTACGTGCAATTTGGAGCGAGCTGCGTTTTCATGTGATCGTGTTTCTCTATTTTCAAGGAGCCTGGGCTGGGGCGGCCTCCCGTCCCGGATTCCATTCCAGGGGGCCAGCCCCGCCTGCCGCAGGAGGGGGATGTGAGACAAGATTTGATTTGTAGCTCTTGGCGTCCAGAACAGAAGCGCCAGGTCTGACCTGGAGGCCAGATAATATATTTTAAACAATTCAGTTCCCAAGTCATTCGCACCGCAGGAGTCTCACAAACAACATTCTTTAGCCTGTGCGCTGCAGGCCCAGGTGGTCGGTTATGCGGGACAAAGCCCAGAACGCTTATCTCTGGAGAACAGTGTGCTGCGTTTCAGGAGAAGTTCGGGGGCAATTAGAGGGAAAAGAGCATCACAAAAGTAGCTTGGAACCAAGTATCATTACAGGTAATGAAATCCAGCTACCGCAGCGACGAGAAGAGGAGGGAGGGCGGGGCCGCTGATGGGCGTGGCCAAGGTCTAATCAACACCACGCCAGGCACTGTTCTAAGTGCTTCTCAGACCATGAATTCCAAATATGCGATCCCCCCCCCCATTTTTAACACCGATAGCTCACTTGGAGTGACTGCTCTGTGTCCCACACCAGCACCCCATCTTCACAGCAGATCTCCGATATAGATCTGCGCTACTGTCATTCTCATTCCAAGGATGAGGAACCCGAGGCTAAGCTGGACAGCCACAGAGCTAGCAGCTGGGGAGCTGAGATTGGGTAGACATCCCTCCTCCTGAGCCCAGCACATAGCCCGCACTGCAGAACACAAAATATATACTGGTACATATTGTATGTATACTGTGTACGTACACAGCTTTTATAAGAAATGTTAACCTCGGGGCGCCTGCGGGGCTCAGTCGTTAAGCGTCTGCCTTCAGCTCAGGTCATGATCCCAGAGTCCTGGGATGGAGCCCCACATCAGGCTCCTCTGCTCCACTGGGAGCCTGCTTCTGCCTCTCCCACTCCCCCTGCTTGTGTTCCCTCTCTCACCGTGTCTCTCTCTGTCAAATAAATAAAATCTTGAAAGAAAGAAAGAAAGAAAGAAAGAAAGAAAGAAAGAAAGAAAGAAGAAAGAAAGAGAAAGAAAGAAAGAAAGAAAGAAAGAAAGAAAGAAAGAAAGAAAGAAAGAAAGGTTAACCTCTTTTTTTTCAAGAAAAATATGATTTGGGGATTTATTTTTTAAGAGTTGAGCATTGCTCTGCTGATTGGACCGAACCACCCAGGTTCTCTTGTGGATACATGTAGCCATTTTTTGTTTTCATCACAGTACCTAATATCCATATGCTTTAAGGGGGTTGGGGGTGTGGAGAGCAATGCAACATTAAGTCATCCCCTGGGCTAGGCAAGCTCCTCAGTCTTTGGCACCAAGAGGAAAAAGATCTGTTTGACCCTCTGCTCAGCTGACTTCCAACAGAGTTTCTATAAGGTTATTCAAAACCCATCCGCTGGGCCATGTTCCGCATTACCCGACTTATAACTAAATAAAGTTATCATGTTCTACTGGGTATTTTCAGGTATTGTTTTGTTCTTTAATGTTGTGAATTTCCTACTGATAGCCACCATTGGAGGACAAGCAAATTAAAAAAGGAAATGGAGCAGAAAATCCAAGTAATTCTTGACATCTAAAAATACCTCAGGGGCGCCTGGGTGGCACAGCGGTTAAGCGTCTGCCTTCCGCTCAGGGCGTGATCCCGGCGGTGCGGGATCGAGCCCCACATCAGGCTCCTTCGCTAGGAGCCTGCTTCTTCCTCTCCCACTCCCCCTGCTTGTGTTCCCTCTCTCGCTGGCTGTCTCTATCTCTGTCAAATAAATAAATAAAATCTTTAAAAAAAAATACCTCAGAAAAAGTTTGTTAGATGTTTAAAATATAAATTCTGAAAAAAAAATTCTGTAGTATGGTACTGCAAGATTTAATCGAAAAACAACAACAACAGAATATTCTGAGAGCTGTGAATTGCAGCCCTTATCTGATTATCTGTCATGGAGTAAAATGAGATTTGACCTCATCCTCCCTTTATCTACCCAGATCAGTAGCAATATGCTCTTACTTCCACTCTCGCCAGAAGGTCAATGGGGTTTGCCCCCTTTTCTGTAAAGGATTATCACTTGAATCTGTTAAAATGCTTACATATTAAAGGGAGAAAGAGCACAGGTATTTATCAGATATTCTTTCTGTGCCAGGCAATTTGATGTTTTACGTATGCTAGTTATCTCATTTAATCTTTAATGCAAACCCGGTAAGCTCTACTTCATCTTCCTCGACAAAGGAGAAAATTGAGGCTTAAAATCATTAAGAAATCCACCATAAGTCACACAACCAGTCACTGCAGGGTTTGAACCAAAGTCTGTCCAACTCCACAGCCCGTGTCCTTTCCCCTCCATGAGCAGTTCTCAACCCCGCTGACTCCTGCAGAGTCACCTGGGGAGCTTTTTAAAATAACCTGCACCTTGGTCCCACTCCCACCCACGTTATCACAGATCCAAATCTTATGTATGACTAGCGTATGGCACAGTCCTTAACTACGTCAAAAACTTCTTTGACATAGCAAAAGAGCTTAACTTTCAAGTGTATTCACTGCTATTAGAAATGTGATTAGCACTTTTTTCTCCAGCTTGAATCCAGAGGAAGAAACTGAGCACAAAGTCAAGCTTTTTTCTCCAGGTTACCGCAGCGGTAAATGGAGAACTCAGCAGGAGAATGAGAATTTTCAGCCTACTCTGTCATCCCTGGAGCCCTGAGCTCCTGCCGACTGTTGCCCAGCACGGTCCAGTGAATCAATTCTGAAGGACCAGGGGCAAATGCATCTTGAAACTGGGGAAGGTCGATAGCTTCCCAGTGAAAAGTAGAGAATATCTTCAGTGCTGTGTTTCAACACTCATATTTCTGAAAGACTTCATAAAAGTTACAGGAATTATGCCCCAGCTTGTAACTGGAACTTAGCAAGAAGGAAGCAAGCGCTGACAAGTTCTACCAATTTTCCATTCATAGAGTTGAAGGTCGGTTGCAAAAAACCATCATGCATGAGTCCTCAGTGGCAGGAAAGCATGACGTTTCTCACTTGTCATCTTTCTCTCGGAATCTTCCAAAGGTGTCAGGACATCGAAGTCAAATGTCCCTGTGGTGAGAGCGTTCTACAGCATGGAGACACTGGGCAAGGGATCCTTAGAAAAGGAATTATTATGGGGAAGAGGGAAGAGAGACGAGAAGACTCTGTCTGAAAGAACGGAGAACACTCTGCAAGCATCCTGGTTCCTTTGATTGCCTTTTAGCCTAGAGGAGACAAGAACTGTCTGGAAGGGCTTTCTCTTCACGTGGAGTCAAGGCAGGGTTTCCAACTTACGCCTTCTAAACCAAAGGAGTAATCCCATAGGAACCCAGATGAGCCCGTGCCGCCACAGCTCTGCCCTCCCTGCGATGGCAAGCATACTTGTAATGGAATTAATTAATTAATTAGAGAGGGAGAGAAGAGGGGGAGAGGGGGAGAGAAAGAAAGAATCTCAAACAGATTCTGTGCTGACTGCAGAGCCTGATGTGGGGCTTGATCTCACGACCCTCAGACCATGACCTGAGCTGAAATCGAGTTGGACACTTAACCGACTGCACCACCCCGGTGCCCCTCTTTAATGGAATTTAGAGGCCCTTCCATAAAGACAGGAAAATGTAAACTCTGCTCTTTACCGCCTCACTTTCTGGACATGAATGTGAAAACATTTTCACATCATATAATTTATTTCTGTCTTCTGGTAAAAAAAAAAAAATCTGTTTTAGGAGTTACTACATTATATCTCCAGAAAGTGATCTTCGTCATCTGTCCACAAAGTCCCGAGAACATTTAGCTTCTCATTCTCTTCCTAAATCCTGCAAGATCCCAGCGTGGTGCGCCTCTCAAGGGGACCCCGCACAGCCTCCTCTTGTGCTCTTAGTTTCCCTGCATGCTCTTGTTCGAATAGTCAGGTGCAAGCTGAGGTCGGGGGATAAAAACATAGACCAGGAACAGGCCTTGACTTCCTCCTGAAGCGCCTCAGTAGTGCTTTCAGAGCTGGACTTCCGAGAGGCACTCCGTGTTCAGGTCTCAAAAGGACCGTTCTTTCCTGAATTGTCACCTGGAACGTCTTACCTTTCCTGCTGGAATAGTTCCTCTAGGTCTTATGGTCTCCAGGCCAAGTATCCCTGGTTCCTACGATGTCTGGGTCTTCTGCGCAAGAGGCAAACTCTCACAGCTCCCTATCAGTAGTTCCAGTCCCTAGAACCGACGCCTACATGAAGTCTAGGCCACTCACAGGCCTTCAGGTCGCTGTCGGACTGCTGACTGGAAAGGGCAATCACAGGCCGATCAGTACCAGAGAGTCCTGGGTTTAAAAGCTGGCTAAGAACTTCTAACTGTACAACCTTCCCCGAGTTACACAACAAATCTTACACTAAGTTTCCTCATCTATAAAATGAAGATACTAATAACATCCCACAAGATCTCCGACAGTGAGATACGGTCTATGCATGCACGGCACTTCGTAGGCATTTGGAAGTAAAAATTCTTTGCTCCCTTTTCTAAGCTACTATGGCTGGGTGTACATATCTAAATGTTGGGATTTTACAAAGACTAAGCGGAGTCTTTTAAGGAGTTTCCTTATAGTCAGCAATAATAAAGTCTTTATACGCCTGTTTATTTATCTTCTGATTTCCTATGATGTGTTTATCATTTTATATTTTAGCTGTCTGATTCGGCTATGAGATCATGAGGAGCTGGATCTCTGCTTAAAATTCTTTCTAGACCCACAGGACTTAAAAGCACTCAGTAAATGCTTGATAAATGACAAATGAATTCATGACCGCCTAAGTAAGCATCTAGGCCGCGGACTTTGAGAATGCCTCTGTCCCACGAGTGCTCTCAGTCTAATAAACATTGGCTGAGCGTATGGATGCTGAACACGGTGTCTTCTATGGAGCCAAGGCCCTTACTGTAAATTGAAGTGTCCTTATCACTTTACAGACAAGCAAAAGAACATTCATGATATGGATAGATGGGTGCCAGAAGCTCTAGAGAGCGCCCTGGGGCATTCAGGGGAAAGAGAGATTACATTTGGTTAAGGGGATTAAGAAATTTTCATTGAAGAATGAATGATCACTGGCCCTGAGCCTTGGAAGTGAGTGGGATTCCAGCCGCAGGGAGAGAGGATGGTCCAGAGACTTGTGCGGAAGGCAGAGTGTGTGACGGGCATTCGGAGGGCTGCAAGGAGCCGGATCTGAAGCGCCGAGTATGTGCAGGCTGGGTAGAGCTGCAAAGACAAGGAGGGCTTTGAAAGACTGAGAAATCAGCTCTTCCATCAGGCAATGAAAGCTACTGAAAATTTAGAGCAGGCAAGTGTCCGATTTACAGTCTCCCCCCCTTAACCCCGGGGGATATGTTCCCAAACCCCCAATGGATGTCTGACACCGTGCAAAGTAGTGAACCCCATAGACACTACGCTTTTTCCTATACCATATATACCTACGAAAAAGTTTAATTTACAAACTAGGTATAGTAAGAGATTAACAAGAGTAACGGAATGGAACAATCATAACATACTATAATAAAAGTTATCTGAATGTGGTCTCCTCTCTCAAAATCTTACTGTGCTGTATTCACCCTTCTTGTGACGATGCGAGATGATAAAATGCCCACGTGATGAGATGACGTGACCTGAATGACACATGACTCAGGCACTGGGACATAGGGTTAGGCTACTATTGACCTTCTGAGGACAGGTCAAAAGGATTATCTGCTTCCAGAAGTGGTGGACAGTGAAACCACAGACAAGGGAGGACCACGATAATCAATGTTTATTGAGTGTCCTTGTTTACAGATTAGGCGAATGAGGCTCAGGCACATTAAAATACTCGGGGAATTGACGGGGCCGGGGTGGAAATCTACAGCGGTCCCTTCGCAGTCCCGCCGCACCACAGCCACTCCCCGGGAAGATTTCATCGACTAGCAGGGTAGGCTGGGCCGGGGCCAGGGAGACAGACGCTAGATGAGAGGAAATGACTGATGTTTCCTTTACACACATCCAGTGAATGGCTCCCACACATAAAGTGACCTCAAACATAAGATGGTCTATTCCCCCCAAGAGAAGATGCAAAGGGATTTTCTGATCCAAATACAGACACCGGCTAAAGGTGGTAGAAGGAGCCAGAGTCGGAAGTGAATATTCAGTAAGCCAGTCTTATTCAATCTGGATCTTGAGGGCAGTGAAAAATTCCAGAAAGAGGGGCGCCTGGGTGGCTCAGTCGTTACATGGCTGCCTTCAGCTCAGGTCATGATCCCAGAGTCCTGGGATCGAGCCCCACATCGGGCTCCCCGCTCAGCGGGAAGCCTGCTTCTCCCTCTCCCACTCCCCCTCTTGTGTTCCCTCTCTCGCTGCCTGTCTGTCAAATAAATAAGTAAAATATTTTTTAAAAAATTCCAGAAAGATCATTTTGACAGCAGTGTGAAGTCTGGATTCAGGCAAACAGGGAGGCAGAGAGGTAAGGAGAGGTCTGCAGAAACCCAGGAGGTGTGGTGGCCTGGGGGCGAAGGTGGTGGTCCGGAGGCATGCTGGAAAAGACAGGTGGGAAAGACACCTGTCAAGTGTATGAGACAGGGTTCCATGAGAGGCGGAGGGACGGGTCAAAGGCGACTCCAGAGTTTCTGTTTCGAACAGTCTGGTGGAGAGAGGGCCACTGACTGTGAGATGTAAGGTACACTGATGAGGACACATTTACAGAGCTAGGGAGTGGCATTAGGAAGGGAGAGATAAAGGCAAAGGATGGGAGAGAAAGGACGTGACCAAAATAGAAGCGGAAGAGTCAGGAGGGGTTGCTGAGTTGCGCAAGAGGCTGGGCTCTGGGGACTTCATTTTCTCCCATGCCTCCCCCACCAGCTTAGATTTCAACATTGTGTGAAGGGTTAATCCCGTGGTACCATTCAGGAGGATTCTCTTTCCTGTCCTGATTATTCCAGAAGGAGCAGGAAAACATGGTAATCACCACTCATAATTTCCTCTCAGGAAAAGCTAAATCTCCTTCAAAATGAACATGATATTTCATTGACATAGAACAAAAACTGAACAGAATGGAAACAATCTTCCTTCAAAGAATAAACGGTCACTGACTATAATCACTCCAGTCTCAACTGCTATTGCCAAAGGAGAACATGGCAGAGATCATTGGTCTGGGAGTGGGATGATCAAGTTGTCCCGGGTTGCCTGGGACTGCCATGGGTTTAGCCCTGAGAGTCTCCCATCCCAGAATCCTTCAGCGTCACCCTAGCCAGAAATTAGCCTCGGATCCTAATCCTGATTCTATTGCTGATTGGCTGTGAAAACCTGGCACACAGCTTTTCTAAGCAGAGTTTTCTCATCCATAAAATGAGAGGAATGGCTTCTCTTTGTACATTTCCCCCCCAGGTGAGTTCATTCAGTCCCATGAATTTAAACATCGTGTATTGCTGATGTGATACTGTGACAATGTGAAATACATACTTGGTCTTCATCCCCTGTCCTGGCTCAGAGCTGCCGAAACCCTTGGAATTTCCTAAGTGATAGGAGCCATAAAAGCGTCTTTTGTTATGTTAATGAGGTGACTTTTGGAAAGCACTTAGTGATGTGGGGAACAAAGGCAGAAGAAAAATTACTGAATTTCCTTCCTTCTTATAGCCCATTGACGAGTCCTTGAAACAGGCAGAGCGACTCTCTGGGAGCCCAGCTGCCTCGGTGGTGACACTTTGTTAAGGGCAAAGGCAATCTGTAGCCCAACCATCCAGAATCCTGTGAGTCTACTTTAAACATCTAGAAATTCCTTTGGAAGCTCCCTTTTTCTCTACGCCACCCCCTCCCCCCAAGATACATGTTAGGAATCATCCTCCAAGCATATGACCCATGGATATACATCTGAGGGGTCTCAAGACTAAGGGTTTACTGAACAGTAATAAACGACCTTTCCCAACAATAGCTAGCCCCGCCAGGGTCCTAGAAACCTTGTTTCCAAAAATACCTTAGAGGTTTGCTCTGTCCCTATCCCCCTCCCAACTTGAAAGTATATAATCACCACCTCCCACGACCCCAGTGCAGCTCTTTCTGCCCGCGGGTCCTGTCCCCGTGCTTTAACAAAACTACCTCTCTGCACCAAAGATGTCTCAAGAATTCTTTCTTGGCCATCTGTCCTAAACCCTAACACCTTTCCTACATCACCTAGGTAACTTGAAAATGGGGATTGGGAACCAACTGTGTGATCAGATCATTGGAACTTTCAGTCTCACTCCCTCACCCCTACCTCTGGGAGGGGGAGGGACTGGAGATTGGGTTCAATCCCCCATGGCCGATGTTTTCATCAATCATGCCTATGTAATGAACCCTCCACAGAAACCCAAAGGATGGGTTCAGAGCTGCCGGGTTGGTGAAAATGTGGAGATCTGAAGAGAGAGGCACCCTTGGAGAGGGTGGGAGCCCTACGCCCTTTCCCCACACCTTACCTATGTATGCATTGCTTCCCTCTGGCTGTTCCCGATGCAACCAGAACATAGTGAGTGAAATGTTTCTCTGAGTTCTGTGAGCAGCTCTAGCAAATGAATAGATCCCAGGGATTGGGTCATGGGAACCTCTGATCTATAGCACAGGTGACAACCTGGACTTCTGATTGGCATCTGAAGCGGGGTGGGGGGACAGTCTGGTGCAACTGAATTAACCTGAATTCTTCGGGGAGATAATGTCAGAATTGAGTTGGATTGTGGAATACCCATATGGTGTCCAAGACTTGCTTGGTGGTGTGAGAAAAACGCCACGTATTGGATCAAAGGACTCCAAACCGGTACCGCCGGGTCTGACCATCTCGCCTCACCTCCAGCTACAGACTTGAATTTCCACTGCTACTCGACATCCTCGCTGGGTAACGGCCCGCAGACGCTGCGCGGCTCAAACTGAACTCTTGACTCTCTCCCAAAACTTCCTCTAATTTCTGTTTCTCAGTAAATAACCAGCCAATTGCTTGAACTAGAAACCTAGGAATCATCTTTGATTTCCTCACTTGTTCCCTGTCTCCGTTCTAAGCCAAAAAGCAAGTTCTGTGGCTCAACCTTTAAAATGTCTCCCAAATTCATCTACTTCTCCAAACAGTAGCCAGAGGGCCTTGTGAAAATAAAACTCCAACTCCTTGCTACGGCTCGTGAGCGCTCCCGATCCGGCCTCCGCCCCTCGCCCCTCTCTCCCTTGGCTCCGGCCACACTGGCCTTTCCGAGCCCCAGCTGCACTCAGAGCCCTTGTACTTGCTTGTCGCTCTGCCTGGGCTCCTCTCTGCCCAGACGGCAGCTTTGTGCCACTGGCTCCTTCTAGCCACTCAGGTCTCGGCTCAAATGTCCCCTCTGCAAAGGCCAGCTCTGCCCACCCACCCTGTGCCAGGGCAGATGCTGTCCAGGGGAGCCAGAGCTGGGCCTGAGCCATGCGGACTCCTGCCCAGAAGGACAGCCTGGGGGTGATGGGCTTCAACAGAGTGAGACGATATGGAGTGGGTCCCCAGAACCAGGGCCAATAGCCACAGGCCTCCAGCCCAGGAGATGCAGCTGGAGAGGTCCCTCAAGGGGGTTTATGAGAACACAGGAAATGCCCAGAAAACAAAACAAAAACACCAAAGAAGCAAAAATAAGAGCTTTAAGTATTAGAAACCTTGAGAGCTGGAAGCAAACCCCCCCTTTTTTTAAAGATTTATTTATTTATTTATTTATTTATTTGATCGAGAGACAGAGAGAGAGAGAGAGAGAGAGAAACTCCAAGCAGGCTTGGAGCCTGACACGGGGCTCGATCTCACAATCCTGAGATCAGGGCCTGAGCCAAAACCAAGAGTCAGACGCTTCAACCACCCACACCACCCAGATGTCCCTGAAAGCAAACTTCGAACTGCAAAATAAGAGGGCTCGATTCCATTCCCCCTCATCCTTTGGCAAACTCTGGAATGGAGGAGAGAAGAGGTGAGCAAATAAGGGACAGGAGCTGACCTGGCCTTCTGCCCCATGGCTGGTCAGCCACTTCCTCCAGGCCCTCCCGGCAGCCTCCAACTGCCAGCCCAGCGGGGAGAAGGCTTACCTTTGAGTGAAGACTGATGTCACTGTTGATAACTTCCCTGGGACTTGCCATTCCGATTTCTGAATTGAGAGCATGTTTGCGACTCCCAGTGAGCACGGGCTTTCTGTTATCTAGGACCCAGAAAAGTCTCAGGGCTGCTGTAGGTGGCAAGGGAAAACCCTCCCTTTTAGGAGACGTTTTTAAGAGACAGAGACAACAATAAAGCCATATTGGGATCCCATCACAGGAGCTGTGTGGCCTTACAGCGACAAGTAGCCCAGCCTGGAGCTGGCTTCTGTCTGAATCCCAGGCCTTTGGCCGAGGCTGTAAAACGGGATCCGGGCTATGGTAGTAAGTGTGGGGTTCCCGGAGTCTCTTCCACTTGGTCTTCTTTGTCCAGAGGCTTTTCTGCATCTTGATTTTACTCAAGAATTAGGTGAATTGTCACTATTCTTTGTCTTTCAGGGATGTCAAATAAAGCTGTTCTAGAAGGATCTTTTCTTTAAAAGAATTTAATTTTCCGTGTCCACGTAAGTGATCTCTTTGGATGTACATGTTTACTTGGGCCTTTCCTGAGTCTGACAGCCAGGAAGAAAGCTGAAAGGTCTTAAACAGAGGAGGAGAATCAAACCGGCCTACCCTGGGCCTGCAGGGGACATCGCCAGCTTTGTCACACATGCTGGAGCTGAGCATTCTCCCTCCCCAGAGAACAGCATTGCATCTTTGATACCAGGCTCCAGACATTTTATTGGTGCAAAACAAATATGCGAGAATCCCCAATCCGCTGCCAGGCAGCTCCTCACCAGACTCCTTTACAACTAAAATCCTGTCTCACTTGCTAGTTACCGGTTTAAGTCCAGAGAGCTTGCAAATGGAATCTCAGACCGCTTTAAAGGGAAACACCGAGGCCCTACAACCTAAAGCCAAGGAAGCCAATTTCCTTCTGCATTATTCCAAGTCAGTGCTTCTGCCGGGAGCCAAGGACATGTTCCTTAGGAAGATTTCTTGAAGGTGGCTGCTTTCCTCATCCCATGGTGCCCAAGGTACATTTTGTATTGAATAATGACCAAGAAAGAATTCACTGAAAATTTAAGTAAACAGGCTTTTATGTGGGCAATTAGAATTGCAATTCGAGAGGCACAGCTTCAGGAAACCTGACTCCTGTTCCAAAGAAGACAAAGAGGGGGCAGAGTTAGAAAGAGGTCATGCGAGCAGCTCTCACTTAGATCCTCTGTGAAAAACGGGGATTGAAACTATGGTGCGGGATTGGTTGGGTTAATATGCAAATAAGGGAATGAAACTTGTCAAATCACGTGGGCTGTTTTCAAAGTGAGGAATGCGAATGAGTCAGGTGTCATGGTGAGGAGGGAGTTAGGTCCTTGCCAAGGGCTTGCAGCTGGCAAAAAGTTCATAGTTTCTCTGATGAGGACGTACATAAATTCTTCCTCCCTTATGGCCTCCCAAACCTATTTCAAGGAGATTCTCTCAGCTAGGCTTGCTAGCTCCACTTTGAAATCTCCTTTATAATAAGAAGTGCTTATCTTGAAAAAAGATACACTTGTGGTAAGTTAGAGGATACAATGTGCTCAAATAACGACCCTGCTCTCTGGTATGTTCACCCTCGAGCTGAGTTTTATATACCAGGCCTTGCCCATGTCCTGGGAATCCCAGGGTTGTAGCACAGGTCAACATTAATAACCTTGTGTTTATCTTCATATGCAGAGCACTGTGCTAAGTGCTTTACAGATCCTTACCAAATCTCCCTGCTACCATGGGATACCAGTTAGCCTCATTTTATAAATGCGCAAACCAGAGCATAAAGTAGTTAAATGACTTGCCCAAGGTCACAAAGCTAGTAAGTGGTGAAATTGGGATTCGAACCCAGGGATTTGGATTTAATATCCCCTCGCAGAGTTTTGGAGACACTAATTCTGTCTGTAATCTGCTAAGCCAGTAGTTCTCAGCCCTGGCTGTGCATGAGAACATTCTAGGGAATTTTGAAACCTCTTCCCATGCAGATTTGCACCCTAGACAAATTAAACCAGAATCTCTGGGGGTGGGACCCAGGCATACACTGTTTGGAAAGCTCCCCGGGTGATTCCACTGTGCAGACATACTGCAAACCATCCGTGCCAAGCAATCCTAATTCTTTCCACCTGCTAACTTTGTCTTTTAGCTAGGAAAAATTTCTATTCCCTTTTGTTCCTTTACACAAGCAGTGACTGAGAGGCCCCTGCGGCCCGGTGCTACCATCTGCAGGCTACCCTTCTGCCTGAGGACCCAGCTGTCTCAGGCCGTCGCCTTCCTATGCTGGAACAAAGAGGAAGGGGCGATTACTATGGTAGATCTATAATACTCAGGTTGGCAATACATTTTCAAGATCCCCAAATGTATATTAGTATTACCTACAAAGGCGTTTTAATATTATAGCACAATTCAAAAGACGGCCACTGTCTTTGTTGCTGTTGAAAAAGAGAGAGAGTGAGAGAGAAGTTCAAAAGAAACAAGGGTGAGACTTCACAGGTTTGTAGGTAGGGTGCAATCATTGATCCCGGCATTAGCACTGACAGCTTGGAAGTGCTGAGACACGGATGCTATAAATGGGGCTGTGAAGCCACTTGCCATCCATCGTGACAGGAAGGAAATTCACATGCATGGTGCAATGGACAGAGCGTGTGTTTTCGCAAGCAGACAGACAGGGGTTCAGATCCCAGCTCCCTGTTTGCTGGCAACCTGCTTTTCAGTCGTGGTTTCTTCATCTGTGAAGGGGGCTGACGAGGCTCACCTGGCAGGACTGCTTTACTGATTAGAGAGAAGAGCGCATGTGTGAGGCACCAGCTCTGTACCTGGCACGGGGCCGTAATTATTATTAGGTGACAGACACCATGTTATCTACATTGTTGTCTCACTGAAACCTCACAACAGACCCTCGGAAAGATGCAGTTATTTCCGCTGAAGGGAAGTGAGCCTCTGAGAGGCTCCACGGTTTGCCCCCAAGCACGCAGTGGTCTCCTGCACCTGCGGCCTGCGTTCTCTGTTTTTCCTGGCTGTCTGGCTGCCAGCCCTTGTTTCCTAGGCCATCCCGTGGCTGATGTATCTATTAGAAGGACCTAGTCTCTATGGATAATGAAATAAAATAAAAAGGCAAACAAAAATTTGGGGCTCTCTCCCTGGCACATGGCCACGTTACAGAAAAGGATCAGAAAGGACAGTATTATTCACCCCTTTTTCTCTTAGAGTGGAGTCCCACCAGGAGAAGGCCTAGCTGAGAAACAAACTGCACCGCTGGGGTTGGCGATAAGCGCCCAGACATCGCTGTCTGCGGGTGATCTGTTGCACGATCGTGTCAGGATCTTCTAAGAGGCTCCATTGTCCTGAGAGAATTAAGTATACATTCCGTCAGATGCTGGTTTCTACAGTCTTCCATGGGGGGTAGCTTGTGGGAACAATGTGACGTCATTTAAGGAGACTTAAATCGTGCTGAAATAGGTTAGGAGCTCACTGCGAGAGAAACGGGGCACGATGGCCCAGCTGGGTGAACCATTAATAACAACAAAATTTCCCTCACCCTGTCATTCCCTGTCTTACCAAGAACCATGTTGAACAAACCAGAATCTTAGGAATCACCTGATTCCTTCTTCTTTTCACTTCCTACACCCATTCCATCAGCAAATCTTAATGTTTCTATTTCTAAAATAGAAACTTCTATCCAACTACCTTATTCCTTGCCATTAACCTCTCTCCCCAGGACCACCTTGGGAGCCTCCTAAATGGCCTCCTGCTTCCATTCCTACTTCCTTCCAGGCCATTCTCCTGTTAATGTTCTTTTATTTATTTATTTTTTAAAGATTTACTTATTTGAGAGAGAGAACATGTGCGTGTGGCGGGAGGGAGAGACTCTTCAAGCAGACTCCCTACTGGGAGCAGAGCCCCCCTGCCCCACCCCACTCCGCTCAATCTAACAACATATGAGATCATGACCTAAGCTGAAACCAAGAGTCTGATGCCCAACCGACTGAGCCACCCAGGCACCCCTCCTGTTCATGCTCTTTTAGCAGTTATCACCATCTTAAATTATCGTGATGATTTATTTCTTTTTGTCTGTTTTTATTGTCTGTTTCCTTCACCAGAATGCCAGCTTGATGAGGGCAGGGGGCCAGGTCTGTTTTATTCCTCACTGCATCCCAACTCTGACACATTGAAGCTTCTGGATAAATACACATGGAGTAAATGAGAGTGTGAGCGAATATATAACTTTAAATATTAAGTCATGTTTGGGGTTGTTTTTAAAGATTTTATTTATTTGACAAAGAGAAAGCGAACACAAGCAGGGGGAGCTGCAGGCAGAGGGAGAGGGAGAAGCAGGCTCCCCAATGAGCAAGGAGCCCAATGCGGGGCTCAATTCCAGGACCTTGGGATCATGACCTGAGCCGAAGGCAGATGCTTAACTGACTGAGCCACCCAGGTGCCCCTTAAGTCACATTTGTAATTTGCCTACCCAGAAAATTCTTATGAGATTGGCTTCCTGGACTGGTGGGATGGGGAAAAGGACCTTCTATATTTTGATGACTCCTGAAAAGAACATGAAAGCAGTATATCGGGAACACAATTTGGAGCAGGGCTTGCAAATGCCTTTGTCTCTGGGCTCAGGCAGGTAACATCAATCTGGAGACTGCCATGTGTGAGCCACAATGAATGATGGGGTGACACTCTAGAGACCCCGTAACTTCAGCTAATGCAACCTTATCAGCTGCTGCCAACTGTGGCCGAGTGGCAATAAGAGCCCAGGTGTGTAAGATCTCCCAAGTTTTCAAAAGAAGATGGAAAGTTTGTATATCAACTAGAATTAGGTTTGGCTGTGAGTAATGACTTGAAACAGTAGCTTAAATGAGATAGAAGTGTATTTCTCTCTCACAAAAGAGGTCTGGGTTGTGCAATCCTGGACTTATGGATGCTCAGTGGAATGAGGAACCTAGGCTTCTTTTAATTTATTGCTCAGCTCAGCATGACTTCCATTCTCAAAGTCACCTCATGACCCAGTGAACTGCTGTGGCTCCAGCCATTACCTCCTCATTCCAGGAAACAGGAAGGAAAAGGAAAAAAGAAAAGGCCTGACCATTCTTTTATAAGGAGACTTCCTGGAAGCTTCCATGCCCCACTATTATTTCATTTCATTGGCCAGAACTAAATCGAAAGCTACTCCTAGCAGCAAAGGAGGCTGAAAAATATAATCTTTTTTCTAAGTGGACATGCACCCAGATAAGGAAGAGGGGGAGGATGAATACTGGAGTTCTAAACTAGAAGTCCCTGCCAGAGCTGGCTTTTTCTGTAAAAATTCTCAGGTTTTAACACCATGACAGCCAAACAAAGCATCTCTGCCATCTGGTTCAGCAGAGGAGCTGCTGGTTTTGTGAACCTGCTTAGGGGAGCAAATATGGCTGGGAGACATTTCTGTGGCAGGTGGGGGAGCCGGTGGGTGGGGCTGGTGAGAGTCATGAACAGGTGAAGGTTAATAGGGCTTGAACGGGGAGTCCAAACAGGAGTGTGTTCGGTAGCCTGGGGTAGTGGGGAGCACTGTGGAGGAGACGGCGGGAAAGGGTGAGGTACAGTCCATGGCCTGGCACCCACGGAGCGCTTGGGGCGTGGGCAGATCAGGGAGGTCGCTGGCTGCCCGGGCTCCTCTCACCTTGAGGTCTTAGCAGCTCTTCTGACGGGTACAATTTCCAGCTCCTCTAAATCGCGAGGGCTGTTCTCTTTCTGACCTTCACCCAAGGTGCCCTCACACTAGGTCAGCGTCACCCTCTCTGGAGGGATAAGGAAGCCTGGGCCGGACCCAAACTCCCCAAGCTCCCTGGCCCTCTCCAGTCATGGCTGTCACCCTCTCAGACTGGGGCTCGGCCTCCTCTCAGGCTCTGTGATGATTCCCCTTGAAATGGCTCAGTCTCCCGGCCATGTCAGACCCTCTTGCCGGGAAAGGCATCACACTGTCTATTGGAAAAATCACCGGATTTGTAGGCAGACTTCCCTCCCTTGAATCCCTGCTCCACCGCTTACTAGTTAAGTGACTATAAATACTTCTTAACTGTCAGTTGGAGAATAGTGTTGTCCTTACCTACTTCATAAGGCTTTTTGAAGGGTTCACAGAGATCACTTATATAAAAGACCTTTCTGTCAAAAAAGAAAAAATCTAAACAGCCCTAAATATAAATTTAAGGTTCTAGTAAAGACTCTCTGTATTGTCCATATGTTTGAAATTGATGACTTTATTGACACAAACTTTGCAATAGAAAGTGTGACGTTAATAGGATCATGAGAATCTGTTCTTACATCTTACACACGTGAAAAATTTTCCAGATGAGTTTCCAGTAGCATGGTTTAACTTCTGATCACTGTCTTTGTGAAATCCAGAGTGTTCCAGGGAGGGGCAGATCATATGCGCCTTCATTCCCTTCTCTCCCAGGAGTGAGACTTTGTTTCTATATGAGAGAGACACCCTCTTGAGTTAAATCCCAAACAGCTTGCAGCAGTTAAGTTAGGCAAAAACAAGGATGTGAAGAGAAACTGGTGTCGTCCACGACTGACAGCACACGAGGGGGGCAGGAACACCCCACACAGAAACACGACACACGTGCCCTGGGAGAACGAGCCCTTGAACTTACAGGATCATTGCCGACCTTAGGCAGTTGGGGGCTCCTGCCGAGTAATGCCAGTGGGGCCATAGGAATCACAGATTTGCTTTTATCATTATTTTTTCATTTTCAGAACATGAAGTTCCCTCAAATCCCTTTCTCAAAGAACCACAAAATGGTAGAGGCTTAGGAAAACTAGTTTTGTGCAGGGCAAAGGCTTGTGCAATGATCAGGAGAACGCCCAGATATAGGGTTTAAGAGAGAAATCTATTCTGAATGTAAAAGTGAGTTCCACTGCAGAGCAATTCACAACACACCCTAACCCTTAGGGCCGAAGGTGGTCCCCTGGTTATTAAGTCCGCGGTTAGATTCGGGATATACAAGCGTGACGGCTAGACTCCAAAGCTCTCAGCATCTGTAAGGTGCCTGGTGCAGGGTTGGTGTTTAATGCTAAATGAATAAATACACAGTCTACGGAAGGAAGGAAGGAAGGAAGGAAGGAAGGAAGGAAGGAAGGAAGGAAGGAAGGAAGGAAGGAAGGAAGGAAGGAAGGGTCGGTCACTATTTGCTTGTGTTTGAGGAATAAAATTGGCAGGTAATGAGGCCGAGTTTCTAAATTTTAATCTAGGAATGTCAATTCTCTGGACCATGTCATATAAACACAGTCAGGCTGCCTCTTTCTGCTAAACATGGAGTTTATCGGTATCATCTGGTACACCTTTAGTCCCACCTTTCCCAATCCAGGCATGGTAACAGTCCTTTAAAATCATGTTACGTTACTTTGGAAGAAGATACTTCCACTTAACATGCTTAAAGAAATGTTAGATAACTGTAATCTATCAAGACATTTTTTTACTGCCTCTGATGTGTAACACAGTGCGCGTCAGTCTCACGTCAACGTGAATGCACAGCAACCAGGTCCGGGCTTTCCAAAGTGATGCCTTCGCACACAGCAGATGACGCAGTCCTGGCGCCACGTCCGAGCGCCCCGAGCGAAGCCGTGTGTGCTGCTGATGGGTTCCGGATTATCTCGCTCTTGTGAGCTGTGTCCGCGCTTTGATCAGCGATTGCAAATGACCCAGCCGGAGAGAGCGAACACTCAAGAGCACAAGCAAAGAGACCTGGAAAGCTCTGAAAGCGTAGTGTGTGGCTGAGCCCCGAGGGGCGTCCTAGGTTGGGTGCGTTGACCACAGTGACCACGATATTGCAGTACGGAGGCTGACGTGAACACCAGTATGGGGGGACATTGAAGGCAGATGAGAAATGGCTGTGACTGCATCACGGAGAGCTCCCAAAACACACTGTGGGTGTTGGGGGGTTAGTTTGTGTGAAAGTGGATCTGAATGTGTCTCCTACTGAGCTAAGGAAACAAGTATAGCCGGGAATTTTCCTTGTTCGTGATTTCTCCCGTATCTGGATTTGCATTTGGGTGAAAGACAGCTTGTAAGTGAACACGGAGAGCATTCTGATGGTAGTATTCGGAATGAAAGAACGAAAGAATAAACTGAGTCGGAACAGCGCACACGACCATGGGCAGGAGAGCTTGGAACCCACGCGAGCATTTCTCACCAGGAAACCTACTCCTACTTTTCTGTTTCATCAGCCCACCTACGGCTCTTGCTCACCTCTTTTACATGAGACCACACTGCAGGAGTTGCAAACAGGCAAACTGACTGCACATTTGCAGCTTATTACCCTACGCAAGTACTGTGCCAATTCATTTATGTGGCAAGCAGGAGGCTGAGAATGTCCCAGAAGCCCAGGTGGCCATTGGCCTGCCAGGTAAGACAGTCTCTCAAGGCAGCTGCATTGTTCCCATCCAGCAAGGGCCACCCACTTCTTCAAGATTCCTTGATGGGGTCCAGCATGCGGAGGGCACCAATGAAGTCCATCTGCCCTTCCAGTGGAACACTCTCTTAGTTAACACAGTTCTTCGCCATTCTTCGATTTCTGTCCACCTGTCGGATACTGTCTGTAACGTTAATGGTGACTTCTTTTGCGGACATTCGCTTAGCATCTCTTTTAGCCTGTTAAAAAGTTTAACATCATGAATTGAGTTAGTAGAAAATATCCAAATTTGCAGTCATCTCTTGAGATTGTCACACACACACACACACACACACACACACACACACACGCAGAGGCAGGAAGAAGCCACAAGAACACATATATACTCCCTTTCAAAGGTTTCTCTGTTGAAACTCTAATACTGACCTAGCACAGAGCCTGGCATAAGGTTTGCTCACTAAAACATTGTCGAATGAATGCATTAACTGGCTAAGGTCCATCAAAGGGCAGTGTGGAAGGTTTCACAGTTAGCTTTAGCAAAGCAGGGAAGGAGTGGAGCTTTGGTGCCAGACAGACTTTGTGGTTCAAATACTGACTAGATAATTTCACCATGAGCAAGTTTTTTCTAACCTAACCCTCAGTTTTCTCATCTGTAAAATGGGGAATAATTAACAATACCTACCTCACCAGATTATTGTAAGGATTAAATAAAGTCATGCATTAAGGTACTCAGCATAATGCTTGTCACAAAAAAAAGACCAAAAAATATTTCATAAGTATAACAATAGTAAAAAGTAAGATTATCCACTTCTGAGTGAAGATACACTGATGCTGAAAGTCCAGCATTCATATTAAATACTAAAGCACTGACTCAACTGTGGGTTCTTCAACTATATGTGTCCCACCTCAAGAGTAAACTTTAACGAGTGCCCATTCCGCTCAACTGTATGCTTGGAGTGAGCATGAGCGTGGTCTTGGGAGTCGTCCCCACAGTGCGTGGACAGAGACGGGTGCTGCCCAATCCCCAGTCCGGGAAGACCTGCTGCCTAGCTCCTGGGAGTGCAGTCAAGTCAATAGCTTCCAGATGTTCCCTTGGGGTATTCACCTGCAGGAAGCCACCTCACCCTGGGTCCTGCGCTTGCCAGGGTGGCCCAATGTAGGGGTACAAAGGTCTGGCCATTTTGGCACAAAGCAGGCCAGCTCTGACAAGCCATCCGGCTCCAGAGCTCCCCATGGGGTGGGGTCAGCCACAGCTGCTGCTCAGCCTGCATCTGGCTCACCTTCTCCCTCTGGCCCCTCCTGCTTCCATCCCTCCTCTCCACAGGGGATGATGCCTAATGAGCATCCTACACAATGACATCTCAGTGTCGCCCGCTGGAAAACATGGTCAGCCTCAGATCTGAGGGAGTGTCTCCCCACGCTCGGTGTGAGTGCGGAGAGATGCATGCTCTCGGTACAAGCCGACTCCTTGAGCTGTAGTGCGTCCGAAGAAATGTGCACTATTGGGCCCCTGGAGAACAAGACATTGGCCTGTTTGATTTACTAGCAAATGATAGTAGTTTGTAACCTGTCACATAGACCCCATGTAGTAGCTGCTGGTGACGCCCCCTCCAGATTCTCCTTACGTGCCTGGTGCCTCTATCTCCCAACCGCTGCAAGTTTTGGCAGCTAACTGCTCATAGTAGCACCCATGTTTTGAGAATTGCCCTCATCTGATCGGAGCCACCTTGCTCAGAAATGCGCCAGAGGGCACACACTCACTCCTGGAGACAGCCCAAAGCCAATGTCTGATGGCTGGGGATACAAAAGG
Organism: Ursus arctos; assembly: GCF_023065955.2. NCBI lineage: Eukaryota > Metazoa > Chordata > Mammalia > Carnivora > Ursidae > Ursus > Ursus arctos. The sequence goes on along the minus strand of NW_026623078.1, from coordinate 54,092,685 downwards.
CTGGCATTTTGCCTCGAGGGCATATAAATCTATGACATCTTCACGCTCCAGAGCCCCCGTGGGATCAGGCTCCCTGGGATTCAGCAGACCGCACATATTTGCTGACCTGGGTCCTCTGCCTGCTCCCGTTACTACTGTACCGGTTTGACCTGAGACTACTTTCAATCAATCGCTTGCACAAGAATCCTCGTCTTGGGCTCTGCTTCTAGGGAACCTGACCTAAGAATACTTTATGGGTGATCTGAGGGGCGTTTAAGGGATAATTTTGACTAAATGCAATTTTAGTCCTATCCGTTGATGTCATGAGCTCGGACTTCATTGTTCTCTTCGTGTTCCCAGTGCCTCACACCATCTGAGACACAGCAGGCGCTACATTTAGGTTTGGCCAAAGTAGTGGTGAACGAACGAATGAGCACACTGCATTTGTCAACGCGCCCTTGTTTGAACAACCAGGGGTCAATGCTGTCTAACGATTTGGTCTTACTCTCAGCTCTTCCAAGCCTGAACTGGCACCAGGGCAAACAGCGACTCTGATGCGTTTATTTTTCCCTAAAAGCAGAGAACTCCTAAAGTCCCACAACCAATTTTGTCTCCTAAAGAAAAGCGCGGCAACTAAGAGGTCAATTCCATCTGATTTGCTTTTCGGGCGTTGCTGCATCCAAGCCTTGATGACAGGGCCTGGGATAGAGACACAGAGGCTTTATTTAAAATGAGCCAAGTTGACAGCAGCTTTCCCCTCAAACCGGTAGGCAGTAAGAGAGCTTTCCAGAATGGAAATGTAAACTTTCCAAATAGTATAACTGCTTTTCTTTAGAGTTACTGGCAAGATTTCACAAAAGGTTATTAAAGATTACACACAGAAAATGCTCTGCTCTATATTTCAGTCTGCTTTTCTAAGCTTAAAAATATAAGCAAAAATTCAACAGTTGGGTGATTCTTCATTTCCTTGCCTGTTTAAGAGTCCAAAGCTACAAAACAGTCATTCCCAGAACAGCCACAGAATACGTATGGTTTTAATCTCAAGCACAACGGCGCAATTTCTGTTTTTTCTTCTTGCAGTTTCTTAAGTCTGTATACCCGAAGCCCATCGAGTGGCAGTATGTAGAGCACAAGCTTTGGGGCCAGACAGAGCTGGACTTCGGGCAAAGCTTTGTCACCAGTTAGCTGCCACAAGACACGTTGCTTTAACCGCTGAGCCTCAGTTCCCTTACCTGAAAAATGGGGCAATAATGCCGGATGCTTTGTGGGGCTTTTTGAGAGAATTAAGCATGTCACTCAGCATTAATACGGTGACCAACTTCTCCAGGTTGGCTCAAGATTGGCACATTTTAAAACTGGAAGTTCTCCCTTCTGGGAACCCGCTCAGGCCCCCACAAACCAGGACAGTCGGTCTGCCCAGTTAGAGCTGCCATTACTTCTATTTGCAAAATGATGATGTCAAACATACTAAATTCAACTGAAAACCTTCTTATTCTACTCAAACTACGGCTCTTGCTCCTGCTACTTCTAAACACACCGACAATAACCCTGCGGGGTGTACATTTGGATAAAGGGCGACAGGAGTTCAGTACTCCAGTGATGGGTACAGGCTGTAAGCCAAAGAGTCCACTTTCAAACGATGGCACCGTATTAACTCTATCAAGTTAAACCGAACAACAAGCCATTCTCTTGGAAGCGTTTCATGAAAGAGAAACTTTTGAGTCTGAGGCATCAGCAGAAAGTCATCACCCCTCCGACAGCAGCGTGGACATTCAAGAGGTTGGTCATCGCTGGAATCTAGTTACAACTTGGAAATCTCAGATTTCAAGCCCGAATGAGAGGGAGAAAGAGAACAGTGCCAGATTATTTTCTCTAGAAGCCCTCTTGAGAAGCTGCTTTGCCCTCCTTCAAGAGAAGTGCTATCTGGATACACAGAACAATTATCCCATTTGGTTCCTCAGACAGTGAGCAGAAGAGGCATTTTCCCCTCCGATGTGCTTCTCAGCCAGCCAAACCTTTTTATTTAATATCCCACTCCCTTCATTTAACTACAGGAAAAGAAAACATGTCCCATTTGCAATGACTGGCCTAAAAAAAAAAGTCTTCTGGTTCGCAGCTCAGTGATGAGAGAAGCCTATTTGGCCCCTTTTTCTTCTGTGCCTCTCTGCTCACTCAATCCTTCCTCCACTTCAAAATTCGTGTTTTGTGACTTTTATCACCACTGACTCTTGTTAATGGGCCACCTCTTGTTTCTCACTCAGCTTTACAGCTTTTCTATTCTTCTCTCTGCTTCATTTTAATTTCTGCAGGTTTAGAACTCTGTGAATCATGGATTTTAGTCCTCTTGATATTGCCTCTTTAATTAAAAGTAATTTATCGGCTGCCATTTCTCAAAGGTAACCGGATTGACTGTGATAACTTCCTGGCAGCCTTGAACCCAGATGAACCTGTTTCTCTTGGGGTTTGGAAGTCGACGACCCAGCTCGTCTCTGTGGGAAGTGGGGGCAGCATGGCTGCTCCGTAGATGCCTGGACTCAGGGGTGCAACCAGTCCGCTCACCATTTCTCACTGCCCCCCACATGGGAATACAGATGTTCTCAACCTTACTTTGACCCCACAAATGTATCTATACCTAACACGGGATCATCCTAACCTTTTCACAGTTCCTCACACACAACGAAGAAAAGCAAGGCTTACTGAGATTATGATTTATCAGACATCAATTTTTCTATAACTATATTTTTTAATTTATAAAACCAGTACATAATTATGGTAAAAGAAATTCAGACAGTAGAGAAGGCACAGTGAAAAGTAACATTGTTCCCATGCTCTATGCTTTCCCCAGGGGCAGCCACAGCTAATGATTTCTCTCTCCCAGTATTCTTTACCTCTTTCCTGGCCTTAACCATGGTTTGGATTATATATTTGCTTGTTTACTTGCATATTTTCTACATCCTCATCAGAGTATACATTTCAAGAAGGTAGGGACCCAGGGTGTTGTGTTCACCAGAATATATATCCCCAGAATATAATTTAGTGCCGATCACATAATAGGCACCCAACAAATAACTTGATGAACACATGTATGAAACGAAATCTTCAGAAAGAAGACAAAAAAATGTCCTGGGAATAGCACACCTGTTTGCATTGCCCTGCCCTAGAACTTTCCTACAGTATTTACATTATGCTTACAACTGATTGTTTCTTGCGCCATCCCTGAGAGACAGCCGGAGATGGTACTGCACTCCCTTTCCCAATGAGGCCGTGGAAGCCATTTAAGCCAACATAATTTGCCCAACACCAATGTCAATGTCGGCAGTGGGTTGAACTAAAGATGGTGGACCTGGGTTCCACATCCAGCCTCCCACAACTCTGCCAAAGCTTACTCTGAATTCTCCGCTGTTCTGTTTTTGGTAATGGGAAGGAAGAACATGGGGTTTGGAGGAAGACAGATCTGGGTTTTAAGTCTAACACAGCCCCATCACTATTCCTTGGGCCATGTTGGCCAAATACCTAACCTTTCTGAGCCTGTTTTCCCAAGTCGGAAACGCTGCTTCCCCCTTTTCCTTCCCAAAAGATTAAAGACCGAGCCTTGTCAGCTGCAACTCAAGACATTTTTCTTCTTTTCAGTCAAGCCCCATTAAAGGGAGACAGACAATAACAACCAATAACAAACATCTAGCTGTTCCTGAATTCTGGGATTTTACTTGCTGCTCTTCATGGCATTCATCTGAGGTCATCGGGAAACATTTGATGGTAGCAACTCCACCCAGGGCCAGGGTGCCAGGCTCCAAATGCAGGGGTCAGGTCACGCCTCAACCAAAACTCTCCGGAGCTCCCCAAGCCTGGAGCAAATCCCGCGCCAACCACAGCATCACACACCGTACTCACTGGGCTACTCGGCGTGGGGGTTTAGATCTATCCGGTAGCAGGTGCCAAACGGAGTTGTCGCTTTTCAGGTTGAACCTCAGGTAGATCAAACACTAGGAAGGCGACAGAACCTGCTTGAGAAAAGCACTGGGGATCCCACAGAACAGTCATCAGTCATATGATGGTGGCGCTGGAGGGGGCTGGGTGGGAGCGGTGCTGTGGGAAACCTTTCCAATCCCAGTGAAGTACTAGGCCAGCCTCATTCAATCAAGTAGACCCAGTCAAGGATTTCTCAGATGCTGGGATGTGAGGAAGGTCCCAGGTAGTTGGTGAGTACATACTAGGTTCATAACCCTGAAATAGGCTCAGGGGTCAAGGAAATAAAGAATAAGGAGGTCTGCGCCCTGAGAGTCTTCTAATCAGACTGGTGTTTCTACAGACCCTTAGATGAGTAGTGAGTCTTGCAATCCTTCATGTCTATAAGGTGGCAGCCAGCAGACCACTGCATATATGGAGGTAGTGGAAACCACTACACACACACACACACACACACACACACACACCCTCCACATCCCTATACTGCTAAATTGCCTCCTTTTCCCAGGCTCAAACTAGAATGTGCATCAAAGTGCCCTTCTGACAGGTCTCCCTCTCTGGTTTTCCTCAATGGTTTCTTTTGTTCTCTCCCTCCTTTTAATGGCATGTTTCTGCTTTGCAAGGAGAAACTCATATTTACTGTCCAAACTCTTCTCATCTATCTCCTATTACCACCACCCAGGAGAAATTCTGGGCTGATTCCATCCTCCTTTCAGGAGCAGGCCTCCCTCTTTGGCCACAGCCATTTCTGTGAGGCTTCACCCAACTTTCCTGGACCGGTCGGAGCGCTGCCACCAGTCAGACACTGGGTGTGGGGGGAGGGGGTGGGAGCAGAGGGAGGCTTCTCAGCCCAGAATCAGTTAGGACATCGGTGAAGTTCTTCAGCACGGTCTGGCCACGTCGTCAAGAACAGTCAAGTAACTGACAATGGCGCAGCTTCCAGAGGCATGAGGGCTCACCGGGAGGCCAGCCACACACTCAGGCTTTGTCTGCTCAGAGCCGTATCCACACGTACATTTCTACCTTCGTGAATAACTTGAGATAGTCCTGGGGGAGGAAAACAGGAGTCCTAAGGCTCAGGAAACGGCACATTCAGATTGGAGAGCAAATGTTTGAAAGCAGCCCAGCGTTCCTGAACGATTAGCAGGGGAGAAGAGCAGCTCTAGGACTTCCTCCTGGGCTTCTGTCAAGCTCAGGGAAGAGGCTGGGGGAGGGAGACGCAGTCAAGGATTTCTCAGATGCTGAGATGCCTCCCAAGTGACTGGAGGAAATCAAGACACAGGAGAGAAAGAGAACGAGCTCTCCACTGAGACAGTTCCAATTTGCAAAATATCGTTATTGTCACATCGTTTCGCTGGTTAGCACCTACTAAGCCCAGGCAGAAGACAGGAGCCGAGGGGATTGAAAGAAGGAAGCTACGGTTTGTCTGCTGGGCCACGAAGTGGAGAGGGGCTCAGGACAGATGCTGCTGCTCAGAGCCATTAGCGCCATCAGCTGTCCCCGGCACCCTTCAGAGAGCAATGCGAACCGTGCGGAGGCGTCTGCGTTAAAGGGAGGAGGTGCTAGCCTCTATTAGTGGCCTTTTATTTCCTTGAAATAAACAACACTATTTCAAACCGGTGACGCCTTTGTTCATTTATTCTGTATTATCTGACTCCCCAGCCTCACCCCATTAAAACCGGCAGCCGCTTCAGAGCACGGGGCATGTGTTCCTTTTCCACCCCTGGATCCTTGGCGTCAGGACAGTGCCTGGCACCTCGAAGGCACTCCGTGGAAGAGCATGACACGAATGAATCCAAGGAGTGCTTATAGGAACCGAGCAGAACACTTCCAGGCCTACCAAGGATTGCCTCTAACAGGCTTGTTTTGTATGTCGGAACGCAGACAGGTGCAGAAAGATGCATGCTTCGTGAATGGGTTCTTCTGGAGAAAGAGAGCTCTTAAAAAGTGCCAAAAACCCATCAGCCAGGTGACCGGATGCCATACAGTGGAAGGCTGTGAAATGGTAGGAGGTCATCTTGGGGAGTAGAGGAAGAGGGAAGAGGTGAGTGGCTCCTGCCTGAGCCGGTCACTGAAAATGCAGGAAGCCTTAGCCCAGAGTACAGGAGACCAGCGAGGACGAGGTAGTATGTCAAAGGCCCTGGAGGGTTTAGGAAGAAAATCATTCTCACTGAGATTCACCGCTGAGAGCTGTGTTGGGACGAAATAACTCTGCGGACAGAAGCTTCAATCAGAGGTAAACTTGTCTTGTAAACGGACACCGTGGATAGAAAACCTTCGCCGTGGCTTTTGAGGGACTCAAGACGTCTGGTGGCTGGTGAGCTTCCAGGACACAAAGATCACTGATGCCCTGTAGCAATTGTGTGAACACTCAGCACTGAAGCCCTCTGCTCCCTATCTCATCTGGGAAGTGGCTGCAACACCGCCATTGCTCATTGGCTTGTGACAACAACCTGCATGGATGGTCTATCAGCAGGTATCGTGCTCCCGGGGCTGTGCCGGCCAGGCGGGCTAGCGCCTCACTCCCCCGGCCCCCGGTGGGCTCCACCATGTGTGTGTGGCGTAAGGGACTGCTTCCCTTCGCTATCTCCGAGTCTCCCTTCTCATCTGTCAACTGGGGACAATATCAACATTTTACAGTCATCGTGATGATTAAGTGAGATAATACAACAGAGCACTTAGTATCCTATGCCTGCCTGCCAGGCTGCTGTCACAGGCCTAAGGAAGGCTAAGCACAACTTCCTGGCTTTATTTATTTATTTATTTTAAAGGTTTTATTCATTTATTTGAGAGAGAGAGCAAGGCAGGAGCAGAGGGAGAGAGACAAGCAGACTCTCCGCTGAGCACAGAGCCTGACATGGGGCTCGATCCCAGGACCCTGAGATCATGACCTGAGCCGAAATCAAGAGTTGGTCGATTAACCGACTAAGCCACCCAGGTGCCCCAACCTACTGGCTTTAAATTCTTATGTTCATAACTGGAATTCATCCACTGCTGGTTAGTGTGTAAAGCTGGTTAGCGTGGCAAACTATTTGTCAGTATCTATAGAAGTCAAACATATCCCCATCCTATGAGCCAGCAATTCTACTCCAAGGAACATACTGAAAAGAAAGGAATGTCCACCAGCAGGCAGGCACATGAATGTTAATGGCTGTGTCGTTCACAATAGCCCCAAACCGGAAGCAACCCAAATGTCCTTCAAGTAGTATGATTACACTCACCTAATGGAATGGACTTAACAGTGAAAATGAGCAAATCTTTGTAACTCACAACAACACGGATGAGTCTCACTCACTAGCGTGATGTTGAACAAAAGAAGCCAGGCACGAAAGAACACATACCATATGATCCCATTTATAAAAGTCTAAAATATAAACAAAGCTGGCCTAGAATGCTAGATGTCAGAACGGTGGTTGGGTTGCCGAGGTGGACAGTGACTGGCACATCCCAGTCACCACGGTGAGGGGCGCAAGGGAGATTTCTGGGGTATGGAAAATGTTCTACGTCTTCACATGGATGACGGTTACATGGGTGTGTCACCTTATAAAGATTCATTGTACTTATGACCGACGTGGGCGTTTTTCTGAATGTATGTTCTAGCTGGTAGATAGTACGATTGCCCTTAATCCTTTGCTGTCTCTCCAGTGGGCACAGTGTGTACTTCCTTGCCCTCCTGATGTTGGGCTTGTCCATGTGACCTGCTTGGGCCAACAGGAGGTTAGGTGGCAGGATATGAGCAGAGACATGAAATGTGTTCCGGTAGTTTGATTTTGCCCTCTTAGGTTCCTATCATAGCCATGAGAAGATAAACCTCAGAAATGCTGTTTTCTGGCCTGATTCCCAAAATAATATACATGAAACAGCTTGAACTACACCCGGAGCCTGGTGCTGGAGGTCAGGCCTCGCCACTCAACTTGTAGCTGATTGTGAGGGGAAAGAAAAAGATGATTTTTTGAAGCCCCTGAATGCTGGTGTGCTTTGGTATGTCCTTTGGCGATAAAGGACTAATACTGCATTCTTCACTAAAAAGTCCATTTACATCTCTATGCTCCATCTTTATACTAAACACCTGTTTCAAGTTCAAGTCACTGGCACCCACCTCCAGCACTTACATGAATGACTCATGTCATAAGTCAAATGAATTGGTTTCATTTTCTATAAACTGGAGACGATACTTTACAGGGCTTTTGCGAGGATTTAATGCCCCAGCAGACCTAAAAGCACTTTGCAAACTGCAGAGCACAACTTTAGAGGCATGAATGATGGGGGGCAGGAGGCCAGTGTGTGGATCATGCAACGTGCCAGGCAAAGCCGCTTCCTGCCCACAGGACCCAGCCTGACTCAAAGGGTGAAGGCACACGCACGGGGAGGAGGCTTGGGAACAAATGTCAGGGCCTGCACTAAAGCCGTCACCCAGCTTTTGAGCGTAGTTCTGACCTACCCTTGGAAGCAATAATGATTAGGTGTCTAGAAGGCCAGCTCGTGTACAGGCAAAGTAGGGGAAACAGGACCCTAGGAGGGCCACCCGCAAGTTCAAGTCTATCCCCCGCCCCGTGACTTTCTCTGAGTCTGAAGAGCCACGATCAGTGCGTCATTCCATCCTGTTGGGGCGCTGTGTGCCTCACCAGCCCGCCAATCCCTACTGCCGGCCTTACGCACTTCTCAGTTTACACAGGGCAGGCCCATCTGTTCTCTCATTGTGCCATTATTTCCATTGTGTGGATAAGGAACCCGAGACTCCAAGAGATTAAGTGGGTCCTGCCAGGCCACTTAGTTCACAAGCGTTAGAACTGAATTTGCAGCAGGTTTTCTAACCAAGGGTTAGAGGTAACTCACTCAAGTGAGCAAGAATTCCTTCATTAAAGGACCAAGTGTAGCATCAGGAAACAAGTGGCACTGGCCTGAGGGGACAGGACCGGTAAATTTTGACAGGAGAGAGTGAGGGGGGGATGGGTTTGGAAAATCAGCATCAGGTAAGCAGGGGACTTTGAGGAGGGTGGGGCATGGGGCAGATGAGGAAGTGGGGGAGGACGGAAGGAGGAGGAGGCCTATGAGGGGCAGTCTTTCCCGTGGGAGGAGCTAGGGCCAGCAGGGGGGGCACCACCCCACAACAGCTCTGGGAGAAAGGAAAGAATCCAAAAGGGGCCAGCGGGCTCTGCGACGCCATAGCCCTGGCGTCTTCTTCAACACTAACGGTCTGAGGGTGATGCTGCCACCACATTCTGCAATGACAGCCCCCCTCGGGGACACTCCCACTGCCCACCTGGGGGAAGGGTGTGAGGTAAAAATGCCTGGCCTGTCTCCTACCATACCGGTCTCTCTCCTTCCCAGTCAGCCCTGAGCCCTGCCCACTGCCTGGCCCCAAACTGGTTCCTGTGACCAGTACAATCCTCAGTGTCAAGATGGTGAGAGCTGTGCTGAAGGGATGCCCGAACAAAGCTGTATTTAAGCAAACACACGCTTCCTTTAGAGTGCAGACAGCAAGGGCCCATTTCCGCTGATTCAACAAAACACAGCAACCCTCGAGGCAGGAATAGGGGTGGGGAGGGGTCCTGCGATTTTCTTTGCAACAATTTTCACATGGGTGGAGTAGAAAAATCTCCCCATTGGCAAGGTGAGCTGTCACTGCTCCTTCCCTGGGTGCCATCTGAGCCTGACCCTGTTCTGAAGCAAGCTTCTCCCCCTTTCTCCAGAACCAAGTGGGTTCTGTGGCTGTGACCTTACCTCCACGGTCCGAAGGCCATTCTGTTTCTGGGTCAGAGGGCCTGAGTTGAGGCTCTGGGGATTCGGGCACTGGGTCCCACAGCTCAGCTTCTTGTCTGGGTTGGACGTTCCACCCGGAGCTGTGGATCGGGGCACACCATTGGAGGACGGTCCATCTTCCAGCACACCTGGGGGAGGGAAGCAGAGGATGGCACTGGAGTCTTGCACATGACAGTTGCTGCAAACAATCCCCGAGACTGTGGCGGGGCGGAGGGGGAGCCACAAAGAAGAAATAAGTCACCAGAATCCCACCATGCAGAATTACCCTTTTCTAAAAGAAGATGTAGGTGCCGCCCAGTGTGGAGCCCGATGTGGGGCTTGAACTCACGACCCTGAGATCAAGAGTCACATGCTTAACTGAGCCACCCAGGTGCCCCTTTGTGTATATTTTTCTTTTCTTTCTTTCTTCTTCTTCTTTTTTTTTTTTAAACAAAAATGAGACTTTAAAATCATTTTGCAACCTGAAACTTTTACTTAACATCAATGACATTTTTCCATGCAATTCAATATTCTGCCATATTAGTTTTCACATACTTAGTCTGCCATTGTATGGATGTGTCACCATTTATTTATTTTTAATTTTTTTAAGAAAGTTCTATGCCCAATGTGGGGCTTGAACTCATGACCCCAAGATCAACAGTTGGATGCTCTACCGACTAAGCCAGCCAGGCACCCCTGTGTCACCAGTTATTTAATCCCCTCTAGTTGGTTATTTGTCTTCACAATAAATGTCACTGTGGTTGAAACTTCTTAGGCTTAAAGCTTTATTCTTTTTTTTTTTTTAAGATTTATTTATTTATTTGAGAGGGAGAGAGAGAGAGCATCTCAAACAGACTCCCCGATGAGCACAGAGCCTGATGCGGGCCTTGATCTCACGACCCATGAGATCACCATCCGAGCTGAAATGAAGAGTCTGATATCAACCGACTGAGCCATCCAGGCGCCCCTTAAAGCTTTATTCTTAATTACCTCCTTAGGATAAAGTCCTACAAGTAGAGTTACTGGTTTGAAGGCTGTACAGTTTTTTACACTGTTCCATCTCGAGGTGTTGGACTGAGCATGTGTTCGTCAATAACGAACGCCAAGAAATGATACAATGAAGTTTAAATATATGGCCTCACTGAAAAGCAAGAGGGCTACAGCAAGGAATAGTTGGTTGGAGAGTACCTGACTGAACAGAGAAAAGGTGGCCCAGGAAGTATGAGGGGAAATAGCAGGTGGGGGGCAAGAAGTGGGCAGAAGCTGTGCAGTAGCCACAGGGAGGCCAGGGGCAACCAGGTAGGTTGGTCACTCTACTCCTGCAGCCGCTGAGGCCATCAGCAGTCACAGAGCGGTCTGCGAGGTGGGATATTATGATATAACAAGAAATACATATTTGGTCCTTTCCCCCAGTTCCTGGCATAGATCTCCTAAAACCCTGGTAATTTCCTGAGTGATAGGAGCATCTTTTGTTATAACATTTGGTCTTTGCTTCAGTTCATGACACAGAGCTCCTAAATCCCTTGGGATTTTATGAATGATAGGAAAGACAGGAGCACCATTTATTCTAATGAGGCAACTCTCATAGGTCTCCTTGGTAGCTTCAAGATAGGGGCCAGTTGCCAGAAAGACCTAATCTTGACTAAGAGCTTGGAAATTTCAGCCCCACCTCCCAAACTCTGGGGAGGAGGGAGGGGCTGGAAATTGAGTCATTTGATCATGCCTACATGATGAAACCTCCAATTTAAAAAAACCCTTAAATAACAACATTGAGGGAGCGTCCAGGTTGGTGAAAGCATCCATGTGCCAACAGGGTGACAAACCCCAACTCCACAGGAACAGAATGCACTTACGAATCTTCTAGACCTCGCCCTATGTACCTCTTCACCCTATGTACCTCTTCATTTATACCTTATAATATCCTTTACAATAAACTGGCAAACACAAGTAAAGTGTCCCTGAGTTCGGTGAGCCATGCTAGCAAATTATCGAACCTGAGAGGGGATATAAGAACTCCGATTTACAGCTGGCTGGTCAGATGTACAGGTGGCAACCTAGGACTTGGGACTGGCGTCTAAAGTGGGGGGCAGTCTAGTGGGACTGAACCCTTCACCTGTGGGGGCTGTGCTGACTCAGGAGTCAGAACTGAACTGAGTTATAGGACACCTAGGCAGTGTCTGGAGAGTTGGAGAATTGGTTGATCTGGTGGGAAAAAAAAATCCTACACGTTTGGTGTCAGAAGTGTTGTAAGTAGAAACAGCACAGAGAGGGGCCTGGCACAGAGGGAAGGGCAGTGCTCTCAAGGGCTGGTGACACCTGAGAGAAGGAGAAAGTCGACGCCACAAAGGCTGGCCCTCTGAACACAGTGCCAAGAGTTAGGCCAATAGTTTCCACCCCTGCCTGCCAAGCGGGCTTCTTAGAAGAAGCAGGTGCTGCTGATGTGCTATAGGAAGTTTCAGTGACAGAAATGGGCACAAAACAAGAATAAACAAATGTTTGAAGAAGGCCCACACCATAAAAGAGAGACAGCGAACTTGACAGTGGAGATGTCACAGGAAATGGAGCTAATAAGGTATGCAGCAGAAAATTTAAATAAGTGTAGTCAGTCTGCCCAGAAAGATGAGGGGAGATAAGGTAAGCGCAAAATGAGGACAAGAGTGACCAAAGATATTTGAATAATTTTAACTGTTGAAATGAATTTTTAAAACTCAGTAGAGACACTGATTAGCAGGACAAACATAAAGAGCAAGTCAATGAGCTACCTTAGGGATTCTTCTGGAAGGAGCAAGTGGAGGTATGAAAAACATGCTGGAAACACGGGATGAAAATCCAGACATTACAACCTCAATTGAAGAGTGGTTCCAGAAGGAGAGAGTAAAGAAAAATGAAGGGAGGCAATATTCACAGAATAATAGTATTTCTCAGAACTGAATGAAGAAAGATGTGAAACCCCAAATTGAAATAGCTTACCACAAACTTGACAAGACAAATGAAAAGAAAAGCCAACCTAGCCAGATCTTAGTGAAAATTCAAACACTGTCAATAACAAGAAAAGCTTCAGAAGAGGAAAACAAACAAAAACAAAAAAGCAGAATGAGATTGACATTAGACTTTCTATCAACAACCAATGGATGTAAGAAAATATGGAAGAGTGTCTTCAAGATTTCAAAGGATATGCACATTGTAAAGTCTTTTGCAATACATTCCCAGATTTACCTCTATAAATCTCCAATTACCCTACTGCCCTCTGCCAACAGTATATGAAATGGCAATATTCCCCAATCCTGCACAAACCCTGAATATTCTCTTTTGTTTCTCATCTTTGCCAATTTAAGAGGCAAAATAGTATCTCAGTGCTTGGGTTTACACTGCTCGATTCGCTAGAGATACCATATTATTTATGTGCCTATTGGCTAATTGTGTGGGACTTTTTAAAAACTGTCAAGTCATTTGCTTATCTTTCTTTTGAGGTGTTAGCCTTGGTTTGCTTTTAATCAAACTTAAGGAAAACAAACAAAATCCTTTCCCAGAGTGTTGAGAAATTATTTGCAATGAGGCATGCATCAGAAGCACAACACGTCTGATGTACAAAGAGAGGGGGGGTTGGTTGACTAGGCAGAGCTGGCGAGGCCACAGTCCCAACACAGCTGAGGAAGCAGTGATCCAAAGAACAGACAGGTCCACAGAGCACCCACCCGTTCTGCAAAATGCTAAGAGGCTCTGAACTGTGGCAATGGGATAGAATCAGAATTCAAAACACTGAAAGTAGAAAATGGTGGGTCTGGAGTTTCCTGACTGGCTGTCTTCAGTACTTAGGGGCACAGTGGATGTGTTTCGGATGTGCCAAGACATGGATTCTTTCAGCTCAGCTTGCCCCACATCTTTGGGGCCCCCTTCCTCCATCAGCTGGCAGCCTTTCCCCTTTCTCTCTTCTCATCCCCCCTCCATCTTACACCTAAAGGGTCTCAAATGCATGTGTACGGACAACCCAGCACACACATTCGCTCTCCATCTCTAGCTGCCCGGGGGCCCAGGGGAGTGCTAACCCGGAGAATGAATCAGGAGAAGAGGCCCATGAAAAACCTGGAAGCAGGCCTGGCATGATTTGGGCTGGTAATTCCAGGGTCCCAGCACCCACAGAAGAGTCCAGAACAGAGCTTCTCAGTGTGATCCAGGGACCAAACCGTTGTTACTGGTCTGCTGTGGCTTCAGTATAAAAACTGAATGCAAGCACTTAGAAATTTCTATGGCACTTGACATAACTGGAACACCTGAGAGTGAACTTGTGTGACTGAACTTCTCTCATAGGCGACAGACCAGTTCCAGGGCTGTCAGACTCACATAGTGAGTCCCAAGGGGTGTGAGCTGTGTATTAGTCATATGCAGTAAGACCACACATTTGCCTGTGATGGACTGGGAAAAAAAGGAACTGATCCTGAAGGAGGGCTGGGGACTTTGTCAGGTATGTCCCCTTGTCCTGTAGGGAAGAGTGGGATCAAATGGGGTGGGGACAGAAAAGGGAACACAAGACCAAGGCAGAAGCTCCATCTACGTTCCTCTAGGGTAGAACTGCCCTCAGCTCTTGGGATTACTGAGTGGGACTCAAGGCTAGCCAGTACTACCTTGCCTGTTTGCCACAGCGGGCCCTAAGACTGTTACCGTTTTCTATGCTGTTCATGAGCTGGTATCTGGGTTAAGGTAGGTAAGAGGCACTACTGAGCCATCCACTGAATGTACCATGGTGCTTCCAGCCTGGGTAGGGATGTCCACCCCCTTGTCTTACTATAAGTCATTCAAGACATGTATCTGACCCCAATTCTCCCCGTGCCCATGGCCGGCTTCCCTCCCCGCCAACGCAACCAAGTTGTTTACCCAGGAAGGGGAAGGCAAGGCAGAAAAAGGAGGCTGGGGGCACGAGGCGTCAACACATCCCAGGAAGGCAGATAGGCAATAGGAAGTGGAACCAAGCATGAGTCAGAGCTCCAAGCCTCTGGCAAATGCTCCATTGTTCCATAGGATTTCACTTACAAACCACAAAATAAAATTATTAAGAACTTCAAGAATACTACAGAACATTGAATCCTAAGTGCAGAGCCCCTTCTGAGCTCAGCAGAACCCGTGCAGCTGCACAGGTTGCACACCCATGAAGCCAGTCCTGCCAACACTTAAAGATCAGAGCAGAGCGGCTGTGGCGAAGGTACAAATGGCCACTTCTGCATTCTCAGCAGCCCCTCCATTCCCTGGGCATCTCTGCTGAGCCCCAGGGTTTCTAGGAACATGATCGGAAAATCATTCATTTGGTCCAATGTTTTCAGTTTTCATTGGTGGCTAATAAAAAATTAGAACTCTGGTTTCTTAATCCCCAATCCAGGGACTTCCTCATTGATTAAATAGGAATAACAATTAAAAAGGAATAACAATTCCTACTTTATAGACTGTTGTAAGGATTAAATAAGACAGCACATATAAAGGTTCCAACATGTTTGGCACATATATTGCACTTATTTTTATATGGCCCAATACCACTGTCTTGTCTCCTCATGGTGCCCTTCTCCATTAGCCACATTAGTTACATACTTGATTTATGAGTCATACAACTGGTGCCCGTGAAGTGCTGAAGGACTGGCCCGCTGAGCCTGATAAATAAGCAGAGAAGCTAATGGAGAGCGGGGATCATCTGCCCAGTGAGCTCAAGGGGTAACTGCAGGGGTTCAGGAATATGGGGTCATTTACTGTTATTTCTGCCTGCAATAAACCAGGTGATTTTGTTGCATTGATTTAACTTAACTTGTATTTTTAGTTCCAAAAATAATAGATTCGATGTTAGAAAATTTGAGAGCTATAGAAAACCACAGAAGAAGAATAATTTTTATGTCATCACCCAGAGCGATCTCCTGTTAACAAGGTGGTAAATGTCCTTCTGGCAGATGCTACTGGTGTCCACCCAGGTCTACCTACCTGGTCCCTGCACCCACCCCCTAGCTGCGGTGGGTGTTGGTGGCTAATAGCTCTTGCTGCCCTCTTCTCCTAAGGCTTGCCCTTGGCTGAAGGAAGCCCCCTTACCAGGAAAGGCCTGGCTGGTTACATCAGGTACACCCCATGGCCAGTAATCAACTAAAAGTGTACTGGGGGGCGGGAAGGGTGTACCACAGCCCAGGCCCCTTGTCTCTGAACAGGACAATTTCTGTCCCTTTGCTCCAAAGCAACCCATTGGATCAGCCTGAGGCTAGACTAATCCTGAAACCACATCTCTGCCCAGCTCCTTCCCCTGGCCCATCCTACTTCCCTATTCTCTCTCACACACAGTTACCTTTCCAGCAGTGTCTCCAGGAGTCACTTGCATGAAATCCCCTTCTCAGGCTCTGCTTCCAGAGAACCAAACCTAGGACAGTGTAAATAGCCTGCATGCCGGATATATTCCTTCTGTTCTGCCACACTCACTCTCCCCTCCTCCCCACCCTGTTCTATGTTCTAGGACACTGACGTGAATGAACCACATCAACAGGCCCTCTCACCCACTGGCTTCTATTTGGGTTTGCCAACGGGCACCACTAGCTACCGAGCAGAGAGGTCTAGAGTAGCATACTGAGGTCAGGTCTTTGTTCCCCTAGCTCTCTCCCTGCCGGGTCGCCATGGGTGCCTGTGTCCTCTATACACTCCTCCACCAAAAAAATGTACAGAACCAAGAAAAGCCAGAGAGACTGTGCAATTAGGAGGTTCCTGATGACTTCTGGGAAGGCTCAGAGTGGTGGGAACAGAGGACAGATGGCAAGTTGTTGAGTAGGAAGTTAAGATGCTACATCGGTCAGGGTTCTCAGCTACAAGCAACAGAAATTGACTCCAGTGAATTAAAGTAGGAAAGCAATTCATTTAAGTGATCTGGGAGGCTCTCAGACTTTCCGGGAGGGTTGGAGGATGAGGCACAGAGGTTATCCATCCAGGCACAATGTCCCAAATCCCTCCGTGGAGCTTGTTCTCCCAAGCCCTACACCCTGGAAACTGGCCTCAGCGTGGCTGCCACACTTGTATTAAAAAAAATTACTGTTGTTTTTCTGAAATTCCTGAATTTTATCTGGCAACCCTACTGGGTGCCAAGTGCCCCAGGCGGGGGGACATTGTTGTGAAAGCTGCATTTTACTAGACCCTGAACTGCACCTGCAACTCTACCCCATGCCAGCCCTCTCAAACCTGAAAGATGGGAGAGTGACTCTTATTTTTCAGCAGAAGAAACTGAAGATTAATGCAGGTTCTGTATGTTTCTAAAGCTTGTGGTCCTTAGCAAGTAGTCACATATCCTTCAAAGAAAAAATCCCAAGTAGGCAGTTCTCAAATTTTAGTGGGCATGAGACCCAGTTGGGGTGTCCGTTAAAATGCAGATACCTATGTCTTACCCCCAGAACTTCTGATTCAGCAGGGGCCCAGGAATACGCACTTTAACAAGTTCCCTCCACCCCACCCACTTCCAGTGATTCTGAGACATGGAATTCTGAAGACTCCACTTTCAGGCTCCTGACATGGAGACTGATGCTCGTGCTAGTTTTGAGGGTTACATGCAAAATGCCCAACTATATTTCTTTCCACAGTGAATGCTGTAGTAGTAAATTGAGGGACATCTGTGTGCCCCAAGGGTATGTCTTTTTTTGACATCCTTCACAAAATTTTCATTCCATCCAGAAGACAAGCCAAATCCCTGACTTTGCCAAAAGATGGGAAACAGCTGCATCCAAAGCTTGCTGATAAGTTGCAACCAATGACTTCTTGCCAGTCTCTTGCTGTTTTGGAAATGGAGCTGGGAGGGGGGCAGCACACAGAAATGAAAAATGATAGCTGGAAGCCATATGGAGAGCAGGACAAGGGGCAACTCCTCTGTAACCCAAGCGCCTGGTTTTCTTTGGTGAAGGTGATCTCGGTGTCCAAAGTCACTGAAACCACATGCAAGTCATACCCTCAATGACTGAAAACCAAAGTAAGACGCTAGCAGTCTATTTGGGAAGAATCTCCTAAAGTCACATCAGATGAAACTCTGGTCCGTCAGTGTCTGGCCTCAAGCCTTGAGCATGTGGCTGATAATAATTTTGTCTGAACTGAGGTATATGTTAAATAAACCCCAACTACCCAGCCACTTAGAATTTGTCTCATTTTTCAAAATGAACTAATATGGAGAGGTATCTGTCATTTCTTCAATCTGATGAGTAATTTTTGAGCACACACTATGTGTAAGAAGCTGATATGTGGCTTTTTATAAAGCTGATATAAGGAAATCCTTTAAAAATGGTGTAACATTCATTGTCAATTGATTTTGAACAAGGGTGCCAATGGGGAAATAATTTTTTTCTTCTTTTTTTTTTTTTAGCGGGGGGGGGGCAGATGGGGGAGAGTTTTTTCAACTAGTGTGTGGGGCAACTGGATATATATATTTGAAAGAATGAAACTGGACCCCTATCTCACACCATATACAAAAGCTAACCCAATATGGATTAAAAAAATCTAAATGTAACTGTTAAAACTGTAAAACGTTTAAAAGAAAACATAGGCATAAATCTTCATAACCTTGTATTAGGCAATGGTTTCTTAAAAATGATCCCACAAGCACAAACAACAATAGCAAAAAATAGACAAACTGGGCATCACCAAAACGTAAAGCTTTTGTGTCTCAAAGGACATCATAAAGAAAGTGAAAAGACAATCCACAAAACAGGAGAAAATTTTTGCAAATTTGTATCTGATAAGGGACAAATAACCAAATGAAAACATAGGCAAAGGATATGAATAGACATTACTTCAAAAAAGACTGTAAATGGCCAATAAGCACACGAAAAGATGTCCAACATCACTAGCTATCGGGGACATATAAATCAAAACCATGAGATACTGCTTCACACCCACTGGAATGGCTTTAATAGAAAAAGGCAGATAATAACAAGTGCTGGCAAAGATGTGAAGAATTCAGAACACTCACTCACTGCTGGTGAAATAGTGTCGCCACTTTAGAAATCAGTCTAGCAGCTCCTCCAGAGGTTAGACATAGAGTTACCATATGACCCAGAAATTCCACTCCTAGGTATACACCCAAGAGAAACGAAAACCCACGTCCACACACAGACTTGTATGTAAGTGTACCAGCATTATTCATAGTAGCCCCAAAGTGGAAACACCCCCAATATCCAACAATGACAGACGGATAAATAAAATACGTATACACATACAATAGAATATTATTTGGCAATAAACAAAATGAAGTACTGACACATGCTGCAACATTGATTAACCTTGAAAACATTACGCTAAGTGAAAGAAGCCAGTTACAGGTCACATAGTATCCTATTCCATTTACATGAAATGTGCAGAAATAGGTTAATCTCTAGAAAGAAAATTAGATTAATGATTGCCTGGAGCTGGGGTTGTTGTGGGGGAAATGAGGAACGACTACTAACAGACAAAGGATTTCTTTTTAAGGTGATGAAAATGTTCTAAAAGTGATTGTGCACAACTCTGAAAATAGACTAAAACCATTTAATCGTACATTTTAAGCAGGTCAATTGCATAGTACGTGAATTATAGCTCCATAAGGGTGTAATTTTTTAAATGTCAGCACACATTTTGGAATGGTGTACTGACTAAAGAAAATAAAGCAGCACATTTGGTTTTGAGCAACAACGGTCGGGGGCAGACTGACCGATGGACTTGTACAGTCTACAGGGATAACAGCAGTTCGAGTCTAACAGTTGCCAAAGGCCTCCTGACTAGGAGGGCATTGGAGGGCCCCTGTTCCCTGAGATGAGTTGCCAGCCTATCCCATCTGCCCTTGGCCACGGGGACTGGTGGGGCAAATGGCTTCCCCCTGGTACCCCGCAGCGTGCAAGAAAGACAACTGCTGAGAGCAACAGCTGGAACTGAAAGGATCCCAAGAAGAAGCAAGGGGAGTCCTGTCTGTCCTCCGTGGATTCAGGCAGGCCTGGATTCTTCTCCCCCAAAGAGACACCCAAGGACAACAAACAAGCGGATGACCTGGGAGGCAGCCAAAAGGAAAGATCGAGATCTCTCACTCTCCTCCGTGTTGATGCTGTTAGAATCTGTCAGTCTTACTCTCCCTCCCTCCCTTTAATTCCCCTCCTTCACGTGCTTCTTCCTCATCATCATAAGTGATCACTTACTTGTTCTTTTATCCCCTGTCTTTGAATTAGCCAGTCATGTGAAAATCAGTTGTCCCATGCCTCTTACATGCCAGGCTCTCTGCTGGAGGCTGGGTTACACCCGAGCTTACGGTGCAGGAGGATCGAGGTCTCTCAGCGAAACCTTCCCTCCACCCACTTTCCCTTACTGCCTCTCCCAATCTGCACTAAACCTTCTGGTTCCACACCAGCGAGGATAATGGAGATGGGTGGCAAGGTTGAATTCCCACTGGCAGGGAAGAGACAGAAGACAAGAATTTGAACTGGCGTTGACAAAATTATCTGTGACAGGTGGAGGGCGAGGCAAGGTAGAGAACATTTAGAAGACAATGCATCATCTCCATCCATGTATCTAACCTCCCCTTCCTCTTCCATGCAACCAAGTCCGGATCCCACCTTCTTACTCAGGCTGAAATTGCCTCTCCGGGGAATTGTTCACCTGAGCAATCCCAGGCAATCTCTGACAAGTGGTGGCCTTAGCATGGAACACTCTCGTAGGGGGACAAAACGCTGTCTGGGAAGGAAGTCCCGGGAATAGGGTGGAGTCCCAGGAGGCCCCTCCAGGGCCTGGTGCCGTCCTCGGCCACGGCCTTGCCCATCATGGCCCCATTTCTGCTTGAATGGGGAGGCTTACTTTGATCTTTTATTCCTACCCCACTTCCTTATGTGTGCAGACAAGGTGTGCTGGCTTGTGGCCTGGCTTCTTCCCACAAAGTCGGCAGATCTAATCAGGGATTTAAAAACACCCCAGGGTTGCACCCTAACACTGCTCCGAAGATGCCTGGCCCCACGCTAGTCTTCGTGGCCTGCCCTTCGGCCTCTTTGACCTAGTGAAATTTTTCTTTAGGGAAGAGTCTCCCAGTGAAATTTTCCTCTCTGTTTTCTTTTATTCCTTGGTTCATTTTGGGGGATGGTTAGCCCTTTAAGGAAGTTTGTTCCCTCGTTGTTGTTTTTACTCCTTGACACTTTAAGTTTAGTGCAACCAGCTTTTTCAGCGGGCTCTTTCCAGGCGGGCTGTGGCTGGCACTATATTGTCCTCTTAGCTGGACGTTCGAAATCAGGTGATACATCCTTATTAGATAGAAGAAGTCTATGTGGCTGAATCAGAATTAGGAGATTTAAGTCAATTGTATTGTTTTAATTCCTGACATTTTAAAGTCATCCAAAGCAATCAATCAGTCCCCCAGCATCTCTGAGTCCCTATGCTGTCTAGCACTGGGCTGCTATTGGTGGATATAAAGCATTTGCCTACCTGAATTCTTTATGCTTCTGTCCCTTAATTGGAAACTTCACAGTTTATTTAGAAAGTACTGAAAAATAGAGCCATGCAAAATTTAAAAAAACAAAATACCATTTCTTACCTATCAGAATGGCAAAAGTTAAGTCCGATAATATTCAATGTTGAAAGGGTGTGGGATCATGGGTTCTCTCATATGTCGCTGGTAGGAGTGCAAATAAAACAATTTTGGAGGACAATTGGCAGAATCTATTCAAGTTTAAAATGCGCACACCATTATGAGTCAGCGATCGCAGTCCTCGGCATCTACTGTGGAAAACCTCTCGCCACTGCACAAAGAGGCCTATTGAGGACACGCTCTATGCCCCTGAAACAGTGGAAAATGAAACCAGCAGAGCCAATCAGCAGTTGGGTAATTACTAAGTAAACTGTGCTTTACCTATCCTACAGCATTCTATACAATTAGAAAGTATAAAGATTTCTACAAATACAAGTCTGGTATATAATAATGAGTGGGATAAGGCAAGGAGAGGATAAATATGTAAAAATGACAGCTTTTATGTAGGAAAAACACTGCGTTATATATGTTATTATACTTTTTTCCACAGCGATACACACATGGGTATGTACATACATCTTTACATATGTATATTTATATGTACACATATATGTGTATGTGCATCCCCAACAACCTGAACGATGTTTGAGGAAAAGGCAGGGAACCAAGATCAGAGGGTGGTTAATGGGGCCTTATCCATAACATTTCTACTTTTTAAATATGCTCCTTCTGAAGTAAAAATGATTTTTTAAAAGTAGAGCTCTGTCATATTTTGCCTTTTGCCTAGAATATCTGGCTATTTATCTTTTAGTTATTAGATTATATCTAATCAAACACGCTATCAAACATAGTCATCAAATATAACGACCCCAAGAACAAGAACAGCACACAGGCATTAACACGTTGCTATTAGTCCATTCTACAGAGAAAGGTCAGCCATTTTCAAACCAAGGGAGGAGATGTCTAACTCTCTGTAGGGCCGTAGGACAATTCCCTGGGGCATCCTAAGAGTGAATGTGAATGGAACTAATTATAGATATTGGTTGGAACCCGGGGATGATCACTCACAGGACTGAAATCAGGCATGGTTAGTCCCACAGGGGAGAGGATTCTTCCACAGTGTTTAGGAGGAAAGACTGGGCATTGTTGACGTGAAGATAATAGAAGAAATGAAATGAAACTCTCATTTGTGGGCTCCCATTGAGTGCCAGCCCATGCTAAGAACTAAGGATCTAAAGACAGGAGGACTCCTGAAAGGACTGGTAGCTAAGAGCATGGCATTGGAATTTGGTTCCCAACTCTACTTCTTTGTCACACTAGAACCGTTGAAGTAGGTCTTACAATACTCTTATTTTTTTCAGAAGAGGAGACTGAGGCTCACGGAGGTTAAGCAAGTACTCTGCCTGAGGTCCTACAGCTGGGGCCAGAGCCAGGCTTCCACCCCGGGTCCGCCAGCCTCTACAACCTTTGCTTTCAACGCATTTGTGTTTACTCACATCGTTTAAAAAACAAAAAACAAAAAAGAAAGAAAACCTACAATGAATCCTGTTCTCCCTTTTCAAGGTGAGGCAATAACAGAGATGTATGATATCATCAAAATAAATGAAAGCTTTTTGTTTGTTGTTTAAAAGATAATCCACAGCTCAAAGGTCTTACTCCTCAGGGTGGAGCTGGTCTTTAGAAAGACTTAGAATCAGGACGCCTGGGTGGCTCAGGCAGTTAAACATCTGCCTTCAGCTCAGGTCATGATCCCAGGGTCCTGTGATGGAGCCCTGAGTCAGGCTCCCTGCTTTGCGGGGAGCCTGCTTCTCCCTCTGCCTGCAGCTCCCCCTGCTTGTGTTCTCTCTCTGTCAAATAAATAAAATAAATGGTGGAGGAGGAGGAGGAGGAGGAGGAGGAGAAGGAGGAGGAAGAGAAGAAGAAGAAGAAGAAGAAGAGAAGAAGAAGAAGAAGAAGAAGAAGAAGAAGAAGAAGAAGAAGACGACGACGACGACGACGACTTAGAATCCAAGTAACTTGCTAGCAGATCAAGCGGGGGGCAATGAAGTACACACAGGGAGAAGATGAGTGTATTTAATTAAACCACTTCGGTGCATTTTCTACCATCAGAACCCTGAAACTGTTGTTCTGCCAGGTGCTCAGCCCTCTGGGTCACCCACTAAACATTGATCACTTGTCCTCGGACACTCAGAAGCCAGGGCCACGGCTCATTTTCTGCACTCAACACCCCCCGTTTCAGGGGCGCAGTCAGTTGGCTTCGGGCAATCTCTACTCCAGGCGGGATCATGACTACTTGCTCTGGCGTGGAAAATAATCCTAGGGAAGCAAGCAAAACCTGAGTGTTGCAGACATTTGGTGATCCAATCAAGGGGACAAGAGGGAGGCTGCGGGACACCGGGAGAGTAGCCTGTGGATTCCACTCCCTGCTGCACGGCCGGAACAATCTTGGAGTAGTAGGCATCTGATAGCCCATCCCTTCATCGACTTCTCCACGCCTTTGGGATAAAGTCCCAAATCCCTACATGCCCTGCAGGGCTCTATGTGAGCAGTCCTGCCTCTCCCGGCTTCGTGAGTTAATGCTCTTCCGACGTTCCCCATGTTCCAGCCTTACTGACATCGAAGGCACCTCCCTGGCTTTATCACGCCATCCCTTCTACTAGAATGCTCCTCCTTTGGCCTGGTGAGTTCTGTGCCTCAACCTAAACATGACTTCCGCAGGCGGAGGGCAAGGGGGCTCCCCGGACTCCTCCCTCACGCTCGTTCTGTCCCACAGCACCTTGTACTTTGGAGCATGTAGCCAGGTTGGAATTTGTTGTTCCCACTAGGCTGGTTGCTCCATGAAGACAAGGACCATGCCTATCTTGTTCATTACCGTGCTGGACATATATTAGGTATTCAAGAAATGTTTGTTGAAAGGGTCCCAAACCCCTGGGGAGGGTGCCAGAGCTGGTACCATCCCTGCAAGGAGAAGCTGCCATACAGACCTCTGTATGTGGAGTGTTTTCTCCCTTATGTACCAAATGGCTGAAATTCCAAAGGAAGCAAGTGCAAATGTGAACCCTGCTTGCTGTTCTGATTACTCGGCAATTATTGGGGAGCGAAGGAAAGAGTGCACGTAAACAGTGAAATCAGCCTCCGACAGACCTTTCCTATGACACAGATCACTCTCCCCACATGCTTTTCAGGTTGCTGTGGCTCCTAAGGGCCCCCAGTCAAGGCTGGTGTCTTTCCAGGATTCAGGGCTAAATGTAAAGACACAGACAGTACCCTAAGTCTCCCCAGACTCCATTTTCACTTTGGAGGTTTGTGCTGCTAAAAGAAGGGATGGCCTCTCATTGTGAACATCACAGGCCTCTGGTGAAAGCAGTTCCCCAACAATCCTAGCTCAGTAAGGTCACCCGGAGCCGAGGAACAAGATGTGTTGGTGACAAGGCTGGGCGATGCCGCCTGGGGGCTGGCGACGGTACAGACAAGAGGTGAGTCACACTGGGCTGTCCCTTCCTCTCCCTACAGATGGCTGCACTGCTGCTAGAAAGGGGAGCTTTAATGATGGAGCTCTGGAAACATGCTGGTGGCCTGACCCTTGGGCCTTTGATTCCAGGATGGAAGCTCTCCAGGGACAACTTCGTGTAGAAAAGGAAGGACCCTCCAGCCTCTAAAATGTTCCATCCTTTCTGCTGATGCTTGAAATTCCTTACCCAGGGAAGAGTATCCTTTACATCACAATTAGCACTAAGTTTTAAAATTTAGTTAATTCCAGGAGAGGGACATGCTAACTTAAGTTCACCTCTGTCCACTTCTCCCACTCACTTCAGAGCAGGAAGGATTCCGTTTGCTAGAATGACTTCATGGCTGCTTCTGGGTTTAAGAATCCATGTTAAAAAAAACAAAACAAAAGAAAACAGACCCCCCTCCAAAAAAAACCAAAACAGTGGAAAGGAGGTCAAAGAAAAGAGAGACATCAGTTGATTTATTTACTAGGGTTTAGGTGGAGAAGGAACTGGAAGCAGAGGAGTGGTACGAGGCAGAAAGAGAAAGAAGAGCGATTTGGGGAGAGAGGAGCCACTGCCTGGTTAAAAAAAAAAAAAAGTCTGAGAGAGGATTTCGAAGAGGTTTTCTTGTGCATCAAAAGTAAACTCCTTCCAAAATCCTGCCATTTGTGACGACATGGATGCACTTAGAGGGCATTACGCTAAATGAGATAAATCAGACAGAGAAAGACAAATACTGCATGGTATCATGTCTATGTGGAATCTGGGGGCGGGGGATGCAGGACAGAGAAAAAGAAAGAAAAGGAAATAAAAGAATAAGCTGAACTCAGGTTAGAAAAGTGGCTGCCAGGGGCTGGGAGTGGGAGAAATAGGAAGAGTTGGTAAAGGACACAACCTTTCAGCTGTACGATGAGTGGTCTGAGGACCGAACATAAGACGCGGTGACTGTATTATTGAAATTTGCTGAGACAGCAGAACTTGAGTTCTCTCTCACACACAACAAAAGGTAAATACGTGATGTGATGAATGTGCTAATTAATTCAATAGTGGGATCATTTCATAATGGGTTTCAAATCACATTGATCACTTTAAATATCTTTTTTTTTTAAGATTTTATTTTTTTGAGAGAGAGAGCACGAGGGGGTGGGGAGGGAGCAGAAGCAGAGGGAGAAGCAGACTCCCCGCTGAGCAGAGAGCCTGACATGGGGCTCGACCCAGGACCCTAAGATCATGACTTGAGCTGAAGGCAGATGCCTAACCAACTGAGCCACCCAGGCACCCCAAACACTTTAAATATCTTACAATTTTGTCAGCTTTACCTCGGTAAAGATGAAAAAACAAACTCCTTCCCTTGTGATACTTTTCTTTGTGAGACACAAGATTTGAATTATTTTTTTTTCTTCATTTCATATCTCTGAACCTGACTTTTTTTTTTTTAAGATTTTATTTATTTATTTGAGAGAGAGAGCACAAGTAGGGAGGAGGGAGAGAGGCAGAGAGAGAAGCAGACTCCCCAATGGGCAGGGAGCCCGATGCGGGACTTGATCCCAGGACCCTGGGATCATGACCTGAGACGAAGGCAGACGCTTCACTGATGGAGTCACCCAGGTGCCCTGAACCTGACTCTGTTTTGACACTGAACCTCCTGGGGCCCTAAGAGTCTGCGAGGTGAATAACTTAAATTTATGTTCAGTCAATACGTATCGCTGGTGGCCTGGCGGCTGTAGGCACAGGAGGACTGTGCCACAGTGGGACGGCCGCTGCCTTTGGAGCCAGGCAGGCCTGCGTTCAAGCTCAGCTCTGCCCCTTACAAGCTGTGCGACTTTCTTCAAGTGACAAAATAATAACATTTATTGTTTGTTTGTCCAACTCTTTACTATGACGACTCCCGTTTTATTCACCACCTCAGAGAAGCCAAATCACTCACTCGGAGAGGAGCAAACAGCCAATGGTGGAGCCAGGTCTCAATACTCAGCTCTGTGTGACTCCAAAGACATCTTGCCCCCAGCTACTGTCTCTGTCATCGCCCCACGACAGCCTCACTAAGCCTCAATTTCCTCGGATAGAAAATGAGAATTCTGATACTTGCATTACAGACTGGTGATCAAAGAACAGAGTAGGTGAGCCTGGCACACAGCTGGGGCTGATTTCACCACTTCCCACCCTCAGGCACAGCGAGGTGCAAAGGCTGATTTCAGATCCTTTCTGGAGAGCGAGAGAGGGCACTGGGTGGATGAAAAAGAATGCAGAAAAGCCATAGGGGCAAGGGAGTATCATCAAAGAGCCACTTCTCACATGGACAACTTTGTCCCAGATCTGGTCAGAGTGTAGCAACCGCTAAAGGGTCCAAGACCCAGAGCAAAGGGGCCCCAGGAGGTAGGTCAAGAGGACAGAAGGTTGAGCTGAAGGGGGAGCCCCAAACTGCAGAACAGGGGTGTGTTCACTGTGTGTTATCAAAGGGCTGATGTGGGACACACATGGTGGAGATAAAAACATTCACAAGTCCCGGCTGTGCCTCACCTTCTTTGAAGGACAGACAAGTTGGGCTGAATAGGAACGGACAGAGCCGGAGAAAAACAGACCATGCCGGAGCGGGTGGCGCAGCCACGCGTATTTCCTGCACCTTTTCAGTGAGCCAGGCTCTGTCCTAGGGTTGGGGACACAGCAGTGGAGGAGATATGCTCTGTCTTTGCCCTTTGGCAGTGGTATCTGGGAGGTGGGGAAGAGAGATGTCCAAAGGGTAGTGCTGGTGGCCAAGTAGAAAGCAGGTCGAAGAGAGGCAGAGGGCAAATCATGGGTAGCCATCGGTACCTCGTTAGGGAGTTCGGATGGTGTCCTGTGGGCAACAGCAGCCTTGAGACAGTGTGAGGGATCTGTGTGAAGGGCTCAAGCCTGGAGGCAGGGAGTCCAGTAAGAAGAACCTTGCCTGTGGGGATCTGCCTCCTTCGAGAGCTTCCCTTCACCACCCGAATGCATTTTTGAGATGATGATCTTCCCAGCTGCACTCGCCAAATTGGAAACCACTCTCAGAAGGCTGTGACTGGTGATTACACCGCTTCAGAAAGACGGCTTTTGCCAAAATACGCATCTGACAAGTGCAATGAAGTGGTTAGAAAGAAAGAGGAAAAAAGAGAAAAATAATAGTAAATTAATTAGGATAATCATCTGTAACCACAATCTAGATGAAAAGGATTTTGGTAACAATTTCGAAAGGACACAGCCAGAATGAGCAGGATTAAGCTTGAGAAACTACTCACTACATAGCTCACTATTAACATTAAGTAGTTGGTACTATCCAAAACTCTCTTCTCTAGCAGCCGCATAAGGCAGAGATGCCGTGGGTTTTCTGTAGGAAGCATACATTTAAAAACTCCAAATGCGCCAACTTGAATTTGTAGTTCTGCAATGCCGTGACTGGCTCTGAAATCCCTGGTTCCTGTCTGTGCAGCTTTCCCCAGATAAAAGCAGGTTTCAGCTGACTTTCTTCTCCTAACAAGTCAAGTTCAAGCTTCCCCCTTCCGACAAGTTCCTGCAAGGTTCTGGGAGTAGGTGCAGTTGGCTTCGCTTTAAATCATATTACCATTTTTGATAGTTACAGGAGGAGGTAGCGTTTCCTGTGATGTTTGGACAACATCATTTGTAAAGTCAATAACCTGTTTGTGTGACCTGATCCCACCCTAAATGCACAGAATCCATTTTGAAACAGTTTTGCTTACTTTAGCGTACTAGAACCAGGGGATGTGAAGCTTGAGAAAAATCAAAATTCTTTCCAGAGGTTTTCCTCTAAGGCAGTTTTTCTTTAATGTAAAACAACAGCAAAACTGATTTTTCTTCGGCTTTCCCGTTCAAAATATCTGGGTCAGACTTCAGGGATATATGAGAAGGTAGTTAGCCCTGTGGGAAAGTTCATGAATCCCAGGTTCACACGGGGACACCACAGATGCAGTATGGGGCCTACTGACTCACATGGCTTTGTGGTTTCTGTTCAGGAAAAAAACTATACCTGGTGGTTCATTCATCACTAAGAAGATGGCCACTTACTAGAAATCTTGTGCCCCGCGCTCTAACACACTCCTCTCTCAGAAACTATATCCATCCTTACCGGTGTAGCTCCTGTTGGGTACCCAGCTCTCTGCTCCTTTCAGCTCATCTCAACCAGTATTCGCTGAGCCCCAGCATGTGCCAGACATGTCACCAGGCTCTGGTGACTCACAGAGGCATACTTCGCCCTGCAAGTCCTCACATCTAGTGCGAGAGTCAGAAACAGAAATCAATGCAGTCCTTATAGATCGAGTCATCCTCGTGGCCGTCTCAGAATGACATTATACTGAAGAAAACAACGGTCAACACCGGTGAGTTACTAGAAAGTAATCTAAATCCTTTACTTGCTTCTACTGTTCCTAGATAAATACTGAATTAGTAATCTGGAAAATGAAATTATGGGCATAATGAAAACAAGATAAAAAGTTGAGAGATGTGGAAGATGATGGATTAAAGAGGATGAGACTGGAGGAAGGAAAATTGGTCAGGACTCTACACTATCTGGAGGTCAGAGGTGATGAGGACCTCAGCTCGAGCAACAGGATGGGGAAGAGGCTGTGTTGAAGAGACGGGGGGAAGAGAGGAAGAGATGCAGACAGAGATGAGACAGTCTTGCAGAACCAGCCGCAGTCTACCTTTTCCCACTTGGAAGTCCCTCAAGTCACTTTAGTCTCAATATGTCCAAATTGAACTTATTACCTTTAATCTGGCTCTTCTTGACTCTCTCATCTAGGTCAGTCATGCCACCAATTTTCTAGCCTCAGGCCTTAAAAACATGTGCATTATTTCCTCTCCCCTCCCCTTCATTCCCTAGAATCGAGTCTTACATTAAGCCCTGTCCCTTCTTCCTTTTACACCTCTTCCCATAGAGCTCTTTGCCTTCCATCTGTGCTCCCTTGGAAAGGTCCAGTGCACCTCACTTCTAGATTACTGCAGTAGCGTGCAGCTGGCCTCCTTGATTCCAGTCTCTCTCCACTGTCTGGAATGTCCACGTCATGACAGGAAGATGAGTCCTCCCCAAACGTGGCTTTCTTCCTCACTGCATCAGATCCAAACACCTCTGCCCAGCTTTCAAGTGCTCCATCGAATGGGCTCACTGTAACTACCTGGGCTTGGTTCTCACCACATACCTTATCCTCCAGGCAGGCAGGTGTCCTTTGTGCCCCGTAAGTGCCAGGCTCATGCCCACTTTGGTGTCACTGCTCAGGATGACCCTCTACCTGCCGTGTTCTTCCTCACTCCTTCACCTTTCCAGCCTGGGGAGGGCAACCCTGATCACTGTTCGCTCCACAACCTAAGCGTCTGTAGTCAACATCGCACAAAGTAGCACTCGGTGATTCTTGGCTTGTTCCAAGTGCCCGGGTTTTCTCTCCCCAGAGAGGCTATTCATTTATTCAGGAACAAAATCTATTACTTTGCCCAGCTACTTCTACTAACCTGGGAAGAAGAAAGATCTCCAGGGAGCTTTGGCATTTTGGTTTTTGCTCTCATTTACCTATATTATTCTCATGGAGTGTGGGAAATATAACGCTAATTTGTGATCAATTCTTACAATTTGTCCTTCAATTCATTTTTAATTATTAAATGATATATTTTATTTAAAGTGAAATATAAGGCAGGTTCAAGTCTTATAACCTCTTGGCAAACAAGAACATCGCCATCTCTACAAACTGTAGTGAATACTTTTTTTTCATCAGAGATTTTTAACAGTTCTAAAAACGAGCAGAAGGGAGTTTCTATTTATAAAGAGCCCACTGCACGTCAGGCATTGAATTGGGTGCTTTTAAAAAGCCTCACTACTATCCTGAGATAGGTGCAAAGACATTTTTTTTTCCTTAAAAATTGCTTTTTATTTTAAAATTGTGCTTTAAAAAAGTATTTGGATATGAAGTTGAAGAAATGCACTTTAAAGTCTAATGGAAATTAAAAGTACTCCAATCGCCACATTTGACTTTACAAAGAAAATAATGAAACATTGTTTTAGAAAGTTGCTTACTGAAATAAAGATGTGAAATTTCACAAGCAGTTTTAGGAAAAATCTAAAACATGAATAAATTAAGGTATAGAAAAAAATAAGTACTCATTACCGTCAAATACATCTTGTCATATCATCAAGCAAAAATCAAAGTGTTTATAAATTTCATGTACTGAAAGGTTTAGGAAGAGAAAAACACTCCAAATTATGGGGCTATAAAAAGCATAACCGAGGAACATGCAGGTAATATTTCCTTTCCATCAAAGTTCCCTTAGAACTCCCTACACCTGCCTAGCCCTCAGCTCCCCACACTGTGCATTCCAACTTGCTTAAAGATAAAATTATCAATCCTTTTTCATTTTAAAAGAATATATTCTTGGGGTGCCTGGGTGGCTCAGTCCGTTGAGCGACTGACTCTTGATTTCAGCTCAGGTCATGATCTCATGGTCCACAGGTGGGATCCTCTGAGGGTGGAGCCTGCTTAAGATTCTCTCTCTCCTCCCTCTGCCCCTCCCCTATTCGCACTCTCTCCCTCGCTCTAGGATAAATAAAATCTTAAGGAAATAAAATAAAAGAACATATCTTCCTTAGAGAGTCTCTTCCCGATTTCCCTAATGATCCCACAGTTTGTTTGATCGCCCCTAAGATTCTAAACCCCTACAGTGGACTTGTTCCCCACCATTGGGTATCTTTCTCCCAGTAACCCCACCCTCCCACTTTCAGAGCTGGTGGGCTAGGTAGCAGTGCGTGACCAAGGGCAAAGCCAATCACCACTCTGTATTCTCAGGGACAATATGATTGGTTCAGAGACATCACATGACCCCAGTCAGTAACTCTCAGGACCTCTGTAAGAGTCTGTCTCTTTCCCAGTAGATTTGAGTCCGAGCACTGCACAGTGGGTCTGTGGCAGTGGTCTGAGCAGTGCAAGGGAAGACCCTTTCTGAGGATGGAGACCACACAGAAGAATGGGCTTGAGAGAAGGAGAGGGAGACAAGGGGT
The DNA here is from genome assembly GCF_023065955.2 of Ursus arctos. Classification (NCBI taxonomy): domain Eukaryota; kingdom Metazoa; phylum Chordata; class Mammalia; order Carnivora; family Ursidae; genus Ursus; species Ursus arctos. The sequence goes on along the minus strand of NW_026623078.1, from coordinate 54,061,025 downwards.
TCCTGGCACCATGTGAGCCTTGAACCCAGCCTCAGCCCAAACCATACAGTCCCTTGTTTCGGCTTAGAGTTTTGTTTTGGTAGATGTTGATGGGTTTGTTTATTGCTTGCCCCCCAAAGAGTCCTAACTGACACCGAGAGTAAACCCCAAGCTTTACCCTGAGCTGCACTCCTGTAAGTTCTGTAGCACCTGGGTGTCAATTCACAAAAAATTCTCTCATTTGAGCTTGAGCTGGAATCCATCCTGGAGTGCAGACACAGCAGGACAAACTGGTGGGGGCTCGCAGCATATCTGCGTAAGGGCCTAGGGAGCCCCCTGAAAATAACTTGCCCTAACTGAAGAGGAGCCAGCCCCAGCAGGCCTTACCCAGTAAGAAGAGCCAAGCCTCGAGGTCAGAGGAAGGAACGGTTTTAAAGACAATCAGTGCTTGTCCCTAAGACCCATCTGCTGTCCACGACCCGACCCCAGGGAGAGGACACGGGCCATAAGCAAAAATTCAGAAACCTACTTTTCAAAAAATTATCTAAGACACAGGATACAAGCAACACTACGTGGGGGCCCCTCTAAAATCACAGCATAACACGAAGTGGGGAGCGAGGTTTTCTTCCCTACTTTATAGCTCTGCCTATTCGGAATATCCTGGCTCTAGAGCAGGGTTTCTCTACCTCAGCGCTACTGACTTTTGGGGACAGATCATTCTTTGCTGTGGGGGACTGTCCTGAGCATTGTGGGGCGTTTGGCAGCACCCCTGATCTCTACCCACCAGATACTAATATCACCCGCCCCCCTGTGCTGACAACCCAAAATGTCTCCACACCTTGTCCGATGTCCCCTAGGGAGCACAATGGCCCAGCTGAAAACAATCGCTTTGGAATATTAGTGGCTGTGGCACTGAGAGGGGATTTGAGTGCAGACTGGAAGTAGCAATGGAGCTCAGCCACAGAAATAGACGTGCCTGGAAGACAGGCCAGGGCCCTGGGAGGGTGGGGGAGAAACAGTGAGGAAGGAGGCAGTTTCCAAAGCAGAAAGTCAAAAGACAGAAAGCAAAGACAGAAGCCCACAGGAGCAGGACAGCAGCTGGCCAGTCTCACTGGTGAGCCGCACCCTGGGGACCCCTGAACTACTGTGACAAACTGCAAAAGAGCTAGGGCCCCAAGGAACAAGTGGGCGAGAAACAGTGGAACAGGCTCTTTGCTTTTCAGAGGAACCGATTTGTCCCCAGAGGCCAGCGAGACCTGAGGCTATGTGGATTGAATTCAGACAAAGCCCATAACTTTGAGCCTTATCAAAGAGCTTAGCTCACCATTACCCACCACTATTTCTCTCAGTCACGACTCAATTGTGGTGGGGGGGGGGGATGATACACACCAGGGGGGGTAGGGATACACACGGGGGGGGGGGGGGAGGGATACACACGGGGGCGGGAGGGATACACACCAGACTCCACTCCTGGGGCTGGGGCCTTCGGGTATGTGCACTGGGAGACCCAGAAAGCCGGAAGTTGTCTTCTGGGCAAATTCAATGAACAATGTTCAGGATAGCAGGGAGATGAGCTTGGGTGAACAGGAGACACTAAGGCAGATGGAAAATAATCCCTGTGGGCAGCAGAAGCAGAGTTTGGTGACGAGAAACAAAGCCCTTTGGAATTTTCAGAAGGAACCAGATTCTTTTATTCACCACGGTTTCTTGGCCTCTTATGTTGGCTGCCGAGGTGCTACAGTGTAATGAGAACTGGCTTCGCCACCAGTCAGAACTGGGGTCCAATCCCTTCACTATCCCCTATTTGTTAAATGAGCTTAGGCAAGTCACTACTCAAAGTCTCAGTTTCCTCATCTAATAAAGTAGCGAGAGCCGGCCTGACACTTAGTAGCGCCTTACCACACACTAGCTGACCTTCCATAAAGGGGAACAGGAAGTGCCTACTGGACATTGGCTCAGTGGACAGTGAACATGGGTGCTGTTACTCGGTGGCCTCTGGGGCAGGCCCTGAGGACTATAGATGGATGAGGCTTGGCCCCCTGGGCTGAAGGGGCTTCACATCTCATTCTTCAGTCCCTTTCAACAAACATTTAAATTGTATGCAAGTACAGAACAGGGCGTGTGGGCTCCAGTGAGGACTAATGCAAGACCCTGGCAACAGAAGAGGTCTCATACAACAACAACAACAACAACAACAACAACAAAAGAAATGGAAAGTGGGCCCCATTCTGTAGGCATGTACTAAACGGGAAAGGAGATGAATTAGTGAATGCAAGGTTCCCGTGGTGGCCACTCCCATAGTGCTTTGTATTTCAAGTTCAAAGCCCTTATCACATTTGTGACTATCTTACTGACTTGGCTATTGTCTCCGGTGTAAGAGGATAAAGCCCTATGAGGGTAAGGAGCGCGTCTGCTTTTTTCTGAATTATAACTCCTAGCACCAGCACTTAGAAGAAACTCCAAAACAGCATATACCTTGAATTCCAAACTACACATTTTTGTTTCTGAAATTATGGTATATTTTTAAATTAATGTGCATATTTAATCTGCTCAGTGCTTTCCCCCTCTTAAAAGCTGTTATTAAAAAGATCTCGCAGGGGTAGGGGGAGCCTGGGTGGCTCAGATGTTTAAGTGTCTGCCTTCGGCTCCGGTCATGATCTCCAGGTCCTGGGATTGGACCCCGCATCAGGCTCCTTGCTCAGCAGGGAGTCTGCTTCTCCTTTTCCCTCTGCCTCTCCCCCTGCTTGTGCTCTGTCTCTCTCTCTCAAACGATTAAATAAAATCTTTTTAAAAAATAAAAATAAATAAAATGATCTCATGGGACACCCAGGTGGCACATTAGATTAAGCATCTGCCTTCCGCTCAGGTCATGATCCCGGGGTCCTGGGATCAAGTCCTGCATCAGGCTCCTTGCTCAGCAGGGAGCTTGCTTCTCCCTCTCCCTCTGCCTGCCACTCCCTCTGCTTGTGTGTTCTTTCTCTGACAAATAAATAAATAAAATATCTTTAAAATTTTTTTTAAACGATCTCACAACCTGCAGAGTTCTTAGAATTGCAGAAAGGTGTTTTCCAGCCAACTGAATGACGCAGGCAGGGAGTGATGTTCAAACTGCCCCTATCTGCTCTCCTCCCTATAGAGATGAGGGATGGGTTTCCGTTCCAGTTCTAGTGAACATGAAAACTCAGGGATTGAGATGTCCCATCATTCAACCATTTCTAAGAAAGACACTGTTTGCCAGGTAGCTTTGGAAAGGCCAAAGAAACACAAATTTAAGCCAGGTACACCTAATAAAACAGAGCCCTCGGTAAGAATAAATGGTACATAAGGAATTGCAAAACCTAACTACTCCCTGGAGGTGAGATGTCTACATGGAAATGCCCCAGCAGGGGCATTGGATGGACGGCCGCCTATGAGACACTAGTGCAGGCCAGCTGAGTGGGGAGCTGCTGGCATAAAATATAATGCTTCGTTAGGGGAAAAGATAGTCTTCAATAGATGGTGTTGGTAAAACTGCATACTCTCATGCTAAAGAATGAAACTGGACCCCTATCTTACACCACTCACAAGAAATAACTTGAAATGGATTAAAGACTTCAGTGTAAGACCTGAAACTATGAAACTCCTGCAAGAAAACACAGGAAAGAAACTCCTTGACATGGGTCTTGGCAATGATACTTTGGATTTGGCACCTAAAGCACAAGCAATAAAAGCAAAAATAAACACCTGAGACTATATCATACTAAAAGCCTTCTGCACAGCAAAGGAAAACATCAGTACAATGAAAACATATACTGTGGAGTGGGAGAAAATATTTGCAGATCATGTACCTGATAAGGGGCTAATACTCAAAATAATGAGGAATCCATACAATTCAATAGTAAACAAACCCAAACAACCAAATTTTTTTGAATGGGCAAAGGACCTAAATAGACATCTTTCCAAAGAAGATACACAGATGGTCAACACATACATGAAGGGGTGCTCAACATCACTCATCACCAGGGAAATGCCAATCACAACCACAGTGAGATATCCCTTGGCACCTTTTAGGATGGCTAGTATCAGAAAGACAAGATAACAAGTGCTGGCGAGGATGTGGAGAAAAGGGAACCCTCCTGCACTGTTGGTGGGAATGTAAATTGGTGCAGTCACTGTGGAAAACAGTATGAAGGTTCCTTAAAAATTAAAACTAGAACTACCATATGATCCAGCAACTCCACTTCCGGGTATGGATCTGAAGGAAAGGAAATTACTATCTTGAAGAGATATCTGCACCTTGCTCATTGCAGCATTATTTACAATGGCCAAGACATGGAAACAACTTGAGTGTCCACTGATGGATGAATGGGTAAAGAAAATATGGTACATATTATACACAATGAAATATTAGCCACAAAAAGAAAGAAATCCTAGCATTTTCAATAACATGGATGAATCCTGAGAGCATTATGTTAAATAAATTAGAAAAAGACAAATACTGTATGATCTCATTTATATGTGGGATCTAAAAGAAACCAAAACCAAACCAAACCAAAACAAAAAAAAACCCCAGAAATCCCAGAAATGGGGAGTGGGCGTGAATGTGGTCAAACTTCCAGTTATAAGATGAGTTCTGAGGATCTACTGGACAGCTTGGTGACTATACTCAACAATACTGTCTTGAATTCTTGAAAGTTGCTAAGAGAGTAGATCATAAAAGTCCCTACCACACGGAAAAAGGTAACTACATGAGATGATGGAGGGGTTCACTAATCTTACTATGGTAATCATTTTGCAATATATGTGTATATCAAATCATGTTTTATACCTTAAACTTACACCATGGTGTATGTCAATTATATCTCAGTAAAGCTGGAAAAAAATGAATTATAATGTTTTATTAGTACCATTGAGGTCAAACCCTCAGGTTCAAAAGTACCTCTCAGACTATGGACTATGAGAAACAAACTGAGGGCCTCAGAGGGGAGGGGGGTGGGGGAATGGGATAGACCGGTGATGGGTAGTAAGGAGGGCACGTATTGCATGGTGCACTGGCTGTTATACACAACTAATGAATCATCGAGCCTTACATCGGAAACCGGGGATGTACTGTATGGTGACTAACATAATATAATAAAAAATCATTAAAAAAAAAAAAAGTACCTCTCAGATACACTGTAATTTTTTTTTCACAAATGCATTAGAAAGTGTTAGTAAACTTACTATATTTAGTAGTATACTTACTATATTAGTATAATGGATCGTGTCTCCTAAAATTCAAATGCTGTAGTCCTAATCCCCAGGACCTCAGAATGTGACTTTCTTTGGAGACTGTTGCTGATGAGGTTAACTTAATTAGGGTGGGCCCTAATCCAAGACAACTGGTGTCCTTTATAAAAAAGGGCAATGTGGACACAGATGCACGCACACAGGGAGAAACAACATGAAAGCAGAGACTGGGGTGATGCGGTCACAAACCGAAACACCCTAAAAATTGCCAGCAAACCATCAGAACTAGGAGAAAGGCACAGAGCAAGTTCTCCTTCCCAGCCCATGGAAGGAACCAACCCTGCCGGCACCATGATCTCAGACATTCAGCCTCCACAACTGGGAAGGAACAAATTCCTGTTGCTGTAACACCCCCTCCCCCGCCCAGGCCGTGGTACTTTGTTAAGGGGCCCTAGAAAATGAACCCACACTTAGTAACCAAAGAGAACAGATTAGCAGGAATCTGGGGTGTGGCAGGGGACTGAATCCCTTCGCAGTTCGTCCCTCCGATCCCCCCAGATCACACACTGAGGTGTCTCTGGCCACGGTTTCTTGGGGTCACATAACTCTGAGGCCTGAGGCACAGCCCCGTGTGTTGCTCTCAGGCACAGGTGTCTTTTTCTCCAGGAAGGAAGGAAGCTAATATAGGAACAGGAAAGGTACTGATGAATGTTAGATCTTGATAAATGAAGCACGTGGATGAAAGCTTCAGGATAAGCACAGGAATAGAAAGGAGAGTGCTCACAGTGGTTAACTACAAGGATTGAGACAAGAGGCCAGCAGAGATTGAGTCAATTGATCCACTTGCAGTAACCAGGGCTGGGCCGAGGTCTAGAATCCTGGCTTTTCCAGAGAGCTGATGAGCTATAAAAGAACAAATTGCCGCCGAAGGTTGCCTGCTGAGTACAGAATCAGAGCACAAAGATTTAGAAGTTTCGAGGCTGTTCCACCTAGGCTTGGGAAGGTGAAGCCATGGACAGGGGCTATTCTACCCTCTGTTGTGACATTTGTGCCCTCCCTTTACAGAGGGCTGGATAAAAACGGGAGACCTTCTTATGACTCATTCTTATGCCTTGATCAGACCCCAGAGGTACCCCTACATCAGGCAAGGTAGAAACCAACTGAGTAAATGACAAGTCTCTGTACTTTGGTCCAGATGGGTCTCCTGGGCTGGCGCCCTGACGGTCCCCTGTTGTCAGCAGCTGAAGGGCCAGCAATGCCTCCCATATGAGTCACTGCGTCTGCTTGCTGCTCTCACCTATTTTAAGTTGGTTCTCTTTAGCTTCAAGTTCAGAAGGTGACTCCCTACTGGGATTTTGTCCCTCAGCACCCCCCCAAACACACACACACATGCTCACATACATTTGGAAGCCTCTGGGCCTATTTGGGAGGGAACAAAGGGTAAAAGAAGGCAGCACGGACTGGAGGACAGAGACAGAATTCCACAGTCGCCAGCTATGGACTTTGGGTAAGTCAGTAAAGCTCTCAGAGCCAGCATTTTCTCACTTGTAAACGAGGGACTGAATGTTGGGAGACTAAATAAGATCATCTGTAAAGCACCCAGGCTACTGTCTGACAGTCAGTAGGCACTTGATAAATGGCAGCCCTCTTCCTCTGCAGCTCTGTTTGACTACAGCTCTACTAGGGACATGGTGTGGTCTGCAGAATGATGCCCCCCACAGCCCCCCAAAAAAGTGCACTCTTAATCCCCAGACCCTGTGATATATTAAGTTACTTGGCAAAGGGGAATGAAGATTGAGGAATTAAGGTTGCTAATCCAGTTAAGGCAGCTATTTAAAAATGACCTTTAAAATAGATGAGCCTGGTGGTCCAGGTGGGTCCAGTGTCATCACAAGAGTCCTTAAAAGTGGAAGAGGGAGGCAGAAGAGCAAGAAGGAAAGGGTGATGGGACTATGAAAGAAACACACAGAGGTGCGATGTCACAGGCTTTGAAGATGAAGAAAAAGGCCATAAACCAAGAAATGTGGGCAGCCTGTAGAAGCTGGGAAGGGCCAGGAATGAATTCTCCCCTAGAACATCCAGAGAGGAGCACAGCCCTGCTGACCCCTTAGCCCAGTGAGAGAAGGTCAGGCTTCTAAACTACAGAACTAGAAGAGAACAAATCGTGCTTCAGCCGCTGCATTTGCAGTGATTTGTTACAACAGTAACAGGAAATCAATATACTGGCATCGTGGGAGTTTTCCCGTCCTGCTTTGCAAGCCTAGGTATACCAATGACAGCCATGACTTCTGTGCCTGGGACCCATCTGGGTGATTCGATGCCTTCGTAGTGGAGCAATATGGAGTGGGGGTGGTGGGGCTGCATAGTCAGTTGTCCCAACCTCTGCTGGAGAAGCACTGCTGGCAATTCCGTGGCAGCTACACTGAAGCCTACATGCCCGCCTGCTTCAGGGAAAGATGCCCAGAGACACCTGGGCCACGGGGCTCTCCCAAGGTATGGATCCTGGTCCTTGTCTCACTGGCCGGTGCCTCCGCCCCAGATTCACATTTCAGTCTCGCCGAACATCATTGATTTTCTGATGGCAAATTTGTGCTCTTAAAAGCCCCGGTGGCTCATATATGATCACCCGCTGAGCCTCTCTATTCCTCTGTACCCCACAGGATGAGGCAGAAAGCAAGAAAAGCCGTGTGGGCATAACAGTGGCTGAAGAAGGCACTTCGCAGAGTTCACCTCAAACGGGAGTATAAATGGTCAAATGTTCAAGCATTTCATGGATCTAAACAATAGCACACTGGGAAGGGAGCTGACTGGGGCCTCACAAAACAGCCTTGGAAAATGTGGCTGGAGTGGAGGTGTTGCATGATTGCAAATGCAGAAATGGGGACTTCTTGAATGGCCATTGATTCCTTGGCCAACCAGGGTGGGATATGGGATCACAAAGGATGCAGAATCAGGGGGATGAAAGGAGAAAAGGCTCTGGACAGAGCAAAAAAGAAACCTCATGTTTCATTTCCAGCTAAGTGCCTCACCCCAAATCTCTATGAGGAGGGATCAGGAGTCGGCCCCAGAATGACACTGCAAAATCCAACCGGTATATAAAGTATGGTTACATGGAGGGACGTCTGGGTGGCTCAGTCAGTTAAGCATCTGCCTTCGGCCCACGTCATGATCCCAGGGTCCTGGGATGGAGCCCCGCATCTGGCTCCCTGTTCAGCGGGGAGTCTGCTTCTCCTTCTCCCACTGCCCCTCTCCCTGCTTGTACTCTCTTGCTCTCTCTCAAATAAATAAAATCTTTTCTTTAAAAAAAGTATGGTTACATGTATTCACGTCTAGCAAACAGGGTTTATTTTATAATCTAGGTTTGGAGGTTCTCAGCTTCCCTTATGTTGCAAAGTCCCAGGTTAACCCAATACCAAAGCGGGCCCTATCACCAGTGGGCAGCAGCCCAGAGCAATGTCTGAACAAGGTTCATCCTGGTCTGGTGGGCCAAGCCACAGAGCAATGAGACAAATCAAGAGATAAATGTGACCTCTTCCAAGCAGCAGAGGAACCACCATTCCTAAAGGGTCTGACTTTTGGCTCTTCTACTCTGTGGACCTCTTGGCAACTTGCTTATTCTTGCTAACCCTTTTCTCATCCATAATATGAGTGTATGATAGCACCCACTTCATCGTAGGGCTGTGAGAATCCAATGAAATAATCCATACAGCATGCTTGAATTGGCCCATAGAAAGTGCCGAGAAATGTTAGTATTTATATTAGCTACTATTAACCAAATCCTCGTTTATTCTGTTATGGCTATTAGGTCCAAATCCATGGTAGCTGTGGCCCCTAGGTCCTGGAAATCAATATACACTAAGACAGACAGATGCTGGACGGACATACATACAAGGGGAATTTTATTAGTGGCATGGAGTTAACCACAAACCACTTACATGACTCCCCAGTCACAGCCTAACCTGCCCAGGAAAATTTTGCAAAGGTAAATGTTCTAAAATTTCCACCAACCAACCAATTCCTGCCTCTTCACCCCCACAGCCTAACCAAGCCACCTGTGCAAGACAAGGGCAGTGGCCGAGAGGGACCCTGACAAGACAGCCTAAATAACCACCTCTCTTCCCCTATTCCCCTATCAAGCTTTGTTTTCGGGGATGCTGTTACTGTGGTTTATCAGGGTTTTCTAATCTAAGTATCCAGAGAGGAAAAGAAAGTAGAAAAATCATTACATAGATGATAGATGTTTGGTTAGTCAGAGCCTTAAAGAAGTTAGACTGATAAAAATCTGCGGATGGGAAAATCTTTGACTGGTTCCTATGCAGTGCTATATTTATCTTCATATAATCCCCAAGATTCCGCCTCCACATGTTTTCCTCCTTTCTGGAAAGGCTCTTCCCCCAGGAAAGCTTGCTGCCCATCAGAGAACTTCCAGGCAGCGCCTCACCTGGCACCTCTCAAGCTCCCTGATTCTGTCGACCTTTCCAGAAATCCCACGGGGGGCCTATTTTCCAGCTTACCTCTTGCTAACCCTGCAATGAATCTCGAGGGAGGAGGCACAGGCTGGAAGGGGAGCCTGCTTCCTTCAACTGCTGCAGTGGGAGAGCTTGTTGCTCTGCATGTAAAGTGTCTTGGAAGCGGCCCCCTGCCCGCCCTGCGCTCCCTCCTCGCCAGGGTTCTGTTCGGAGGGTCGCATCGGAGTCTCAGTTCCAGAGGCCAAGTCCTCCCCCATGCCCGAGTGAGCCCCGGAGCAGCCAGCACGGAAGACCCGGCTTCAGGTTCCTGCACCATCAGCTCCCTGTGACCCCATCACGGCCGGTAACAAGCAGCCCCTGGCGCCGCCCTGCCCCGTGTGGCACTGACCCCATCTTCTTCTTTCTCACCTCCAGCTCTCTTCAGGCTCCATCTGGGGACTGCATTCCTCCCACTGGCCCACCCGGTCCTATCTTTGCCCTTATCTCTTGCCTGTAAATCGGCTCCTTCCCCCTCGCCCTTCTTCACGGGTCTCATTTCTGCATCCCCTCTCTTATTCTTTTCTGGCACCCATTCAGCCCAGAATCTGGCCCAGGCCTGCCCTGTGGGCAGATCACTGTCAGACCTCACATTCCCTCTGGGTCAGGAGTGATGACTTGGGCTCCTGCCCAGGATAGGACCACCCCTCCTTGATCAGGATCTGGGACCCTGAGTGCATCAGGACTCTCGACCAGCCCCCGTTGACCTCAATATCACTTCCAAGTCTCCCAGTCGTGATGTGCCCACAGCCCCATCTCCCCGGTAAGACCCGCAACACCTTGAGGACAGGAACTCAAGGGCTATTCATCTTCCAAGCCGGGGGCCTGGTCCAGCACCGGGCTCCTAACTGGTGCTCACAGAGTTTTAACGGCTCCATAACACCTGCCTCAAATCCATCTGAAACAAGAGAGGGTTTCACTGAACATACTCTGCCACGAACTAGCTGTTTGCCTTTTGGGAAGCCATCTGCACTCACATTCCTCAGCCGTAAAATGAGGATGGACCAAGCCTAGTGAATCTCCAAGGCTCCTGTTGTGCTGAACATCTACGACTCCTGACAGCGCACTGTGCTTCTGTCCAGCACAACGACTCTGTAATTGGTGGTTTGTGAACAATTATCCAAAACTTGGGAATAATGCCAAAAGATGATTTATGTCATGCTAGGAGCACTTAATAACAAGTTCACCTAAAGGTCTTCTGGCTCTGTGGGCCCTAAGAGCCTCGCATCGTGGCTCTCAACCAGGACGACTATACCCCCAGAACACCTTTGGAAACATTTTGGTTATTGACTGAGGAGAAGCTATTGGCATCTAGTGGATAGAGGCCAGGAATGCCACTAATCATCCTACAATGCATGGGACAGGCTCCCACAACACAGAATTTTCCAGACCCAAAATGTCAATAGTGCTGAGGTTGAGAAACACAGCTCTGGAGTGTGCAACTTTGTTTGCACATTTGATTGTGACCCAAGTATGTCACAATTCTATGAACTGATAGCGTGTGATGAGGTTTTTTCCCATCTGCTACAGAGGATAAACCCAAAGACGATAAAACGAGTTTTATATTTAATTTAGCAATCTTATCTCAGCTTTCCTTCTTTCCACAGCCTATTTAAAATAAACCAACCAGTTTCTCATATTCTCTTTTTTCTGAGCTATTTATTTTGTTTTGTCTTTAACCTTTCATTTGAGATCAGTTGTAAGGAATAGTATACAGAGATCTCTGTATGCCTTTCAGTGGTTCCCCCAGGACTACAGGACAAGATCATATCCAGGATGTTGACACTGATACAATCCACCCAGCTTACTCAGATTTCCCAAACTTCACTTGGACTCCTTTCTGTATTAGTGTCTAGTGCTGTACAATTTCATCACGTGAGTGGGGCCGTGCAGCCACCACCACAGACAAGATACAGAATAGTTCCCGCACGACAAGGAGCCCTCATGTTGCCTTTTTATTAACCATGGGCTTTATCATCCTGCTGTGACCTTCATTAATGAGTCCAATAGATAGGGACACCTGCTCACTATTTGTATGAGAATTAAGTTTTTAACAATTTGAGAAACATGTCTTGATATATTCCTTTGCCATTAATGAAATTACTCTATTAAGTAGCAGCTCCAGGCTGCGCTCTGAAGACAAACATAGACCAGATGGTCGCTAATTTCTTCACCAGAGACTATATTAATGAAAACCATCACTCTTTGTGTGAGGAACACAGAGTAACCCTGAGAAAGCTACTTAACTTCCCTGCGGTTCAGCTCCATCTTCTGTAAAATGGAGACATTAATGGCTCCTATCGGAAGGAGTTCATGGCGAATTCACCTGGTAAATACACACAACGCACTTAGACCAGCATGTGGCACATAATATATTCTCAATCCATTTTCGTTACCGTGCATGCTTTCATTTAATACCCATAACAACCCTATGAGGTAGACACTCTTATTATCTCAGTACACCAGATGAGAAAACCAGGGTTCAGAAAGTCCAAGTCACTTTCCCAAGGTCTCAGCCTAGTCAGAGGCAGAGCTAGGATTAGAACTCTGGGCTCCATGATTCTAAGTGCCATGTGGCCCTACTCACTTCACGACTAGGTCTCAACCTAGTCAGAGGCAGAGCTAGGATTAGAACTCTGGGCTCCATGATTCTAAGTGCCATGTGGCCCTACTCACTTCACGACAACTCTACTCAGAGAAAAAAAAAGACAGAGACTCAGGTTGTAGACGAATCCAGGCTGCTGAGAAGGTGGGGAGCATTGCATGGGTTGGGTGGCTATAAAGAGAAACTGAACTTCTGAGATCCGAACACCTCTACCATCTTATTTCTAGTTTGAGAAACACCTTTGAACCAAAACTTCAACAGCAAAACCCAAAGGAACACCTTCCTACCACGAATGAAAGGATATTTTGCATAAATTTTCTTCCCCCAGGCAGCTGGAAACACGCGGGGAGAATACACCGGCCTCACCGGCTCCGGCTCGCCTAGCCAGTCTAGCCAAGGGACGGTAGCACAGCAGCAGGGCAGGACAGGGCCCCAGAGCCTCTGTCCTCAGGAAGCAGAAGTTTTGCTTCACAGTTCCTTCTTGGTAATACTGATTTGCTCCGAGGCATAACGAGACACTTCCTGGATGCACACATTTGGTGACTAGAACCGTCTGGAGTGAAGAGTTCTGCGTGAGTAAAGGAGCCGCACGGGAGGTAGAGCGAACGGAGTCTTCCTAATAGAAAAAGCCCATCTCCTGGCAGAAGCCTAGAGGAGCAGATTCAGGGTCAGCCCCCTTTCAGAGTCTAATGAGCCATCCGCTTCCGGAGTTTCATTCCCCTGAGAGCCGTGCAGTGTCCTCACTGCGTATTTTTCCTTCTCTGGATTGCTTATGGATCAAGTGTTCCCTACAAGGGGGACCAGTGTTCTCCACAAGGAGAGCTGATGCTCCTCCCCACAGCATCTTCCTTCTTGATGCAATAGGATTTTTTAAAAGAGTTTTTGTTTTTTTTTTTTAAAGTAATCTCTATACCCAGTATGGGGCTCCAATTTACAATCCCGAGATCAACAGCTGTACTCTCTACGGACTGAGCCAGCCAGTCGCCCCATGTGATAGGTTTTTAAAATAAATTTCTCAGGGCCTCCTGGTTACTTTGAGACCTGCAAGACTGTGGGGCAAGAGCCATAACTAAGCTTGCATTCCTCACCACCTGGCACCACCGTTACCTGTTACTTGGGATTCAAATTCAACTCTGTCGGGTTTACTTTGAATAATATTCTTCCTAATATCTTATTAATCTTTTGGAACACGGATTCATCGAAATCCAGTAGATTTAACCTTAAAACTACAGGTTGGCAATCTCTGGTCTTAGTGGATGGTTCTGATGTAAATTTCACAACAATTTCCCTTTAGCAAGTGCCTTCATGCCAGATGCTCTGCCACATTTTGGCCAATGTGCCTAAAAATGCAGGGGTCAGCAGGTTCCTGGGGGAACTGAGGATATGTTCTCGGGCTTCCATCTGGATGATAATTGTGGAAAACAATTATAATATGCATAGGTCATCCAGACGGATGTAGTAGAATTCCATGATTTGGGTGCCCCCGTTGGTATTTTTTTAAGGCTGTATTGGCACCAACTCCCTTCATAGCCTTGAAATGCAAAAACAAAAGTATAAATGAGACCTCTGCATACGTAAAAGGGAAATGACATCATAGATGAAGACTTTTGAGTTGTTTAAATAGAGAAGAGAGTGGGAGAGTTGAATAATCACCCAGCACAAGGAAATAAGGGGTGCTGGCTGGAAATGATGGCATCCCATTGAAATCAGATGTGGTGCGCAGTTCCCATCCTCCAAGGTACTGACTTGCAGGGAGTGTGGTGGATGATGAAAACTGGCATCACTTAAAGGAAAAATAATTGCAATAATGATGATGACTCATTGGATGGTCCACTGTGCTCCCAAATTAAAAGCATCAAGTGCACAAAAGTGAAATAGAAAACAAGTGAACATATCTTTCTACGACTAAAATCAACAGTGTAACTCATTTTCTACAAAACAAAATTATCTGCTAAATTAATGCTATTATTCACAGTGTTACTGGCTTTCTAGTTTACAGGTCTTGCCTTTGTAAATTATTTTTTGTTTTATGACTGTGAGCTGTAAGGGGTAGCTTTACCTAATTTAATATGTACATTTTAAAGTAGATTATAATTTTTTTAAAAATCTGTTTAGGTTATCTCTGGGGTCAATTAACCTTTATACCTGGGAAGATGGCGTTATTATCCCCATTTTACAGGGAAACTGGAGCTTAGGTGGTGTGGAAATTTGCCTCAGTAATAAGAAGCAAGGCAGAACAGAATTCAGGATACCTAATCACCTAATCCTCATAACCTTCTACTAACTTCCTAAAGCAAAAGATACGTACAGACGTGTGCTACACTATGAGAATTTTTAGAGTGTTCAAGAAAAATAAAGACATATACTCAATGAAACTGACAGATAAATGATATAAAGAACAAATTCCTATTTCAGGGGAAATCACCTTCCATTTCCAAAGACACATTCAATTTCTAGGAAAACTGAGAGTTTCTCCAAGCACCTTCCATTTCTAAGAACACTAAATTGCATAATTTAATACCAACCCGTATTAGTTTCCTAGGGCCGCCGTAACAAAATACCACAAACCTGATGGCTTCAAACAACAGAAATTTATTGTCTTGTGGTTCTGGAGGCTGGAAGTCTGAAATCAAAATGTGGGCAGAGACAGTTCCTTCTAGAGGCCCTGAGAGAAAACCTGTCCCATGACTCTCTCCTAGCTTCTGGTGGTTGCCGGCAGCCCTTGGTATTTCTTGGCCCATAGACACATCACTCCAATCTCTGCCTCTGTTTTCACATGGTGTTTTCTCCTGTCTGTCCAAATCTCCTTTTCTTATAAGGATATCAGTCATTAGATTAAGGCTCGCCTTAATCCAATATAACATTACCTTAACTCGATTACACTTGCAAAGACCCTCTATCCAAATAAGGCGACATTCACAGGCACTGGAAATTAGGACTTGAACATATCTTCCTGGGAGACAAATTCTACCCAGTACTTCATATAATACGAAAGGAACAGGAACCACCAAATCCATTTTCTACACTATAACCAAGGTGTTTTTTTAAAAAACAAAACAGGCTCATTGAATTCCAATTTTTTAATGAAGAATCTTATTGCAACTGCAATTAGCTCTGTTCCACTCCCCAACCCCACAAAAGCAAATGTAAGGCATCCCCTAAGGACAAAGAGAAGGGGAAGAAGACACACTATGAAATTTTCTCAACAGCAACACTGGACCCTAGCACACATGGAATAAGATCTTCAGACCTCTAAAGGAACGGTATTTCTAAACTAGACTTTTATATCTAGCCAAACTGTCAATGGAAGAGAGAAAGCATAAAGAAATTTTTTTAATGCAGTCTCAAAAATGTTACTTTCCGCACAGGAAGCTGCTAGGCCATGTTCTTGGCCAAATAAAAGAACAAACCAAGAAAGAGGAAGACACAGGATCCAGGAAATATGGTATCAACTCAACACAAGAGAGAGGCTAAGAGGGTCCTCAGATTAATGGTGAAGATACATTCCAAGCCAGGGGCTGTGCAGCAAGCCTGGAAGGCAAGCAGCCGAACTGGAGCAGGTGAGAAAGCGCCAAGGGCAATTTCTTCAAAAACAAAAAAACTGGTAGACTTCCTAATGTGCTTAAACACGTTAAAAGTAAATTTACACAAGCAGAGGATAGTTTAACGTGAATTAGTGAGGAGTTCAATTTTTCTAAAAAATTCCTAGTATAAAAATAAAATACTGTGTGAAAGGAGAAGTAATCCCAATATACCATGTGGTTTAGCTGTGAATAGTGCTTACGAAGTCATAATAATACAAACATTGACCATCCATCTGACCAAATTATGTGACAACTCTACTGGGAGTGGGGGGGGGTGGGGGTGAAAAGAGTGACATCTTCACCCTCCCAAAAGTAACACTTGCATATTATTTAGAGACATAGGAGTAAAAACCAAGAGAATCAGCTGAAAGAACTGGACGTAGCTACCTTGAGGGGACTGAAAACTGGGAACCACAGCAGGGGACTTGCTGATTTCTACAAGCAAGCCTTGTAGAAACTGTTTGACTCTAAAATGTGTGTATGTATATCACTGGAAAATATGTAACATTAAAAATATATATCATTAGATCAAGTTATTTTCCTGCTCAAGGCTTCTAACTCCTGTTAGAATAATGTCCAAGATCCTTAATGTGGCCTATGTGGTCCTCATGAGATCCAGCCCCACCTATTCTCCACTCCTCACCCCCCAACCCTTCCAGCCCTCCGGCCCCTCTCCTGCCTCCTTTCACGCATTGCTTTCATGATGGTTCAATCATACTGGCTGGACAGTGCCAAGCTCTTCCTGCCCCCAAGGCCATTGTGCACGCTCTTCCTCTTGCTAAAAATGTTGTCCACGCCAACCGCAACCTAGTGAATCCCAAGCACTTCAGTTTTGAACACAAATGTCATTATCTCAGAGAAGTCTCAGCCAAGCCTTAGATTAGGTTACATTGCCCAGTTTCATCTTCCCATAGTACCTGTCTTCTCTTTTGTAATATTTACAATTGTAATTAGCTGTGTGATTCAGGTTATTATCTTTTCTACCTGTCTTGTCCAATACTGTAGCCACTAGCTACATTTGGGCTACGTAAATATAAATTAACATTAAAAAAGATGAGAAATTCAGCTGGACTAGCCCCATTTCAAGTGATTGAGAGCTGTAGTGAGGGTATCAGACAGTGCAGAGACAGAACATTCCATCACCACAGAAAGTTCTGTTGGAGGGCACTGCACTAGACTGTAAACTCCACCAAGGTTCTTCGTGGATCTCTCCTGACTGCCTCGGGCAACATTAAAGGCCTTGAAAGTGCTAAGTAACTGCTGAATAAAGAAATTCATTCATTCACAGAGGGCAAAAAGTAAGGTCACTCCTCTAATTGGGAAGATATAGATATCTGACCCATCTTAGCCTCCAGCACTTCGATAACATCTATTTCTCTGCCACCCCAACAGCAAAACTTGGACCAAAGAAAATTAAAACCTAGCTAACTAAATAAATACTCAGGGCACCATTTGAGGCAAAAAAGTGTAGGTAAGTGACTCATGAAGGCAAAAAGATTACCTTTCAAAAGGATTATCACTCCTAGAATGAGATTCTTGATTTGTCTGATTTGTCTTATGAACTAATCATTAGAATTAACTGTTAAGACATGTATTTTCAGAGTCCATTTAGATTTAAATCATCCTAATGTGCCTTGTGAGTGTGGCAAGCTAAGTCCCTTTGGGCATCAGTGGAGTATAAATCCAGTTTAGATGCTGTCTTTAGCATTACACACAAAGAAAGAGATTAAGTGGGTATGATTTCCCTTTAAGAGGATTATTACCAGGCTTTCAAAGAGGCATAAGTACCTCATTAATGGTTAATGTGTTCAATGGGTTTGAACAAATTCAACAACCCAGAGATATATTCAAATATATTTATTTAAGCACTCAGGAGACTTTTAAAAAATAAAACCAGGTATTTTTGAATAACAGTAAATTCCTATCTGCCTCTTCCCAACATGCTGGCTATGGGAGTCTCCTTACCAGTATTCTTGCCCATTCCAGAAAACTGTATCGACCCTCAGGTGCTCTCCCTCCCCATCTATATATTTTCTCCATTTCAAGCCCAGATTCAAGGAGGTCCCTGACAATATAGAAAGTATTCCTGAGGCCTGCAAAAAGCAGTCTGGGAAAGCAGGTCTCTCTCCTACTCTCTTTTCAATGACGAATATTTTGCTTCTGCCTCCTTTTTTATCTGCCTCCCTTCCCTCTTGTTCTCACCCTCTCTGGAACAAAAACAACCAAAGGGGAGCCCTGCAGCCTTTCAGGAGCAGGAACTGACAGAAACATGTGCTTCTGTGGTAATAGAAGCAAGTGGATTCTAAAAACCAAGCATGACACAAAAGGCAGAAATTTAAGTTCAGGTCCCTAAAAACACCTTGTGTGAAGATGACCTCCTCTCCCCAAGACAGATCCATGTCCTGTACCTAATGATGTGTGGTCATTTCAGGGAAAAGCAAACAACAGAGGCCCCACTTGGATGCCAGTTAGACCTAAAACATCTAAAAGGACTTGAACTTGTATAGCCTAGATGAGGGAAGTACACTCGGAAGAGCAAACAGGGGGACAGAGTCACAACCATAATAAATGATGGCCAGTGTTCATGGAGCACATTACCGAGAGCTGCGTCTTTGACGTGTACTACAGCATTCAGTCGGCCCCACAACACTCGAGGTTGTGCTTTATCATAAGACAACCGTGTCATAAAGAAAGTGCTGTGTGGCCTCATCTGCAAGGGGTGGGGGGCAATGTGACCTCATAGGGTTGCTACAAGCATTCAGTGATTAGAACAGTGTTTGGCCCAAAGTAAGTAAAACATGTAAGTACTTGCTATATGAAAACAAGTAAATCCCCAATTCGCAGATCACAGGCAAGAAAATACATTCTAGTCTGCAACCAGCCGACAAGCAGGGGGCAGCAGGAATCCCCTATGCTCCTGGGTCTTGACTGTCTCACAAAAACTTCAGGGTTTATACGGATCCGTTTCAGATATAAACTTTTGCTGATGAACACAATTTCTCTGTAACTTTTCCTTCACTTTATCCCCCCCGTGCTCGTGATCTCAGGGTCGTAAGTGGAGAGAGAGGTAGTTTAGAAAGGTACAAGGGCATTCTGGTGTCTTAAAGGGAGCCATACTGCCATTTGGTGGTTGGACAAGAGATGCACGCAGCAGTCCCACCCCAAATGCCAACGGCTTCCCGATGGAAAACACAGCCAGCCTCCCAATGTTGCTGGAAATCATAATGTAACTCACAGAAAAGCAAAGGGGATGTCTTCCGTCAAAGCAATGGAGCCATATGGCTGTGCAGCCCCACAGCCAAGCAGCTACCCAGCCACGCAGCCATGCAAACTGTGGCCAGATAGCTATGTTTCTATATATTCATGTGCTAAAGAGCCACACAACTCTGCAGTCATGCGGTCACGCAGCCATGCGGTCACGCAGCCATGTGCTCACGCAGCAAAGCAACGGTGTGGTCACTGTAGCACGGAGTTATGCAGCCGTGCAACCACCCAGCTTTGCGTCCATGGAGCCGTGCCTGAAATCTCACAGTTTTACAGCCAAGCAAGAGCCCATCATTTTCTTCAAATGCAAGATAGGATAACAAAGTATGTGTGCCTGCCTTGCCAATCTCAGAAAACACTAATGGAGCTTCTATTTCATGCAAAACTTCCTAAGGGACAGATGACGAGCAAGACACGACTTTTACCCCCAAGGAGCCCTCATTCCTATAGCAGGGTGGGCCTCTGCACATGCACACAAGGCTGGCTACACAACAGTGAAAATACTGATTAAAAGGACAAAAAAATAATAGAACAAGGATATGGGAAAAACAGAGATTAGTTCCACCTGGGGAGAATTTAGGGAGATTTTGCACAGGGGGTGGACTTTGGGTTAGACTTGTACAACGAACAAGTGTGAAGGTAAAATGTTCCATCTGGGAAACTGTAAGACTAACGACATAACAGAAAGAGTGTGGAACCGGTAGGGACAGAAGGCTCAGGCCAGATGGCCAAGGGCCTGGAACGCCGATGCTGAAGATTTCATCATTTGTCCAATAGGAAACAGGGATCATAAGACATTTTGGGGCAGGAGAGTGACAGGATCACATCTATGGTCAGGCAGGAGTGTGAGGAACGGCCAGAGAAAGGAAAGTTCAGAACTTAGTATGAGACTCCAAGTTGTAGCAGGGGTACCTAATCCTAGCCCTCCTTCCCGCCGCCACTGGAATGAAGCCCAAACTCTTGGCCATCAACCACAGGCTCTACATGTTCCACCCCCTACGCAGATCCTCTCCTACCACACCCTCCCTCCCATGTCCCTCCCATCACTTTGGCCTCATTCCGTGCCTCAACTGCATCAAGCTCATTCCAGCCTCAGGGCCCTTGCACTTGCTGGTGGCTGTTCCTGAAGCATTCTGGCTCCTAACATTCATGAGCCCTCCCTCCCCTCACTTTTCACTCACAATTTAGCTCAAATAACACTTCTCATAGAGGCCTTCCCTAACCACTCAATCTGTTAAACCCTCCAACCCTCGTTCCAGTTATTTTCTATTTCACTATCTTGGTTTTTCTTTCCATGATGCTTACCAATATCTTAATTACCTAGCTTATTATTTATTTCTCTGCCCATCACCATTACCCCCAACCTGAATGTAAGCTCCAAGAGCTTCTTGGAGCTGTCTTCTTGGCTGTCTTCTTTACTGTTACAGTATTTAAAACAGTGCCCACCCCACACTGGGCACTGAAGAATATTTGTAGAAAGGAAGGAAGGAAAGAAGAAAAAAAGAATATTCTCTATCTGAGAAACGCATAAGATTAAACTGAGCTTATGGTTTGGGGAGAGAGAAGCAGGAGCAATGAGAGGGGAGGGGGATGCCTGCCTAGCTATCAAGATGGCCCACATCCAGAAGGGTCAATGGGAAACAATTTGAAGCTGAACATTAGTAAGGGCCTGAACTAGGGTAGTATTCCTGGAACCGCAAAGATGGAAATGATTCATACAAGAGACATTTCAGAGACAGCCTGTGGGATTTGATGCCGTATTAGATGTGCAGAGAGAAAGAGAAAGATGGGAGTGAAAGCAAAATAAGTGCAAAGTCTTGTACCTGGCCAGCTAGAGGAGGACCATGATGAACTGAGAGGGGACACAGGGCAGCAGGGACCGATGGGTGGAAGAAGAGGTTAATCAGGCCTGGGGCAAGTTGAATTTGATGCATCTGGCCACCTGTAGTCAGATGTCTCATGAGCAGCTGGAAATGTGGCTCTGGAGTTGGCAGAGAGAATCATGGAGCCACCACCAGGGGAAAACTGAAGTCAGAGGAGGGGATGAGCTCATGCTGAATGAGGGAAGACTCCTGGGAGAGGGATGTGAAGAGTCACATCTCCATGGGTGGGGGCGAGGGGGAACCAGGCAGGAGGGGGCCAAGAAAGGGGGAGGAGGCAGAGAAGACATAATCAGAGGTAGGAGAGAAAGTCACCAGCAGTGGGGGCGGTGAAACTGAGGGGAAAAGCCGATTTCCAAACTGGGGACGAGGGTGTGGGCAGAGGAGATGAGCCAGATCCACAGTGCCGAGAGCTGCAGAGAGCTCATAGCGAGCACTGACTGCACTTACGAGACCGCTCTTCGTGGGAAGATTTTCAGCAGCTCAGTGGGCACACAAATCTCCTGTAATGCAGTCTACAGCATGTGCAGACGTCCACCCAGACCCATCTCCGTGGCCCCTGTGAGACCTGGGGAAAGGGGATCAGAGCAAACATGCTGACACTGGTGAGGCTTGCTGTGCCATTGTTTCTGACCCAGGAGTCTCATGTCTCACTTGCTTCCAAGAAACTTAAAGGCTAACTAGTTGACTAAAATCTCAGACACTTCACAGTTCTTAAAACTGCCTTGTTCTTCTAGAATCTTGCCATCCCTTCATCAGGGGTGGGGTCTAATTCCCTTCCTCTGAATCCAGGCAGGCTTGTGACTCATTTGCAACCAAAAGAATGCAGAAGTGACACTGCGTCATTCGAGGCTAGGTCATAAGAGGCAATGCAGCTTCTGCTTTTTAGCTGGGACTGTGCTGGAGCTCAGAGCAGTTATGTAAACAGTCCAGCTGCCCTGAGGCCACCATGCTGTGAGGAAGCCCAAACTAGCCCATGCAGAAAGACCATATGGAGAAGCCCTGGGACTGTAGTAGAAGAGAGAGATGCCCAGCCAGCCCCCAGAGGCTCCGTCAGATAGCAAAAACCCAACAATTTTATTTACCAAATAACGTTAGGGACTTTCTTGCTTTTCAAAATAGCTCAGTCAACATCAAAGGACAAAGATTTGCAACTACTAAATATGATCGAAAGAACAGGCCTAGTGATATGAACAAATTGTGTGCAGGAGGGAAAAAGCAATGTGCCCATAATCGTGTAAAAAGACAGCAACCTTCCTCCTACAAATGCACAGTAAAACGAACTGAGCTACAGCGTCTTACCTATTAAAGTGACAAAGCCCCCTAAGTTTGACAGTATACTGTGCTGACAGGGATGTGGAGAAACAGGTGCTCTCATACACTGCTGGTGAAAACACAAAATGTACAAGGCCTGAAGAGGGGGATTTAGCAATATTGAGCAAAAGTACACCTGCATTCAACCTTTGGCCTAGCCATCCCACTTTTAAGAATCTACCTAAAGATAACGCCGGCAAAAGTGAAAAAACATGTGGATAAGACTTTGTGTAGCAAAGTCTAGAAACAGTCCCAATGGCCATCAACGAGACTGGTTTAATAAACTATGACATAGCCACACGATTGAGAAGCACACAATGGTAGCTGTAAAAAAGAACGAGGAACTTATCTATATACCGCTTTGCAATGA
Organism: Ursus arctos; assembly: GCF_023065955.2. Classification (NCBI taxonomy): domain Eukaryota; kingdom Metazoa; phylum Chordata; class Mammalia; order Carnivora; family Ursidae; genus Ursus; species Ursus arctos. The sequence goes on along the minus strand of NW_026623078.1, from coordinate 54,038,316 downwards.
TCTCTGGAATACGTTAAGTGAAAAGGTACAGAGCAAAGGATATAGTATATGCATATACTTTTTTTAAATGAAAAGATAAACCAAAAAACTAATAAAATGAGTATTTATAGGGGGACAAAGGGGACAGAGTAGAAGGGGCGGAGATGAAAATTAGACTTCTTAAATGTAACTTGCTTTGTAGATTTGCCATTGGAATCATGTAAATTCTTTACCTAAATATAAGACAAAATTTAACTGAAATGGAAAAGAAAAATAAAGCAAATTTACCTCAAAAGCAAAATGAAATAAATGAACCTACCTATACTGCAAGTTGATGGCTTAACCACACAGAAATAAATTATTTCAAGTGACTTTAAAACACAGCAATGTAGGGGTACCTGGGTGGCTCAGTCAGTTAAGCATCCGACTCTTGATTTCAGCTCAGGTCCTAATCTCAGGGTCCTGCTCAGCAGAGAGTCATCTTGTCTCCTCCTGCTGCCCCTCCCCCCCCTCTTTCTCTCTCAATAAATAAATAAATAAATAAACAGATAAACAAACCTTTAAAAAAAAACCCATAGAAATCTAACTGTACATCCCTTCAGGATATACCCTAAGGACAAAAAAAAAAAAATCCCACAAAAATCTTAAAACATTTTCAGTAATTACATTGTTGGATGTATTATAAGACAAAGTACATAAGTACTTATGTTAGAAACCAAGATTTTCAGCATCTAAAAAAAAGAGCGAATATAAAATTTAAAAATTAAGGGAAAGCCCTACAATTGAAAATTTTGAATTGATAAACCAATACAAATATACTGTCTCTTTAAAAAAGAAAATAAAGAACTCCTAGCTCTGTCCATGAAAAAGGTCTGTAAACAACCGACCTGGTAGCACTGAGCATCCCAGGTGCGCAGGCTGCAGGCTCTATCATATTTCATTTAAAGAAACCAGGGCTTCTTAGAAAAATGGCTAATTTCAAGTTCTAATTACTAGTTTACAGGGAACGCAGGGACACATTTTAAACAACACCATAGGCATGCAATCAGCAAAATCCCCCAAAATGGGAAACTCTACAGAACAAAAAAACAAGTTTCTTCAACAAATAAAAATTGAAAGGGGCGGGGAGGAAATGGGAAATCTATAAATTGAAGGAAATTAAAGAAAAAGACCAGTGGAATACAATCTGTGGACATTTTTTTATCCCAATTCAAACAAACCAGTCATAGAAAAAACATTGCTGAGACCATCGGCAAAATTTGGACATGACTGAATTTTGGTTATATTAGAGAATTTAAGGAATTCTCATTAATTTTTAGATGTGATCATGGTATTGTGGCTGTAAGGCTGAAGCGTACAGAACTGCTGATATGACACCGTTTCAACTTAAAGAAGTGACCACTTCATATTGGTTCAATCTTATATCTTTTAAAAAGGGTCCCCATCTTTTGGCAATTCAACAAAAGTATTTATGAACGAAGTTACATGACTTCTGGAATTTGCTTCGAACTAATCCAATTCGTGATGGGGAACGGAGGTAGAGAAGAAACAAGATTTGCCACGTGTTGATAATGTTGAAGCTGGGTCACGGATACGTGGTGGCTTGTTATACCATTCTCCCAATTATATATAAATTTCTGAAATATGTATGTGTCATTTCAGGGTCTTAAGCTATTGTATGTGTTTGAAATGTTATGTTTAAAAAAATGCCTGATGCTACAGTTAAGGGATTCCAGAATTGTTTTCAGCAATTGCAAGCAGCTGGTGTCTGCTGGGAAGAGCGATGCTCAGTTGAAGATATAATTGCTGGGGTGTATATATATATGTGTGTGTGTGAGAGAGAGAGAGAGACTGCACGTATGTTTAAATCACTTTCTCATATAAGTTTTCATTACATTGCCCACTGATTTTTTTTTCTTGTGGCTGTGGGATAAGGGGGTTCTAACAAGAGTCAGTGTTTGAATTTTGAATTCTTGTGCAAAAGAAAAAAAAAATAAAGCTAACCGGCTTGGGCACACTCTCTCTGGGTCTCTTTGTTAACGTTTTTGGCAGCTTCTATTTAAATAATCCCTCTTCTCTAAGTTCCCCGGCGTTTTCTGCAGCCTTACATAACGGCTAGAAGCCCCTGTCTCTACAAAGGAGCACCTGATTCAGAAAAGCAAACATCTTAACAGCAACCCATTCATCAGCTGCCCAGACTCACAACCAACCAGACGTATGGTGACTTTTTTTTGAAGACTTTATCCATTTATTTGAGAGAGAGAGAGAGAGAGAGACAGAGAGATTGAGAGAACGAGTAGGAGGAGGGGCAGAGGGAGAGCAGACTCCCTGCAGAGCAGGGATCCTGACTTAGGACTCCATTCCAAGACCCCGGGATCACGACCTCAGCTGAAGGCAGACAATCAACTGAGCCACCCAGGCACCCGTGTGGCGACTTTTTAAACACTCCCAGCAACGGTGTCACAGGCTGTGGGGGAAACTGAGAGTTAAGGAAAGGCGAGCGAAGCTCAGAGAAACCCCAGGGAGATGACTGTTCTCACACCTCCTGGAAGCAGCTCCACACCCGCAGAAGAGGTGCCTGCTGGGAAATGCATGTCTGGACGCAGCCTTCGCAGCACTGGATCAGCGTGACCTGTGCTGAAGGGATGGACGAGTCCCAAGTCCTGGAAGCCCGAGGCAGGGTGAGCTCCCCAGAGAACTGGGCACCTTAAACTCGGGGTGGCACCAGGATCCCCTCCGCTTCCCAGACCCCACTCCGCTCAGGAGCATGATTTGCATAATAAAATATCTAATGCCTCAATGACCTAATGTTATCAGAGATACTTTAACAACCTTCAAAAATTGCCTTCAAGGTGGGAAATGCTCTTAGTCCCATTTATTTGCTCATCCCACCAACACTGCTAAGGGCTCAGTATGTGCTAAGCTCTTTAGAGGTGCGTTTGAGGGCTGGGACCCGTAACTGCAAAGCCCTGTTCTTTTCTCTCTTCCACGCTGCCTTGAGGGTTAAAGACAGTGGCCAAGCCTCAGCATCACCTAGGACAGGAATGGACCTCGGCAAAGGGCAGTGGCCGTTCATTTATGTATCGCCCTTGGCTGCTTTGGTACTAAAAACAGTGAAATGGAGTAGCTGCAATGAAGATCACGTGACCCACAAAGCCTAAAATGTTTACCACCTGGCCCTTTACAACAAAGGTTTGCCAGCCTGTGATCTAGGACCCCCTTCTCTGAGAGGTCCATGGGCCAGCAACAGCAGCATCACCTGGGACCTTGTTAGAAATGCAGAATCCTAAACCCCACCCCAGACCTAGGGAATTCCACTCTGCCCAAACCTGCAGGATTTCTGGCCCCTATAGAAGCCCTGGAGTGGGGCCTTTTGCTTACGTTGCCCAAGTGAATCTGATGTATAGCCGCTGGGGAAGCTGACTGAGAAATAAGGAGTATGGTCACTCCCAGGATCTCCCTGCAGGGCTGACACCACATCCTCAAGAAGCCAGGAGAGGTGACCACTGAAGGCTCGCAGCTGACCGTCTCTCTAGGAATTGCCCTCTGTGGAAGGAAGTGGCCCCACCCAAGTTTCCTTCCCCTTGCTGGGGGCAGCCTGCAGCTGATACTTGGCTGGTATAGGGTGAAAACACCTCTCATTACAATATCTGAAGGGCCATCCCTGCTCCAGAGCCCCCAGCAATTCAACTTCTCCCTTAGCCCAGTCCCGCCACCCTCACCCCTCACTCGTGTTGTTCCCTAAAGGTCACCCTAGTAAAAGTCCATTTCAGTCTATTTCCTCACAGGCTGTAAGAGCATATGTCATAACATTAGACATGACATGGCCATAAATAAGAAAATGCAAAACAGAATAAGTGTGCTAGGTGTGAGCTAGAAGGGAACACGTGACTGAGGCAGGCGCACAGGAGGTGTGGGGCTTTCCGAGGTGGTGGTGGGGGCAGGGGGCGCAACAGGGTAAGGTGCTTCAGGCAAAGGGCAAACCCTGAGTCAGGCTAAGCGGAGAGGACCTGCAGACAGCTAGTGGAAGATAAGGCTGAAGAGAAAGCCTTAAATGCCAGGCTAAGACATTTGCATTCAGTTGGCAAAGAAAAACCATGAAAGGCTCTGAGCAGGAGAATAACACGATAATGATCCCAGTTATGCTTCAGGAATATTCACCTGGCAATGGTGTGCAAGATACTGGAGTGGCAGTGACTGAGGGTCAGCGGATACGTCACATGGTGTGCAAGATACTGGAGTGGCAGTGACTGAGGGTCAGCAGATACGTCACAAAGCTGTTGCCAACGTCGAGCTGCAAGGCAGTGAGGGCCAGAGCTAGTGATCAGTTAGGCAGCTGGCATGAAGGAAAGAGCACAGGGCCCAGAATGAAGACAGAGCTCGGTTCCAGAACCCCCTCAGACACTTACAACCTTCAAGCCCTTGCGCAGGTCACCTGGCCTCTCTGACTTCTCCCATCTGTAAAACGGGGATAAATAATTAGGTAATAAATATGCCAGGCCGGGCACATGCTGGGCACGCAGTTAACAGAAGCCACGCTCGGGAGACCGTGGCTATGCTCATCTGTGTTTGCACACTCACCACTTATCACCCCAGCCAAGCAAACCTGAGCCTGGCTGCTCTGAAGACTGTCCCTGAAAAGCGATTCTCGCACGCAGGATTTTAATGAGGCCTCGGTTTCGTGCTTCAACTTGAATCGTCCCCCTTACGAAGGGTGCGCAGGCGACTGCCACTTCCATTGTAGCCGCTGCTGTGCCCTGTTGTTATGACGACCGGTTTCCCAAACAGCCTTGCTATTTTCTTCAAATCCTTTCAGTTTCCTCCTGCCCTCAAGTCCACAAGCCCTAGAGACAATAGCGCGGTGGGCTTTTTAGATTTCCACAGGAAATACTGTCAAGTCTTTAAATTAGCCGATTGGCTGTCTGTTGCTTCTTCAGCAGAAGCCCCCAGCCTGAGCATCAGTGTGACCCCGCACAGCGAGCCTGCACACATGTGCCCACAGAATAGCAGCGGGCACATCAGTTTCCGGCTGGCATTCACTTTGCAGGAAAATGAAGCAGAAAACAAAGGAATGCCCACTGCACATCTCGCGTACACCGCACAGAGTCTGATGTTAAAAGACTATTCCAAAAGATTTAAGTTTAAGCTATTGTGTTATTTCTAAAATTAGTTCAATGTTAGCACATGTAACTTTCCCAACAAATATCAACCTTTATGAATTCACTTAACACACGGTAATACTAAAAACACGATTTATTATTATTATTATCATTGCAAAATCTTAATACCAATAATTATGCTACTCTGGTTTCTAGCAGACCTCCCTCCCCTTGCTTTTCTCTCCCCCTTCTCCTTCCTTTCTTTCCTCCTTCCCTTTCTCCTACTAATCTTCTCTCCCCTCTGACGTAGCCTTAGGATGAAAGGTGTAGTTACCCTGCTGGCAGCCTACCCAATATCTGTTCTCTTTTTTTCTTTGCCAAAAGGACCACAATACTTTAAAGGTTGTGCATACCCAACTAAAAGCCCGATCTCCTAGACTGTCTTGGAGCCCGGGATGGCCATGTAACAAAGGTCTGGCCAATGAGACTCAAGCAAAGCTTCCTGGCCTCTGGGAAAGCTATCATTTTGCAGATAAAAAGGAACAGACTCAGGCAGAATGCGCCTTTCCCCCTTCTTCCTATCTAAAGTAAGATGTGACAACACCTTGCAACTATGACGATGAAATCCACACACCACGGATGGCCAAGTAATAAACTCAGGTCTTTGCTAGCATGCCCGAGCAGCGCAGCTGCCTACCTCCAGACCGTCTGTGAAGTGCAGGCGCTAAACCTCTACTTGCTAAACCATGTTCCCCTGGCTTTTGTTCCTGCCACTAAAAGCAATTCCATTTTTTTTTTTTAAGATTTTATTTATTTATTTGACACAGAGACAGCCAGTGAGAGAGACAGCCAGTGAGAGAGAGACAATCAGGGGGAGTGGGAGAAGAAGAAGCAGGCTCCCAGCAGAGGAGCCTGATGCGGGGCTCGATCCCAGAACGCCAGGATCACGCCCTGAGCCAAAGGCAGACGCTTAACGACTGAGCCACCCAGGCGCTCCACTGAAAGCAATTCCTTACTGATACAAAAGATGAGGAGGGTTCTCTCCATTCAACAAATATTCTTTGAGTGCCTACTCTGTGCTGAGCTCCATGTTGAGTACTTGGGTGACAGTAGTGCACAGAGTATGTTCCGGCAGCCCTTCGCCTCCCGGAGTGAAGGGATAAAGACGTAAGCAGTAAATGAACAAGACAATGACAGCCTGGTGATCAGAAGAAAAAAATAATCAGATGGTAACTAGGGGAGGTTGGTCTCTCTGAGGAGGTGCCATCTGAACTGAGAGCTGAAGGGTGAGGTGGAATCAAGGAGGTAAAGAGTGGGGGGAGGGGCCGCATTCCAGCAGGTGCCCCACAAAAATGGAGGAAGCTGGCTGGAACACTGAGAGACAGAGAAAGAGAGCAGGGTAAGCAAAGCTGGAGAAGCAGCGGGGACTGGGTTATGCAGGGCAAGGAAAGGGGTTGTTGAGTTTTTATCTTACATATAATACATTAGGAAGCCACCAGAGGCTGTTAAGCAAGAGAGGGACAAGACCTGATACATGTTTTAAAAAAATTTTTCTCCCTCTAACATGAAGAATGACTTGTCAAGGGCAAGAACAGAAGCAGGCTATTGCTGAGGTTCAAGTAAAACATGACGGTGGCCTGGGCTCAGGGAGGGCCAATGGAAACACAGAATAGCCTTCATCCTGTGGATGGCACTGCCCGCGATGTCCTCACCTATGGTGACAACGAGGAACAACCTCATCTCAGTCCACTTAGAAACCAAACAGGCAGAGATGAGGATAGGGTAGCTAATATGTTTTTTAAATGCTGAGGTGCCCAGAAGAACATACAACAGGTGATTGGAGGGAAAAATGGGAGAATTCATAGCAAGTCTTTTTTTTTTTTTTTTTTTAGTTTAGTATTCAGAGGGAAAGAACAGCATAGTGTTGGGAGCTATTACATGGCGACTGTCCCAGCATGTTAATAAGGAATTAACAGAATTGCCAAGAAGTGGTAAGAACACCGAGGTTCTCGAGAATGAATTGCTATTGGGTGCAATCACCAACACCCATGACTTGCTCCAGCAACGCCAGGCAGCTCAGAACCAGGGCTGTAAGGAGCACAGGGGAAGAGTACCCCAGGTTTGAGACTGAGCCCAGGGCAAGACTGAAGAGGTGAAGCGAACCTAGGTACAAGAGTGGCAGCCCTAAAAGGCTACACACTTCACATTTGTGAACACATTCATTCTACAACGATTCCTATCCTGAAATGTGGAAACTGAAACCCAGACAAGCTAAGAAACTGGCTCAAGGTCACAAAGCTGGTCAATATCTGCTGTCAAAGTCTAGTTCCCCAACTACTGAACTATGATCTTCGAGTGGAACAAGGAAGATGATGATAAAGAAGAGAGCCCAGGAAGGTCCAGAGACTGGAGGTCATGATGGGTGTGCGAAGCTGGCTCATCGAAGGGGAGGAAGCATATGAAACTATAAGGTGGCAGCAGATCAGGCTGGGTGGTCCCGTGTGTGAGCATGTGTTACAGGCTGGTGCAGAGACCTGGAAGAGATGCTCTGCAAGCTCTGGGTTGGACTTTGGGGCTGAGGGGCTTCTGGCCACGAGCTACCCATGCAGTCTTGCCCAACTGCCCACTAAAATGGCTATGAAGACAAAAAAAGACCAAGACTCACAATCACCCAAAATGAAGACTAACAGACAACCTAATCCCAGACTCTGGGAGAAACTGGCACTATTCATAAAGAAGATGGAGTTATTAAGAAAAATCGAAGGCTTCTGGTTTTGCTTCCTTATATAGACACCACATGGCAAGATGTAGGTAGACACTCTGTACTGTTGCATCTGACACGGAGATCCGGAGCTGGAAGGGAACGGGGTTGTACCCGAACCAGAACACTGGACAGCCAGTCTACGTGACCTCACAGGCATCTGAGGCTCAGACAGAGAGCTGGCCCCTACACACACACACACACACACACACACACACACACACACACACACACAACAGGCTATATTACTACAACCATAAAGTGATCATAAATCCCAGAGACAGCTGGGCAGAGTATAAAATTCAGCCTGAGCCAACTGTGGGGGTTGGCAGGGAGGTGACACGGGGACAAGACTATTGTAAACGGTGGGATCATGATATGCATTTGCCTCGTATGTAATTTACCTGAATTCACTATATTTGCTTAGTATTGAGAAGAAAAAAGGGAGAAAAATCCTTCACTTATCCATGGCCTTCCCCACCCTTCACCTCTTCCTGCGTTCAAACTAGCCTTTGGCTGTCACTACCTCCAAGTACTTTTTTCTCTTGGCCTTTGAGCTTCCAAGATTTTTTTATTTTTTATTTTTTTATTTTTTTTTTAAAGATTTTATTTATTTATTTGACAGAGAGACAGCCAGCGAGAGAGGGAACACAAGCAGGGAGAGTGGGAAAGGAAGAAGCAGGCTCATAGCAGAGGAGCCTGATGTGGGGCTCGATCCCAGAACGCCGGGATCACGCCCTGAGCCGAGGGCAGACGCTTAACCGCTGTGCCACCCAGGCGCCCCTGAGCTTCCAAGATTTTTGAGGAAGTTCTCCTATATCCCCCAAACATATTCCCCACAGAAGAGGCAAGATGTCCCGTAGGCACCTAGATGCAGGACCTGAAGGGTAAACCCGCAAATGCTGACAGAGGCGTTACTTCTTTCTGTGTGCTTCTCTAACACGTCTTAAGTTTCTTAAGCAACACCCTTGCATTTGAAACCAGGAAAAAAAATATTATTCTCCCCAAGACTGTTCATCCTTAAGGAGGCCATCAGGCGCCTGGGATGCAGGTGATTTTTGGAGCCCTCTCTGCAGCCCTGCTCAGGGCGCTCAGCACAGGGAGCGGGCAGCACTAGTAGTACCACTGGGCTGCAGATGTCTGCTCAAGGACTCCTGTCCTCAGCCTTGCAAATGCTGGCAGGACGCTCCCACTCCAAGTATTTTTTCAAAACAGCAAAAGGCAGATGGGGTGGAGGAGGGCACTAAATCCGTGCTAAGCAGTTATGGCATAATGGACACTGCCTTGGATTAGAAACAGGACACCTGACTTCTGATGCAGGCTCTTCCACCTTCTCGGCCGGTGACCTTACTCTATCTCCTAATCTCACTGAACCTCAGTTTCCTCATCTGGCAAATGGGGATCACAACGGTTTAGGAGGTTATTTTAGAGAGTTGGGTAAACTAATGCCCCAAAGAAAAATTCTCACATACATTAGACGCTCAATAAATGCTACTTGAATTGAAAGGACAGGGGACTAGACCCAGTCTCTGAAGAAAGTGTGAGGTTGTGACAATAGAAATCCTCTCGTTATTGCCAAATGTTCGCAGCGCTGGTGCTCCTGAACACACTTGTTGGTTCTCCACGGCCGCTGTAGCAGGGCACCGCAAACTGGTGGCTTAAGCAGCGGAAACTCGCTGTCGCACAGCTCTGAGACCAGGGATCTGAGATCGGGGTGGTTCCTCCAGGGGCTGTGAGGGAGAGTCTGTTTCAGGCCTCTCTCCTGGCTCCTGGGGGCTTGCTGACAGTCTTGGGTGTTCCTTGGCATCACCCTGACCTCTGCCTTCACTTCACGTGGGGTTCTCCCTGTCTGTTTGGGTGTTCAAATTTCCCTTTTTATAAGGACACCAGTCACACTGGATTAGGGCCCACATTAACAGCCTCATTTTAAGCTCTGTGAAGACCCTATCTCCAAAAGGGTCACATTTGGGTATACTGGGGGTTAGGACTCCAACATAGAAATTTGGGGGGCAGACAATTGAGCCCATAACAACAGAGAGATGGAGGTGGTTGGGGGGCAGAGTAGGAGGAGAACATGTAAGGTGAATGTTGGTGGCAGCTAAGGCCAGCTAAGGCGGAAGGTGCTAGATCATAACATGGGCTCAGGATACACCATCCAGCCTCCTTTCCAGATGAAAGCCAAGGAGGTGTTCAGACCAGCCAGAGAATCTCTGTAGGAGTCCTGGCAGAGATGAGATTTTGTAACAGAAGCAAAATGGTCTCCTGAGAGTGGCTAGAGGTGGTGGGCCTACCCAGAAAGGCTCCTGGGATGCAAGGCCAGGTCACTGGCCAGGAACAACAGGCTCAGACATCCAATTGCACTAAAGGACAGAACGGCCTTATCAGCAGGAAGGGGTTGTGGGTGCACAGATCCCAAAGCAAAGGCAGGACCAGTAGGGGTCTAAGCCTGAGAGATTGCAGAGTACAGGACAAGCTAGGAAAAGGCTCCGTGCTGACTGAGAAGGGACTATGTTCCTCTGGGTGGGGCCCAAGTCTGGAACCTTAAAGTCGTCTCTGGTTAGAGTAAGAATAGTTTATCTAGTGTCTAATAAAGACACAGTTCGGTAGACTGATTTCTAAGACAAAATCATCTAAGGTAAGACTCAGAAAAGAGAATGTAAGATAAAACTTCATTGCTTCGCGGGCTCATTTATCCAACTATTCATTTTTACAGGCAGGCACGCAACCGTCAATCAGGCAGCGTCCAAGCCGGCAGAGCTCATGGGCTAACTGGAGAGACAGAGCAACGCAGCATGACCGGTGCCACCACTGGGCTGCACAGAGTCCCTGGAGAGCCTGTAGCAAGATGTACGTCACTCTGCGCAGGTGTGGCCTGGACCATGAGCACACGAGACTTCCTAAACTTTATGAACTGCCTGGGTTTGCTCCCACCTGTTTTTGTAGTGATTTTTGCAAAACAACCCTGGTAACAAAAAGGCTTGTGTTTGGCAAAGGGGGCAGAGAAAAGTGGGGGTGTCTTCTTACTATGCAACTAATCAGGCAGACAAGAACCCAAAAAGGATGAGCAGATGGAACTTCTGAGGAAAGAAAACATTACCTCTGGGGACTCCAGGAGAAAGAAATGGACACAGAGAAGTTTTAGGAGATTTAGTCATTAAAGAAAGATCACTTGAGGTCCTACTACTGGCACAGTGTTAGGCACAGGGATCCAGTGGTGAGCAAAAAGACCCTTTACCTAACTAATACAGATTGTCATGCTTGAGGGGGCAGGCATTCATCGATAAATTATCTGAAAATATAACCATAAGTGTAACAGGTAGATAGAGGAAGCTGGGGGGGGGGAGGAGCCTTATCCATCAGAAAGTCCCAGGTGGGCTTTCTACAGGTACTCCCTCTCAAGGAAGGAAGCAGGATAACCTTCCTTCACCTCCCGCATGGTGACAGCCTTCGGGAACAGTCCTGCTTCCTCTGCCATGCTCCTGCAGGGCTCTGTACACACACACTGCTCCCCGCCCCCCACCCCCCAGCAAAATGAACTACTCAGTCCCCTGTACTCCTCCAGCATCTTTCCGCCAAGCTGTTCCAGGATGGTGCACAGGCTGACCTGAAGTGCCTCCACCTTTGTGTCTGTCTCCACTATATTATTCATTTCTTATGGTTCAAGGAACATATCTTAATCAACTTTGTGCCTAATGTATATTGAATGAATAAGAGCAAATAAATGTCTTTTTTCTTTAGTCTGTCAACAAAAGGAAACAAAGACCTAGAATATTATCTTAATGACGCTATCAAGATGAATCAAGGTCGGCAGATTAAACTGAAACCAACAAGATGCATTTTAATAGGAATAAATACAAAAATCTCAACTTTGGGTGACTGAAATCAATAGTATGACTGCAGGATTCATGAGGGGAAAAAAACCATTCATTTGGCAAACATTTACTGAGTGCCACCTATGTTCCAGTCACTGTTCCAGGTGCTGGACTTATTGCACAGACAATGTCTCTGATGTCAGAGGACTTAACTTTGACTAGAAAAAAAGACCTAAGGGTTTTAACGAATCACAAGTTTAATGTGAGCCATCAAGGTAATACAGCAGCAACAACAGCAGGAAAACAAACAGATCCTACCCTGATTTTTATCTGCACCAGGAGAGGCTCAGTGCCCACATGTTGCCCTGTGCTGCGCAGCTAATACCCAGGAGCTTGGAGTTAACCACAGACCTCTTGAATCAAGAGGGACTTGGACAAACCAAACAGCATATTTGGAATGATCTGGTCAGGACCCCACAAGTCTGAGAATGACTGAAAGATCTGCATGTGTTTGGACTGGAGAACCAATGGTCAGAGGAGATGCAACAGCTCTCTTCAAATATTGAGAGCTGTCTGTACAAGACTTGATTGCAAGGGCATGGAGTTCGCCAGGGACAAATTACAAGGCAGCCGAAAGAGTTTCTCACAAGGTGAACTGCCCCTCTAAGGTATGGGGGGCCTCCTTTCCCAGGGAAGACATACCCCATCCTCAGGGATGCTGCAGAAGAAAACTATGCTATCTGAGATCAGACTGGAATATCAAGAGATCCCTGCAGACTCTGAGTCCTATCAACTGTAAAAGCAAGAATCTATAGTTCATCTCCCATTAGTCAGGCAGGCAGTATTCAGGAGCATGGACTTTGGATTCAGGCAGAGCTGGATCCCAGTACTGAACTGAGAAAAGTTACTCACACACTGCACGCCTCATCCCCTTACTAGTAAGAGAAGGATGGTCGCAGTCCCTACCTCGTCCTGACCATGAGGACAAAGTGAGAGGATTTTCGTTAAGTGCTGCTTTGTACAGTACCTGGCGCTTGGTAAATCATCAATAAACATTAGCTGATGGTAATATTAAGTGTTCTTCATTTTATTTTACATATTTCAATTTATTTAGGTAAACTGTTTTGCTGTGAGTCTCTAATTTTGTAATCTTCCATCCTGCATTTACGAAAGCAATTATTACGGCAATTGAAAACCGTAAAGTAGGACTTCAGAGAAATTTGAAATGTTTTATTCCCTAGAGAAATTAGGAAAATACCTAACAGTACAAGGAGGGATATTTAAGGGTGTAATTTAAGGGACTCACGAGCAAACTGAGGTCAAGCTAGGGTGTTACGTACGGGACAGCTGAGCTGGCTTGGTACGGCAACCTCAGAGACTCCCTTTCTCCTTGAGAGACCCCCATCAGACAACGGAAGTAAAAATCAATCCAGCAAACTGATTTTATGAGGACGAAATCATGTCAGACCAATTTAATTTCCTCCTGTGACAGCGAGACAAGCTGCTGTGACACAGGGAAGCGATGTGCTATCAGATGCTATGGTTTCGGCTGAGTCTTCAATTCCAGCCTACGTCATAGCCAAATCTGAAAACTTACTTGAATTCCGCTGGCTAGTGGAGATGATCTCCAAACACAGGAAGCAGAGGCTCAGGATCTACTTTTTGAGTAAGGAGGAGGCAAGAAACTTTTTCTTTGTTGGACTGGCAGAAAAACATGCCCCCTTCCTGCAGTAAAATGCAGAGTTCATCCAACAAGTATTTATCACACACTGTCCTGTGACGTGCCCTCAATCTGGATTGGACCAAGAAACTGAAGATTTACAAGCAGACCTGCTGAAACGGGACTTTTCAGTAGACATGAGTATGGAGTTGGTTGGGGGGGGATGCATTAGAAGAAATCTAATCTTGGAACTGGGCTGGGTGTTTCAGTGAAACAGGGTACAGTTTTAACTGACTCTACATTTCAGCTCAGGTCTTGATCTCAGGTCTTGAGATGGAGCCCAACTCGGGGCTCTGTGCTGGGCATGGAGCCTGCTTAAGATTTTCTCTCCCCTTCTGTCCCTCCTTATCCCGCCCCAGCCCCTGCTCAGGCGCGCGCTCTCTCTCTCTCTATCTTAAAGAAAAAAAAAGAGAGAGAGAGAGCAGCTGTGGGATGAGAAAGGCACTTTGAAGAATCTAGGTTAAATGGATCCAAGTGGGCAAACTTCAGTAGCAAGGACATCTTCAGGACCACCTGCCTGGCAAGGCTGCCCCATATTGCGCAAGGAACCACAAACGGGCATGCTTGTCCCAGGCCCCACCTGTTGCAGGGACCCAATCTAAAGAAGTGTGATGGGACAGGAGTCAGGATGGCAGACTAAAAAAGAATAAGTACTGGAAATGAAAATTTAGCCATCCCATAATAACCATCTCATACCCACACGTAGGTACACACACATCATATACTTCCAGTTACCAAAGCAACCATTCCTCGAAGCTGTACTTCGTTTTTTTTTTTTCACACTAGATCTTTTCAACCACTTTTCCTTGGAGTGAAGCTCTGGCCTTTGACTCTGCTGAGAAGTACCACACCTCCCTGGGAAATGCTGTTAAATCCCATATTTACCAGGTCCCTTGTGAAGGCTTATGTCGTATCCTCATTTCTGACCCTGAATCGAGCCAACACAATTGGAAACTTGGGGAAAGCACCAACAACACAAAGTAACCACTACGATTACCACGGTGAGTCAGAAACATTAGAGACAAATACACTGCTATGTCCTGTACAATTTTCACTGACAGTTCTTGCTTTTTTTTAAAAAAAGAGACTCACCAAGTTCACGTGAAAAAGGAGCCAGCTTTGGTCCTAAAAGATGGAGAGACTGTTAAGATTAAAACGGCAGCTCTTATGTAGGAAGCATGGATGTAGTATTTCACATTTCTTTCCTTCTTATAATATATGATATCCTTCAAATTAACCTCATTTTCTACCTCAGATTTCATTCAAAAATGCCAACAACATAAAGGGGTCCAGAAAGAGTTAAAATATTTTATGCAAATAATCATCTGGCTTTTGACAACATCCATATACTAAGCAGTGAGGTGTTTTCCTTTTCCACCAACACATTTATGACTAAAGGTCAGTCTGTGGCAACTGACTATTTTCATCTCTACAATTATTACTGTCTGCTTTAAAAAAAAAATTCTAATGTGTGGCTGGACCAGAAAGTTCTTTGCATATCTTTCTGTTAAATTTCTGCTAGAGGGGGAATGGTAAGAGTATGTAATTTACAGCCCTAATCCACATCTCTGCCCTGCCTCATATGAAGCACGGAGGCACCACAGAGTGGGGAGGGAAGTCCTCACTACGGAACACCTGCTGGAGAAGTAAGCTTAAGTGCAGAACTAGTGATGGGGGAGCAGGCGTCCATTGTGTGCCAAACTAGGATTCTGGTTTTCGCAGCCCGAGGGAACTCCTTCCCTGTAGAGAAGGGAAAGCGAGGAGGAAGACTCCACCCAGGCAATCTGGGTCAGGCGCCGTGTCTATAAATCAAGGCAGAGAGTGTCCAGGCGGCGGGTGGATGGAGACGTGGCCGGATTGGATCCACAGGGGCCGGCGCAGGGGTGGCGGGTGGGGGGGGAGCGGGTTACGAAGCGGGACGGAGGTGAAGGCAGGCGGGCCGCGGCACGGGTGGGCAGAGGGCAGGTGTGCGTGCCAGGTGGGCTATCCTCCCAGTGGGTGCATCGGTCCGGGCACTGAGCGAGCACCGGCGGACGCAGGGAGCTGGGTTCCCCGCGGCTCTGGGGGTTGGCTCAGCCTCTGTAAGGGTCTCACGCTGACCCCACTCCAGGGGCCTGGGTTTGTCGGTCTGTCAGCAGGAAGGTCCTGTGGGTCTGTCTTCCTCACCGCCCCCCACACGGAAATCTCCGGCTGCCCCTGGCGCCCCGCATCCCTCCCGCTTCTCTCTCGGCTCCGGCCTCCCGGCGCCTGGGGTCCGCGGAGCTGCCTTACTCACCCGCGTGCAGGCCGCCCGCCTCGGGGCCGCTCTCGGCGGCCGCGGCGCTGGGCGGTGCGTCCGAGTCGGTGTAGGTGAGCCAGGTGGACTCCGTCTCCCGGGTCCAGCTCTCATAGTAGCGGGGCTCGATGGCATCGGCCCGGCTCCCGCCACAGCCCATCCTCCCGTGCTGCGGGCGCACTCGGCGGCCCCTCGGCTCGCGGCTGTGGAGGCGGCGGCGGCTCAGCCCCGGCGGCGCAGCCCAGGCCGGCGACAAGGAGGAGGCGGCGGCATCGCGTCCCCGCCCGCCCGCGCTACAGCCAGGCGCCCAGCTCCTGCCGCGCCCGCCGCCCCCCACCCCTCCTCCCCCCCTCCAAGGCCCTCCCTTCCCCCCTTCCTCTCCCCTCCCCCTCGTCCCCCGCTTCCCCCCCGCCCCACGCCTCCCTTGGAGCACCGGAGCTGGTCGGGGGCTCAGGAGCAGAGGTCAGAGACTGAGAGGAACGCGCGGGTCTCACAAGGGGTTCGTCCCACCGGCTGGGGTTAAGCTCCCAGGGTCCTGTGCATCCATCAGTCCACACACTCCCCCGTTCATCCATTCATCTATTCACCCATTCATGCATGCATCCTTCTTTCCCACTTTCCTTCTCTCCTTCCTCCTCCCTTTCTTCTTTCCTTCCTCCTTTTTTCCTTTCCTTCCTCCTTTCCTTCCTTCCATTCATCTATCCTGGTGAGAACTGAAGTGCTTAGGAAGGGATACCAAGCGTTCTGGCCACTTGCTTCAAAAGCAGTAGAGCTGAGGACAAGCCCCCCAAAAAATGGGCAGAAAGTAATGCCACAAAGAATTAAGGAACAGTCAGAGCCCTTTTCTGGTCTTAGCTGGTTTGGAGAGCAGGGAGTAGGGCCTATGATTTCTGAAGGAGTTGGGCTAGACTCTATCACTATCACGTTTCCAGTTCTGTAACTCTGAGCTTTGTTTTCAAGGAAACAAAAGAAGACCAGGAACTTTGAGCATCCAGGACACCCTCTCTGGATGAGGCTGGGAGGCATGGCTGGCTTCCCTCCAAGCCCACCTGCAGCTTTGACATTCCTGTGTCCACCGCCCCGCTGTCAGCCCTTCATTCATTCCCTGTTGAACACTCAGCAACTTGTTGCAGACTAGAGCTCAGACCTGGGTGGGCCAATGAATTTACCTGTTCCAGGGAAGCCAGAACAGCTGGTAAAAGAAGGAAACTGCCATTAAAGGAGAGGGCTGGAAAAGGGAAGAACTGGAAGAATAAATCCTCTATGACCCAGCTCTGTCAGAACAGAACATGATGCTGAATGATTGTCTTCATTCATTCAATATATATTTACACAATACCTACTATGGCAAAACACTGCTAGTATATATATACTACCCATTTAATACATTGCGTATATTACCCATTGTATATAGACTGTAGTGCGTACTGTTTAATACATCTTATAAAGTATATAGAATAAAGATACAGTATTCGTTATATCCTACATACTGTATAGAATGCAGACTACATTGTCTATAACACGAAGCATCTAGTAAATAGACCAAGTCTAGGGCATTGCCTTCAGTCAGTGTTCATCAAATATTTTCTTAACGAATGAATGACAAGAGGCAATATGGGGATGTGGTTAAGAGCACAGATCTAGGGCCCAACTCTCTGAGTTTGGAGCTTGGTTCTGCCACTTACCAACTGGATGGCCCTGGGCAAGTTTCCTAACCTCTCCGTGCCTCAGTTTCCTCATCTGTGAATGGGGATAATAAATTGTCTAAGTATGTGTAAAGTGCTTGGGAGAGTTCCTGGCACATAGAAAGCACTCAAACAATGTTAGCTATCATGCACATTTGGGGCAAGAAGCAAAAATGTCATCTGTCCCTTAAGGAGGAAATCACTGAAATGATATATTTTCCCATGGGATAATGTCTGTGAATTTCTTAGCACACAGCAGGAGTTTGGTAAGTGGTATTTCTTCTTTTCCCTCACTGTCTTTTCCTTCCTTTATGATGTTACTAGCAACCTTCCTGCAAATTTCTTACTACCATTCCTACATAATCATCATCGATAGAGCAACATTCTATTTTTTCATGGAATCTCTTCTGCTGTTATATAATACCACAAATTCAGAGAATTTTTAAACCTAGAAAAAGTTAGAGATCAGCTGATCCAGTCCTTTGATTTTACCAACTAGGCAATCAGAGGCCAGAGAGGTTTGTGGTATCACCCAAAATCACAAAGTAAAGTGTGATGTCTAGCAGAACTGAAGTTTCAATCAGTGTGCTTGAGGCCCTTGACTGCTGGCTCCGTACTCTTTTAATTATAACTCTTAAGTTGGTACTAAATTTTCCCCCAAAACTTTAGGAACAAATGTAATAAATTAAATGTAAATATGTAAAGTGTAATAAATTATCTTAACCTATCTGTTCTGAATCTATAACTCAACTGGCATGAATTGGTCACCTTTTCCCATCAAGTTTAGAAGCAACCACAGGAATGTTCAGTGGGTTAAGTGTCCAACTCTTGACCTCAGCTCAGGTCTTGATCTCAGGGTTGTGAGTTCAAGCCCTGCTTTGGGCTCCATGCATGGAGCCTACATACATACATACATATATACATACATACGTAAAATAAAAGCAACAAAAAATAATTATCTTAAAGGAAGAAGAGTTGCAACAAGGAATTGAAACCCTCAGCCAAAGCCATCCAGAGAAATGAAGCAGATTATGCCTTTAAACCATCAAGGAAATTCAAATCAAAACCACACTGAGATACCACCTTACGCCAGTTAGAATGGCAAAAATAGACAAGGCAAGAAACAACAATTGTTGGAGAGGATGTGGAGAAAGGGGATCCCTCCTACATTGTTGGTGGGAATGCAAGTTGGTACAGCCACTCTGGAAAACAGTGTGGAGGTCCCTTAAAAAGTTAAAAATTGAGCTACCCTATGATCCAGCCATTGCACTACTGGGTATTTACCCCAAAGATACAGACGTAGTGAAGAGAAGGGCCATATGCACCCCAATGTTCATAGCAGCAATGTCCACAATAGCTAAATCGTGGAAGGAGCCGAGATGCCCTTCAACAGATGACTGGATTAAGAAGTTGTGGTCCATATATACAATGGAATATTACTCAGCTATCAGAAAGAACGAGTTCTCAACATTTGCTACAACATGGACAGCACTGGAGGAGATAATGCTAAGTGAAATAAGTCAAGCAGAGAAAGACAACTATCATATGATTTCTCTCATCTATGGAACATAAGAACTAGGATGATCAGTAGGGGAAGAAAGGGATAAAGAAAGGGGGGGGTAATCAGAAGGGGGAATGAAACGTGAGAGACTATGGACTATGAGAAACAAACTGAGGACTTCAGAGGGGAGGGGGGTGGGGGAATGGGATAGACCGGTGATGGGTAGTAAGGAGGGCACGTATTGCATGGTGCACTGGCTGTTATACACAACTAATGAATCATCGAGCCTTACATCGGAAACCGGGGATGTACTGTATGGTGACTAACATAATATAATAAAAAATCATTAAAAAAAAAAAAAAGATTATGCCTTTAAAAACTTGCTGAATGGTATTTGTAACATGATGGGATTCTCAGAATAAAGTATGTGTGGCTTTAAGAGCCCTTGTGGTGGGGATCACCCCTGGCTTGTTTCTATGGAAACTGGAGCAGAGGGCTTTAGGGACCAAAGCCCTTCCACCTCCAGATCTTATTTATGTGGCCTAGCATCACAGAGCTCTGCCCAACTGTCGCCAGCTGTAGAAAGGAGACCTTCACTGAGACAGTCGCAGTCCAGGACAGAACAGAAGCTCTGCAGGACCCTCAACCTCCCTCAGGATCCGTCATCTGAACAAAGAACACAGACGCATTCACTGTCTTATAAGTTTTGAATTTTCCAAACGAAAAAGTAACACAAATGAGGAACTACAGCAGGAGTAATTCTGATCAGCAGGATGCAGACCCTGGGTAAATCTCTCTAGTCCTGAATGCCAGACTTCACAAGCATCCCACGACTCCAAATTCAGTGAGCAGACCAGAACTGCAGCCGCATGCCCTCTGTCTGGAGGACTCTCAGGTGGTTTCCACTGAGCATCCCTCCTGTTCCCCAGTCATGACTAGCGGACACATCCTCATGGATATCCAAGTGTCATTTTGTTGTAAAGAAAAGAGTGCCATGTGAGCGCCCCAATGCACAAATCTAATTGCATTCCTCACATTTGGGTAAAAAAAAAAAAAAAAAGTCAGCAAGTGTTGCATGAGCCCATTTCCTCCTCTCTCACCTTTAAAGAATGACTCCATCCCTGGGGAGATGTGTGGCACTGGAGTTCAGGTGATGCGGGATGAACACGACAACTGGAGTAAAAACAAAAGAGAGAAACTGAAACATTAAAACAGCAAGAAGATAAATGCATTTTGGACTTGGTGTAAGAAGTTAGAAAGGGTGAAAGAGGAAACTTGGGGAAAAAAAGAAATAAGTAATTACATGTTACCCTAAAACACGGATATAGGAAATTAAATTTAAATGTGAAACTAAACACTCTAAATTCTCCCCCATGAATCTTTAAATCAAATAAGTCTCAGGAGAAGAGAGGTCAGCTCCTCTGGGTTAGTTCTAAAGAGATTCAGCAAATTCCTTCAACGTCTTCAGAAGTTATCTCGGCGCCTGGGTCAATGTCCTGTGGCACTCTGTTACAGCCCAGAGGAAAACCCAGGACAAAGCAGTTGCCAGTGTTTCCAAGTTTCCGATTTCAGTATATTTCCTTTCTGTGTAGGACTAGCTCATTGATAAAGTGTAATGAATAACCGATTTGTTCCTTCAACGGGGAGAATGAGCCACATTCTCCTGGAAACGGCCCGGAGAGGAGAATCGGATGATGATGTGGATGTGTGATGTTTTAAAATGATAGGACTTCAAATTGTAGACTGTAACAGAAGAAAAGGGGACTGAATTAGAGGTGAGAAGAGATCCAGAGAGCCCTAGTCCCACAGGGCTAATTCCAGAGACAATCCTCAAAGCCCAGAGGAGGTTTTGATAAAGCGTCCACAGAGCACGACGACGTAGCACTACATACTCCTAGGGCCTCGAGCGCCCTCATTACTGTGTCCCCGAGCATCACACGTGGTGGATTCAGTGTCGTCTCTGTACTTCCTCTTCACCTGAAACAAGGACAGGTTGAATCATTTGCCAAAGGTTACTCTAAATGTCAGGAAGAGGAACATTAGAGCCTAGATCTTTCAGTCCATCCAGGGAGGCTTACTTCTCTTTAGAGCAAAGAAAGGGCATGTTGTAACTTCTTCCCGAGTTTGGAGAAGGAGCATTTTCTATGGCTTTGCAAGCTGCTGTCTTTATTAAGTGCAGTGTTTATTAAGAACAACAGTCATTCCGTGCATCAGCTCTCTCTGATCGAAACTTCACGTCGAACCCAGGGAGATCCTGACAGCATGTGAAACGAAAAAGAGGCAGCAGGCACTTGTCAGAATATAATCTAATGAAGGGAGAGGAAGTGAAGGAGGTGGAATAGATTCTGTCTGCTGCTGCTGGCAGGGGACTGCGAGTTTACAATGCCAGGAGTCCAGGAGTTCAGGGTTCGGGTTTTTAAGGCAAAGCTCGAGGACAGGAACAGAACGTTCTCCTCACCTCTGACCACGGCCTGGAGCATGTAGGCAATGTGTGGCGTGGGGCTCTTGACCTTTCTCAGAAATGTTCATGTTGCCCAGAGTAGGCCAGATCATTGAGACTCTTTCTCTGAAAGAAAGCACATACAATGTTTTGTTTGCTGTTTGCTTACCTGTAGGACACTTTAACCTGGACCTCCAATCAGTAAAGGGATGTGCTGTATCTTATTCATTTCCCTTTGCAAAGAGTTGCTTGCCTGACTGAGGCAGAGCAAATAAAAATGAGTCCCAGGCAAGTGAACACATACAAATTACTTTTTGTAGTTATTATATTGTTCCTTAGGGTGCGACAGCTGTTAACTGTACTTATATATAACGTTAGAACACAGCATGACAAAGCCCAGGGGAACAGATGGTGACTTTCGTTCATCTTCCCCAGATGAGGGGGAAAAGGACCACAGTCAGTCAGTCTGTCGACGCCATCTTGGTTGTTGCTATTGGGATTGACTGCCTTCATCAGAGAAGGTATAGATGGAAGAGACAGGGGTGAGATGCAGGGAAGTCAGGCCATCTCACAATCCTGTCCCTGTAAAATTAACATGGAGAGGAGGTTCAGTTTGCTTTCTGCTAGTCTTTGGTCAACAGAAAAGTAATCGCCTTATCCTAAATGAAAAACATGACATCCTGATTATAGTAAAGAGAGGGAAAGAAAAACATGAGCAAGGCAGACACCAGGTCTCTCATTTGTAATAACCCAGCGAAAATACGGTCTCCTGAGAGAGCTGGACGCCCGGGAGCAGGTGGGGGAGCAGATGAGGCAGCCTGGCAGGCACTTTGAAGACAGAAGTCATCCATCGGCATGAAGCTCCCAATACACTGCCCAGGAGAGCGGGTCGATCTGACTCTGCCTGCATTTCAGGGTCATTAAAGCAAGGATTTAGAATGCTTTCTGCATTTTCCCCCCTCGAACGAACCTGTGTTCCAATTCTGACTCCAATGCTTACTCACGTGAGGCCAGGGGCACTGTTCTGCGCCTCGCTCTCATCTATGAAAGGGACATAAGCACAGTACCTGCCTCACAGTGTCGCTGAGAAGAGGGGACAGTGAACACAAGTCCTAACACATGGCAAGTGTTCAACAGAGGCTACAGCTATTGTTTTAATCCTCAAAACTGTTTCATTCTCATCACTGTTATTCCTTGACTGACTGGGATGGCCAGGTCTTCTTTCTGTGCTACTTCTGACATCGCAGGGCTGACCTTACATGTTCTCCTTCAATGTCCTTAAAGCCCTGGCCTCCTCAGAGCAAAACAGAGTGGGAACAAGCTAAGGGAACCCCAGGGGGGCCCCGAATGTATGGAGGCACCTCTCCCTTCATGTCTCCACCTCTGGCCGGAGGCAGAGCTCATAGGCAGGACTAGCTCTCGGCATAGATGCAGCTGCATTTTGTACCCAGAGGTAACCCTGGAAACCAACTGGGGACTCTGGAGGGTGACCATCCCTGCAAGGACGCCCTTTCCGATAAACAGCGTATCAGATGGACCTCTGGTGCACACCGACAGGCTTCCCAGACTGGAGCACGTACACTCAGGGGGGAGGCAGTGATCCTTTACCCAGCTCCTATAACTAATTCTAGCTAACATTTATGGAGCGCTTAAATGTCCCAGTCCCTCTATAATAGGCACTTTGCATATGGATTAGCTCATTTAATCCTCACAGCAACGCTAGGAGGTAGGTGCTATTAAAAGCCCCATTTTTGGGGCTCCTGGGTGGCACAGTGGTTAAGTGTCTGCCTTCGGCTCAGGGCGTGATCCCGGCGTTATGGGATCGAGCCCCACATCAGGCTCCTCTGCTGTGAGCCTGCTTCTTCCTCTCCCACTCCCCCTGCTTGTGTTCCCTCTCTCACTGGCTGTCTCTATCTCTGTCGAATAAATAAAATCTTTAAAAAAAAAAAGCCCCATTTTTATAACAAGACACTGAGACTTACAGAGGTTAAATGACTTGTCCAACGTCAACCATAATACCAAAGCCAAGACTTAAATGCAGGCCTAGGCGACACCGAAGTGCACCCATTGATCACCCTGCCCAGTCTTCTATGTGAGAGCTGTTCAGATGCGACTGGCTCCCTGAAAACATCTAAGGAGAGGTCATCTCCAAGGGCAACCCCTTTTGGAAAAGCTACATGTGTTCCTACTAGTCACAAGAGGAACAATGAAGATTATTAGGGCCTTGGGAGAAATTTTCCAGGTCCAAGCAGTGTCTATGCTGTTAGTAATCCTATTCGGAATTGACAAAAATAGAGCAGTTACTGGAAATAGGGTGAAAAATACTTCACAGTTTAGAACTCCCTTGTAAACAGTCATGTGACCAAATCCAGGAACAAGCCATGAATACGAGAACAATGATTTGATTTCTCTGTTGATTATCTATATTGCATAGGGTGTTTATCCTGGCAGCTCTGGGGGAAACAAGCTAGTAAAAATTACATGTGGGCTGGTAGAATGTTTTGATTATCTGCACTGTTGATTTTACCTCCTGATAGATTCCTTCATGAGATTGAATGAACTGATGTGCATCAAGTTCTCGGCTAACAGCCAGCAACTCACTTTGGAATTTCAGGGACCTGCTGCCATCACGGGTCAGAAAGCAGGCTGTTTCATGCTTATCAAAGCATCTCAAATAAGAATAGAATTAGGATTGTGGGGAAAAGAAAAAAGAGAGAAAAGGCACTTTCCTGAATAAGCCCTATACAGGAAGAAGAGTATATCTCTTTTGGTCCCTCAAAAATGTACAGAGACATTTTAGGGGGAAGGTGTAGGGTGGGGGATGATTAGAGAATTAAAGAAAATAAGTGGTCATGGTGAGGAACAAGTTAAAGCTAAATTTCTAAATCTCTCTGGACAAAGCTCGGGGGAGCTCGACTTACTTCAGAAACCGAAAGCCTCCTGGGAAGAAGATTTGGGGAAAGCAAGCTTGCTCAGAAAGCAAGGTCTTAGGGGCACCTGGGTGGCTCAGTCGGTTAAGCGTCTGCCTTCGGCTCAGAGCCTGCTTCTCCCTCTGCCTGTTGCTCCCCTTGCATGTCCATTCTCTCTCTCTCTCTGACAAATAAAATCTTAAAAAACCAAAAAACAAAAGCACAGTCTTAGCGGTCAGAAAGAAGGAAGGTGCTGAGTGCAGCCTCACGGTGGTTATTCAGATTGACCTCCTGCGCCATGCGTGTCCCCAGGCTTCTGAACTCTCTTCCTCTATGAACTTGAGCCCAAAGCCTGTAGAAAGGAGGCGGCTGGAAGCAAAACGAGAAAATAGTTCCACTCAAAGCTGTCTGTGGTGGTTCCCAGGGGTGGGGGGCAGAGAGTAGGCGAAATGGGTGAAGGTGGTCAAAAGGTAGAACTTCCGGTTATAAAATAAATAAGTCCCTGGGATGTAATGTAGAGCATGGTGACCACAGACAAGGACACTGTGCTGCATATCCGATCACTGCTGAGAGTAGATGGATAGTAACTAGACTTCTTATGGTGATCATTTCACAATATGTACAGAAATGGAATCCCTATATTGTCTATCTGAAGCTAATATGTGTCAATTATACTTCAATAAACAAGACTTTTAAAAATTTTACAGCTGTCTGATATTAGGGCATAAATGTCATTCCTTTGGCACTCTACTAACCAAATGAAACAGTTAGAAAACTAGGAGAGGTATGTTGTCTGGCGTGTCTAGGGCTCCTAGCAGGAGACTGCAGCGCCCAGAGGAAGTGGTGGCACCCAGGGAAATAACAAGGGAGCCCACCGAGGAGCCACGGTGCCTGGTGGAGACATGGTAACAAGTATGGATCCTGTTACAAGAATAACACAAAGTAATTTTCTCAGAAGAGAAACTAATCTGCTGTTTGGTTTTTAAAAGATTACTTGTGTGGAGAACTGATTTTTAGGGAGCCAAGAGAAAACGTAGGGAGACCAGGTCCCAGAGGGTTGCCATCATCAAAGCGAGAGACAGATGACAGCAGCTCAGGGGCTCAGGAAGGCGGCAGTGAAGATGGGGAAAACGGCAGACTGGAGGCACGTTACGGAGGTAGAGTCAGGAAGGCCGGTTGACGGTTTGGATGTCAGGCGTAAGGAAGAGGGAGAAAACAAGAATGACTCTCTGATTTCTGCTTGAGTTGCAGGGTGAGTAAGGAAGATCTGACAAGAAATAAATGTAGAAAAAAAATCAGGAGTTCCACGTTAGATGCTTTGAATTGAGAGAAGATGGGAGATCAAGGAAGGTCCGTGTTGGAGCCACGAACAAAAGTGTGGGATTCCCTAAGGAGAGAGAAGAGAGTAGAGAGGGAGAGAAGGGAGGATGGTTGGGACCAGCTCTGAAGAAACCACTCTTCAGAGGATGAGTAGAAGAAAATGAGCTTGAAAAGAACACTGAGAAGGGGACATCAAAGAAGTGGGAGGTGGTGTTCCAGAAGCTAAGAGTAAAGGACCTGCCAGAGGAGGGCATTCAGTTTTGACAAAAGCTGCTCTCAGGTTGTGCAGGTCAGGGACGAAGAACAGCGTGCTGGATTTGGGAACGTGGACCTTGGTGAGAGAGGTGTCAGTGGAGGTGGAGCCAGAGCCAGAGGGTGGGTTAATAAGCAAGTGAACACGCACATCCAGCTTTACTCGCTCTTGAAACCCCACAGAAACAACAATAACGTAAACCCAGAAGGGTGGTGAGAAGGGGAGAGCGCAAAATCACCACAACATTTTGAAAGCTGAAAATCGCACAGCTAAGCTTTAACTGACTAAGCAGACTGAAGAAAGCTGGATTCGGGGTCAGTAGTGAGGAAGCCTAAAACCAACACAATTTACCCTTTCAAAGTCTCAAAGATTGGCAGCACCAGGAAACTTTCAAACTGGAGGTAAGGCAAGGGTGCTGGGAACTGGCATTGGAACAAGGAGAATTGGTTGAAAGCAGTCTTAAAAATAATTGTTATTTGCAGAACCCCCACCATGTCCTGAGTAGTCTTTTGCTGCTCTCCCTCAGTTGGGCTTCATTTTCTGGAAAGATAAAACAATGGGTCTCTACGCTGGGGTACCACGCAGGAAGATGAAGCGACTGTATGCTTACGTGTGCAAGACTCCCCAGGGCTCTTCCCCTCCTCACCTTCCAGAACGCAGGCAGGGAAGATTCTGTTGGGAAACTGTCCAGTCCAGAGGCAAGATACCTGCATCAGGGTTACCCAAGTGAACAGCCAGGCCAGACTGCCCTCCTGTGAAGCTCACAGTTGATAAGCTCCATTCATGTTAACAAAGCTTCAAATCAGCTTTTTGGCTCCCACTGTCAAGCATCAGCAGATAGCAACTATTACAAGATATCTGAAGAAAGTATGTCATAGGAAAGAGCTGCTTGGAGAAAGTAAAGACTATATAAGAGGAAGAAAACCTCCAGAAAATGATACATATTTAGCATCCTCAGAGATATTAGAGGAGATGCTACAACCATGAAAGAAAAACAGATTGCAAGTAAAATAGGATGGGGCGCCTGGGTGGCACAGCGGTTGGGCGTCTGCCTTCGGCTCAGGGCGTGATCCTGGCGTTCTGGGATCAAGCCCCACATCAGGCTCCTCTGCTGTGAGCCTGCTTCTTCCTCTCCCACTCCCCCTGCTTGTGTTCCCTGTCTCGCTGGCTGTCTCTATCTCTGTCAAATAAATAAATAAAAATCTTTAAAAAAAAAAAAAACAGATTGCAAGTAAAATAGGAACTTCAGAGAACAAACAACAACCTAAAGCTCTTGGAAATTAAATTTAAGATGGTAGAATGACTCAGTAAAAGGGCTCGAAAAATAAAACTTAGGCAAAAAAGCCATAAGATGGAGGATAGGAAAGAAAATATACAGAAATTGGAGGACTGTCCAGGAGTTTGAATACCCAAATAATAGGAATCCCAAAAAGAGATATGAAAACACAGAGGGAAGGAAATCATCAATGAAATAATTCAAGAAAATTTTCTAGAGTTGAATTGTTGAAATAGATGAAGGCAAACCTATCCCGAAGCACATCATCGTAAAATTTCATTAACACTGGGGACAAAGAAGAGAGCCTACAGGTTTCCCAAGAGAAACAAGGTGAGCTTTAGAGGGTTAGGAATCAGAATGTCTTTGGACTTCTCAATCATAACACTGGAAGCTAGATGACAGTGGAATGCTGCCTTCAAAATTCTGAAGAAGTTATTTTAACCTAGATTCTTTTTATACCCAGCCCAACCATCTATTAAGTAAAAGCTTAGAATACAGGCAGTTTCATTTGCAAGGTCCCCCCAAATTTACCTCCCATCCACTTTTCCCAAGAAGTAACTGGAAGATGTGTCCCACAAAAATAGGAAGGAAGAAGAGTCTGGACTCAGGACCGACGAAAAAGATGAAGAGAATCCCCAGGCTGATGGTGGAGGGACCTCCTAAGAGACACTGCCACCTACACCAGGTCAGGAAGGCAGACTGGAGAACAGCTAAATTTGCAAAGGTCAGAAGGTTCTAGAAGAGATTTCCTCAAAAGGATAAACAAAATTGACGGCTAAATCTAAATGATTTGAGAGGAGAGTTAAATAGTGACAGCTTGAAGTTGAACTGGTAATAAGTACATGGAAACTAAGCAAATAAAAAAAAAGGCATTCCCAAGGAAAACTGAAGATTGTATAAGAAAAAGCCATCTAGATTTACGACGGCCCAGCCCTTCTGTATCATAATAAAGTAAACACTGATTTTTGAATCAAGCAAAACTGTAATGTAACCATATCCTTACCCTGATGTAGGAGTATATGTGAGTGCTGTGGGAAGAGGAAGGAATGATGGAAAAAATGAGAGTCAAATCCTCACTGTCTCTAAGGGGGAGTCAGTAGATAAAATTGCCTAAAAGTGCCTGAAATTGAGGGATCAAGAAGGAACTTGATACTAGCATTTTATTTAAAAACGCAGAGTTAAATGCCAAAAAGAAAATCAGCAAAAAGAGTTATAAGTAGCTGTCTTTGATGGGGGAAGCAGAGCAGGGGACTGTTTTTCATAATAAGCCTTATAGAACTACTTGGCTTAAAAATGCGTGTGAATCACCTCACTAAAAATAGAAACCAAAGAGAAATAAAGGTAAATGGAAAGTGAAGAAGTAATGGGGGTGTGTATAGCCAAGTGTTTTGAGGTATTTGGTTCTAAAGGGGATTAGAATAGTGGGGGTAGCGTAGCTTGGTCAAGGGTGGGTTTTTAAAGATGGGAAATGGGGCACATCTGGCATGAGAGTTGTCTACCAAGGTTGGGGGGGGGGCAGAGAGGAAGAGAGAAGCTGATGGTGTAGCAGAGGGAGGATTCCAGAAGGAGCAAAGTCCCTGAGAAGATTAGAGGGATGGAATCCTAAACCCACAGAGTGGGGACAGACGTTGATATGAGAGGAACACCTCCTTCCCTGAAATGAGTAGGAAGAAAAAGATAGGTGCAGACACAAATAACACTGTAGAATTTTCTGGGACCCTGCTTCTTGCCTTGTCAGGCCTCAACAAGATACCAGGGTGGAACCCAGTGCAATACACCGGCAATTATCTGAAAAGTAACGCACAGACCGTCTCCTGGCGTGTTCCTGGCTCCTTCAACCCTCCTACGGTGTGGGATGCCAAACTACTTCTGCACGGTGAATAACTCTCCCACGTTGGACGTGTTACCCTTTTATCTCACAGGAACAAGCCCGTCTATGTTTGAAAATAAAGACTTCCACCGGTCATGTGCTGGACTCAATATTCTGGGGAGCCCTCCTGCTGCAAACAACTACAGAGAAAGCAAAATTACTGAAGCAACACTGATCAGGGAAGTTGCCAAGGGACCCCTCCCCAGAAAAAGGAGCAGACCGGAAGTGGAAATTCAGGCTACAAGCAGTGTTCAGGCAGGGAAGAACAGACCCGTCCTCCGTGCACACGGTGGCAGCAAGGGAGCGATCCAGACACAACCCCGAGCCAGGAGGAGGAGCTGAGCCTTGGATTCTTGCATTAGGCTACCATTCTAGAAGACGGCTGAGTGGTTCCAAGGCAGCAGCGCTTGGCGGAAACAGATGCAAATCCTTCCTGAAGAGAGCACCCCCAATTTAAACCTGGGAGATTCCCACAGATGCAGATGTAACACAGATGAGTACACACGCAGAGACTGGCCAGCCCAGGAGGGTCAGCACCACCATGAGTGAGGGTCAGCAGACACATTTTGACAAACAGATAGGAAAAGGAGATTAAAACAAGCAAACAGGGGCGCCTGGGTGGCACAGCGGTTAAGCGTCTGCCTTCAGCTCAGGGCGTGATCCCAGCGTTCTGGGTTCGAGCCCCACATCAGGCTCCTCTGCTATGAGCCTGCTTCTTCCTCTCCCACTCCCCCTGCTTGTGTTCCCTCTCTCGCTGGCTGTCTCTATCTCTGTTAAATAAATAAATAAAATCTTTAAAAAAAATAAAAAATAAAAATAAAAATAAAACAAGCAAACAAACAACCCCTGTGTTTTGCTTTTGGAACACTCGTACCACTATCACCTGAGTTACTAAAATGCACATTCCTTGGTCCCAGTCCAGACCCACTGAGCCAGGGCTCTGGGGGTTGAGCCTGGGGATCTACATTAACACTCGCTCCCCCACAGAGAGAAAACCAGACACACAGACCTGGCCTTCCTTTCCATAATCATATGCCTGTAGCTTTTCCTGTGCACTCAAGATAGGATTACAGCAGGCCCAGCCCTTCAAAAGCTAAAACATAACTTAAGAAAATATCTAAACAAGATAGCACCCCCTAGTGCCAGCAAGATACATGGACCAAGTTGGCTTGGATCCTGTCTCTCTCCAGTTAGAAGCAACATGGCCCTAGTCTATCCAGCCCCTGAGCCCCAGAGCCATCACTGTGTTGAATCCTGGTCACACTTCCGTGACTACAATTCATCCAATACTGTGACTGAAGAGGATGGGAAGTGGGGACCATAATAACTAACATCACTGGGTAATGTATTCACCAGGCATTTAGAAGTGCTTAGAGAATCCATGGGTG
Organism: Ursus arctos; assembly: GCF_023065955.2. NCBI lineage: Eukaryota > Metazoa > Chordata > Mammalia > Carnivora > Ursidae > Ursus > Ursus arctos. The sequence goes on along the minus strand of NW_026623078.1, from coordinate 54,008,028 downwards.
GGCGGTCAGGATTCTGCAGAAGGAACTAAGAAGGGACTGGAAGAACTCACTCCAAAGGAAGATGGTCAGGCACAGGCTGGGTCCAAAGACAATGAGCCCATTTCAAATAGAAGACTAATCTCGAGCACAACGGAGGCTGATTCTAATTTACTGGGCCCAACTTCCATAGCCCTTATCCTGGGGAGAATATGGGATAAAATCAAACAAAGAGGACAAAAATGCCAACAAAACATAGCACTGCTTTGAAATTTTGCATCTTAAGGAGCACGGGACAAGCTAGGAGGGAAATGTTAAGGGCCTTGTGGAAAAATTGGCAATGACAATAGCCAAACAAAGTTGAATGGCAGCAATGGGCCACACAGGGTCGTGTATTGCAACAGTCCTATCAGGCTGGCATTACTGTTTTTATTTTACAAATGAGAAAGCCGAGTTCAGAGAGGTCAAGTAACTTGTTCAATAATACATAGCAATAAATTCTGGAGCCAAAAATGAACCCGGGACTGCTCAACTTCATAAGGCACATTTTCAAGACTTTTTTTTTTTTTCTGATGTGACTGTTTAAGTGGTTGGTTTAATTTCAGGATTCCAGATTTAGAAAAGTCATTACACTCCATATCAGTATATAAAGGGTTTCCTTGTACCATTTTCCGGCTGTAGGATCTCACGGTGGTGTGGGTGCCATGATCCTGCTTACCAGCCCCTAGTCAGTAGATGTCATGACATTTCCATTTTTCAAATAGAGTAGCTGATGCACTTTACTCTGAGCAAACCCCGCACCTCTGCAGGGACCCTGACATTCTCCCATGGCAATCAGGCTCCTCTAAGCTGAGACACGGCCACACTACCAGGTTACCTTAACCAGTGGGACTTTACAGTGAAGGCAGGGAAGAAAGGAAACTGAAAACAGCTGGAGGCAGAGCAGCCTCCCCCAAGCACCAGGCACCTTTGCCCCCAAAGGGGGTGAGGTGTGCCATGAGCTACCCTCACTCTGCTCCCAAAGCTCCCACTCCCATCCGGTGCACCTGAGTCCAAACTTCCGCACAGGAGACAGGTGAGTCTCCAGTGCATGGACCCCTGGGGAGGCTTGGGGAGTTGCTGGCCCATCGGATACACTGGGAGCAGGGCCCAGCCCTGGTCCCACCAGCTGTAGCCAAGGAGGTGAGGACAAATAGGTGAAAATGGGAGGGCCTGTGATAAGTGGCCATTTCCCTGGAAGGGCGTGAAACTCCTTGCACAGAGCAAAACAGACGCTTTGGTGGTACCTCTAGCCCAGCAACTTCAGAACTGCTTGGGAGGAATTTAAGTGGATGGGAACTTCTACCAAGCAAGTGAGGCCAGAGTCATAGAGTGCTTCTTAAAGTTACCTTGTTCTTAGAACCAGGCTGATTCAATGTAGAGGGAAAAAAAATGATCACATGGAACCACTTACAAAGCTTTCTAGCTTAAAAAACGAGCTCACATACTTTTAGTCCCCCAAAGTCTCCTGAAGTGGCTAGTATCAGTAGCATTCCCATTTTATGGATGAGAAAACTGAGGCCTGCGAGATTATGTGGGTTACCCGGGATCACACAGCTGGTAAGCCGTGGAGCTGAAACTCAAATCCAGGCCCTCTGACTCCAGTTTACGCTTCCTTCCGATTCCTCATCACTGCAGTAGCCGCCCCCCTATCAGCGGGGGGGGGGGGGGGGGGGACGGACATGCTGCAAGACCGCCAGTGATGCCTGAAACCGAGGGTAGTACCGAACCCCAAAGACAGCACGTTGTTTCCTGGATGCACACGTCTATGATGCAGTTTCGTCCGTAAATCAGGCACAACCGATAAACAACAACAGAACAATTACAACAACATGCTGTAATGAAAGTTACCCGAACGGGGTCCCTCTCTTTCTGAATATCTTACTGTATGCACTCACCCCTGGTTTTGGGAGGATGTGAGATGCTACACCGCCTACGTGAGGAGATGACGTCACGTGAACGACGCAGGCGTCGTGACGCAGGGTTAGGCTATACTGACCGTGTGATGATTGGTCAGGAGGATCATCTGCTGCGGCCGCGGTGGTTTGTGGGGAACTGAAACCACCCAAAGTGAGACCACGGGTAAGGGGGCTCCTGGACGTGCCTTTTTCTGCTGCCGGGTGGTGGCGCTGCCCAGGTCCTCTGTTAGGCCCTCCGGTCCCCTCCCTGTCTGTACTCTCTCGGCCTGTTCTCCTTTCCTGCCCTGCCTAGGTCTAATGCCGAAAGCCTGCTGGCCCCCGTTTCTCTGCCCAGCCCTGGCCTTCCTCCCGACTTCCATACTCGTATATCTCATATCCTACTGGACACCCCCGTGTAGCCGCCCAAGTCAGCACAAGGGCAACATCTGTAAAATGAGACTGCCTGGCTCCTTAAACTGCTCCCGACACTGGGAGCAGTAGCTTCCACTTCTCAAGCCCACCGTGTGCCATTTCATACTGGCAATCTGGCGGTACTATCATCCCATTTTACAGATGAAGAAAGCAAGGCACAGAGATGCCCGCTCACTTGCCACGGCACTACGTGTCGACAACCAGGATTCAAAGTGAGCTCTGTTGTGCAGTGCTCCCTCTCTACTAGGCCGTCGGCTAACTGTAGGGCCACAGCTGTCCACACTGCTGAAGGAGCCAAAAGTCGCGGGTCGTCCTCCCACTCCCCACCCCCACCCTGCCCCCACCATCCCCACAGCTGCTCCAGAGCCAAGTCAATCTGTTCTGCCTCCTAAATGTCTCTCAGGCCCTGCCTTCTCTCCGTTCCTATCACCACTCACTCAGTTTGGCCGGCTGTGACTGCTGCCCCCACCACCGAAATAGCTTCCTACCTAGTTTCTTTGTCTCCAGCATCAGCCCCACTTCAAATCCTCTGTGAACGGGCCTTCTAAAGTACACCTGATCACCACACCCCACTGGTTAGGAGCCTCCGAAGGCTTCCTATTACCTTGAGGATGAAATCTCAGCTCGCTGAGCCTGCCACGGCCTGTCCCTCTGCAGTCTCCTGCCGAGTCTCTGCAAAAGCCTGTCGCATAATTAATAAAATTAATAAAATAATGGGCTCATCTCTTGGCGGTTTCTGCTAACTGAGCCAGCATGCGTACACTGTCATGGTGCATTCCACCGATCCAGGCTATCTACACTGTATTCCAGCGAATTACAGAATAATGCCTGCTTCAGGGCCCTTCATGTGCAAATGAGAAAGGCTGAATTATGCAGGAACTATTGACAAGGCTCCAGGAATCCATCATGCTGTTGTTTGCCCTCGATCACATTTATATTGTCTTTGGTACAATGTAATTTGGTTTTACAACAGTGTCACCAATTACAAACCCAGATGGCAGGTTGTTAAGTATTACTGAGTGATTTATTACTCCACACCACATAGAAAAATGCACTTTATAAACTTTCCAAAACTGTGCAATGCAGAGTGTGATTTGTGCTCTGCCGACAAAGGATTCTGTTGTTGGATGCACATTAATATATTAAAGGCCCAGAGAAAACCAGCAATGCTGAAAGGAGAGCAATTTTGTTCACAGTTTTCTCTCTGCACATCTATTCAGTAACATCTTCTTTTTAAAAAAATAATAATAATAATTTATTTGAAAGAAAAAGAGAGAGCATGCCAGAGCAAGAGCAGGGGGGAGAGAGAGAAGCAGGCTCCCTGCTGAGCAGGGAGCCCAACGTGGGGCTCAATCCCAGCACCCTGGGATCATGACCTAAGCCGAAGGCAGACGCTTAACTGACTGAGCCACCCAGGTGTCCCTATCTGGTAACATCTTCTGAAAGCGTTTTCCCTCCATAGATGTTTGGGGAAGCCCTAGAACAGAGTGCAGAGGCCCTAAAGCCTTCTGGAATTTCACCTACTCTGATGGCAGGATGCAAGCACAGGCCTGCCACTCTGCCTGGAAGAGCTTTGGTTAACTCCTACCGGTCTTTCAAGATTTAGGTCAGGTACCACTTCCTTCCAGAAACCATCTCACTCACACACACACACACACACACACACACACACACACAGTCTCTTTCACACATACACACACAATTTGTGACACACAATTGTATATGATCCCGTGACACCCCTCTCTCATAATACCTCTCTATGTTTTCTATTGGTTTCTATCGAGAATTCGGCTCAGACTGACTAGAGCTGAAGGGGCATTATAGGCTCAGGCGCTGGAGGCATGCTGCTGTACAGGTCCTGCCTTCCTCCCTCCCAGGGTCAAGTTCAGGAAAGCAGGCACCTGACTCCTCAGCTGGCCCAACCCATTGGTCACATGCCTAATCCTGGAAGTGAGTACAGGATTGAGGCTAGACCCTGGATGCCACCTCTGAAGTTGAGTGAAGAAACTCTCTTGGGTAGGACACGGCTTTCAAGAGAAAAGTTGGAGAGATAGATGCAGGATGGCCCAAACCATGGGTACGTTACGTATCTATCTCCCCAGGCAGACTGTGAACTCTCTGAAGGTAGACCGGCTCTCTTTTCTCCCTACCCAGCCCCTAGAACTTTACCTGGCATACCTCATTTTGAACCAATGATACATGGGGGCACAAAGTATTCAAAGCAAGACTTCTACCTTGAAGGAGTTTATGGTCTAGTTCCAGAGTTAGTATTTATATGGTAAAAATCAATTAATCACTTAAGGTAGCACTTGATAAGTGCCAGTGAGTGATTGCAGTATTGCCAAAGGAATTCAGAGAAGGAAAAGTTGAGGAAGGGGGCCATGGACACTGAAGCCACCACCCTTCCCTCACGAGCCCCCACACCTCAGGAGTGAGGGGAGCCAAGCCAGCTACCCCAGCATGGGAAACTTTCTTCACCTGGTAGGTCATTTTTCCCACTGATTTTGCCACTAGAATTTGAACAAGTTTGGTTTTAAGGGGGGGGGCAGTCTTCGATTTGTAGAATTTGGACAACAAATCCTGCTGTGCAGAGCGTGTCAGAAGTGAAGAGGGAGAGCTGGTGAACAATGATTCTTTGGAGCCCCTTGAAGACATTTCAGTGGCTCCCCATCATCCAAGGACAAAATTCAAACTTTGTAAATGACTGCCACAGCCCTCTCTGTGACCTGCAAGCCAGGCTCACCTCTCAGCACAACCTGACTTGCATGTTACCTTCTAGTACCTCAGAACTGCTCATGGCCCCTACATATGCCGTTCCATGCCCTTGCTCATGCTGTTCCCTCCACTTAATACCTTCCACTTCCTGTCAGCCTAGTGAACTGCTGTTCTTTAAGCCTCAGCTCAGCTGTCACCTCCTCCAGGAAGCCTTCCCTGCTCTTTCTGCCTATCAAGGAGCAAGGGTTCTGGTAATACATTGTAAGCATCTCTATTCCTATGAGCTGAGGGTAGGAAATATCCATCTCTTGCATTTAATGCACAGCCAGGCATGTTGTGGATATTCAATGGAGTTTTGGAATAACAATGAATAAATACATTCATACAGGAATGAGTCTTTGTCTCTGGCACACCAATCTCTGAACCATTTTCCTTTTGGGTGTCTGTTCCACATTTTCACTGTTTTCTTTCTTTCCCTCCTTCCCTCTCTCCCTTCCTTCATTCTTTCTCTTTCCGTCCCCTACCCCCAGCTGCCATTAAAATTTTCCAACAGGAAAGCTTCCTATAAACTCAGCCTCACTGAGTATAAATGGCTAATATGATATAATAGGTCTCTACCCACCAATGCCGCCACCAATGGGGATTTTTAAAACACCACACAAAGTCTGAAAGGTAAAGGGACAAAACTATAGGATTGGGGCTTAAGCATTGGCTGGAAGTGATCATCTGGGATCTGTGAGGCCCTGCTGGCCCCTCCTCTGCTCACACACTCTGCTTCTCTGCTGCTGGGCGACAGAGCGCCTGTGCGAGAGGTCAGCAGAGATGCTACTACCCAGCAGAGAAGTCATGAGCAAAGGGAACGCTACATGGCCTGGTCTTAGTGGTTGGGCGCTTGGACCCCAGATCAGACTGTCGTCCACTGTCGGGTGACCTTGGACAGATCACTTAACTTCTCTGAGGGTGAGTGAAAATGCTTATCTCAGAGGAATAGTCAGGATTAAATGAGGTACCCTCCACCAAGTACCTAGAACAGTGCTTGACTCAGTCGGTACTTGACAAATATTCAATGTTATATCAGCCATTGGGACATAACAAATCATCCCAAAAGTTAGTGGCTTAAAACAACAATAATTTATTATGACCTCACAGACCTGGGGATTCTCCCTTACGATCCCTCCTGTGGTTACACTCAGATGGTGGGTGGGGTTAGAACCCCCTGAAGGTTTGCTCGTGTGTCTGGCTCCTGGGCTGAGAAGACTCCAATAGCTGATAGCTGAACAGTGGAGCTCCTCAACCACCGTATTCTCTCTATATCATGAGATACAGAAATATTTGCTCTATGGCCTCTCCTGCATGGTGGCTTCAAGTAACCAAACTTCTCACATGGAGGCTTGGGGGCTCCAGAGAAAGTAGAGAGAGAAAGAGACTGACCTTTTCTGATCTAGCATCAGAAGTCTGAGAGCATCGCTTCCTCCATACTCTTCTGGTCAAGGCAGTCACAAAATCCCATCCAAGTTCAAGGGGAGGGAGCATAGGTCTCACCTCTTGATGGGGTGGGAAAGACTGTTATGATCATTTTTGGAAAATACAATCTGACACAGTTGTTCTTACAGTTACCATTTACTGAGTGCCTACCATGTGTTTTGTGACTTCCATATACTATCTTGAAATCTATTTTTTAAAGATTTAATTTATTTAAGAGTGAGCACACAAGCCAGGGAAGAGGCAGAGGAAGAGGGAGAAGCGGCTGCCCCGCTTACAGGGAGCCCGATGCAGGGCTCAATCCCAGGACCCTGGGATCATGACCTGAGCCGAAGGCAGCCACTTAACGAACTGAGCCACCCAGGAGCCCCTGTCTTGAAATATTTTAATTACTAGATTGGTCGAAAAAATTGCAGGTTTAACTGCTGAGCATGAAAAGAGACATGCTATGGGGGATCTGAAAAATCCTCCCCTAAAGGGAAGAAGGGGTAGCCGTTCATGGCCAAATGTACAACAGTTACACACAATTCATCGTTCAAATTGCACTGAATAACTCAAAACAAAGCTTAGCAAATTTTGTTTAAACTGACTGCTTGAGAAAATTAAACTAATTTATCTGTACCGGCTAAAAATGATTTGTTCTATTTCTAACAAATAACGCCTCTGAGGCTCTGGCAGCCTTGCTCTCTCACACTAACCAACGTTAGAATGCATTAGCCTGACTGGGCTTTAACATTCCCACTGGCCCGGATGGGAAGGTGTCAAAGGAGGAAGGAACACGCAAGCACCCCCTGTTGCCTCACACACAGACAGGGGAGATGACCGTGTCTATGTGCATGGAAGCCTCTGGTTAGCCCCCAGGACTGAGATTCCCTCCATCTCTGACATCCCGTAAAGGCCTTCTTAAGAACCATGTTTATCTAAACCAAGGAAGTAGGTTATCTGGGAGGGAAACATTTCAACTAGCTAGCTGGAAACTAAGGGATTGGGCGATCTGACCAACATCCATGACCAGGTACAGTTACCTAGCAGATGCAGTCCCTGGGGTGTGGGTGACAGAGAGGAAAAAACGGAAGGCTGGCAAGGTGGTGTGGAGCCTGTGGCAGGATGGCTGCCAGGAGCATCTGGGAGTCAGAGCCTGGAAACGAGGTGTCTCGGATCCAAGAACAAACTTCATCCTTCATAGCCAGCCCTACACGTGGTAGTCGTTCTCAAAGGGATGCGTTCCAGTCGGTTGGGGGCCAGTAAGGAAAACAGAAACTACATGAGTTGTTTTCACCGAAAACTTAAAACAAGTATAAATAATGTATAAATAAATGACAGATGGATTTAAAAAATAAACCCTGATGCTTTAAGGAGAAAGCTACACGGACTCAAAATAGGTTCTCTTTCCAGGCCAGTCCCTCCATGATTTGGGCTCAGATGGGTAGGCTGACTCTGAGTGGAATCAGACAACAGTGGCACAGGGTGAAGGGACGTCATTTCAACTCCAGACCTAGAAAGTGCCAACTGAATAGTCTCTATGAATAAAGAAGAAAATGGAGCTTGTCATGTGCTAAGGCAGCATGCGATTCCGTCCCCTTCTACTAGTAACTTCTTGACCATTCTGTGAGGTCCATTAAATGGACTGACAACCATTGTGCAACAACCTCCTTCATATGGCCCGAGATGGCCATATGAGCCAAGCTGGCCAGTCAGAGCTTCCCATCTCTTAGCCAAAGAGGTTGGTTCAGGGTGGAATATGACCTGGTTGTCGTTGGGGCTTGTAGCTTTGTGGACACTGCTGAGACAAGTTCACTTTCTACCATGGTTGCTGAGCATGTGAGATCGAAGGGGCTAGGAGATATTTCCCCCACCATATTGGGGAAAGTTTGTTGAATGAAGTGAAGCATCACCAGCAGAGCTGAGAGAGAGAAGCAGCCCTATATCCAGCCGTGTCTGAAACCAGATCCACCCTTGGACTTCTTGGCTATATGAACCAATGCATTCCCTTTCAGATCTGAGTTGGGTTTTTACTACTCCCAAAGAAGTCTTGGCTAACACCAAGAGTAATGCATCACCAGATTGAAGCACTAGAATTTGTGGTGCTCAAGATACGTCGGATTCTTTGTAAACTGTAAGGCTGTTCTAATGCTATTTTATGATTTACTGCATCCTATCCATTTCAAGTTGCCTAAAAAACCTTTCTCGATTAACTGTAATCTTATCCAGTTATCTCACAAACGCCATGCAAAGTACAACTTAAGGAATAGTCACATTTCCTTCTTTGAATGCAAACAGAAATCCTTAATGGAAACCGATGCTCACTGGTAACTCAGGATTCACTCTCAATAAAATTAATGACATGCCCTTTATATGGATATCCACTTAGCTACAGTAAGGAGAGTGGGCTCTGTTGATCCTTTTATTCCCAGGAAATGAGGTTCCAAGGTTAACATTTATCTAACTATAACCTCTGTTAAAAGAGTAGGATACAAGGCGCCTGAGTGGCTCAGTCAGTTAAGCATCTTACTTTGGCTCAGGTCATGATCCTGGGGTCCTGGGGTTGGGGCTCCCATGGGGAGTCTGCTTGTCCCTCTCATTCCCCCTCTGCCTCTCCCCTTCTGCCCCTCTCGCCCTCTCCTGTGCTCTGTCTCTCTCTCTCTAAAATAAATAAAATCTTTTTTAAAAAGCTTAAGATGCAGGGGCGCCTGGGTGGCACAGCGGTTAAGCGTCTGCCTTCGGCTCAGGGCGTGATCCCGGCGTTATGGGATCGAGCCCCACATCAGGCTCCTCCGCTGTGAGCCTGCTTCTTCCTCTCCCACTCCCCCTGCTTGTGTTCCCTCTCTCGCTGGCTGTCTCTCTGTCAAATAAATAAATAAAATCTTAAAAAAAAAAAAAAAAGCTTAAGATGCAATATGGTACAAACAGAAACAAATCTTGATTCTTTTTGACCACTGCTTCTTTAAGCAACTGCTCTCTGGTTGTTCTTCCCTGTCCTGGGATGAATTCTGAGAGAAGTTCCACAGCTTTTCCAGTCACTCCATTGATTAGCAAATAGTCTCCTTCTTCAAATATTGGAAAGTCCAGTTCAGTCTACTATCAAAGCTATAATCCCACAACCAATGTAAAACTCAGGGCTGACTCAGGCTCGGGAACTCTAAACAGAAGAGGAAAAGCACAGAGGACTTCTCCCCATTTCTCACCTGACTCAAATACTGTTCTGGCACCCGCAGACTCAGAGCAGGGAGGGGAGAGCAGTAATGGGTAACCAGCCCCAGTCCAGTACTTGATCAGCATGGTGGTTTCAGGACAGGACCCAGGGGTGTGGCCTGCCCGGATGCTTACTCTCTCCCACAGGGAGCGTTCGCGGATTCCCCGGAGGTCTCTCTGTGAGGGAATTTTAGACACTGGGGATGTTCCTCGAGCTGCCCACTTATAACCGTCCCTGGCCCCTGGCTTCTGATGTCTGCCCCATCCTGAGTCACACTGCAGGGGTCACCTTGCCTTGCAGATGGTCCTCAGGCCAGCGTCCCTTCTAGGGTAACTCCATGGCAGCTGTTCTCTGTGGGCTCCTCACGCAGCTGTAAGAAGCTCTCTCTGAGCCCCGTGGTCACCAGTGCAGCGCAGTGCCCTGTACTTTTCTCCGGGTCCTGCATGATGGGCTACTCCAACCAGGCTCCTCATTCGTGGTTTGCGATGTGGCTCAAGTATCAGTCCTTGTGTCCCTCCAACTCCAGAGGGCACCTGTCAAGCGTTCTGTGGACACCAAAGCCAGAGTCTCACTAGGCTTATTGTGGGGACAATACGAAGCAAAGGGGGAGAAGCAGCCCTTCACCCCACAACAGCTCCCACGCTGAAGAGCTGCTCTCCACCTGTCTAGTGCTGCACCCCCCCCCAGTCTCTTCGTCTATGATCTCCAGGTCGGTGACAAGCTGAAGGTCTCAAAGCTGATTCATAAGCACTTAGTGAGTCCTGCATTGATAAGCAGCTGCCTATTTCTCTTGGGCTGTGGGGTCTCTGCCAAAACTCTGAAACAACAGGGTGCATCTGACACCCTGTGCCTGTGATTCACGAGACGCTTTCAGTTTCCTCTGTTCCTTGCCAGCACCCGGAGAAATGGACAGGCCAGGCGTTGTCATGCCCGTCCCCCCATGTTCCAGACAAGCGACATGGAAATGGGAGCTGCATAGCGACAGGCAGCCAAAGGACATGGCACCCAGCGCTCTGACGCAATCTCTTGGCTGAGTCTTGAATGCTCTTTCTGTGGTAGAAGGCCAGCGTGGGGCTGGGAGACTGGCCCACGGAGGTCCCCAGCATGCCGCCCGCAGCCCAGCCACAGGGCTGGCGGGGGCCTGCTTCTCCGGCATCACCTCGAGCTCCGCCGGCCTTGCGACCTTCTCCACGGCGCCAGCTCTTTCCCCACCGGCGCTTCGGCGCCAGCTCGCCAGAGCTACCAGAGCAGAGGGGCACAAGCTGGGAGCTGGAGCAGCTGCGATGTGTCCCTCCCAGTCCTGAGGCCGAAGGCTGAAACCAGCTGTTGGCAGGGTGCTTCTCTCTGAGGCCTCCAAGGGGGAGTCTGTGCCACGCCTCCCTGCTGGCTTCTGGTGACAGCCCGACATCCGGTCCCCTGGCTCTGACGTGCATCACCCCCATCTCTGCTTCACCCCTTTCCTCCCCCAAGCTTTCCTAAGGGGGATGGAAATCTGATGAATTCACAGAAGCCTCTTTAAAAATCTCCCTAGGATCCCATTCTGGGATCTGCCGGCCCGGTGATGTCTATTTTAAAACAATGAATTACAGTCCAGGCCCTCCTGTCCTGCCTGACCCTGGAGGGTGGGAAAACCCGCCAGAAAGGGCCCTGTTGCTGCCGTCATATAACAGAGAGAGGCAGGTTTTCCCTCCGAGTTTGGTAAACATGGACAAGAGTGAGGTGGTTTCCCTGCACCCTACGCTGTCTTGTTCTGAGGAAGGATTTGACTTAACCATATAACCCTGACAGGTATGTCTCTCAAATGAGTCAGTGGGGAGGAGCTGAAATGAATTTACAAAAAAAAAAAAACAAAACCAAAAACGTAAAATTTAAAGAGAGTTTTCTGCTCCCCCCACCCTGTCGTTTGGGGAAGGGAGCCCTTAATAGTCCCATCAACGTGACGCGTGTGAGTCCCCACCTTTGGCTCCTGTGATAGCCACGGGGTCCATCACAAACCCCGGCAGCTGTGGGCTCTGGGCTCTTCTGATGGCGCAGGCCTCCCCCGGAGAAGAGCTCTGGGAACCCCCCACTCCCAGCTGCATGACACTGTGAGCCAGCCTCTGTTTACCTCCGGTCAGAGATCAGGACAGGGCAGCATACCTTTACCACCGGCTCTGGGAGGGTGACACGTCCACAGGCTCCGCGGAGGGGCGGCCACCCCGCATCCTGCCAACCGGGTCGCCACGGCTGAGAAAGCAAACTGCACTTTGTGTTTTTATTTCAAATTTTGTGCATAAAGAAAAATTTATTTTTGGAATAAACTTTACTGAATTATTTACAGTTAACGACAGCCGTTTTAGGCATATAGTTGGAGTTTTGATAAATGGATATACTCTTTGCCACGTCCACCCTAATCAAGAAATAGAACATTTCCACCATCGCAGAAAGTTCCCTCGTGCCCATTTACAGTCAGCCTCTCCCACTCCCACCCCAGGCAAGCACTGACCACTTTCCATCGCTCTAGATTGGTTTTAGTTGTTATAGAAAACCGTGGAAGTGGGATCACACAGTGTGTCTGGCTTCTCCAGCTCAGGGGAATATTTCCAAGAGTCACTAATGTCACTGCGTGTGTTGGGAGTTGAGTTCAGTGGCTGAGTGGTGTTCCATTGTATGGATACTTCACAACTGGCTTATCTATTCACCTGTCGATAGGCGTTTTGGTTGTTCCCAGGTTCGGGCCATCACGAATAAAACTGCTGTGAACATTACTGTACAAGCCCTTCAGTGGAACCCAGGGCCATGACCTGAAGCGAAGGCAGATGCTTAACTGACTGAGCCACCCCAGCGCCCCGCAAATTGCATTTTTAAGAATTCATCAAATGTGATGATGCAGGAACTTGGGGGATATGTGAATATGGCAGATGATTAGAAAAGAAAATTATAATATTATAACACGGTGAAAATCAAGTGGTGTGGGGTCCTGGGTGACATGGCAGCTGATATGGGGTGTCCTGGAGTACAGGGATTTAACGCTTCCCTACCTTTCTCCAGTCCACATGAACTCGGACAAGCCCCACACCTTCTGCAACCACAACGAAATGAAAGTAGTTATAGCTGCTCCTTCCTTCTCTGAGCTTTAAAATCATCTTAGCAAACGTTTGGGTCCTTTACAAGAACTTCAGCTATAAAAAGCCAAGGCGACATATATTGTACTTACAAATATGGACGGAGTGCGGGCAGCCAGGCACGGAACAGACCTAAGGTGAGGACGGCTGGAGAGATACAATCAAAACCAAAATCCTCTCTCAAACCCGAAATTCTCTCCACAAAGGGAGCATAGAGAAAAAAATCAGTTTTATTACTGACTAAGCATTAAACCGGTGTGAGATGCACAGCGTAGACAATCCACTAGGAATTGCAGAGACGGAAAGAACGCTCAGCCTTTCATAGAGCCAAGCAGATGCCCATTCCGTACACTTTCTCAGGATGAACCATTTTGAGTCCTCAGGTAAGGGGAGGGGACTTGATGGCGCCACTGGTCACACATAGTTCGTCCTATTTTCCTGGTAACCGAGGACCTTCTGCACTAATTGGCCTTATCCAGAGGAGAAACAACCGTCTCCTACTTTATGATGGGAGGTTATTTTGCAGCTCAGAGGAAGGTGCCCACTGAAGCTATTGAGGGTCCCCCCCTCCCCCTAAGCGGAGAGATGGAACACCGGCTCCCTTGATGTTCACATTTCAAAGAGGTGGTGCCCAGGCCCAGGAGGAGGACGCTCCAGGGCCAAAGTGCTGACAAAATGCCCATCTAGTCTTTCAAATGATCTGTGTATCTTTCAAAGACGAGAGAAGGTACTTACAAGTTTCCTAAAGTCTATGCTTGAAAAAAAAAAAGAGAGAGAGAGAAGGGAAATCTTTTCCCTTATTTTCAGCAGAGTGAATTGAACCTGTTTTTAATTTGTATTGGTCCTGACGGTACACACTGATGTTCCTTAAAATGGTGCCTACAAAATAAATCCTTTTTGGTCCCCGCTCCATCTGGAGCCTCCGGCTTTGGCCAGAGAAAAGCGGAGGGATGCAGCCAAGGGCTTCAAACCCCTGCAACCTTTCATGCCCTGGACTCTGTGGGCTGGACTCTTCTCTGCAAGCCCTTCCACCTCATTCTTACTCACGAGGTGGCTGCTCCTAAGAAACCCCCCTCCCCCTCCCACTGCTGGCTCAAGGGCTGTGAATTTTCTGTGGTCCCTGCAATCCTCCAGAAGTCCCGGTGAAGTCCCCGGTGGACCCCTCGCCTCTGGGGGCACCCGGGGTCAAGGATAGCGCGAGGCAGGCACAGTGGCTGGGCGCCGTTTGAGTTCCATGAATCAGCCTCCACGCCGGTCACAGGGGGACTCATTAGATCCAAACCCGTCATGACCTGCGCCCCCTTTCCTGAGCTGATACCCCTATTGTTTGCCTACAAAGAGACGTCTGAAGCTGCCAATCCAATTACTGCAGCTTCTTCCTCTCTCGAATGCTAGTGATTTCTAAATGGTTTTAACTGAAATTGGGCGGTTTCCCTTCCTAATTAACTCGAGTGGCCTCTTCCCTGCTGGTGGCGGCTATAATTATGGCTCACTTCACCCTGAGAGGACAGCTGAAACTTGGGGGATGTACAGAGTAACCTTTTTGTCACCCTTGCACATCTGGGCTTGTTTCGGGGTATGGGAGGGACACCGCTCAGTGATGCCTTACTTTACCCCATCGGCTCAGGGGGAGGCACCGCAACACCGTGGGTCGTTCCAGCCTTTTCTGTCTCCCGCAGAGCAGATGACTCAGTGGGTGCAGGGCTGAGAGCTTGTGTTTGGTGATGTGTGACACCGCGGGAGGAGGAAGACGGTTGATACTGTCATTATTTAAAATCACTTCCACCTACTGGGCTGAGTCAGTGGCACGTCACTGCCTGGGATTTTGCATCAGCCTCAAAAATATATCTCGGTGGAGCTTTCCAGCCTCGGCAGCACGCCTGTTCCCTCCCTCAGGCCGCCTGGAAAGGAAGGCGAAGCGGATCTGGCTGCACCTAAGTCCTCCCTCTGCATCCTCCTGACAACAGCGATGCAGCAAGTTTGTGCAACACTTGACGTCTCCCACCCGAGCGCTGAGGGAGGCCATGGGGTACCCCCACTTCACACGCAAGAGTGGAGGAGGCTGAGGGGCTCGCCCCTGGGGGAGCCGAGAGAGTCTGAGCTGGCCCGAATCTGCGTTCCCTGCCGCCTGGCCGAACCCTGAACCAGTAAGAAAGGAGAAAGGAGCTTTGGGTCTGACCCCCAAGCGCACCTGCACCGGCCAAGGAAACAGAGACAAAAATCCACTTTGGCTGAAATGATCTGACCACTTGACATGTGATTTCAGAAGACATGAGACCTTTCCCTTTTTTCCCTTACACCTCAGACTATGATAAATATTCTCTCCCTGCCCCTCAAAGTCCAAAACAAGAGGCTTCCTCTAATAGGCTTGACTGGTTTCTGGAACCCTTGTGACTATTCATAAGGACAACAGTGATTTCCCAAACAGTGAGTTCGAATGGTTCTAAGAACACAGCTTTGGGGCTGAAGCCAGCTTGTGTGGCTTTGGGCAGGTGACTGCGGCTGTCTGTCTAGTCACTCATGCTTGTTATCATCACGGGGGTGCTGTGAAGTGACATGAGATGAGTAAGCACTCAGCACAAGTCTGGCACTTACTAAACCCTCTATAAATGCTGACGATAATATTCTACATTTTCAATAATTATCTCATGCTACCTAGCTGGTAGATACCGGATACTGCAAGCAATGGCCCAGTCCTACTTTTCAAGCACTTTCTATAATGACAGCCCCTTAAGATTTCCTTAGTGAAGGATATTTAAGCACGTGTCTTAAACTCTCTGTCCAACATGCTACCAGAACAAGCTCCTATAATGAAAACGTTTATTTTACATTTGTCAAATGGGTGACTGGAGCCCCCTGCTGTCAGGGGAGCCCCCAACTACCTGGTTTTGGATTTTTTTTCCATCCAATTTCCAGACAAACTCTTGGGAGCCTTCGAAGAATCCTGGTAAGTCTCAGGAGGGTTGGCTAACCCACGTGAACAGTTCCCACACTGCTAAGAACATGAGAAGAGCTGCCCTCTGCATAATAATGGAGCATGCTCTCCAAGAGTGAGGTGAGTTGGGATTTCTCGATGCTTCTTGAATATTCCAGAGCCCCCTCTCCAGACAGGAACCTCCATCCTCCTCACCTCCTTGCAGAATCAAGCCTCCTTTTGCTGCACCTCTGGACCTGAAGTGTCCTTGAGGCTCTTTGCTACATGGATGCCAACCAGAACTACTCAGGCAAACACCTCATGGTCCCCACTCGGCCCTGCTCTGAGGAAGGAATGGGGCTTGGGAGCTTCCCCCAGCCTCCTACACTTCAGAAAGGAAGTTCTAAAGGAGGCAGCAGAGGGATCTAGTCACATGACATTAGCAAGGGTTGGTGTAGAGTTGGGCCATCTGCCCAAAAGTGGCCTGCAGAGAATTCAGACCAGCAGTCCCACCACTGATGAGTGACTGCTGCCCTGAAAAGTCCAGGTCCATCTGTCTGATCATCTGGGGACTAAAATAACAGAATCACAACAATAGACAGATATTTATACAGCACTCACGCTGTGCCAGGCATGGTTCTCAGCACATGACGTACGTTACATTGGCTCTTTAGTTCTGTCCTTAGGCCCCAGAATGGACAGAGTTTGAATTCCTTCCAGGTCCTGGGCCAAGGAAGCATGGCAGGTGAGAGGGGTAGAAAAGGAGAGAGCTTTCTCTTTTCCCGAATGTCTGCGAACTTAGAATCCCTCCCTCCCCATCTCCTCTGAGATGTTCCTGCTTCACAGAAATTCAGCCTTTCTTCTGTCTTGGAATTCAGGCATCCCCAAAACATTCCCCTGCCCTGCTCCCCAGCCTGCAATGCCCAGTCTCCCTCCTCAACACCATCACCAGACCACCAGGTGGCCTGCGGTCACACTTGCCTCCTCTGGGCCTCCGCTTTCTAGATTATCACCAGTATCCTTACCCCAAGCAGCTGCCTTTACATCCTCTGGCCCAAGTAGACCATAAATATCCTCAGTCCACAAGGAAAGATCCAAAAGGGACCCCTGAGCTGGAGAGTAAATGATATTTTGAATCGTTTCAATACTGCTAAAGAAAAAACCCATGAGCTTCTCCAAGGCTGAATTTTTTTTTCTTTAGCTTTGTATGTCCTGTTGCTCCCATGACCAACACACAGCAGGCACTCAGTAAAGGTCTACTCAGGAAAAGAATGAATGCTACCATAGTCCCACGCAGCACACTTGGACCCTCTTCAAGAATATCCAGATTCAGTATGCAGTTGATGAGCGACTGGTGGGCCCTTCTAAGCAGAACACAATGCCCGTGACCGAGGTGAGAGAGCGTGGTGGAATCAGAAAAGCCTTTGTCCGTCTGCCGAGAGAGTTTGCAGGCAGAAGTATTCCTGGTAAGGGCAGACACAGGCTGTCCTTCAGAAGCCCTTCCGGTTCAAGGATTTCACACCAGGTCACAATTTCAGAGGGACTCCACGGTGGGTCAGTAACAGACCATGGGAAAAGAAATTCAGCTCTAGGGGCACCTGAGTGGCTGTCAGTTAAGCATCCAACGCTTGGGGGTGCCTGGGTGGCACAGCGGTTAAGCGTCTGCCTTCGGCTCAGGGTGTGATCCCGGCATTATGGGATCGAGCCCCACATCAGGCTCCTATGCTATGGGCCTGCTTCTTCCTCTCCCACTCCCCCTGCTTGTGTTCCCTCTCTCGCTGTCTGTCTCTATCTCTGTCAAATAAATAAATAAATAAATTCTTAAAAAAAAAAAAAGCATCCAATGCTTGGTTTCCGCTCAGGTCATGACCTCAGGGTCCTGAGATCCAGCTCTGGCTCCTTGCCCAGTGGAGAGTCTGGTTGAGATTCTTTCCCCTCTCTCTCCCTCTCCCTCTGTTCCTCCTCCTTCTCTCTCTCTCTCCCCTCCCCCTTAAATAAATAAAATCTGAAAGAAAGAAAGAAAGAAAGAAAGAGCGAGCTCTAGCTTCTCTCGGTGCTATAAAACCTACGTGATTCCCCAGAATGAGCCCCCCCCCCACCAGCCCTGAGCCCATCTTCTTCAGTCAAAGCCCCCGCTGCCACCGACATGCCCAAGAGAAAGGCCCAAGGAGAAAAAATGCAAAGGGAGAAACAAACCAGGTAGAAGGCAGCAGGGTTACCTGCTAATCTGTTCCCCTGGGAGGGAGAAAAGGTACCAGAAGGCAAGCTCGCTTAGCTAACAGAGATGCTGTATCAATGCTTAGGGAGAGGCCAAGCGATGTGGTGCACTTTTAAAATAATGATAAATGTACAGTTCTGATCAAATGTTATTTTACCAAGTTTTTTTTTTTTAAGATTTTATTTATTTATTCGACAGAGATAGAGACAGCCAGAGAGAGAGGAAACACAAGCAGGGGGAGTGGGAGAGGAAGAAGCAGGCTCATAGCGGAGGAGCCTGATGTGGGGCTCAATCCCATAACGCCGGGAACACGCCCTGAGCCGAAGGCAGACGCTTAACCGCTTTGCCACCCAGGCGCCCCTTGACCAAGTTTTTTAAAATGCAAATTTCGGTTTCCTTTAAAACAGCCCCAAACATTCAATGTCACCGTTGCCTTTGTGGAGGGGGAAATATCACTGACAAAAATGTACCATTTTGTACAAAGAGTGAAGCCAAACAAAATTCCATTGCCTGGTATGTGAGGGAATGCCTTTTGAATTTTCAGGATCTTCCAGAAATCCATACCCATTGGCTGTGTGACTTGCAGGTAATTTAAAAGCAGTCCTCCTCCGCTTTGCTGTCTACGGGGGTATAGAACAAAGCCAGAGGCAGGGGGGGACCTCCTACAACTGATTGCAGGACGTGGCATCTGCCAGCCAGGCACTCAGAAGGGCATCGGTGAAGAGGCGCTAAGCTTCCCTGGTCCGAGGCAGGGCCCTCCCCAGTCTGGCTGCCCATGAGCTCTGGAACCTGGTCTGTTCCTAGTTTCGCCCTTGTTCACTCCATTGCAGCCACACTGACCTGAGCTGTTTTCCTCCATGCTGAGCCACCTCCTGCCTGAGCTGTTCCCTCTGCTGGGATGCTCCCACCCCGGGTATCTGTACGCCTGGCTGCCTTTGTTCACATCTCTCTCTCAGGAGCCCTGACCCCTAACTGAAAACTACAAACCCACCCCGTCCATCTTCATCATGCTGTCATCCTCTTAGACTCCGTTTTCCTTTATTTGCTTGGGGTCTGTCTCCCCCTCTAAAATGTAAACTCCTTGAGGGCAGAAACTTCTTTCTTTCTGTAACTACTATATTCCTAGCACCTAGATCTTGGCTCTGAAAATACTTCCAAAAAGATGAAGATTAGGTATCGGATATGAAGGTGGCTTTGCCTTTTTGACAGATCACAAAGGAACAAAGTTGAAATGTTTTAAAATGTTATTCTTGATTTTTTTACCCATCTCCTCCTTGAAATATTAATACTATGAGTGTTTATGATAAGCATCTCTAAAAGGCTAGAGTTTTTTAAATGGATACAAGGCTTAAAATATTAACTGATACTGTTTTCTGTTTTTTTCCCTTCTTCTACCTGCCTTATCCTCTCCACCATCCCCACCACCTCCGTCCACCCCAGCTCTGTCCTCCACGACAACACATACACGTCCTCTCACAGGTTTTTTCCCCACTTAAGCATCTAGACTGTTTTGTAAATTGAAAAATGCTACAGTAGAAGGAGAATAAAGGAATATTTTTAGCTTTAAAAGCCTAGGCCCTGAGAAAATTCAGATCACAGAAAAATCAGAATGAACATGGGCCAGATTTTTATATACTCAAATAAGAAAAAGATTTCCCAGGCTGTTGGGGGCAGAATAGGAGGGCAACAGGAATAAGAGGAGGAACCCAAGACATGGGGCCCTTATACCTGACAGGGCCTTTGGTTGAGGAGTTAAGTCACCATCCTCAGCCTCTACCCAGTGGGCACCAAACACCACCAGGGCTGGGGAGCTCATTGGATGTCCTTCTCATTGACTTCTTGTTACAACACTTTCGGCTGTAAGTAACACATCTGTCTAAAGATAACAACAGAGACACTTAGTCATCTTATATGAAGTCCTAAGAAAGAAATCTTAAGGTTGGTTTAGCAACTTAATGTCATTTAAAACCCAGGCTCTCTCTTCTCCTACAGAGGACTGGGTTTTTTTGTTTGTTTGTTTGTTTGTTTGTTTGTTTAGGCTTGTCACCTCATAGATGCAAGATGGCTGCCACAGCTCCAAGCATCACAGCCTCATACAACTGCATCCAAAGATATAATGAAAGGAGACATTCTTGTGCATATTCTTGTGCATATTTCTTTTTAGTGAGGAAAATCTTTCCTAGATGCTCTTCAGCACACTTCCCTATACATCTCATTGGTTAGAACTGGGTCACATGCTCTCCCCTAGCTGCAGTGGAGGCCGGGAATATCTGACATATTCAGTCTCTATTGTGGGTGGTGAACTCTTCTAACAGGGTATGGAAGGAAAAGGATTCTGGACTACTCTGCTACTGAGAGACAACCAACAGTGTCTGCCACAGTCTCTCTGATACCAGGTTGTCTGTCATCCATTCACCATCTCCACCCACCATTAGACAGGGGGCACCTGTCTGTGCCCGGGAGTCTGTCTCTTTCTGACTTATGTTTTATTGTCCTGAACACACATAAAGCCTCTTCAAGAAGAGGAGGTCCCTAGACACCTGTCGAGGTGAAGGTATTGGGGGAGGGAAACATTTGACATTGTACCCGGGGCAGGGCTTACTGGAGGGTTTGCTTGGGATTCAACTCCTTGCTATCCCGTCAAGCCAAGACACAGGGCACTCCCTAGCTGCCCACCATGCTAGAACATGAAGGCTCTTGGCTACTTCAGGCCCTGCCACTAGCAAAATACCATGAGAAGTGTGGATTCCAAACCACAGTCTTTCCAATGACCAGTCTAAGCGGAATATCCCAAGGAATAATATGGATTGGAAATAGAACGTGGTTCTGAGAAGCTGGTAGGGGGGTTTATTTCAGTAGTAAATAAGGCAAGACTAGCTGCTGCTTTATTTAGGACTTACTGTTTCTTAGAGCCAAACAGCAGAAGCACTGTTTCGATGAGTAAAAATAGGTTCAAATGACGTGATCATCTATGTCTAGCTGTATTTCCTTTTTTATGAAAAGGGAAGAGTCCAAACACTTGGAGCAAAATCAATAGTGGATAATCAGGCACACAAGGAAGAAGACAATAGGTAAGTGAGAACAGAATACCAAACAGGACATTAAAAATAATTGTGCTACACTATACACACCACACGCACACACACACACACACACACACAATTAATGTATTATAAAAACAGTTATGTGGGCTGATGGATTAGTTAAGCTATTTTCTTTTGTAGAAAACGGATATGAAAGAGAACTGAATTACGCTGGCTTTAGACATATCGGAGCAAGATTTTGCTAGAGTTTCATTCCCTCCCTCGCACTGAGGCTCTTCCACACCCCAGTTACAAGTCCCACGCTGCAGTGGACGCATCAAGAGCTAACTTAGCTCCAAGAAAGGACGAGTAAGATGAGCTGGTTGGGATCAGGGAAAGCAGCGACAGGGGACAGGTAAGTCTCCATCTGTAAATGTAGGTCATGTGTGTTGAGCTCAGAAATTTCTCGTATTAAACATATTCTACGTGATTAATACAATGCATTAGGTTTAGGAGAATAAATGTAACTATATACTGTTGCACAACGAAGACAAGTTATATGCCTATCTTAGACGCATGACTTCAGAAAATTCACCTTCCAAATTCTTCCTTGTATATGATAGGACTTCTCGGTCCTTTATCGACAAATCTGAAATACTCATGATTCTAAATGTCTCTTTTTGATATTTTGTAACTGGAAATCTAGGCTGAAAGAAATTCTTGACAGGTTACTTAGCTGCTGGCTAGTTTCCTCATTAAGTTACAAAGGAATGATGCACTTCAGCAGCCAGAAGCAGCTTCCCGACCCTCACCTGGAGCGACTCTTGGACGGTGCTAATGAGCACTTAGACGGAGCCGACGAAGGTCCTGCATCATTTACAGCTGCGGTCGGTTCTGCGTTTCAGAGTTGAATCTACTGAGGAAATGGCAAGAATAAATCTGCAGTGCGTGTTCTTTGTTTGCTTTAGTGTTTAATTATTCAAGATAATGCATTCTGCAAATACAGGAAAGGAAAAAATTCAGTTTCGTTCAGCTGCCTCACAGGAAGAAAGTGAATTAGATTAGTGTTTTTTCAAACTTTTAGGGCCACAAGCCACAGCAAGAAATATGTTCCGCATCACAAAGTTTCACAAAACAGTATTTACTCTCATAGCTTGTGAAGCATACTAATGTTTTTTATTTTATCCTATTCTGTTCTGCTCGGTTGTTTTTGTTTTCTATCTTCTCTTTCTTTCTTTCTTTCCTTTCTTTTTAAAGAAAGTTCTGATTGAACCCAACACTGGGTTCATCACCCTCTGATGGACCTTGGCCTGAATCTCAAAAACACTGGATCAAATGGTGATTATACATTAACAAGGATTAACACAAAAGATATTTTAAAAGTCCCTTATAATACTGGGGCTAAGGGAATTAAAAAAGCCCCATGTTACAGACAAGATTATGATAGCAGCCTTTGTGGGATTTTATTACTTCTTTCTTTACTTAAACCAAAAAAAAAACACAAAATCTGTGTTAATTAAAATAACGGTGCACTTGAATACGGTTTCACTGTAAAAAATGTGCACCATCATCCAGCTAAAGTAAAAATTTTTGTGGACCACTCCTCACTCCCCACTCTGGGCCTCCCCAGCAGAGACTCTCTGCAGGCCTTTTCTAGGCATTTACACACACATAGGTCTTATAGAAAGATGGGAGTTTTGCTCTCTGTTTTAACAATATAAATAGTCACATATTATAATATTGTTTTTCAGCTTGCTTTTTTTTTCATTTATTAACTTGAATAATAACCAACATCTATTGAGTATACATGCAAGCCACCATGCTAAGCACATTATATTAACATGCTTTTGGAGGATTCGTTAAAATGTTCACTTGGATTGAGAGTAAATCATTTCTTAGAAAGCAATCAACACCTTTTAACATTTAATAATTCCTGGGATGCCCAGCTTTTTGTCTATAAACATGAATCTTCATATATTTTTTTCAACAAGTCTTACTCTACTCATCTGATTCATATTTCCTTCCATGTTATTTTCGTTTGTTGAGTTGAGTGCCTCCCTCCCGTTCGGCAGGTTGGTTTTTCTCAAATGTCGGGGGGATTCCCGGCTGTAGGCATATCTTTGTGCTGAGTGTCCTTCTAGGTCTGTGAGCACTGGGTCTGGATAGCAGACTGCCCAGGCAACAGGCAGGAGGGGGAGCGGGCAGGGCTCCTTCCTCCTCGTGCTGGGTGTTGCAGCCCTTGCCCAAAGCCTGCCCTATCCCAGGGGTACAGCTCTTCACCGTCCTGCCAACATCTCCCTAGAAGCAGACACACCTTCTTACTGCAGCTTGGCACAGAACGACTCATTTAAAATTAAAAATTAAAAAAAAAATGAATAAACAACTACTGAAACTAGAGGTGTCCCTAAAAAGTGGTTCTTCCACTAAGTTGTAGGAGCCGAGGATCCTCAGATAAACTCTGGAGAAATAATAACAAGAAGCACCAGGAGTATAAGGTCCTTCCACAAAAGCTCGGTGAAGACCTGAACGAGAGAGCTCCATTATCCCAACGCATCAGCTCTGAATTCCACCCTCGCTGACCGTTATAGTCAGGACACACGGTCCTCACAAACCCAACTGAACCCTGCTAAGGCAAAGAAAGGGAATTTATCGGTACGCTATAACTTAAAAGTCCAGGTGCGCATCAGGCTTCCGAAAATTCTAAATCCAGGGGCTCAAACTAGGTCAGCAGAAACCTGTCGGTTTCCATTTTTTCGGTCTGCTTTGATTTTCCAGGTTGGCCTCACTCTCCGGCAGGCTCTTCCCTCTCCTGCTGATGTCAAGATAACCGCCTCCATCTCTGGGCTGCCATTCTAGCCTGTCGTCTGTCCCACTGGAAGGAGAAAGGCCTCTTGCCTAATAGTTCCAGCAAAAGTCCCAGGTCAATGTCTCGGGGGCCTGGTGTGGGGCGGGTCCCCATCCCTGGCCTAATCACTCTTAAGCTGTGCCGTCAGGGCCCGCCACCCCTGAGCTGGCCAGCCGGCTCAGCACCGCCTCACATACACCGAGAATAGGGGCTGGAGGATTGGGGTACCATTACCTAGATCTGGGCTGCCAAAAACAGCCAACAACCGCCTCGCTCACCGTGTGCAAGAAGAGCTGTGTGGTACTGCAGAAACAAAGGATTCTTTGGAAGACGATGACCACAGGATCATCAAGAAAGGGAGTAACATCCACAGTGTTATTTCAGAGAGTTCAGAGGGATGATGGGTGTCGCAGGCAGAAAAGGGCCCCTCAAAATGTCTACACCGCAGTCCCTGGGATCTGAGGGTATGTTATCTTATATGACAAAAGGGCCTTTATGGATGGATGGGTCGGCGGGGGTGGAGCGAGAAGATGTGATGTCCCGTGGCTGGAGCTGAGCCCTAGGGAGCCCCACTCTGGGACAGAGACAGTCTGCTGTCTGCTCAGGGTGGCCCCGAGCCAACAGCCAGCAAGCAAACAAGAACCTCAGTCTTAAAACCTCGTGGAAGTAAATTCTGCCAACAACCCAAATCGAGCAAGGAAAGTGATTACCCCCTAGAGCCTCCAGGACACAGCCCTGCCAACATTTTGCTTTTATTGGGTAAGGCTGTATCCGACTTTTGACCTATCGAACTGTTAAGATGATCAACTTGTGTTGTCAAAACTACTGAGTTTGCAGTAACTGGTTATGGCAGCAACAGAAAACTAATACAATTGGAATGGCCTTGGCTAGTGACTCTGGGACGGGAAAGGCCTAAGGGCAGCAGAGACAGCCCCCAGGGGTGTTTTGCCAAACGATTCCCCACTGAGAACTGTATCAGGTGCCTTAATGATGTGATCTCATCTGACCCAGAGAGACAGACAGGAGAACCCAAACACGACTCCTGAACAAAGGGGCTACGTGCCAGTGTCACACGCCTCCACAGCGGCTGAGTCAGGATGCAGCCCAAGGTGTGTGTCGTGGGAAAGAGCCCATGCTCCTTCCACCACATTGCACTCAGCAAGTGAAGGAGAAACTGGAAATCAGCTAAAGACAACACACACGCCAAAACAGAGGCACACACATCCCACAGTGGGAGCCCAGGGCCAAAGGAGACACAGGGAAAAGACTTCACAGAGAAAGAGAAAGGGGCATTCAAGCTGGCCTAGAAGGAGCAGGACCTTCCTAGGCAAAGAAGAAACATGGGGACGTGAAAGCAGTGGGGGCAGTGACTCCTTCAGAGAGAGAGAGAGAGAACTCAAGCTGGAGGGTGGGGGCATGGGGGAGGTGGTGAGCGGAGGGAGCAGACTGACAGACAAGAGTAAGGCTGGAAAACGGGGTTGGAGTCGTATTTCCAAAGAGCTTTGTAGGCCATGCTGATGAGTTTAACTGTATGTGCAATGGGATCCATGAAGATTCCCAAGCAGAGTGTGGCCTGGCCAGGCTACATCTGTAAAACTCCTTGGGCAGCACCAAGCAAGGGCTAGGGCACGGAGACTGGAGGCAGGCAGGGGCCCCTGCACTGGTCTAAGGCAGAACTTACCAGGCCAGCAGGGAGAGCCGTTATTTGCTGAGTGCCCCGTCTGTGTCAGAGAAAAGTGCTTAGTACTCACTGCCAGTACTCACAATAACCCTATGAAGGAGTTATCTTCTTTTTATGGATTGAAGAGACAGACTCAGAGAGGTTAGTTAGCTTGCTTAAGGTCACACAGCTACTAAATGGCCAAATTAGGATTTTAATTTGAACCCCTGTCAAGGAGTCAGACGTTAAAGCCTGTTATTTTAACTACAGAAGTAGGAGCAGAATTAAGAGCTATTTTAGAAATAAATGGATGGAATTTGGTAACCAATTCAAAGGGAGGAAGGTTGAGGCAGAAGGGCAAGGTCTCTGCTTGACTGACTAGGGTGTGCTAGGATACAGGAGGTGCAGGGTGGGGGAACCTAGTGCTTCTCAACCAGGGACAGCACCACACCCCTAGGGGCATATGGAAATGTCTGGGGGGTGGGGGTTGTCTTGGTTGTTCCAGTGACTGGGTGGAACCAAACATCCTTCCAGGTACAGGGGCTGGACAGAAGGTGGGGGAGGCCACACAAGAGCAGAGAAGGGACACGAGTTCCTGGGGGAAGAGGTGGTCAGCGGTGACAGATGCAGCGGAGTCAGGCGGCGCAGCCACGACACGGGATCAAACAGGATGCTTCTCGTGGCTTTGCCAAGAACAGTGTCAGTGGACGGGGAGGAAGTAGCAGCAGCTTGGGTCTCAGCAGGTGAGCACTTACTCGGAGCTAAAAATAAAGAATGGGGAGTAAAAGGAAGAGAAGGGATCAGTAGTAACTCGAGAGGGACACAGGAGAGTTTTTAAGGATGAAAGAGCAGAATTATGTTCTTATACCACAAATACGAAGGGGACAAATAAACAGGAAAGAAAATTATAGGAGCAGAGTGCCAGACAGTTGAGATCTGAGCAGTGTCGCGTACAGAGGCCCAGGGAAATACGCTTGGAACAGGACACACCCTTCCAGAAATGGGAAGGACAGAGGCATCAAGGTTAGAGATGTTGGGGAAACAAGGGCATTTAGCATGGCATGATGCCTGGCGCTCCCAGGACTGACAAGGCCCATTGCTTCAAATTCCATCCCAGTTTGCCCATTCAGTAGCCCTGTGACTTTGGGAGAAGTAACAGACCTAAGTCTCAGTTTCTCCCATCTGTGAAAGAAGAGGCCAGATCTCACACGGAGAGCAAAGAGGCAGGAGTTAGGAAAAGATCTTGAAAAATGAGGAAATTTGGAGCAATTCCTATGGCGCAAGAGGCTGTTGACCAGCGACCAGTAAAAAGAGCACGTACAAAACATGGTAAGAGGGTGCATTAGCAGAACGCAGGAGCAGAGTGGCATCAAACTACAAAATGATGTCCCAGCTCTGACCTGAGGTCAGCTTCCAATACGTGTGAAACAACATACAGCTCCCAGCCCAGGACTGTGTGCTTCCGGAGAAAGCAACAGCTGCCGTGATGATTAAATTTAGCATCAATCTCATAGGGCCATGGGGTGCCCAGGGAATTGGTCCAACATTATTCTAGGTATTTCTGCATGAGATTAGCATTTTAATCGGGACACTTGCATAAAGCAGATTGCTCTCCCTTATGTGGGTGGGTCTCACTCAATCAGTTGAAGGCCTGAATGGAACAAAAGGCTGACGTGGCCCAAGTAAGACAGAATTTTCCTGCCTCATGGCCTTCGAGCTAGGACATCAGCTCTTCCTGGTTCTACAGCAGTTCCGGCCTCTGGACTCAAACTGAGACATGGACTTGGACAGTCTGTACTTTCCAGCTTCGATAATCCTGTGAGTTAATGCATTACAATAAATCCCTTTTGTATACACACACACACACACACACACACACACACACACACGGTTGACCCTTGAACCACACAGATTTGAACTGCATGGGTCTACTTACACAGATATTTTTTATAGTACAGTATTATAAATATATTTTCCTTACAATTTCCTTGGTAACATTTTCTACAGCTTACTTTATTGTACAGAATATAGTATATAGGGGTGCCTGGGTGGCTTAGTTGGTTGAGCACCTGCCTTTGGCTCAGGTCATGATCTCAAGGTCCTGGGATCGAGCCCCGAGTTGGGCTCCCGGCTCAGCAGGGAGCCTGCTTCTCCCTCTTCCTCTGCCGCTCCCCCTGCTTGTGCATGCTCTCACTCTCTCTCAAATAAATGAATAAAATCTAAAAAAAAAAAAAAAAAATACATAGTATTTTTTTGATGAGTATGTAATACATACACCATACAAAAAATGTGTTAACTGTTTATGTTACCTGCAAGGCTTCTGGTCAACAGTAGACTATTAGTTAAGTTTTTGGAGAGTCAAAACTTATACATGGGGGGCACCTGGGTGGCTCAGTCAGCTAAGCCTCTGACTCTTGGTTTTGGCTCAGGTCATGATCTCAGGGTCATGGGATCGAGCCCTGCATCTGGCTCCCTGCTCAGCACAGAGTCTGCTTGTCCCTCTCCCTCCGCTCCTCCCTGCTGCCTCACACGCTCTCTCTCTCTCAAATAAATATGTAAATAATCTTTAAAAAAAGTTATGCACAGATTTCCAACTGCAGGGAGGGGGGTCAGCGCCTCTAACCCCCACATTGTTCAAGGATCACGCGTGTATCACAACGGTTCTGTTTCTCTGGAGACCCTGACAAATACGCTGCCTAACTGCATGATCTTATCATTCATCCTCTCGGCTTAAGAAAGGATGGGAAATGGCTGCTTAGCGACCTGAAGCTCCAGGCAACTCGGCTTTCTTTTCAACAGTGATCCTTGCAGGAGGAAAAAGCAGGTTCATGGGAAAGGGGTGTTCTGAAATGAGAGAAAACAGAAGAAAGAATAAGCAGAGGAATTACCAAGGTGGAACAGTCCAAAGAGACCCAAATGTTTATTAAAAGAAAGATTTTGACCAAACAAAATTAAGAAGAAAGAATAGGGGGGCGCCTGGGTGGCACAGCGGTTAAGCGTCTGCCTTCGGCTCAGGGCGTGATCCTGGCGTTATGGGATCAAGCCCCACGTCAGGCTCCTCCGCTATGAGCCTGCTTCTTCCTCTCCCACTCCCCCTGCTTGTGTTCCCTCTCTCGCTGGCTGTCTCTATCTCTGTCGAATAAATAAATAAAATCTTAAAAAAAAAAAAAAAGAAGAAGAAAGAATAGGGGTAAAACCAGGAAACAAAAAAAGGCAAGGGAAAAAACCCAACAATGGCATCAAAGGGGGGGGAGAGGAGTCTAATCAACATTGCTGTTGCCTTACAATTTTAATGTGGGGTTTAGTGAGTTTTCGGAAGATGATTAAACTAGGATGACGCTGTGCACCGTATTACAGCTGGAGAGTTAACTTTCCCAGGCAAGAGGAACTGTAACTGTGTGTCTGGGTGGCAAGATAAGAGCGTTCCAAATCATTTATTTTAGAAAAGAAATTCTGACTCAGAGGCAAGCAGCCAACTAACTTCTGGAAAGCTCGGACTATGGAAAATTTGACACTTCCTTTCAGCGTTAGTACCTATGACACAGGCCCCATCCCAGAACCAACACGAACACTTCTCAAGCAGTCGACACATCGACCCCAGCGTTCCCGTGTCTCCAACGCTGCATTATCTCCCCTGGAAGAATGTGAGGGACGGGCTGTAGCCGAGACAAATGAATGCCTTAAACGACTGAGGAGGCCGAGGCAAGACGGAAGTTAGAGTGGCGGCAATTCACCTGATGGATTTTCACTTCCTACATTACATTAGTGGGTGATCGTCGCCTCTGGTCTCCCAGCGAAAGGCCGGAGTAGTTTGAAGCAAACAAAAAGACAACTTTCCCGGGGCGGCTGGGTGGCTCAGTCTGTTAAGCATCTCGACTGGTCAAGATCTCAGGGTCCTGAGATAGAGCCCCACATGGGGCTCTGCGCTCAGTGTGGCGTCTCCCTGAGATTCTCTCCCTCTCCCGCCCCCCACTCGTGCTCTGAAATAAATGAATAAAATCTTAAAAAAAAAAAAAAAAAAAAGGAATTTTCTCCTCTAGGGAGTGTGGAAGCAAGAAATTCAGACACATTGGAAAAATGAGTTAGAAATCAGAGTGCCCTTCCACCCCTGCAAAAGCCCTGCTGTCGTGTTGGCTCTTCGAAGAGGACAACTGTTAATAGTTACTGAGTGCAGAGTTAGCCAGTTATGTATCAAATATGATTTAAAATGCCAACTCATTTGATAAACACGTGATGACTCTGAGTTTGAAGAAATCAGGGCAGTTGCAAAAAAAAATCAGTAATATGTTTATAAATTGTTAGTTTCTGCCTGGATCTTCATGGACATTTGCAGGAGAGTACTAGGTGTGTTTGTAAAACACTCTTAAAAGAGTGACAAGGTGAAGAGCCTTCGGGGGCAGCGTCAGGCACCCTTCCTGGCGTGGTGTACGCCCCAGGTGCCTACCCACTGGACGAACCAGCGCCTACAGCGAACGTGCCAAACACGACGTGAGAAGCTGCGGTTACAAACACATGAGTAAGACTGCTGCGGGCGTGACCCCTGAACAACATAAATTAGACCTTACAATGGGTTCCCTTTGTAGAAGAACAAACTCTCAGTTCTCCACCACGCTCTGCAAGCCCCGCCCCACCTGCACGCGGTGCACTTTCTACACCCCCTCACTCACGAAGCCCCCGCCGCGCTGACCGGCCACTCCGACTCTCTGAGCCAGTTCTCTCTTGGGGCCCTCTGCATCTGCTGTTTCTTCGCCAGGGATGCTCTGCCCCCTGGTTCTGGCTGGCATCCTCCCCCCCGTCTGCCGCAGCTCTCTTTACCCCTTCTCAGCCCAGGTCACTACCACCTCACACATTCAGAGGTGAAGGGTCTTGTTTCTTATGTGCCCACTGCCACCAACCACCAGCAGATGAGCTCGGGGCGGGCAGGGGCCCTGTGCTCAGTGCTCACTCCTGCTCCAGCTCCAGCCACTGGCACTGAGCAACAGGTAAGTAGGTGCCGAGTGAATGAGGATTCTACCCTCGAGAAACTCATAATGTATGTCCTCAGCCAGTAACTGGCTGATGAAGGAAGGAACCAAGGATTCTTTTATCTAGACAAGTCGTTGGGGACATGTACGTTAAACCATCAGGCCAGTAAAGTCTCCGAGAACAGACCTTTTCCTCAGAGACTGCTAGGAAGGCGGGCTGAGTGCGGACGTGGTGACCAGTGACATCAGAGTTCCCTGAAACAGATGTGTACCCGCCCTGAAACAGAGGAGGGGTTTGGAAGCTGCTGCAGCCAAGTCTCACCAGGGTGATGAGTGGAACAAAGGAAAACACAACAGATAAACAGAGACTGACAGAAATGGAGCCATAAAACCTCACAATGAATAGCAAGACCATGGAAAGGAGTAAAACCCTAAAACACACAACTCTTTCAGCAAAGGGAATTCAAACACATTCTTAAAACTACATTGACATAAACATATGAGCCAAGAATTGAGAGAATTTGTTGAATATGTGAGATCAGGGGCACCTGAGTGGCTCAGTCCGTAAGCATCTGCCTTCGACTCAGGTCATGATCCCAGGGTCCTGGGATAGAGCCTCGCGTTGGGCTCCCTGCTCCACCAGGAGCCTGTTTCTCCCTCTCCCGCTCTCCCTGCTGGTGTTCCCTCTCTCGCTGGCTCTATCAAATAAATAAATAAAATCTTTAAAAAAAGAAAAAAGAAAGAAAATTTTAGATCATTCTTGGTAGGTTTTGTGAGAAAAAATATATACATCATAATATATTCTCTTCAATTGTACAATTCAGTGATTTTTGTTATATCCACAGGGTTGTCCAGTCATCAGCATTATCTAACCCAGAACATGCTTATTCTCCCAAAAAGAAACCCTGTATCCATTAGCAGCCACTCTAAATCCCCTCCCTCTCCCTGGTCCCCACCAACCACTCATCTGTTTTCTGTATCTTTGGATTTGCCTACTCCTATCATCTCGTGTAACAAGAATCAGACATTATGTGACCTTCTGTGTCTGGCTTCTTTTACTCAGCACAAAGTCCTCAAGGTTCAGCCATATTGTGGCATGGGTCAGGACTTCAGTTCCTTTTTATGGCTGAGTAATATTCCCTAGTACGGACATACCAGATTTTGTTTATCCATTCATTCATCATACGTGGATAACCACTTGTGTCTCCACTTTCCAGTTATAAACAATTCTGCTACAAACTTTCATGTACAAGCTTTTGTGTGAACCTATGTCTTCAATTCTTTGGGGATACATACACACACACACACACACACACACACACACACACACACACACACCTTGGAATTGTCCATCCTATGATTCTGGTGGGTTTTTAATGAAGAATTTGCCTTCTAAACAGATATAGTTAAAGGGAAACTAATTTCAATTCACATAAGCTACAGAAGCCCAATAACAAAAAAGAAACAAAAATAAAGTAGTATAAAAAATAATACTAACAAAAATGGCCATTAACAAGTTGAACCCCCCTTCCATGCAGGTACCTTGTCAAAAAATCTGAACACACCATGAGGCTTAATCCTCCCAATAATCCTGCAGGTTATCACCATCCCTCTTCTATAAAAGAAGAAATGGAGTCAGACCCAGGGTGGCAGGCTGCCTACGATCATAGTAGGACCTGGACCTAGCAGACAGGGCCAGCTCCAAGGGGCCGGAAGAGAAAAGCAGAACATGAGAGAGCATGCATAACAAATACCCATCAAAGAAACTGCAGACAAAATTAAAAACAAACATTAAACAACATCCTGCTTTCAGAAAACACAGAGAAGCTAAATTACAAAGAAGGAAACAATCCAATTTGAACAAAGGGACTTTCTTCTGTGGGTAAGTGAGGAGCTCGTCAGGATTTGTGAGCCATGAGCTGAGAGTCTTCTGGCAGCGGTGATATGAAGGTGAGCAGGGAGAGGACGAGGAGGCCAGTTAGGAGGCTCTCAAAACAAACTGGGGAAAGGAAGGGCAGGGAAGGGGAGAGGGGAAAACCTCCAAAATGCCTGAGTGCCTGGCGCAAAGGGTGAGAGAGAACACGAGGTGGGGAGCCCGGGGCTTGAGGGAGGAGCTGCGTTCCTCCTTTCGACTGCACTCTTTCCTGCCTTGGCCAGTTGTCCTGCAGAGTGGTGCTGCTGGGCTCAAAATGAAGTAAGACCCAGGCCAACACACCACAGACGGGTGCTATCTTTCATATACAACTCTCCTCTTTCCAAGGGTTTCCTATAAACGGTCACTCTTCTTGCTAGAGACCTGAACTACTTCACTATTCTATGAACTTCTTAAATCCCTAAGAGAGTCAATAGAGACCAAAAAAAAAAAAAAAAAAATGTCATTCAAGAACGTGTGCTGAACGTCTCCTTGCTACCTCCCTGCAGAGCCTGGCATCGTGAATGCCCTGCACACAATGAGTGCTAAGTGAGCACTGACTGACAGAAGAAATTATATCCCCATCAGAACCACACAGCTGTGTTTCCAATTCTGCTGATTCAATATTTCCCATCAGAAACAGCTTTTGGTCTTTCAATATTGCAACCAGTTTACCCTCATGCACATAAAGGCACAAAGTATATGTAGTTGTCTTTTGTGACCAAAGTGAAAGCTGTCTGTGTAGCAATCTGAGGCACATCAACAATGACTCAGAAAGCATTCCTTTCCTCCTTTCTCAGGCTGGTAGGGAAATTAAATCTGGCCATCAGAGTGATAGAAGCTAGGCTGGCTCTTCCAGTTATAGGAACACAAAAAGCCAAAGGACATGGGGCATATTGGAAACTCAAAGGCAACACAGCTCACGTCTCAAGCATGGCCAGCTAGGCCCGTGCAGGCCAGCACAGCAGCTACTGGCCACAGGCAGCGATTTACATTAAAGTTAAAGAAAATTAAAAACGCACTTCCTCAGTCACACCAGCCACATTTCAAGTGGACTATGGTCCCATGAGGCAGAGGCTACCACAGTAGGTGGCATACTGTGGTGGCATAGACACAGAACGTCCATACTCATGGAAAATTGTTTGGATAGTGCTGAACCAGGCCAACTGTATGGTCATATTCGGAGGGGAAAAAAAAAGTCTATTCTTCACTCACTGACTGATATTATAGGTTGACTTTTCTGGACAGATACCCTCAAGGATGTCTTCAGCCTTGATTTTACAGATCAGTAATTACGATATTTTTCCTCATTTCTCACTGTGCCTTTTTAATGCTCAGCATCACACCCCTGGTACCTAAAACTAAGCCTGATTCCTAGTACATGCTCAATTTGCTGAATAAGTGAACATATGTGCACACAGACAGACAGACATATCGACATGCTTTCCTTTTTTTCATTTTGTCTTGGGGGAAAACTATCACTGGCTGGCACCAGTGTTTGGGTTCTAAACACTGGTTCTATATACAGACACTTGCACAGGCGGGATTAAGTCACAAAATGAATATAAATTGTCTAAAATTTTCTGAGACCCTTATATTAACATTAATTTGTAACAAAATATCCCAAATCAGAACACTACCTAGTGTTTGTGGGCTTCTCTAAATTAACTGTATGTTTTGTAACCAACCATGAGGGGGAGTGGGGGATTAAATTACCTGTTTGCTTCTAAATGGCACCAGAGCGCCCTCTTGTGGTGAAATGTAGTACCTGTGTAGTCACAATTCTTTTTTATTCTTATTTTTTAATTTTTTTTTTAAAGATTTTATTTGACAGAGACAGCCAGCCAGCGAGAGAGGGAACACAAGCAGGGGGAGTGGGAGAGGAAGAAGCAGGCTCCTAGTGGAGAAGCCTGATGTGGGGCTCGATCCCAGAACTCCGGGATCACGCCCTGAGCCGAAGACAGATGCTTAATGACTGCGCCACCCAGGCGCCCCTCATAATTCCTTTTTAAAGAAAAGAGTGACTTTATGCTTCTAACAACACATTAAGACCTGTACTGACCTATAACTACTCTGAGAATCAGCTCAAATAGGTATCTAGATAGTCAAATTTAAAATGTGGCAAGTTGTGTTGGCGAAAAAGGTAATTACGAATTATCTATCACTCAGGGTGCCTGGGTGGCTCAGTCAGTTAAGCGTCTGCCTTCGTTCGACTCAGGTCATGATCCCAGGGTCCTGGAATCGAGCCCTGCATCGGGCTCCCTGCTCTACCTCTCTCAAATAGATAAATTTAAAAATTTTTTTAAAAAGAGAGAAAAAAAGAATGATCTGTCACAGAACTATCCAAAGAGGTCATCCACGTATTTAGGAAACCGCAAAATACATCAAAATTACTCTTTGGATTTGGTATTCTCAAAGTTTCTGTTCATCCTCTGGTTTAAAAAAAAGATTATTTTCAAGTTCAAATCTATACAGTTTTTCCTTTTTTGGTCTAACAATAATCTTTGCTGCATCCAACTTTTTTCACTTTTCTCTTAATATCCTTTTGTTTTGTTTCTTTATGCAAACCATTCTTCGAAAATCTGTTCTGGTTGTTCTTTTACACTTTTACAAGCAGGATATATCATGCCCAAACTGGGTTTTCAAAAAAGGACAGAAATGTGATTTTGGTCACTTTAGAGTTTCTGCAATTCCAATTTGATATTCTATGGCCTTGTAAGGGTAGAGGACACCTACACTGATCAGTTTCTGCTGAGGCAGAACTTTCTGGCTCTGTTGATTAATAATGTAGAATGCTTCTTTAAGTGGCAGAGTAGGAAAAGCTGATTTATTCATAACGATCCTACTAAGTATAGTCTGTGTGAAAGAGAGAAAAATCACTCTTTGAGAGAGACCTCAAGATGCTCCCAAATCCTAAGTCAACGACCCTATCTGGGCATTCAGAGGAAGCCTCTTTCCAAGGCGGTCTCATTTGACTGGTCACCAGCATCTGAGTCTCCTGAGTGTTTAGTAAAAACGTAGATTATGCCTTGGATCTACACAAGACTTACAAACCACATCTCGGTGGAGTTTGGCAATATATCTGCATTTTTATTAAATTCCCCAAGTAAGAACCACTGTGGATCTAATCAATTTCAATATTAAGCAACTGTCAGAAAATCTCCTGTTTGTGTTTGCTCATGAACTTTTGCTTCGTTTTAAACTTTTTTCTTCTTGCATTATATTGACCATTCTTGGTGTGAAGGATGTTGTCTTGTTTCTCCTGTTTCACTTTCTTCTCCAGCTAAACCCCCCTGGGAGCTATTCCCTACTGCTGATTCCTTCCATGGTTTTACCTTGCTCCCTTTTTCTCCTACAAGTCAAGGGGCCCGGATCCAAAACCATTCTAAAGGTGAATCTGCTGGTAAATAAAATAGTTCTGGTAGGTAGTATTTCTTTTTTTAAGCCAGAATTACATTTATATATTAATCTAAAGCTACCTAGACTAGAAAAATAAAGACCCTAAATAAGTTTACATTACTGAAATGCATAAACTTCCATTTACAGACAGCTAAATTCGGAAAGTTTTCAACGCACTTCCTTTAGAACATAATACTGTTACAGACCTGCTAGGATAAGCCATCTTTTAGTGATGTTAACAGAAAAAAAGAACCACTTTTTTTCCTATAGAATAGCAAGGTTTTCATTGTAAGCTGTTCTATAATATTTCTATACATGGTTTTTAACCTACTCATTTATTACTCTGATTTTTTAAGATTTCTTATTCTAGAGAGAGAGAGAAAGAGAGAAAGAATGGGGGGAGGGGCAGAGGAAGATAGTGCCTTAAGCAGACTCCACACTGAGCGTGGAGCCTGACACGGGGCTTGATTTCACGACCCCAAGATCATGACCTGAACTGAAACCAAGAGTCAGAGACTCAGCTGACTGCACCACCCAGGCACCCGGTTACTCTGATGAAAGACAGACAGACAGACAGAAAGAAAGAAAGAAAGAAAGAAAGAAAGAAAGAAAGAAAAAGAAAGAAAGAAAGAAAAAAGAAAGAAAAAGAAAAGGAAAGGGGAAAAAAGAAAGAAAGAAGCAGCTAAGAATAAAGGATAATAACTTCATATCTAGATCAATTTCTTATATTTTATTTCCAACATTTGGGACTATTTAAATTTGAAGTTCATGTTTGCTGAGTATCTGTGATGCACAAAGTATTACTTGAAAAGTATTACTTGGTATATGCTCCTTCAAAAAGCTCCATGGGAGTCTGTTCCACCCAGACCACACAGTGTCTGCGTAAGTGCAACTTCAGCAGGCAGGAAAACGTTCCAGTTTGAATAACTTGGGCTACTGAAATTAGCATGCAACAGCTAGACACATCATTACCCATCACCAAAAAGAAGGTCCAGGTTCCTAAGCTCCTGACAAATACCAGCACAATTTAATATCTCATGAACCACATCTAATGCCTTTTCTTTTTCTATATCACAGTCTTTCCTGCACTAAGTTGAAGGAAAGTGGTTGACTCATACAGGATCCTGTAGAGGGAAGGAGGCATTATATGGACAAAAAAGCCCAGCGGTAGAAATCTTAGGTTCAAATTCTGACTCTAACTCAAAATCTGTGAGATCTAACAAAGAAATCACCAAAGTCCTTTGCCCCTAAGCTTCCGTAAGCAGAATGGGGACCACCAGTCCTCCCAACACAAACAACATAGGGAAGGGATGAAGCAATGGGTACTGAGAGCACTGGCAGAAATGGTCTG
This sequence comes from Ursus arctos, assembly GCF_023065955.2. Taxonomy (NCBI): domain Eukaryota; kingdom Metazoa; phylum Chordata; class Mammalia; order Carnivora; family Ursidae; genus Ursus; species Ursus arctos. The sequence goes on along the minus strand of NW_026623078.1, from coordinate 53,970,903 downwards.
TAACAGACATCCAATAAATAGTCTAATGAATCTCAAAGTGATCAGAGCTCTATCCTAGAGGAGAACCAGTAGACTCTGAGGCAAACAAGGCAAGAGTAGAAGAGTCCCTTCCCAGGAATGGCAGCTACCATCAAGGATATACAAAATCCAACATGGACTAAAGCTCAGAGACACTCGAACTGCTTTAACATTATGCTACATACACACACAATTACTTCATTCTAACCATTAAACTCTACAATGTCATGACTCTTAAAATTCCCAGATTAAACACAGGCAAAAAGAAGCTCAAGGCACTCATCTAGGATTCCGAGTCCATGCCTCAAGCTCTCACCAGGCACCATTCCAAAGGACTACACGTGCAGGTGGGATCTCTTTCACTCAGAACAACAGCCCTCTGAGGTGGGCACTCTAGTTATCCCCATTCTATGAAGGAGGGATGGGGCATGGAGATCACAGGGCTAATCAGCAGCAGAACTGGACGAGAGCTCCACAAGAGCTTGAAAGCTACAGCTCAGCCACTCTGCATTCCTGAGAGAAATGACAGTGGAAGTCCTGAAGTTCCAAACACACACTGGGATTTTAAACTTGAAACGACCCTGCCTACTCATGTCAGAACAATGTGACAGTCCAGGTAACACCTTAAAGTCATCATGTAGGCCTACCAGTCTTTCACTTTGTCAAAACACATCTTCCATCACAGATTATGCCCACTGTACAGATACTAAGACTCGAAAAACACTTGCAAAAGAAGAGAACTACTGGTGATGGGTAGTAAGGAGGGCACGTATTGCATGGTGCACTGGGTGTTATACGCAACTAATGAATCATCGAACTTTACATCAGAAACCAGGGATGTAATGTATAGTGACTAACATAATATAATAAAAAAAACATTAAAAAAAAAAAAGAGAAGAGAACCAGAATTTTCTGACACCAAAGACAAAAATTTTCAGCTTCCTCTTATCCAAAGGAAAACTGAAAATAAAATCTGCATTCTCAACGTCTTAAATTTAGAATTCTGACAGAGAACTTGGCTGTATGTGTCAAAACTTTAAATACACATACTCTATGACCTACGAACCCCACTTCCAGGGTCACTCTTAGAGAAACACTAACACAAGTAAACAAAGATACCTGTAGAAGGAAGTTTACTGCAGCAGTGTTTGTTAAGAGCAAAAACACAAAATAATCCGAACATCCAACCAGTCAGCTGTATTATGGCAGAAATACATGATGGAAAACCATGCAGCCAGTGGGTAAAAATGAGGTAGCTCTAGATAGACTGACATCTAGCTATTGTGGATATACTAGTAAGCAAAAACGCAAGTGACAGAATATACGCAGTCTGATCCTACAATTATTTAAAAATAAACCATGTTTGCTTGTGTGTGATATATATGCTGTGGAAATATAGAGAAAGGCCTGGAAAAATACATCCACTCCCTCGAGAAGAAATATGGGGGACTGGAAGGGTCAGCTCTCATTTTTTACTTTCTAGCAGTCTGAATATGTTTGAAGTTAGTTTCTTTTGAAATAACAATATAAATTTGTGAAGTAAAAAGGATCTGGGAGGCTAATTTCTAGAAGGAATAGAATAGTTTAGAAATGCCCTGGGAGGGGCACCTGGGTGGCGCAGTCGTTAAGCGTCCATCTTCGGCTCAGGGCGTGATCCCGGTGTTCTGGGATCGAGCCCCACATCAGGCTCCTCTGCTGGGAGCCTGCTTCTTCCTCTCCCACTCCCCCTGCTTGTGTTCCCTCTCTTGCTGGCTGTCTCTATCTCTGTCAAATAAATAAATAAAATCTTTAAAAAAAAAAAAAAAGAAAAAGAAATGCCCTGGGAGTGCACAGGAAGGGGAGCCCTGCCACAGAAACCTCTTTTAAAAGCTCCTTTGGGATGCTAAATGAAGTCGTCCAGTTCAGAGACTTTTACAACAAATAATGCCTCTTTGGACGATGTCATAAATGATATACACGTCAAAATGAAGGCTTTTATAATTAAAAAATCCTAGGAAGGACACATGTACAATAAGGACAGAACAAATGACTGAAGCTGCACAGTTTCACTACATTTTATTCAGAGTTGGCCCCACTTCCTAATTATTTGAGGGAACTCAAAATCTAGTGTCCCAATGTAAATATCCATCACATATTGAAAAATAATCTTTACATTTGTGCTGCGACCCAACATTGGCACACTTAAATCCTACGCAAGTCAGACACAAACGGTCAACCCTTGATACGGAACAAACACCGGGAAGTAGCACAGCAAGTCAGCTCTGCTCTCCTTTATTAAACTCCCAGCCTGAACTGTCATCTTCCCAAGTTACACACACCACGATACACCTTTGCACAGGTAATTTTATTCTCTCCTGTGGGTGTCAACAGTGCTCAGAGATTGGAATTTGAAACATTCAGAAAGCACATACCTGAATATCATCACATTTTGTTACATCATGATTCAGTAACTATTAAACAGTTATGTCTACTAAATACAGTGAATGAAATGGTATAAACGTTTACCGTTCCCTTGTAAACAAGGCTTCTGTGCACAACAGTAACAAATGGAATTAATGCATACCACAATATCAATGAAGAAAGACCTTCTCTTTAAATAAACTATTCTGTTTATAAATAAACTCTGATTTTTTTAGTACACATTTACAGACCTGATCAATAAAAAGAAGTAAGACATCTATTTTCCTTTAAGAAGAAAATATTGAGATGGACCACTATGGAAGAACTCACTAGGAAAAGTGGTCAGAAGCAAGCGAAGGACAATAGGGAGTTAAAAGTACTGTCACACTGCAACCTATTTCTGTTAGAATACACCAACACAAGGACAGGATTGTCTGGGAAGGAGCTCATTTTTACTTGAATTCCAGCAAGTTGCAATCAATCTTGTAGTACACATAGGGGTAGTATTCCTGTTGACTCAGGTTTAAGCCTGGAATATCCATAGGAGCCTACAGAAAAATCAGACAATTATCCAAATGAGAACTTACAGAAATCAAAGAAACGAAGAAATTAAGTATGACCATTTACCTTCTTAATGAACACCTACTCTCGGGCTAAGTGTATATGTTTACGCTAATTTAATCTGAGTTAGGCATTACTGCTCCCATTTTGCCAATGAGGAAACACAGATTTGGGTAGTAAAGCCAGATTTAAGCACTCACTGACTCCAAAGCCTATATGTGCTTAACCATGATCCTATAAACCTTTTTTATGCATAATGAATAAAATTACTTCTTAAATCTCAGGCTTGGGGTATTCAGTTTATGGGGCACATGGCTCATTAAAATGTTGAACAGAAGTATACCAAGTATGATTTTAATGATATCACTTATTATTTATACATGTTTTAAGAATATACAGGTAGGAGGGGTGCCTAGGTGGCTCAGTCAGTTGGGAGTCTGCCTTTGGCTTGGGTCGTGATCTCAGGGTCCTGGGATCGAGCCCCAAGGTGGCTCCCTGCTCAGTGGGAAGTCTGCTTCTCCTTCTACCTCTGCCCCTCCCCTCCACTCATGCTCTCTCTCCCTCTCTCTCAAATAAATAAATAAAATCTTTAAAAATACATATATACTGGTAGGAAATTATGTATCAAATAGTTGAACCTCATATTTTATTGATAATTACATGAAAATGTAGACAGTAATTTCCTGCATTTTCTTCTATCAAGAAAAACTGACGTTTTGTGGGTTCTAACTAATGCAAATATGAGATACTACCATCCTAAAAAGGAAAAAAATTAACAAGATATTTGAAATTAAAAAACATGAAATAAAAACCCACTACAAGTCTGAACAACAGCAATAGTTTGCTTATACCCTCCTGTTTGAAAGAAGATACACACCAGTTTAGAAAAATGGTAGTTCCCTTTAAAATGCTCCTCTGACTTCACTACTTGTAACAAATACAACTGAATTAACTACTTATTTTCTTCTTTGCTGCAATTTATTAACTTTGTTAAGCAAGTAGTACAGTAGCACGGTTGTTTATTTCTGCAGCTATAAACATCTGATCTATAGCAAGACCATGACTGGCTTAGAAGCAAAAGCACTGCTCTAACTAGTACAAAACAGGGTAAACAACGTAAACTACTTGCTATGTTTAACAAATTAATTGAGAACCTCAAATTAAAAAAAAGACTGAATAAATAATGCAATATTTACAATCCCTTTTCCATTTATCTCCTTCCAATAATCTTTTCTGAAATTTATTCCAGTTCCTACTCTTCCAAAGTACCTAATAAGTACTTACATCAATAATAGCTGCTGCACTGCTGTCTAGATGTTTATACAATTCATATAATACTTCTCTTAGTTTCTTCATTGTTTTCTTATTGGGCTGAAGTAGCATTGCTTGGAAGTTCACTGGCAAGCCATACCTTATCAGGAAGCAAATGTACAGTATATAACACAAGTAAACACATAAAGAGATTTTCTTTTCAAAGCAAATATTCTCATAGTCTTCTTTAATGAGTTAACAGAGAGAGAGTATCTCATTTTAATGACCACCTTTACAAGTTCAACCTCTGGTCCTCACCATCCACTAGAAATCCTTATAATGAGAGTCCACTGTCTACTAGGAATTACTTTTAATTACTCTTCAATTTTTAATCTATGAATACCCTCAGCAATAATATGTACATTTAGGAGACACCTTTGTGATCAGGAACAACATAATTACATCTTGAAAAGTCAATGAAATTTACAAATAGCGAGCAGGGCTACAGATAAGTATTTTGAACTACTTCCAATATGAGCAAAATGTACAGAGGATCACAAGATGTTTGAGATTTTTAAGTATCTCAAAATAATAAACTATTTTAAGTTAATATGAAACAGTGATTTCAAATAAATCATCAGTATAGTGTATACACCAAACTATACGTAAAGTATGTGAAAGACCTTCTTTTAAACAAACGTTAACTAGATATTTTATAATCTACTTTGAACTTAACTACAACAGCAAAGAACCAGGGAGTACAGCAGTATGGATCGCTTTTTCCCTACCTGGCACCAAGGACAAGACTAATATGAATGTATGATACTGACAATCTCTTCCTCGTGGTTGTCCCTTTGGTTTCTCTGCATCAATTTCCTATTACTAGACTGTATGTTATAACAAAGAGGTCTAACGTAAAGGGATCAAGTTTCTCGATTAACTTCTTTACCTTAAAACAGACTCAACAAAAACCCTCAACGCTTTCACATGAATCCACGCAATAAACGCCTCACTGAAATTTACTTTCAGCCACCGTACAAGTGGTCCCTACAAAAAGGAAAAAAAAAATCACCACAAATTTGGTCTTGAAAATGGCAGTTAGAAATAAATAAACCAAATATTTTTAAAAGAGTGACTATCTAGTAAAAATCTACAGGAGAATTAAATCACATCATAATTCATTTAAAAAATGTTTCATTTATCTCATTATCTTGGACACTTCATCTTAAATAAGATTAAAAGGTTAGCCACTACGCTATAACCTGAGAAGGCACCAAATTCATGGAACCTATTCACTACACAGAAAAAGGCATATAAGTAGTTTAAACTGATACACAATATAGATGCGCCCTAGGTTTGAAAACCAAAATATAAAAACCTGAACTTATTATTCGATACATTTGAGACATTTAAAATAGAATTCAACTTAAATCAACTTCTCAGGAACAGGATAAACAGTTATGCAGTAAGTCATTTAATACATATCCCTAGACCTTAATTTTTTCATCTATAAAATCAGGGGTGTTGCTCTAGATCTCTTAAACCTCTTCACATTCGAAATTTTTAGTGATTCTATTATATAGGATAACTTCTCTTTGAACTTAAAATATTCAGTATGATTTCCAGTACTAAATAAAAATACTCCTTTAAACAGATTTTAAATAACTTAATAGCCTTTCAATACGTAAAAGACATACGTGATCAGTTTAGCTAAATTATTTGGAGAACATCATTAGGTTTACTTGATGTACCAACCAATTAATTTAACCAAAAAGGACAAGACAAAGTGAAAATCTTCAGTTAAAGTATCTGTTCTTTAAAAAGGCTCTGGACCTTCATAACAAGTTGGTTTTATTGGGCATTACTTGGTTAGGATTAGTTTTCTCCCAATTTGAGATGATATGGTTTATATAATACTTAGGAATAATTTTAAATGGGATTTGCTTTTATTTTCTCTTGCATTAGAGAGAAATAAATTTTCATTCATCACACCTTCCATTCAAGCTTGTAGTCTTGGCAGCACTGGATTCAGCACTTAAAGGATTCAGCACTTAAAGATGACAAGGAAGTTGACACCATCTTCCTCCCTTGTCACGATTCCATCCCCTTTCCCCATTTTGCCTAGAACATACTAACTCTCCAGTGGTTTAAATAGAAATTGCTTCAGTATTAATACTGCAGCATTAAAAAAATTTGCCTCAAGGAAATGAAAAATCTTTCTGAAAGAACTATTACTTCGTTAAAATAAAACCTCACACTACAGAGGCATTAATAACTGCATTTAAAATTAATTCCTGACATGGATTAAGATGGAGAAATTAATTTTAAGATATGGATTTTAAGATTTAAGTTTGCTTAGAGAAAATTCATTTTGATTAATAGAAAAATAACTAAAATCAAATGTCTTAAAAGTAAAATCAGTTTTCTTCTCTTTTAAATAAAAAGGAAAAAGCAACACTTCTTTTTCTTTTGCTTAACACTGACAATAGTAAATATTAAGGGGCGCCTGGGTGGCTCAGTCGTTAAGCATCTGCCTTCAGCTCAGGGCGTGATCCCAGCATTCTGGGATCGAGCCCCACGTCAAGCTCCTCCGCTGGGAGCCTGCTTCTTCCTCTCCCACTCCCCCTGCTTGTGCTCCCTCTCTCGCTGCCAGTCTCTCTGTCGAATAAATAAATAAAATCTTTAAAAAAAATAGTAAATATTAAGAACACATACAAACTGCTTTTTCTTGTCAGTAGAAAGCCTGTTCATTTCTTCTTTATCTGCTTTCATCTCTTCTTCATTATACTGGAAGTCACGAACGATGAATCTAAATTTGGGGTGGGGGGAAAAACAAAATTGTCAACACTGTGTATATAGGTGATCTAACAAATTTAAAAACAAACAAACAAATAATCTTACTTGTTTTCCCTGGCTTTGTGTCTGAAGTCATCAACTGCCTTCCTAAACAAGGTGACATTACAAAGGTAACTGTCTTGGTCCTCTGAGAGAACACTATGAGGGGAAAAAACAAAAAAGTCCATTTAAAGCTTTGTATTTATCGCTCTCTTTCACACTGAGGGCAGAATTCACAAACAGGAGGAGGAGGAAGAGTAGGGTATGGAGCCCTTCCCAAACCACCTCAAGGCTAACTACCCGAATGGCCTCTGACGCTGAGGACACTGCGCGTTTACGATGTGTTTATTTACAATGCCTTAACAGCCCTATGCCATTTACCTCTTCCTCACCCAACAAAATCCACAACATTTACTCAAGTGAAACATCCAAACTCCAAGAACCATGCTTTTCCATCTACCCAGTGCCAGGCTGGCTGAGGCAAAACCAGTAGCTAGTTTCTTCCAGAGTCTCCCTACTTCCCTGCTAATAAGCACCTTCTTCTCTTCTGGAAACCGAATTCTCTCTACCTCTGTCCAGCCCAGCCCAGCCCACTGAGGCCTGACTCACCCTCTCTGCACTGCCAATACCTCCTACCTCAGATCTTTCCTTCCCACTGCCCCCAACACCCTAACTCAAAAACAGACAAATGCAATGGTCTAGCTATCCTCTGACAAAACACACTTTTATGCACCTCAGGGCTTCCTCCTAGGCTCTAGAAGATCCTAGCGAGGTCAGAACTTCTATCCAGTCATGGGTCTCATGGACATCACTGGAAAGACGTTTCCGGACACAACTGTAAGGAAATTTTAACTGTCGTATAAATTTCTAATGCCCTGGGGAAAAGCTGTTTGGAAAGGCAGACTGTACGGTTCATGTACGCTGTGATTCTCACTTGGCTTTCAAAAGTTACCTATAGCTACTTATGTAGAGAATCCCAGATGCAGAGTCGACGAAGCTATACACCGAATTGTTCAACAGTGATGTTGTTGGGACAGGAGCATCACTTAATGGTGTGTGGAGGGGTCTCCTTTCCCTTCTATCTTCTAAGTATTAGGGTTTTTTGTTTGTTTAGTTTTTATTTACAATGTGGTACTTCTGAAATTGGGAAAAATAATGTTTTACAAACCTGAGGGAGTGCTTGTGGAATTCAAAGATACTTTACTAAATATGGGGGAGAAAAAAAAAGCAAGTTTAGTTTTTCCAAGAAGTCTAAGAACTGCCTGGTCAGCAGTTAATTCAGGTAAATTCAGGAGACAACAACAATACTTAATGGCAGAACAGCTGTAGGACTGAAGCCACCCTGGCTCTTGGTCTACCTCTCCAGCAGTAGGACCAGCAGAGGCCTCTGGGAGGACTGACCACTGTCATCACCAACACAGAGAGAAACTCAGCTAATTCGGATTTAGAACATTTAAACTTCCTTTTCAAAGTTGCCCTCTCAGGGCACCTGTGTGGCTCGGTCAGTAGCACGTGTGACTCTTCATCTCTAGGTTGTGAGTTCGGGCCGCACACTGGGTGTGGAGATTACTTAAAAATAAAATTTTTTTAAATAAGAATTAGGGCTCCTGGGTGCCTCAGTCAGTTAAATGTCTGCCTTCAGCTCAGGTCATGACCCTAAGGTCCTAGAATCGAGTCCCACGTCAGGCTCCCTGCTCAGTGGGGAGTCTGCTTCTCCCTCTTCCTCTGCCTGCCACTCCCCCTACTTGTGAGCTCTCTCTCTCTCTCGCTGACTCACTTTCTCTCAAATAAATAAAATCTTTAAAAAAAAAACTTAAAAATTAAAAAATAAATAAATAAATAAGAGGTGCTCTCTCAAAACTATTACCCTTAATTCTTGCTCCTGGTGCCTATCAAATCCAAGGCAAGGCAGCTACCAAGTGCACAGAACTCAATAGAAAATGTTTAATGATCTTCAGATCTCCCAGGCTTAACTCTGTAAAATGCACACTGCCATCAAACAAATCCAAATCCAACCTGACAGGCTAGTGCAGACCCCGAACAATATTCCTCCACTGTCAAAGTTATCTTTTAAATTCACACAGTATTTGGCCGTTTTAAAGCATTCGATGTTTGCCACAGCTCTGTGACAATGAGCCGGGTGTCTATTACGCAGGCGCCTCTATCATGCAGAGACCCAAGGCACAGCAAAGTTGTCTGGCTTTATTCAAAATCCTTATGGTGAAGGAAGACAAGATAAAAAGTCAGTCTTATTTTATGACTAAATCCTGCTGTGCTACCTTATTAAGAAAAAATAAACAGAAACCATTTGCTTTTCCTTCCTATCCCCAGGAAAGGTATTTCTTAAAATATTATAAAAAACAAACCACGAGTCCTTGGGATAATGGACTTTCAATCATTTAACATGTACCGAGCCTCTACAAAGGTGCCCACCTCTCGCTACATATTAGGAATAAAACTAAGACAACGTGGTCTGCTGACCTCAAGGCATGGTCTAATCAAGGAAACAGAGAGAAACAAGTAATACAATACAGAACTGCAAATGTTATAATAGAAGATATATGTGATATATTGGGGCAAAAAGGGAATTAATAACTTTATCTCAGGAGGCATTAAAGAGTTTCACAAAAGCAGTGATGCTAAGTGGAAGTCTGAAAGACAGGCAAAGCAGAGAACATGCCAGTAGAGCCCCACAGGCAAATGCACACAGGTGTGGAACAGCATGGCACATGTGGGGCTCTGCCAGAAATAAGCATAGCTGGAACACAGAGTACAGGGGTGGGCGTGTGTGCACACACGTGTGCCAATAATAGATTGGTACACCACAAAAATGAAAATGGCAGCAATGCAGGAGACTGATGAGAGGAAGAAAAGAGTAGAGATAAAAGAGACCAGCTAATGGCAATTACAACAGTCCAGGCAAGAGACGGGAATTTAAACTGAAGCAGAGGCTGTAGCTACGGGACTTGGCGAGGCGGGGCGGGGGGGGGGGGTGTTAAAGTCAGTTGAACCATATGAAGTTGTTGGTATCTGACCATTTTTGACCTACAAAATAGCAATTTCATATGAGTCAACCAAATGCTACTGCAGGTAGAAATAACACAGCTGTTAGATTGGGTCCTGGGAGGGTGGGTGGTGAGGGAGAGGTAAGAGTTCAAAATGACTGACTACCACAGTCTGGTTTGGTAACTAGGCAGATATTGCTGCCACACACTATAAGGGAGGTGGGCGACTAGGCTGAGATTGGGGAGATGATGTCCTATTGGTAGCTACCTGTGGCGCAGACATGTGCAGTGCCCAGGAGAACCCAGGTGTGGGAGTCTGAAACTATGGGGAGAGCCAGGCCACAGATGGGAGATTTCGGAGTCCCAGCACTGTAGGCAGAGGTCAGAGCCCTGGGTGTGGTTGAAAAGGTGCTGACAGAAGATAGGCTGTCCTGGTAAGACAGAAGAGCCCAAGACTAGACTCGCCAATACTCAGAGCTACCAGATTCTCTCCGGCTAGCTCAGGCAATTCAGGCGTAGAAGCCAGCAGGCTGCATTACAGATTAATTCGGGGAGGGAGTTTGCAGGAGGTCACAGGGGCCAGAGATGATGGTGCAGGCAAGACAACAGCTAAAGTGATGACTCGAGAGTTCAGGCTCAGCAGGAGGGGAAGCATGACTGGAGGAAATCAACAATGTCAGAGCAAAGGGGTGGGGACTAGAGATGTGGACAAGGTCAAAGAGCAGGTTCTGGGACAGTAGAAAAGATGAAAAGGAGGCTCTGGTTTAAGAACTGGATTACAGATTTAAGATTCCAGAAGTAAAGCCTTTCTAGAAGTTGAGGGTAAGGCAAGAGACTACAAAACTCAAGTGGAGGACGCCTGGGTGGCTCAGTGGGTGAAGCGTCTGTCTTTGGCTCAGGTCATGATCCCAGGGTCCTGGGATCGAGTCCCACACATCAGGCTCCTTGCTAGGCAGGGAGCCTGCTTCTCCCTCTGCCTGCTGCTCCTCCTGCTTGTGCGCTCTCTGACAAATAAATAAATAAAATCTTCTTAAAAATAATAAACAACAAAAAAACTCAAGTGGAGGTGATGGTTTGTGAGCTGCAGGGATTGGGGAGATGAGAAGCCAGAAGCTGGGGGGTTTATCAAACAAAGCCAAAACCAGCAGCGACCTTAAGTGACATATGAGACCAAGGCAGAGAAACAAAATGAAAGCCAAAAGGAGAGGAAAGAGTTAAGAAAGTGCCATCTTCTCATGATTAAACAAGGACTTGGACTGTGCCTGAAAGGGAGCTTAGTTTAGCTTAACCCAGGCGGCACAAGTTCTACTAGGTTCAAATAAATGACCCAAATGCACCCCTCCGTTTAGTGCTACTATTTATTACCTAGTAGGAGCAGCACCATCCTCACACAGGCATAACCAGGCCTGAAGGAAACGCAACGTTCTCCAGACACTTCACGGCATTTTCAGTCACCCATGTGAGTATCCGTGCTCCTGGAGCCCACTACCTCGGCCTGCTGCTCCCGATTTCTTAGCTTGGTCCTAAAACTCAGACCTGCCATCTTCTCTGTCCCCTAAATAATCTGCCTGTGTCACTGCCAAGGCATCTCTCCTGCTTTTCTTCATAAAAGTTATCTTTGCAATCCCAGCTCCAAAACACAGGGGAAACTTTTCTCTGCACAATGGCTAGAACAGTTCTCCCTGGCTTTCGGAGCTGGGTTCCTCTAGCTCCCTGACCAAAACCCTCTGTGAAGCACCAATGCGTTTGTGGTGCTGCTTCCAAGAACACAGAAAAGGCAAAAGTTAACTAGTGATCGGACCTGGTCAGACTACCTTCACAAGGAAAAGTAGACAAAAAGAAAAGTGGTAATTCTGAGTACAAGTGAAAAACACCTCTTTCTGAACAGTTTTTCCAACGAGAAGTAGAACAGCCGCCCAGCCCCCGCTTCTCTGGCCGTAACTGTGCATGGCATTTACACTCATCCCTGCACTTACCCACACAACAATGGTGGGAGTTCAAATTCTCCAATGATTTTAAGACTTAAGTAGAATATTTTACAAATAGCTGGATTCTAAGCATTTTTTCAGTAAAGTTATTTCCTTCCGGTTTGAAGACAGTATTTTTCAATTCATTCTTCACCTCACAATTTCACTTTCATCTTCACTGCTCCTAAGAGTCAGGACTCAAGTGCCAAAAAGTATTACTACTTACAAATGACTTAAAAATGAAGCACTTAGAACAATTACTAGCACACAGCAGCTACTCAAAAATGTTAAGTTATTATGATACGCTAAAATTCCAGCATCAAGTCACAGAGATCTTTCCTGAACAGTGGCCAAAATTCCAAACTAACCCACCACAGCCTGTCTGCCCCACATGAATGAACCATCCTGTCACGGGGCTGGTTGAGCTGCTGCTGTTCTTGTGAACGAAATTTAAATAGCTACGCTTTCATGTCAGTGGTTCTAAACGTCTTTTGAACGAGAAGCAGGTAGAACACAGGTTTTCACTGACTGGTGGTCAGGGAGCACTCACTCATCATTCAGAAGACAGGTGTTGTCTATGCTGAACTCTTACTGCTTGGCATTTTTTTCCTTTAAGCTACTAGAGTAATGTTCAAGAGATGTAAATCTCTGAAGTAATATTTTTAAAGTCCTTCTTTCGAAAGAGTGAATCTGAAACTTATCTACACACCACTCCCCTGGACCTTGGGTCTGGCATATGTACTAGCTGTGAGGACATGTGTGTACACTGCGTCTCTGGTCTCCTCCCCCCCCGCCTCTCAGACATAAAGCCAACCTCTACCGCTTTAATGTCCTACAGAGTACAAAGGTATAAGAAGTTGTTATTTGTCAGGATAAACACCTTCACTGGGAAACTAATATGAAGACTAAGGCTGTCCTTAGTCTTCAGTTTACCATGTGAAGGGCTGGTATGAATTGAAGGTATTCCCCAAAATGGGGAAAAAAAAAATTCGTGATGAGCAGAGGTTTGCGGTTTAGTTCTCAAAAAAACCAACATTTGTGAAACTATCATAATCATATTACCTTATATTTTGTATATCTTATCAAGCCTTGAAACAGCCTCATAATGTGTACTGGGAAGGTACTATGCTCATTTTACAGACAAAGAAAAATGAGGCCCAGAGAAGGTAAAAGACTTACCCCAGGTCACACAGCAAGTTGGTAGCAGAACCAGCAACAGAACTCAAATCCCTGGGCCCAGCACTCTTTCCATTATACTAAGCTACCTCCCATATGACACAATGAAACTGGAAAAGAAAATATTGCATGGGCCTAACCTTACTAATACCACTTCTTCACTATCTGCTATACCTTTCTCACCACATGTTGCCACCTCTTGAGGCATAGCATACAAAAGAATCCTTGGGGGGTACATATACACTGTATTTAATATTTTCTCAAGAACATCTCATGTGGAATCGCAGAATACAGGAAAAAATAACATGGTAGTGTCAACAGTACAAGACCTAACATTAAAAAACCTGACTTTCAGTCCTAATTTTGTCACTGGACACTAAAACAGTCAATGCAGCCAAATGCCTTAGGCAGCTATTTAATTCTTCTGTATTTTTGCTTCTTTATCCACAAGAATAACTGCTCCAACTATTTCAAAGAATTGTCATAAATACCAAATTAGACAAAGTATATCAATCCATAAATTTAAAAACACTTAATACAAGTTTTTTATAATGGAAAATATAGATTAGGTAGAATCTATGCTCACTGGAAAATGAGATCACGTGGTACTCTAGTCTAGCAGCCGTTTTGGTACACTTACTTTCCAAGAGAAATGAAGAATTACAGACACACAGTAGGTATACAATAAATACTGAACGAAGAATTTTCAGAAGGTGGCACAGCATGGCAGAAAAAGTACCACACTAGTGACCTGGGTTCCAATTCTAGCCCTGCCATTAATGAGATATGTGATTCTGGGCAAACCACTTCACCCCTGTGGTCTCAAACTTCTCCATCTACAAACATGAGGCAGTCGATCAGACTGTACAAAGTCCCTCCCAGGTCTATAACTGTGATTACTAGAGTTAACGTAACTTACTTATATGATGAAAAAGATGGTTCTGAAACCGTAAATTTACCACAAAGAAAAGATAAAGCTATTTCCTAACCCAACATCCCAACTATAAAAAGGAATTCTAGGAAAGAAATGGGTTTTACAAAGACTACTACTTACTTGCTAGACCTTGGAACTACCATTTCAGCTAGTGTTTCATACTGCTTAATCCAGTCGTTATGGTTTAACCTGCAGAAAAGGTACAGTAAATAGTGGAAAAGAAAAACAAGTCTTACCTCCTGCCATATCCAGAGAGAGAAAAAAAATATGGGACAAACAGGAAGTTCAACTAAAGTATACTTCAAATCTATGTAACCAAAAAAAAAAAAATTTCAAGTTTCCTACTGAGAATGAGTTTCAAACACAGTAAGTGGTGAGGCAGGAAATACAGTTCACCACTCTTATATCCACTAACTATTGCAAAAGAGGCACACCCCAGAACTAAGTTTGGAAAGGAAGTAAAGCGAAGTACAGATTCTAAATGACTTTCAAACTTCAGAGTTAATATGCATTACCTTATTAAAAATAAATTAACTTAAAAGGCCACACTGGAAATCTCTATCATGTCTATTCACTGGCTGTTTATGAAAGGCTGAATCAAACTGTATTTACTGAAAGCACAGCATACCAGGAAGCATTGAGTAAATTAAGTGACAGCAAACCATGCTGCACAGAACGTTGTGCAACAACCCTCTCTAGAGACCAACGGTTTGGGGCGTGTGCAGAAAGACAGTTATGTTTCCAATTTAATGAACTGCAGTATTTGTAGGCCAGATAGTGAACAATTCAACACATAAGGTACCCTAGGTCCCATAATGTACAAAAAACTAAAAATTTCTGATCTTAAACAGAAATTTTCAATAAAGATTAAGACGAATCTTTTATCTGGGCAAAGGTTATTTTTCTACCTATAAGACACAGATACACAGAAATTTATTATAAATAATCAGTGCTCTAGTATTCTGCAGTAAGGGGAGAAAAACAGAAGTCATATAATATTGTGGCCATGGTAAATTCAAGGCAGGTGCTCTCCCACCCTTTCCAGGACATACCACTTTCCAATATTCCCAGTTCCTTAACCAGACAGAAATGGAGAGCACAGCAAAGGAAGAATTCGTGCAATGATACTATGAAGAATCCCCAAATCTCCCACCTCAGTTTGGATCCTCCAAAGATTCCCTGATGGCGAGACTTCAGTGCAAGTCAGAAGTGAAACCACTAACAGTGTCTCTCTCCCATACACATGCGTGCATGTGCACAGAATTACTAATCCTTCCTATGAGTATCGAAAAGGTTTCATTTTACCAAGATTAACTATGATCGAATGTTACTTAACACAGAAGACCTAATCTGAAGAAGATTTCAAAGGGTTCTCTAATCCAGCAAACTAGGCCCAGAACCTATGCCTGTTTTCGTAAACAAAGTTTTACTGAAACACAGCCACACCCATTCACAGTATGGCTGCTTTCAGCTACAACCACAAAGTTGACATGGCAGAGTTGAGTAGTTTTAAGGGACCCTTGGGCTTGCAAAATGTAAAATATTGACTATATGGCCCTTTAAAGAAAAATTTGCTAACCCCTGACCTAAACCAGCCTTTGCTTTTTAAAGGGTTTAATTCATCCTAACCAATCATAAAGACTTTCCAGAAAAATACAAAGAGCTTCCTACTTTGAAAAATCTAAATTCTGTATTTTTAAAAAAATCTAATAATTTAGCATTATTTAATTTTTAAATAAGCCCACTCTACTAAGCTGCTAAAGTTGATTTGGAATCGCAATTTATAACTGATGTCTCCATTACCAGATTATAAACTCAATTCTACTACGTGTGCCACATGAGTACATGTTGGTTCACAGAATGAAGGACAACGTAATAGTTCCTTCACAATTGGGTTCTATGGAACACTTCAAATTACAATATCAGATACTAACATTTTTCTTACAATAACAAGTAAAAAAACTTTTGTAATTAAAAGACATACTTGGGAACTACAACCAGTAATGTGACGAGATACTCTGAATCAAGTACAAAGTCATCCTTCTTCACAATTTCTGCTAAACTTCTAGTTAGCAAACTTCCTCTGAGGAATAAGAAAAAAATAATCAGGCTGATAATGCCTCCATAACACAAGTAAAGAAAGAGCAGGCTAATTATATTCACATATATATACATCTCGAGAAACAGATTAATCTTAACATTTTTACTTTTGTAAGAAGTCAAATTTAGCTATTTCTCGCCCCCACTATTAAAGAAATGTCAATATTTATCAAAATTTGCCTCCTGTACCTCCCTTTGTGTTTGCTTTAATTATTATAACTCAGCTCTTCTCTTGATTACAGATATAATACCTTGACTGGGCAAGTGTTATTCATTATATGTCAATTAAAGTCTATTTCATCATAATTACAACATTATATCATCTAAAGACAACCTTTGATTTTCCTCCCTCTCCCTGGTATCATCTGATACTAGGCAATTTTGGTTGGTTAACCCAATAATCAACTCTTTCAAATCGGTCTTCATTTGGTCTCCCAGTACATTTCATAATGCAAATGACTTGCCCTGTTTGTATCACTGATGGTATCCAACCAATTTTCCCTCTGGAATATGAACACATAACTTGAATAGTTAAATGCTTAAAGCTACACTTGCAGGAGTCATAGTGCAATGAGATCAAGAAAACAAACATGTACTATTTTTTTTAAATCTAACATGTAAAAAAGCTAAAACAGAAAAGCAGATAAATTACATTGTAAAAGGATTCTTCAATAGAATTCTTTTAAGCAGCATGTAATTGCTATGCAATTAAACTATGATTTGATTTAAAACAATTTTAGACAATTTTTCAGTAAAACCTCAAACGCATAAAGGGATAAACTAAACAAGTACAATAAATCAGCCTCGCATCTGTTTTGACTAGCCTGAATTAATAAACTTTTCTCCATGAAGTAAACACCGTTTTGATTACAGAAATGGCATAAACTGGAATTCGCTAAACCCCAACAATAGCTCGTTCAGTGTATGCTAGAGTGCTTCCCCAATCCTTAATATTCACATATACTTGATACACTTACGCATTCTTCCGTTCCAAATTCTGAAGATTTCCTTTCAAGTTATTATATGCGGATGCTCTAGATTTCAGGTCATTGTCAATTTGAGTCACTCCCTTTAAAAATGAAAAAGAAAAATAGGCAAGATTTTCCTAAATCTGCCTCTACTAACACAAATAAAGTAGCTGTACTTGAACATTTACTTTTAAAAACACCATCACTGGTTGCCAATGTTAAGAACTATTATTTTAAAAGCACAACTTTAAAAGGTCATTTTAAAAAATAATCTACTTCATTTTTAATAACCCTAGTAATTTCCATATGAATCTTTTCTACTAAAGATAATGTTTTAGTCCACATGTACTTTAATTACCATTATGATATTACTTAAACCACGTAAATGGAATCTATCCCACTGGGTACAGAGATTATTGATTAAAAGGCTTTAATTTCAGAAGGCCAAAGGATTAATTTCCAAAAGGAATAAACTACACAGTTTTGTTGTTCACAACACCACTATTCTTACACAAAATACTTTTGTGATTAAATTACAATTGTGGATGAATATATTTATAAATGTTACAGAAGCTGATTTAAAAAAAGGCCTAAAACTACTAACAATTTAGGAAGAAAATACAAATCAGCAGATTCAGCATCTGAAGAACTAGTTTTGACTCATATCTACCATTATTAGCTATCTGGCACCAGGGTAAGTCAATTCACCTCTATGAACCTGTTTCCTCATCTACACTAGTATCAGAAGATGATGATTAGATCCTTGATAAGAATCAAAAGAAAATAAGGCTCAGTCATAGTGAGAGCACCATTTTATATAATCAAATTACTCGTTTTCATTAAATTATAATGATGAATTCAGTTTTAAAATCCTTAACAATCTACTCATTTATATTTAACTATAGAGCACATTGTTCAAATGAAGTCATTGGGAGCCAGGAAAAAGTCTATCCAAGTAATTTAAACCATACTTTTCATCCTAGCCAGATCATAACAATGTTGTCTACCTGCCCTGTGTATAGTTTCAGGTATGACTTTTACATTTTCTCTCAGGTTCAAGGATACAATATAAAGGAACTCTTAACTTGGTGAGCTCATGGATGAGCTTCGCAGGATCTGTGTACTCTCTGAAACTGTACATAAAATCATGTGTACATGAATACTAGCATTTTTTTGGGGTAGAGGATCGATACTGAATGTCAGAAGGCATCAGAGAACCCCTAAAGTTTAATGTCTGAATCAGTACTACACGTAACCATGCTACACTAATCACTGTCATCTACCTGAATGACTACTAAATCTTTAACAGATTCCAATTTCCTGTTCTACATAATCTCAGTTACCCTTAAATTTGTATAAATAATAAATATAGAATTTTAAAGTTTACTTTCTTACTTAAACACCACTGATACAATATTTAAGTTAACCACTTAAGTAAGTAAATACAACTTGGATAATGTACGCAGCAAAGTGTTATATTTCAACATCTTTCTTTTCGGGCAAAGTTGCACTAAGGGTACTTTCCGTTTCTATCCAATCACATATCATTTAAAGTTGCTTTGTCAAAACCTAAAGAGCATTTCCCAGCTAAAAACTTATAAAATAAATAAAACCACTATAAATGTGTCCTACCTGTGTCATTTTTTTATCTTACCTTGGCGATTATTTCAGAAATATTTTTCAGGGACTGCTTGATTGGATACTTAGCCATGTCCCACTGAAACCTTGTTATATAAGTAACCAAGTCAACTGAAATAAGGAAATAAGTTAATTACTTTTTTTTTTTTTTTTTTTTTTGCTGAGAAGCAACAGAATGTTTATAGTTTCCTACACAGTAATAACTTTTAATGCTGAAACTTGCACTGAGAAAATCAGTAAAGATGTCACCATTGCTGGAGAGTCCTGATTTTAAAAATGTGGAACTATTATTAAGTAACACGGAATAATCAACATTTTTACCTTGTAATCTGACTGGATCTCTTCTCCTTACTCAAAAATTTATATTTTTACATATACACATATATATGGGTATGTGTGTGTGTATATATAGATATATATCCATACACATATATATTAAAATGCTAATTTGATGACTTAAAAAATGGGATATGCACATACCCATCATATGCCTCATATGTAGGAGAAAGAGACACAAGATTAAGAAACTACTTCAGGGGCGCCTGGGTGGCACAGCAGTTAAGCGTCTGCCTTCGGCTCAGGGCGTGATCCCGGCGTTATGGGATCAAGCCTCACATCAGGCTCCTCTGCTATGAGCCTGCTTCTTCCTCTCCCACTCCCCCTGCTTGTGTTCCCTCTCTCGCTGGCTGTCTCTATCTCTGTCGAATAAATAAATAAAATCTTAAAAAAAAAAAAAAAAGAAACTACTTCAAACTGTCTCCTCAATAAGTAGAATTTGACAAAAGTATATTCTTTGCCAACTTAAACTGAAAATAAATCTATTAAAACCAGGTGATAATTGTTTCTAGGAGTGTATACTTCAACTATCTTCAAAACACAGACCCTTTCACATTCAAATGAAAAGAATAAACAATGCAGAGTCAAAGAGACACTCAACAACTATTCCCTGTTTTCATAGCTAAGTCATTCACCTTATGTTAAGTCAATATCAAATCCTGAAATATTAGCTTACCTCCATTGGCCAACAGATTCTCCTGAACTTTATCTTTACTATCCTCCAACACATCAGCCATGTACTGAGCCACTTTCTTAACCACCCTTGGGAGGGGAAAAAAAATTAACAATAATTTTCAGGAAAAAGTCCTAAATTCCATGCTATACAATGAACGCAGTACATACACACATGAATTTGACCATATACGTTCCCATCATACCTATCTGTATAATATAGAACAATGGGTCACAACTTCTATAAATAAGGTTTTAAGAATAAAAGGGACCAAGATTTTGTTATATGCAAAGCTCAACTGAGTAACTGTAGAGTTTTAAAGAGACTACATGCAATATGTTTATTAAGTCTGGAAAGAAGGTAATGGGAAACTAGTGAGAAACATACATTATATGACAAAAATGGGCCAATGAATCTGACTGCAAGGACCAACAACAAAGGACGGAGGCTGGGAGCTAGCATTCACCACATACGCTTTCACTTAGGACAAAAGAGATCTGACAGGCAACAGAATACAAGCAACAGTAATGGTGAAGAATGAGGTCCGTCTTATTTATTCATTAACTATTTATTGAGCATCTACTATGTGCAAGGAACAATGCTAAAGAGAAACCATAGTGCCATAACTACTGAGGCACCTAGGTATCACCTTGTCAATCCCTTCATTTTATGTAAGTAAAGACGCCAAGGTATAAAGAGAGTAAGTGACTTAATCACAAAAAGTCACAATACCACAAAACCAGCTAATGGCAAAGCTGAGACTAGAAACATGGTGTCTGGACTTTGGTGTTCTTTCTCCAGTTCTATGTCTGCCTCTGGGCCCTGGGTGGGATACAAAAGTATAGAACACAAAAAAACAAAAACAAAAACAAAACACTAGTTTAAAATCGCTTAAAATCGAAATGGAGAGATACCAGAAGACACAAATGACTAAATACAAAGTAATCTATGGTTAAGTGCCAGCTGAGAATACCAGGTTACAGAGAGAGAAGCGCAAAGGAAAAAGGGATCACTTCTAGCCACTGTAATCAAAAAAGCATAATGACTCATGAGCAAGGCAATGAAGGACAGGAATGGTTCTGAAAGGATGATTACAGGGGAAGAAAGTACATTCCTGCTGCAGGGCATCCCTGAGTCAACATCAGGAGGGGCAGAAAAGCAAGGGCATTCAGAGGATGAAGAGGGATCCAGACTGCCCAAGTGCTGTGCTGAGAAGGGGCGGTTAGACTAGGAAGGTAGCCTGGAGCCAGCTGGCCAGGTGGATAGCCTCTGATGTCAGACTTTAGAGAGAAGTGTATGTAACATGGTCAAAACAGGGCTTTGGACTATTAATCTGAGGATCATATGCTCAACGGCAGGGAGGGTAAATGGGTAGACAAATTAAGAAACTCCTGCAAGGGGTGCCTCGGTGGCTTAGTAGAGCTCTGACTCTTGGTTTCGGTTGAGCTCATGATCTCATGGGTCCTGGGGACCAGTCTGGCTCCGTGCTCAGTGGGGAGTCTGCTTGAGATTCTTTCCCTCTGCCCCTCCCCTAACTCACAAGCATGCATCACGCTCTTGTGATCTAATAAAGAAATAAATCTTAAAGAAAAAGAAATTTCTGCAACATGAACCAATAAGGGTCAGAAAAAATCCTATGCTAAATGACCTCAAACCTAATACAGTAGAACTGTAGAAAAAATTATGTAAGCTGCTGTCTTCAACACATTTAACTTGCGATTTGTACATACACTTGGCTGTATCTCCAAAATTCACTTATCCCTTCAAAGGAGACAAGCCGTTATTCTCGTGCAATTTCACAAGCATCTTATAAACAGAACCATTTGCTACGAAAATGCAAAAATGTCCATATGTTTACCACAGAAATAGTTCAGAGTGTAGAATTGCCTAGTGTCAAATTTTTAAACTGAGTGTGTAATTCAGAACTTCCCAATCTCCCTGTGCATCTCTACAAGAGTATCTATGTCAAAGTACACATGGTCACCTTAAAAACTGCTCTGATGATTAGATTACTTGATAAGTAAAAACTGTAATTTACTCCACATATCACAGTGTTCAGACTTTAAAAACTGGAACACTTAAGTCATTAAGCTACCATCTGTCAATTCTACCAAGGTCTAACAACTTCAGGATTCTTAAATTCCTCATATGTTTCAGAAAAACTGACAAAGACAAGATTGCATAACAGTGCAGAAAAGAACAGAGGACAAACTGCACAGGTAACTTTTAATTCCACAACCAAATGAACTACATTTAATCCAAATACTTCCCAGATTCCTTCCCTAAAAAATGCGAGCAAACCTTACGCTATAATTCAGGACATCCCAAAGACCTACAGAGCCACTGAGGTGATTAATAAGGATCCGAGTAATTACATTCTCAGGCATCTCCCTTCCTCATGTCTCCAGTTGTCACGACCTGAAACTGTAATGAGGGGATGGGACTGTAGGGAAGATACTCACCTTAGGGATGGCAACTACAAAGAGTTTCCTCAAACTTTTTCTCAATTAAAAATGTGTCATCAAGAAACCAAGAGATGTTCATACCATAGTGCTCTGAGAATATCATCAATAATTATTTTCACATCTGCCCTATAATGAATACATGGAATTACTATCCGTAAAGTACTTTGTTACTTTTTCTTTCATCCTTTCACTCATTCTTATTGCCAAGTGCCTCGTCTTACTTAAAACTTTTAATATCTCTTGCTTAATCTACTATAAACCTGTCTCCTAAGTGGCTTTTTTGCCTCCTATATTAAAGACCATCAGTACATCTTTAGGTCTATTTACTTCCTATACACTGACATGTTAAAAGGTCTCTGCAACATCAGCCTCTATTACCCAGAGACATTGCATTATGGTGGTTCCATCAATAAAGAAAAGCTTAATAGCATACATAGGACACCCTTCCAAACAGACTTCAAGAAGTTCCCTTTGAGCTTCAATCAAATACACATTTCTAAGATTCTCCAAAATTCTGTATCTTACAAAATTGTACCTATTTACCCAAACCCTAAGTACTTAAATGCTCTGTATTCCAAGAATCAAAGGGATTGTAGACTGGTTCTGCCAATTAATCAAAATGCAAAAAGTGATCAAGGATCCCAGATCCATCTTCAGCTGAAATACAAAGCAAGTAAGTATCAGGAGTGACTGAAACTATAGTTTAGAAAAACTCTTTTACTATAACTGAATTTTAAAAACAAGAGCATCACTATCTTCAAATAAATGGCATAACATTTTATATTCATGAATCAAAGACTTAAAATTGTTAGGATGGCAATACTCCCCAAACTAACCTACAGATTCAACACAATCCCCATCAAAATTCCAGCTGACTTCTTTCCAGAAATTTGACACGATCCTAAAATTCATATGAAAATGAAAGGAATAAGAATAGCCAAGACAACCTTGAAAAAGAAAGACAAAGAGAATTCACACTTTCTGATTTCAAAACTTACACTATAAAGCTACAATAATAAGATAATGTGGTGCTGGCTTAAAGATAGAAATAGGATTAGAAAGAAATATAAAACAAAACTGAAAGCTCAGAAATAAACCCTCACATTTATGTTCATCAATTGGTTTTCAGCAAGGGTGGCAGGACAACTCAATGGAGAAAAAACAGTCTTTTCAACAAATGGTGCTATGAAAACTGGATACCCATCGCAAAAAAATTAATTTGAGACTCCTACCTCACATCATATACAAAAATTAACTCAAAAAGGATGTAAGACCTGGGGCGCCTGGGTGGCTCAGTCAGTTAAGTGTCCAACTGTTGATTTTGGCTCAGATCATGATCTCAAATTTGTGGGACTGAGCCCTGCGTCAGGCTCCACGCTCAGCACAGAGTCTGCTTGAGATTCTCTCTCTCCCCCTGCTCGCATCCACTCACTCACACTCTAAATAAATAAAATCTTAAAAAAAAAAAAAAGGATGTAAGACCTAATGTAAAAGCTAAAACTATAAAACTCATGGAAGAAAACATAGCTATAAAACTGTGTCACTTTGAATTAGGCAATGGTTTCTCAGACATATCAAAAACACAAGCAACGAAAAATAGATACATTGGACATTAAAATTAGACATTTTATGATTCAGGAGCACCTAGCTGGTTCAGCTGGTGGAGCAGTGACTCTTGATCTTGAGGTTGTGAGTTTGAGCCCCACATTGGGTATAGAGATTAAAAATAAAATCTTTTTTTAAAAAATTGGGGGGGGCACCTGGGTGGCTCAATCAATTAAGCATCCAACCTTGATTTTGGATCAGGTCATGATCTCAGGGTCTGAGATGGAGCCCCGCAGCAGGCTCAGTGCTCAGCAGGGAGTCTGCTTGAGATCCTATCCCTCGCCCTCTCCGTTTGTCCTTCCCCCTGCTTGCATGCATGCACTCTCTCTCTCCCTCTAAAATGAGTAAATAAATCTTTAAAAAAAAAAAAAACTGTGCCTAAAAGGACACTATCAAGAAAGTGAAGACAACCCACAGAATGAAAGAAAATATGTGCAACTCACATCTAATAAGTGACTTGTCCCTAGAATATATAAAGAACTCTTACAATTCAGTAATAAAAAGTCAAATAAGACAGTTAAAAAATGGGAAAAGGACCCCACAGACATTTCCCAAAAGAAGAAACACAAATGGCCAGTGTAAATGCATGAAAAGATGCTCAACACATCACTAGTCACTAGGGAAATGCAAAGTGAAAATGCAATGAAATACTACTTCATATCCACTAGAATGGCTATAATAAAAAAGATGAATAGTAACAAGTCTGTCAATAATGCAGAGAAATTAGAACCTCTATACACTGTTAGTGGGACTATAAAATGGTGCAGCCACTTTGGAAAACAGTTTGGCAGTTCCTCAAAATGTCAAAAGTAGAGCTACCAAATGACCTAGTAACCCCACTCCTAGGTACATATCCAAGAGAAATGAAACATAGGAATATACAAAAATTTGTACACAAATATTCATACCAGCATTATTCTTATTAGCCAAAAACTGGAAAAAAATAACCTAAATGTCTACCAACTGGTAACTGGATTAATAAAATACGGTGTTTCTGTACAACAGAATATTCTTTGGTAGTAAAAAGAAATGAAACATCAATCCATGCTATGACGTGGATACACCTTGAAACATTATGCCAAGGAAAAGAAGCCAGTCCCAAGAGACCACATTTTGTATGATTCCATTTATATGAAATGTCCAGAATAAGCAAACCTTATACATATGTCAGAAAACAGATTAGTGGGCAGGGAGTAAAGGGGACAAGGAACAGGAGGTTTGTGATGGTGGTAGTGGGAAAGTGATGAAAATGTACTGTAACTGATTGTGGTGATGGCTGTACAACTCTGTGACTATACTAAAAATCACTGTACACTTTAAATCGGTGAATTATATGGTAAATTATATCTCAATAAAAATATTAAAGACAGTCCATTTTCATACTTCACACAGGTGTATTTTATTGTATATAAATTGGACCTTTATAAAGGTGATTTACAAAAGAAAAAAAGTCATTATTTTCTAAAAACCATTCCAATAAGCAGAATATACATGTGATAATAACCCCAATGTCCAGGTAGCCTCATTTTGCTCTAGTCTATGCATATAAGTACATTACCCTTCTACAAATGCATCCAGTTTAGCCAGTTCATCCGACAAACCAACCAAGACATCCAGTGTGCCAACCTAGAAGGGAAATAGACCATTTTACTACCTAAGTTTCATTCCCCCCCCCTTTTTTTTACACGGTGATACAACATCTTGATTTGAAGGGCCCACAAATCTTAAGTTTTCCACATTTTATTTCATAATGTGCAAGTGTGGTTAAAAAATGTTTGTCAGACATTTCAAAGGCATTTATATGTATAAGATAATCCTCTAATTCATGGGTAGAACCACTATCTAAGATGTGCAGATTCCACGACGGCAGGCCTATGCCTCTGCCTGTACTGTCCAGTGACGGGTGGATCATCTGAAGTCAGGTTTACAACAGCAGCTCTGAAGTAGGGGTCCATGACTATCAGTGTCTCAAAGGAATTTGTAACTTCCAAAATATTAAGAACCAGCGATTTTATTTTTTTTTTAAGATTTTATTTATTTGACAGAGATAGAGACAGCCAGCGAGAGAGGGAACACAAGCAAGGGGAGTGGGAGAGGAAGAAGCAGGCTCCCAGAGGAGGAGCCTGATGTGGGGCTCGATCCCAGAACGCCAGGATCACGCCCTTAGCCAAGGCAGACGCCCAACAACTGAGCCACACAGGCGCCCCAAGAACCAGCAATTTTAAGTATGTCTTAAATGAATGCCTGCTAAGTTAACAGCAAAATAAAATAAAAATATGATTTTTTCCATTCAGTAAAATTACTGACAGTCTGCTTCCCTTTGAGGCTGCTAGGTTATGGGTGTTCAATAAATGTTAAATAAATTAGCTACATTAAATAACGAGGCAAGATTTGCCAACTATGATTAAAGAGGTAAAATGGTAAAACAGTTACAACATTACTGAACACTGGATGAATTTAATTAACAAAAAATTAGGTTCAGTGTGAAATTTAATATATATTACTAAGATTTTTCACTTCTGAAGATATTTGTGAATGAAGTATGTCAAATATTTTCATAAGATTTCTCATTACAATTTAAATTATAATTTAGAAAAGCACAAAAGTTTAAAAAAATGTTATCTCACTTTGGTAGTTTACTTTTAAAATCTCAATTTCCTCATTATTTAAAATCTGAACATCAGAGAGAACAAGATAAGTTTTCAATTATGCCAACGGCTAGAAATGAGCGCTTTTTTTGAAGGAACCCAGATATCTCTTTTTTCTAAAGGTAAGCAGAGACACCTGTCCTCTTCATGATGAACTCATATTTTGATGAACTATTTTGTGCCATGCAGTTTTACCTTTAAGTCAGGAATGTTAAACTTTGAAGCAATAGCAAGATTATTGTTCTTCGTAGTTGCCGCGTGCAATTTCTCCCAAGTTTGCTGACATGTTTTCTCCCCAGGAGCAGATATAAGCCAGAACTCAGTCATATTTGTTACCAAGTATTTTTTCCAAAATCAAGAGTGACTCTGAAAGGTAAAAAAAAAAAAAACCAAAACAAACAAAAAATATTTTTAATACCATTTGTTCCTAAAGTATTTGAGTCACAGGATGAGATAAATATTAACCTGCTTCAAAAATAATCCAACAATGGCAGGTGATCCAAGAAAAGTCAAATTTACTTACCAGAAGTAAATCCACATAAATGGTAAAAGGGGATTTATTTATGATACGAGGAAAAAAAATGACAAAAAGACCTAACACATGAAGTATCTAATTTTTTTAAATTACAAAACATCTAAAATGGGAATTATTCAAAGAAGTGAGACTACTTAAAATACCAGCTACCAACAGTTTCATTTCACAAAAAAAGTAGAAGAGTCACAAATGCATAGGTTTATCTTAAACTTTTAAAACATAAAACCCAAATAGGAAATTTAAAAACATGCATAACTTTTACCTTTGAGAAGGAATTGAACCAGTGCATTTGAACAGTAGCCACTAAATAAATTTGTCACATCTGGCTTAGCAACCCCTACAAAGTTAGCCAAATCGGTCGTTAACTTTAATCCATATTCAACCTAAAGGAACCTCCTCAAATCACTGGCATATACTTAGTTGCCATCAAACATTTATAAATTTGCAAAAAAATCTTGCCAATTGGCCTTACACGTAAAAATATGATAGGGGGGGTTGATACAACACCACTGGATCTGAGTGAGAGGCTGTGGATCCCCTTTCCATTAAGACACAACCAACCCCTGGGTGCCTGGGTGGCTCAGTTGGTTTGCCTTCGGCTCAGGTCATGATCTCAGGGTCCTGGGATTGAGTCCCACATTGGGCTTCCTGCTCATTAGAGAGGGCCTGCTTCTCCCTCTCCCTCTGCCTGCCGCTCCCCCTGCTTGCACTATCTCAAATAAATAAAATCTTAAAAAAAAAAAAAAAAAAGACACAACCAACCCTCTTCTACAACCTCCCTCCCTCTCACATGGAAAAATAAAAGTCTAGAGCCAATCTATTCAGAATCTAAGTAGGTAAAGTACACAAACTCATAAAAATGAAAATACTACTGTATTATTATTTCCACTTTAATATGTCTTCATTAGAACCACCATAAACTTTCCTACTACCAGTGACTGCTGATACTCTCCTGAATAGAAAATAACTACCTTACAAAGTTGTCCTGATAACAAATCATATAATGAATGTGAAAAGACTTTGTAAATTTAAATTTCCTTTAAAATGTAAAGTA
Source organism: Ursus arctos (assembly GCF_023065955.2). Classification (NCBI taxonomy): domain Eukaryota; kingdom Metazoa; phylum Chordata; class Mammalia; order Carnivora; family Ursidae; genus Ursus; species Ursus arctos. The sequence continues at coordinate 53,942,734 of NW_026623078.1, read as the reverse complement.
TTATAGCTACTCATAATGAACTTCTATTAATTTCATAATTTCACTCAATCTAATTTTAGAATTATAATTGAAGTAATCCCATGCAATTATTATACAACTCAAAGTGCACTGAACACAGATGCCATTCTATATACTTACTTTTTTTTTTCCAATTTCTGTTTGTAGAGCATCTACTATATACCAGGTACTGCTGTAAATGTTTCATACATCATCATCTCGGTCTTCCCAACACCTCTATGAGATACATATCATCCTCCCCATTTACAGGTAAGAAATTCAGACAGGTTAAACTGGTATAAATTTAGATGGTGATATTAAATGACTATCTCAAAAATTCTACTCTAAAATGATTTTTCCAACATTAACGATAAAGATGCATTTAAGAGCTCTACTTTCTCAAATGATCAACAAACTAAACACAAGCTTGTTAGCGATGGCAAGCCCAGACAAAGCATTCAGTCTGGCCAGAAAATAGTACAGCTTAACTGACCATCCATGGAAGGAAGCCACTCAGAGCACCAAGTTCTAAAGAAGTCATCCAGATAAACACTGACTTGAAAACAAAACCATCACTACACTACCTGAGAAACTTCAAACGTTAAATTTTTAAGTTATTATATAAATATCATTCTACCCATATTCTTTTCCTCCTTAATTTTTTCATTCAACCTGTTTTTGCAATGTAGTTCATTCATTTTAAGTGCTACGAGGTATTTTATGAATAACCTAAAATTTATTACCCATTTTCCTCTGGAAGGATAGTTACATTTTACTTTTTTGCTATTATAAACAATTTTGCAGTGAACAACCTTGTGCATGTCTGGTTTGGTGAAAGAGTTTCTCCAAGACAGACAGAAGTAAAACAGCTGAATTGAGTATGATCATGTGGTAGACTGTCTCCAAATATGGAGGCGACAAGTCTTTCCATGCTCCAATGCAATGTGACTGCCACTCCTCCCATCAAAAGATGGATTCTATTTCCCCTCATCTTGAATCTGGGCTGGTCTTGTGACTTGCTCTGACCAACAAAACTCAAGGAAGCCACAGTATGTGAGTTCAGGGCCCAGGCCTCAAGAGACCTTGCAACTTCCACTCTGTTTCTTTTTCTCAGACCACCATGGAAGGAAGCATGTAGTCTAGTCTACTGGAAAATAAAGAGGCCACATGGCAGAGAAACAGCAACACTAGGGCTGACAACCAGCATAAACTGCGAAATAGCTCAGTTTCTTGAAACTTCCAGCGTAGTGAATGTTCCAGCTGAACGCAGCCCCATCAATGAACCCAGGTGAAACAAGCAGAAGCAGCACTGAGACAACCCACAGAATCAGGAGAAATAAGAAACCACTGTTTTAAGCTACTGAAGTTTGGGGTCATTTGTTATGTATTATGAGATAACGACAAAAACCATCATCAACTTTGCTGGGTACTGTCAAACAGTTCTCCAAAGCAGTTACCAAATGAAGTTCCCACGTAATGGTATAAATTGTTCATAAATATGTATTTACAGAAAATATAGAAACATGCATAGGAGAAAGGTGCTTTAGCTATGTATTTAAGATTTCTTTAAAAAAATATCTGGGGAAAATATGGCAAAATGTTAGTACCTGTCAAATCTGGGTAGTGGGTACATGGATGTCTGTCAATCTGAAATATTTGAGCTTTTCTGTATACTTGAAATATTTCAAAACGAAATATTTTAACTGTTAAAAGAATGTAATTTATGAAAAAATAAAACAGAATACTTAGCAAATTTATAAAAACTATAATTCTAATGAACTCTCAAATGGAATATCCAGAGAATAGTCTCGTTACTACGTTAATCCTCCAAGCACAACTTTTCTAATACTAGTAAAGATGCTTTCTAATCTGTTTATGTTATGACCAAGTATAAAAATATATTGAACAGGGGCGCCTGGGTGGCTCAGTCGTTAAGCGTCTGCCTTCAGCTCAGGGCGTGATCCCAGAGTCCTGGGATAGAGTCCCACATCGGGCTCCTCCGCTAGGAGCCTGCTTCTGCCTCTCCCACTCCCCCTGCCTGTGTTCCCTCTCTCGCTGGCTGTCTCTCTCTCTCTGTCAAATATATAAAATCTTTAAAAAAAATATATATATATATATATATAGAACAGAAACCTTTTTGATGTTTTGGGATTTTTAAAAAATACTTTAGGGTCAACATATTCAGCAGCTCTAATCACATAAGGTAGTAAAGGTCAGAGCTTGGACTACACCTGTATTAATTACAGGATCCATCTCAGTAAGCTGCTTTTTAAATTAAATTCCTGATGAAATGTTGTAGGTCTATCTCCTGCTTTCCTGTCGTTGTATAATCCTGTTCTCTACTGTACCTGGGCCACCTCACCTAAGCAGCTCCAAACCTTGCTATCTTTTCACTTGCCTTTGGCCACTTCAGCTTTGGCTCTTCCCTATCTCTGGTCTCCTCCATCTAATATTCTCACACTTATCAAATCTAGCTTTTTTAGCCCAAACACCAATTACAGGACAACCTTGAATTTTAAAATTCTTGGTTGATTAGAGAATCCAATAATATCTTTCAACCTCTTTTAATAATTCAGATCTTCTACGTGATGGTAGTTTTTGGGAATTTGAGGTTTGATTATAATTATTTATACAAATGGTTCTGTTAAAGTATATCTGATGACATTTTAAAGCTCCTCTCCCCTCAAAATAGGTGATTAAATCAATTAAGTTCTTCCTGAGATTTTTTTTTAATGATTTTTTATTATATTATGTTAGTCACCATACAGTACATCCCCGGTTTCCGATGTAAAGCTCGATGACTCATTAGTTGCGTATAATACTCAGTGCACCATGCAATACGTGCCCTCCTTACTACCCATCACCGGTCTATCCCATTCCCCCACCCCCTCCCCTCTGAGGCCCTCAGTTTGTTTCTCATAGTCCATAATCTCTCATGTTTCATTCCCCCTTCTGATTACCCCCCCTTTCTTTATCCCTTTCTTCCCCTACCGATCATCCTAGTTCTTATGTTCCATAGATGAGAGAAATCATATGATAGTTGTCTTTCTCTGCTTGACTTATTTCACTTAGCATTATCTCCTCCAGTGCCATCCATGTTGCAGCAAATGTTGAGAACTCATTCTTTCTGATAGCTGAGTAATATTCCATTGTATATATGGACCACAACTTCTTAATCCAGTCATCTGTTGAAGGGCATCTCGGCTCCTTCCACGATTTAGCTATTGTGGACATTGCTGCTATGAACATTGGGGTGCATATGGCCCTTCTCTTCACTACGTCTGTATCTTTGGGGTAAACACCCAGTAGTGCAATGGCTGGATCATAGGGTAGCTCAATTTTTAACTTTTTAAGGGACCTCCACACTGTTTTCCAGAGTGGCTGTACCAACTTGCATTCCCACCAACAATGTAGGAGGGATCCCCTTTCTCCACATCCTCTCCAACAATTGTTGTTTCTTGCCTTGTCTATTTTTGCCATTCTAACTGGCGTAAGGTGGTATCTTAGTGTGGTTTTGATTTGAATTTCCCTGATGGCTAATGATTTTGAACATTTTTTCATGTGTCTGTTAGCCATTTGTATGTCTTCATTGGAAAAGTGTCTGTTCATATCTTCTGCCCATTTTTTGATTTGTTTATTTGTTTCTCGTGTATTGAGTTTGAGAAGGTCTTTGTAGATCTTGGATACCAGTCCTTTATCTGTAGTGTCATTTGCAAATATATTCTCCCATTCCGTGGGCTGCCTCTTAGTTTTTTTGACTGTTTCCTTGTCTGTGCAGAAGCTTTTTATCTTGATGAAGTCCCATAAGTTCATTTTATCTTTTGTTTCTCTTGCCTTTGGAGATGTGTCATGAAAAAGGTTGCTTTGGCCGATGTCGTAGAGGTTGCTGCCTATGTTCTCCTCTAGAATTTTGATGGATTCCTGTCTCACATCGAGGTCTTTCATCCATTTGGAGTTTATTTTTGTGTATGGTGTGAGAGTGGTCAAGTTTCATTCTTTTGCATGTAGCTGTCCAATTTTCCCAGCACCATTTATTGAAGAGACTGTCTTTTTCCCACCGGATGTTTTTTCCTGCTTTATCAAATATTAGTTGCCCAAAGAGCCGAGGGTCCATTTCTGGGTTCTCTATTCTGTTCCACTGGTCTATGTGTCTGTTTTTGTGCCAGTACATTGCTGTCTTTGTGATCACAGCTTTGTAGTACAGCTCGAAATCCGGCATTGTGATGCCCCCAGCTTTGTTTTTCCTTTTCAACAGTTCCTTGGAGATTCGGGGCCTTTTCTGTTTCCATACAAATTTAAGGACTATTTGTTCCAGTTCTTTGAAAAATGTCCTCGGTATTTTGATCGGGATAGCATTGAAAGTGTAGATTGCTCTGGGTAGCATGGACATTTTAACTATGTTAATTCTTCCGATCCAATTCCTGAGATTTAAAAATTATCCAAAATGCAGCTTCTTCAAAGACTGTAATAATATGAGCTATTACAGTAGATGTCACTATCATACCATTTAGAGTTCTAGAAAATCTTTTTCATCCAACAGGTTTCCAAAATATTTCAAGAAGAAAAAGCACCCCATTTCTTATCTATAAATACCTGCCCTACCCTATTTCATTGAGCTTTTACTATGATCAAATGAAATAACGTCATGATAATTCTAAGCAAAAGTGGAGTCTAGTAACGTCTAGAAAACGGGTGCCTGGCTGGCTCAGTCAGGGGAACACATGACTCTATCACAGGGTCGTGAGTTTGAGCCCCGCGTCAGGTGCAGAGATTACTAAAAAAAAGAAACTTAAAAAACATCTAGGAAACTTACAGAAAGTATTCTAATTCCATCTTTCAGCTGGAGCCCTCTCTGGGGCCTGTTTGGTTATGGGGAGGAAGAGGTGTCCTCTATGTTTGATACTGTGTTAGACACGTCTCCTATGCTATTTCACTTACTCAAGACAGCGCTATGAGCTAGGCAGTAATACTTGGAGAGGTTACTAATTTACAAGGTTATACAAGTGGCAAATGGGGTTCAAATCTCACTGCGTTTGACTGTAAAGCTATGTTCTTTCTATTGTGTCATGCTAGAAGAAAATGTTCTGCACTCAGACCCACCTGAGCTCTCCCTATTTGGAGAGATCCACCTGTAACCTTAAACCCTTTCGTTCTGTTTCCTTCCAGGCTCTGAGCAACCCACAGGCCCGAGGAATTCTTCAGATAATGGGACCTGATCTGAGCTTCCCTTCCCTTTTCGTTTCATCCAGGATCACCACAATTTCTAAAACAGCAACACCCAGCATCGCAAACTATCCTAGCTCCTAGAAGGAACAATGATATCTCCAAACAGAAAAGCAAAATAAATAAAATAAGAGATTCAAAAGACCTGGAGATAGAATATAAATTAAATTTAAAAAGAGACCTGGATTTCAGAAAGAAAAAAGCACAAACTTTGGAGTCCATAAGAGTTAAAATCCTAACTCTATCCTCTCACTAGTTTCCTCATCTGTGGAATATTACAAATCCCTTCATAGAGCTGTTGGAAGAAGTCAACAAAATGATGAATGTAAGAAATGCCCATGAGAATAGCATCAGTAAGTCTTTTGCAAAATCCTTTCTCCCTGTTTCTGAACAATGTCCACTGTTATCCTGTGGACACAGTCACATAAAAAAATTTCTCCTTAAGGAGTGCCTGGCTGGTTCAGTTGGCAGAGATGTGACACTTGATCTCAGGGTCACTGAGTCCAAGCCCCACACTGAGTGTAGGGCTTACTCAAAAAAAAAAAAAAAAATCTTTAAATTTAAGAAACTTTAAGCTCAGTTCCAAATAAAATTTGTCTTTGCAGATGAATATACATATATGCTTTTTGGGATCAGAAGATGAAATCCATATTGTTAAACACATTTCCCCTTTTATCTCAGCTGCAGGAAAGAGTCAAAATCGGGTGTTCGATGGTTATCTTCTCATCAAGAACCTAGACACTTCCACCTCCTCTGAATGCTGCTCTGAATTCCTAATCATTTCCCTTTATTTCATCTTATATATTAGAAGTCAACATAAATAGAGACAAATCATATGTTAAACAAAGAGAAAATTAAAAGGTACTCCAATCAAACGTTGGAGTTCCTCAAAACTCAGATCTAGTTCTAAGTCCCTCTGCTGTATGTGGGTATAAATGTGTATACACAGAGTGCCAGGGTGGCTCAGTCAGTTAAGCGTCTGACTCTTCATTTCAGCTCAGGTCATGATCTCAGGGTCACAGGATCAAGCCCTGCAACCGGCTTCATGCTCAGCTGGGAGTCTGCTTCTCTTTCTCTGCCCCAACTCCCACTTGCGCACTCTCTCAATTTTTTAAAAAATCTTTTTAAGGGGCGCCTGGGTAGCGCAGTCGTTAAAGCGTCTGCCTTCGGCTCAGGGCGTTATCCCGGCGTTCCGGGATCGAGTTCTACATCGGGCTCCTCGGCTGGGAGCCTGCTTCTTCCTCTCCCACTCCCCTTGCTGTGTTCCCTCTCTCGCTGGCTGTCTCTCTGTCACATAAATAAAATAAAATCTTTAAAAAAAATTTTTTTAAATCTTTTTAAAAAAATTTAAAAATGTGTGTATAGTTTTTCTCTTGAAGATGTTATCTATACTCAAGGAAATTCCAGGCTAGACACTAAACACTCTCCCAAATTTTCATCTCCAGCCCCAGGCCCCTCCACTGCATCTAGAGCTGTACCCAACAAGCCTCCTCAACTAACTACAAGACGTCTCCACTTGGATGTCTCAAAAGCACCTAAAACCCAACGTTTCTAGTCAAACTCTTAATCTCTTCCCCAAAACCTTGTCCTACTCCAGTGTTCCCCGAGTTAGCACAGGTGTACCCCTGCAACATTAGACAATTAGAATTGTCAAATGTCATCAAGATAACAGCCAACACTTATGAAGCACTTCCTATTTACTAGCACCAGTCAAAACACTCCATACATAGTATGTTTAGTATGTTTAAACAACCTTATCAGATAGGTAATAGTTACAAACAAAGAAACCAAGGCACAGAAAGTGCCTCATATATTAGGAGATATATAATATGTATCTTACATCATGATTTGCTAAGATGATAACATATATCATTGTATGCTAAGAATGAAATGTATTATATGCTTTCATAGCACCTTCTTTTCAGTATTTCCCTGAGGGACAACTTTTTAATAATGTCTTTCTTCTAAATAAACTGCCCCTAGAGTAGGTGGAAACCATGACAGTTTTTGCTCACAGCTCAGTACCTGGCATAGAGGCCAGTATGTAGAACCTCAGAAAGTATCTGATGAATATTCCTTTTTTTTTAAGATCTTATTTATTTATCTGAGAGAGAGAGCGCACCCGTGCTCATGAGTGGGGGCGGGGCAGAGGAAGAGGGACAAGCAGAATCCCCGTTGAGCAGGGAGCCCTACGCAGGGCTCGACCTCAGGACCCTGAGATCATGACCTGAGCCAAAGTCAGATGCTGAAATGACTGAGCCACCCAGGCGCCCCTGAATGCTCTTGAATGAATAAATGTGAGAATTAAATGAGATAACATAAAGTACCTGGTTTGTAACTGGTTACCTCCTTCACTTCCCCTGTATTTTTTAAAATCAATTTACTGAAATACAATTTATATACAAAATTGCACTCATTATAAAGGTACTGTTTAATGAGTTTACAAACGTACACATCTGTGTAACCACCACTACAACCAAGATTAAAAACCCTTCTGTCATTCTAAAGCCTTTCCTCACACCCAGTCCCAGTCAATTCCCACTGCACCGCCAGCCCTGGACAGATGATGATCTGCTGTGAAACTACGGATTAGTTTTGCCTGATCTAGAAGTTCACTGTAAATGGAAAATACATTATATATTCTTTGTATAGGACTCCTTTTGCAAGTTTTTGATATTTATCCACGTTGTGTGCATCAGTAGAAGTACATTGTTTTATTGCTTACTATTACATGACTGTACTACAGCTTGCTTATTTATTTGTCTGTTGATGGACATTTAGACTGTTTCTGGTTTGGGGCCATTAACAAAAAAGGTGCTATGAACATTCCACTACAAACTTTCTGTGAAAATATATTTTCATTTCTCTTGGAAAAACGTCAAGAAGTGGAATTCCTGGGTTGAATAATTAGCATATACTTAACTTCATAAGAAGCTGCCAAACTGTTTCCCAAAGTAGATATATTACCAAGGTATGCAAGTTCCAGCTGTTATATGTGCTCACCCAACACTTACTGCTGTGAAGTGTTCAGTACTGCTGTCTAATTTACCAAGTTCGTCTTTGCTAACATATGCTGTGGCTTAAGAAAAATTTGCCAACTCCACAGCCTGGACTTCACTGAGCTTCTTGAATCTCTGTTTAGTGTTCATCAAATTTGAAAAAATTTCACCCATTATCTTCTTCAATTTTTTTTTTCTGCTTCTCTTTCCCTTCTTTTGAGACAAAAATCACATGTTAAACCACCCAATATTGTTCCACAGGTCGAAAAGCTTCTCTCCATTTTTTTCAGTTGTTCTTCTGTGCTTCAGTTTGGGTACCCTCTTGCTCTATCTTCTACACTGCTGAACTTTTCTTTAGAGTATTCTGCTATTCATCTCACAAAGTGAATTTTTCACTTTAGGTGCATTTTTCGGCTTTTTAAATTCCTTTTTTTTTTTTTTAAGTAGGCTTCAAAGCAAGGCTTGACTGTAGTTATACTGTGAGCACAACAATGGAAATGCATTGCTTTGGCAATAAGGGGAGAAATGTTCACTTTCGTTAAAAAAAATAAAAGAACAGATAGAGCTTGAATAAATGTCCCACACATTCATACATGTGTAATTAATTTGGAAATGTATAACGTGGTACCATGATTGATAAAATATAAATTCATTTGAAAGCATTAAAAAGATACAACTTGCCACTATTAATATCCCCAGTATTGCTAGTTCTATAATACAGAAATGATTTTTGTTCTGTGGTGCTCAGAAACCTTATGTATCAACCCACTTTTTGCATGTTATCCATGGCAACTTATAAACTTAAAAAGTGAAAAGCAATATGAAATATAAAATCAAGTACAGAACAAAACAAAATCTGAGTAAACTCGCTGTGCTCAAGAAACGCAAATTTTTATTTAATTTATGAAGGAAAGAATACAGAGGATTTTGAATGCCCTACATAAACATAGCAAGGGGCTTTGTGACCACAGTGTAGGGTCCTGATTCATTCCCAAAACATTCCCTTGAAAATTTTTTCCAGCTCTAAAAATACTGGTGATAGGAGGCTGAATAACTCACAAATACGTATGCTCCTAGTTTGCTTCTTTCTTGGAAATAAGACTCAAATCTGCCAGTCTGCACTGTCATCACAACTAGTGTCCTTGTCTGAGTTTTTCTGCCTTACCTTCACAATCTTTCTGAATTCTATCAATCTTGACCTCAGGCGGGCCTGCCTTTAGTTCTCTTCCTACTTGCCTCTGCTCAGATAGTCCATTTTGCACAAAACTTCTCTTCCTGTCTAAACCAACTCAAACTTCCCTTAACAAAATGTTTTTCCCAACTAAGCCTAACCAGGCACTAAATCCATTATAATCCCAAACCAGTATGTTCCCCTCAGTACGTTCTCCCTCTAACCCATTTAAACCCATGTAATTAACTGCATTAAAGCAGACATCTATTTGGTGTTTTGTCACATATCTCTTGCTTAACTGTAACTGTTTTCAATTTAGGGTCACATCATTCATGTCACCAAATGCTGTGGGTGCTTAAGTTTTCAGAACTGTGGTAGGATCTAAAAAGCAAACAAATAAAATGCACTCCCTATCTTGAAGGAGCTTACAATCATGTGCACACAGGTCTGTATGAGTAGGTAGGTATTTATGTGCTGTTAGGGGTGGGAGGAAAACTTAACACAGACGACAACAGAAAAAAAAAAATCGAAGCAGAATACACTGGAGGGGCTCCTGGGTCGCTCAGTCGATTAAGTGTCTGACTCTTGATTTCAGCTCAGGTCATCATCTCAGGGCCGGTAGGTGAAGCCTCGAGTCAGGCTCCGAGGCAGGCTCTGTGCTCAGGGCAAAGCCTGCTTGGGATTCTCTCCCTCCCTCTCTCTACACCCCTGCCCCGCCCCCCTGCTCGTGCATGTGTGTGCACGCACACACACATTTTCTCTCTCTAAAAATAATATCTTTAAAAAAAAAAGCTACACTGGAGCACAAGAGAAACACTGGTCCAATTTTTAAAATACTATTTTGTCTGACTGCTGTAAGTATGCTGCTTTAAAAAAAAAAGTAACAATTATTTTTCAAAATGGGAGAATGAAAAGGAGAGACTAAAGGAAAACCTGGGTACAAAGCTCCGAGACTGTTTATTTACTGTGTCAACCCACTTCTGGGAATTTGAAGGCTGTAGATTATTTTTCTACCACAACTGATGTAAATATAAAAAACAATAAAGTAATAACCACCACAACATAAAAGGTTAGGATTATAAGCTCAAACAGAGATCTGCTGGCATTTCTTCTTAAAGGTGTGAGCCTGACCCAACACAGGAGCAACCACAGAAAACAGTACTGAACCCCAGTAAGTGTTCAATACTTAACTGATTTTAATACTTTCAAGAAACCAACAGTCTCTGAAATGCAACCACTTTTCACAGTAAATAAAATTTCACAACAAATTAAGACTGACGGTGGTTTACATGCAAAACCTTTTCAGTCCTTGAAAATACCAAGTTTACTAAAGTGGCCTATTTCAACAAGCTCAAGAAGAAACACCTCAGATGTCAGTGAAATATCACACAGCCTTCCAATTGCAATATATCGACTTTTAAGAGAATTCATCACGTAAAAGATTTACCACAATCCATTCATTTTAAAAAGCTGCCACATCCTTCCCCAGAAATTGTTAACACCATACAAATAAAAAGTAAAAACAACTGTTTCCTCTCTGAATATTAAAATTCTACCCTTCAAAACAGAAGCATCTAACTGAGGTTGTGGGAAGGGCTTACTGGTAATAAAACTTGTTTAAAACTTTCCAATAACTAAAAGGGGAATTTTACCTTTCAAGGAGTAGTTTCATGATTCATTCGGAACGAATTTAGAAATTGCAAGAACACGTACTTTCTTTAAATAAATCTTAATTTTTGCCTTTTTGTTTTCAACTGTAATATTTAAAATTGCTCTATAATCCCATTACAGGGTACCTAAATTTCATGCCATAATACATTTAAAGATGAAAGACAATTTTATCTTTAATAGACATATTTCATAAGCTACCATCTTTTTTTAAAAGATTTGAGAGAGAGAGAAGGGGAGAGAGTGCGCGCACAAGTGCATGAGCGAGGGAGTGGGGGGGGGGGGGGTGAGAGGGAGAGACTCTCAAGCAGACTTCCCCACTGAGCGCAGAGTCCGATGCAGGACTCAATCCCACGACCTACAAGATCACGACCTCAGCCAAAATCAAGAGTTGGATGCTTAACTGACTGAGCCACCCAAGCACCGTAAACCACCATCTTATTTCACAGTTCACTAAAAATAAATTTGTAAAAGCCAAGCCTTAACTTTTGCACAGATATCGGTCATAAAAACTGAAATGTTGGGAAGCGGAGGTGGATGGTGTTAGTGTGTGTTAGGGAAAATTTCTTGTAATTTTTAGTAAAGCTAGATGAATTGGTAGAAATGGCAAGAGGGCACTGTATACCTATTACTGAAAGTAATCATCAGGACCTTCTGAGCTCCCGGAGACTTCCTCTCTGTCACAGGCAACTCAGCAATGACCCAAGGAACAAACAATTCCTTCCATGACAGGGGAATCCCTGAATCTACATTCATGGCTCCCAAAGTGTTACTTCTCTTTTATTTTGGGCTGGTATTTTATAACAGTGATTGGACCAAAATACCAAATTCCACCAGAAGATGCTTATATCTCTAACACAATGTAGCCTGAAATTCACCAAGTTACAGACTTAAAACAAGTTAGTTTTCCCCAATTCATCACTCCAGTAAGCTTGAGATTCTGTTTATTCAGAGTGCAACCACTTACTGAATATACACTATGTGATAAGCACGTCAATATGCTATGCAATTTTGTGTTTAACTTCTTCAAAGATGTTATTACCACCCCCACTTGTAGATCAAAGGACAATTAATGAAATTATCTGCCCAAGATCACACAGCTAGTGACTATACACATTTTACATGCTGGTTTATTAAAATACTACTCTTAACTTCTATACCCCCAACATCTAAGAGAGTGCCTGTCACTTAACAAACACTCAAATATCTGTCGAATAAACGGTAGCACCACATGCAAGTGTTTTGTAACCAAATGGTACCTCTCTCCTCCATGAGTTTGGAAATGTATGGGAACATTTTAGGTTGTCCCAACATGGAGGCTACTAACTGCATTTAGTGGATGGGGACCAAACAACAGACCGTCCTGCCCAAAATGCCAGTAACATCCATACAGACACATTAAGCTATAGCCTGCTTCATAATGAAAACCCTTCATGGTAAAGTTAACCCACCTGTTAATCAGCTTAATTTACAAATAACTTCCTATTCACTGACAGTTTCCTTAAAAATATATCAGTTTCTTTTCATAAAACACCGTTTTTGCACCTACCTGGAATTTCATTTTCAAATACACACACACCTCATTTTAGATAAAGAGCTAATGCTCTTTTATTCTCTGATGTAATCAAAGCACCTCTCCTCCACTGCCCACCTGACTCCTTTCTGAACTCAATAAATGTTGAGCAGATTTACACAGTGATATAACATTACAAGTAGATTTACCACTAGAAAATAATTCTGCTTCATTATCAAGAATACAGTTTGAAATTTCTGGTTCCAAGGGTCACTCGTGTCAATAAGAAATTTTAGAATAACCTGGGTCATTGCCTGAGCTATCTTTCCAAGGGCACTATAGTAATGGTTTCTACTATGTCTTAAAAATGTCGATGAAATGAGAATCTAACATGAATTAGTGTACAACTAAAACAGCATATAATTGCACATCCAAAGGGTGAAAAAGATTTACTTCCGCAGACAGATCAAAATATGTACAAGAACAAAATTTAACTAGGAAATACTAAATCAAAACTGTAGCTATCCCTAAACAGACTCAAGTTCAATAGGAAGATTGCTTAGGAACTGGTGGACTCCAAGGAGATCCTTCTGCAAAGGTTTATTTTGGCATTCCAGTTTTGCTCTTTGGCCAATGGAATTATCTCACAAGTTATGGAAATAATCACAAAATAAAATTTCTGAAGCCCTGAATTTCCTTTTTAGGTTGTAAAAGCCAATGTAAATGAGGTTCCTAATACTGATATGCCAAAAATTAAAATCTTCCGGCCAGTTCTAAAAGCAGAATTACACTAAGTACCTAGCTCTCAGGATTTACTTCAGTCAGATCCCGAGTACTGTTTCTTTAGATTTTATGTAGTCCCTGCAAGATACACCAAAAGAGAAAAAGATCCGGGAGTTCTGAGACACAACCCCAAGGCTCGATCTTCACCACAACTTGAAACTTGCTTGTTGCCAAAGAACCGTGATTGACAACCCGAGCACTGTGAGTTCCACTTTGTTGCTTATTATCTCCTCCGGCAGAACTGTGAATTGACTAGCTCTACCCAAGCTTACAGAAAAGCAGTTTTTAAAGCGCTGACCACCACTGCCAAATCCTGAAGGTGTCCTACTAGAAAAAGTTCACCAAAAGTGCTAACGTGCTGAATCAAAGATTACAACGTACTTCTGGAAACTCACCCTCTCTAGATATGATTGTGGTTAAGTATTATGTAGGTAATCAGCAGGAACAATATACCAGTAGTCAGCACACTGTGAAAGTTCTATCAGACTGAGACAAATCTGTTTCTAGTTCCAAGGGTCTAGACAGGTTCCTATCTACAAAATGAAATGCATTTTCATCTACTCTCTCTCAAAGACCTATGAGAACAAAATAAACATGAAAGTTAATTGAGTCCACCCTGTTACTACTATTCAATGAAGAGTACGCTGGAGGAGTAACATTACCAAAGGATAAGTCTAGAAGGCCAAAACAGATTTTTGCAAAGGAATCTCCAGTCAACCCCCAAATGATCCAGCCTCCCCTGTCCTCAGGACTGCTTAAGGGTAGTTATAACTACACTCAGTGAAGGGTCAAAATACAATCTAATCATTCCCCAACTCCTTAGCTCCTCTAAAAGTGAACACGGTTAAACCTTCTCCTTAATTCCTTAGTGGAGAGAAAAGGTAGCCTGCCTTCAAATCCTTCAGTGGCTCTCCATTTCCTACAGGAGGAAACTATTAAATTGCTTTGCCATCTCTTGGCAGAAATTACAACAATGTCCTCCCGAAGTGGTTTCCCCTCATTCAGTTTTGCACCCTCCACATTCTCAACAAAATTTTATTTTTAAAAAACACTTCTAATTCCCTCTACCACCTAACATCTTCACTGGCTTCCCTTTGCTTTTAGGATAAAAGCCTTGCTGGGCCTGATCCCAGCCTTCCCCTGCCTGCCTCTCTCACATAGTTCTCTCCAAATTCTACCCTGCTAGTCCTCCTACAACTTCTCAAAAGCTTTATTCCTCTTCACATCTCAGGGCACTGACATACGCTGTTTCTTCTGTTTGGAACACTTTTACTCACATCTTCACAGCCTTTTTAGCTTCTTTTCGGATGTCAGTTTGAAAGTCGTATGCTCCAAAATGCCTCCTTTGAACGTTCTATAAAGGCCATGTCCTTTACAAACTCTTTCACACCACTGTTATTCCTTCCAAGCACATTCCACACTTGCATAATTATTTATTAAGACCCATATCCTCCACCTGACTGGAAGCTCTATAAGAGTGATCCTGTTTTCTAAACCTCCATATCAGCACAGTACTTGGTATAAGGCTCAATATATATCAGTTGAATGAATGACTAAATATCATTCAAAGTCTTCATTACATGACCCCAACTTTATTTTTTACTTCTCTGGAATTCAAATCCACCATAAACCTGGACTTTTGACTCCCCTAGAAGCACTCTTTTTTTCATCTTCAGGCCTTCAAATCTTGTGGCTTTCCCTACCTAGAAAGTTCTCATTTCTCTCCACCTGTTCAAGTCCCACTGGCTTAGAAAGATCCAAACCCAGTTATCTTTCCTCCAGGATATTTCCTGATAGTGTCAGTTCATACCTCTATCCCTGCTCCACAATTCCAAAGCACTTAGCAATTTTTTTGATAATTACATATAATCTCATAGTACTTCAATGTGTCATATGTGCGTGACTTATCTCCCCAACATTGGTGCGAACTCCTAAGGCTGGACTGTTTACACCCCCACTCTCAGAGCAGTGCTAAGTACTGAGCTCTCACTGAAATATTTGGTTTTTCCCTAACATACCAGATTTTTCCTCTGAAAAGAGTATCAGCGTCTCTTTACTCGTTTCTCAGGTGATTCAATTTGCCTTATGTGACTCTCCCCTCAAGTTCCTTTTCAGGGGTTTCTTGCCTACCCTTCCCCCATTCTAATAAAAAAATGGTTTGATAATAAAAATAATAATAAATCTTGTTCTGTCCCCTGCCTACAAAGACCCAGCATCCTCTGTGAGAGTCCCCTGCCTGTAGTGACGGGCTCCTAGACCCTTTAAACTGCCATCCCCGCGCTACTCACAAGCGCGTACGTCCAGTGAAGGGTCTTGAGCTCGCTGTGACCTCACACACACCATCCCAGATCCTCATCTGGGCTACTCTGTCACATTTCATCCCTCTAAATCAAGGGGTGTGGATTCGCTTCCCCCCCACACACACTTCCAAGGAGAAATGTCCCAGACCCGCAGCGTTTCTCCTTCCTGTCTAGGCTATTCAGTACCCCCCAGGGCCATTTCTTTTTCCCTTCTTCCTCTTCCTTAGAAACCGAACCCACGCCCAAGATTTCAACAAACCGACGCCGAGAAACCAGACACAACCATCCAGCCAGCTCCAACGCCACAACCTCGGCCCCTGCGCCCACCCCCATCCCTCCCAGACGGCGACCGCAGCGCAAGGTTCGGCCTGGCCAGGACTCCCCATCCGGGGTAACCATCGCTCACTGACCCAGGAAGGTGTCAAACGACGAAGTGGCTGCACTAACAGGTACAGAGGCAGACAGCCTTGCAGACGTTAACGGCTCAGCGCTCCATCCCTCCCGGACCTAAGCTCCGGCCTCACGGCTTTCTCGACCCCAGCGCCTACGGAGCAAGTCACGTGCCAGCCGGAGAAGTCAGCTGACCGAGGCGCGCGCCGCTTCGCCTACGCGCGCGCCACTGCGCAGCCGCAACTGCCGTCGCAGCGGCGACCTCCGCGGAGGGGCGGGGCTGGGAGGCTCTCCGGGGCGGCCGGGAGACCCGGGAAGGCTGGCGGCCGCTGTGCCGGGCTAGGTGGGGTTTGCAGCCTCTCCCGGCGTCCTAGCGCCGTCTGGTCCGCCCCCTGTGAACGTCATCGCCACCATCCCTAACGTTATCTCAGTTTTTCAGGTTTCTGTGGGTCAGACTTTGTCTCCAGCCGCCTGCACAGGCTACTGCACTCGGGGTTTTCTTCAGACAGCCCCGATTTCTGAGTAATATCCTTAATAGTTTACTTCAGCTGATTCACATTTTCCTTCCAGTCCACTTCCAGTTAATTCCATAAATGTTCGTGGAACATACTGTGCAGTAGGCATTCTGCTATTTTTTTTTTTAGGATTTATCTACCAGAGCGAATCACTCCTTGCCATGAGAGGGCACGTTATCTAGTTCAGGAGTATGTGTGGCGTGTGATAAACATCACAATAGTTGAAACCACATTTCATAATGAGAAACCAAGAAAGGTCTCAGAGCAAAGGCATGCACGGAGGGAAAAAGCATATCCTTTGGAAGGAAGAAGGTAGCAAGCCGCTCTTCTGAACCCAGCATGTTTCATTGGCTTGGGAAAATAAGGGGGTATTATTCTAATTTAGAAGTTCTAGAAACGATAGAGAAATTTGGGATTTTCTAATTTAGTCCGTTTAGATTTACAGATGAGGAAAGTGAAGAACCAGAGGTCACAGAGCTGTTCAGCACAAGAGCGTAAACATACCTCATTTAAAATCCTCGTTTTGCTACTATCTGTGTGACCTTAGGCCTCTAAAGTTCAGCTTCTTTACCTGTGAAATCGTGGTAATGATACACACCTTTTAGAGGTATTGTCAGGACTGAAGAAAGTATGCATTTAGCACAGTGTCTGGCACATAGAAAACACCCAGTAAATGATCACGAGGATCACTGTACATTACAGGACCCACGTTTTCTGAGCTATCCCATGCCTTTTCTGCTCCTGGGTCTCTGTAGAAATTCACCACAAGATTTCCTAAAGCCTCAGTATTAAATTGGATAGAAAGTAACAACCAACCAAACTATCCCCAACCTGATATTTCTCACCAATTCTGGATGAAGTTCAGGCAATTCCAACAACCAGTCATATAGCACAGCTTTGGAAACTTGTCAGGAATTCCAAAAGCTTTATCTAGCAGCACAAAAATGGGCCTAAAGGCAATATTTTGTTGGCTCTGTACTGTCCAATTAAACTTTCTTCAACGATGGAAATGTTATTCTGTGCTGTTGATATGGTATGCACTAGCCTTATGTGGATACTGAGCACTTGAAATGTGGCTAGTGTGACCAAAACTTAATTTCAAATTTTATTTCACTTTAATTAAAATTTAAATACACACGGGAGGTTAGTAGCAACTGCTTTGGACAGTGCAAGTTTAGGGTCTACATTTGAAATCTTTTGGGTTTTTTTGTTTGTATGCGGCCCTGAAGCAGAATTCTAATCTCAGTTTCTTAAATTTTAAACTCAAGTGCATCCACTTCCAACTTCCTGACACTTTCCAATGTTTTAAACACCATGTTATACTTGAGAGACAGTGTAATGTTGTGCTCAATAAATGTTAGCTCTATTACTAGGCCAAGCATATCTCATTCAAAAATCTAGCACGCATATTTAATATAAGCAGGGCATGATTGCTTTCTAATGGCTTCTAATAGTAAGAGAATGTGTTTTACAAAAAGAGAGGAAGCTCACTTTTCTATACTACACATAGGAGCATGCTAAGTATGTCAGTATTTATGATAGGCATGCCACACTTTTCCCTCCATTTCCTACTCTCTATATACTCCCCACTAGGAAGTACCTTTTAAGCTTAAAGGCACTGAAAAAATGCATAGAGAATATCTATTTTTTCCTCACAATTTTTTCAAGGGAAAAAGATCAATGTTTTAATTAAACAAAGTGGGGGAAGAATTTGAAACTAATAGCACAATAGAAATCAAAATCACACACACACACATACACACAAAAGAAATCAAAATCACTTCACCCTCCTATAATATTAAAATTATATGGAAAGTTGGTACTGGTATTCCCCTGAGAAAAGGAAATGTCCTTGTCTAGGAAAACACCTTGATAAACTAGGAACATGGAAGATAAACTGAGCTTGGGTAAATGGAGACAAACCAAAGGCATAACTAAACTACTTTCCAGATTGGAAAGAAACAGAATTGGGGTGAAGCGGTAGGAGGAAAGCATAGGGAAGTGAAGGAAAGAGAGAAGAGAGAGAAAGCAACATGATAACGGGCTTACAAAAACGGGAGTGCTTAGAACTCCATTTGAGATTGCTGTCATGTAAATCTTTTGCCATCTGCCCAAATTTTTAATAAAGTCTAAGTTCAAATGCTTCATATAAGTTTTTATTTTGTGGAGATTTCTGCTCTCGGGTTATATTACATGAGGAGCTCAGACAAATGGATAAGAACAATCAGTAAGATCACAACACACAAATGAAGAAAAGACACAATTAGGAAAAGAAGAGATACCACTGGCTAAAACATATGGAAATATATTCACCCTCACTAGTGTTCAAAAATATAAATAAGACAAGGGCTCCTGGATGCAGTTGGTTGAGCGACCAACTCCTGGTTTCAACTCGGGTCATGAACTCCGGGTCGTGAGATCATGCCCTACAACGAGCTCTACACTCAGCATGAAATCTGCTCAGTTTCTCTCTCCCTCTCCTTCTGCCCCTCCCCCCTGCGCATGCTCTCTCCCTCTCAAATAAATAAATAAATCTTTAAAATATATATATATAGGGGTGCCTGGGTGGCTCAGTCAGTTAAGCGTCTGTCTTCAGCTCAGGTCATGATCTCGGGGTCCTGGGATGGAGCCCCGCATGGCGCTCTTCTCCCTCTCCTCCCCGTTTGTGCTCTCTCTCACTATCTCTGTCTGTCTCTCTCAAATAAATAAATAAAATCTTTAAAATATATATATATATATATGACAACATAAATATCTATAAAAATATAAATATAAACAAGAACTTACATTAGCAAAGCTAGAAATATATATGTGGTAGCCAATGCTGGTGAGAATGTGGTAAGATAGATTCTTATACTGCTAGCAGAAATGTAAACTGGTACAACTTTTATAGTCAGCAATTTGACTTATGAAAGTGAAGGCTTAAAAATGTTCGTTTATTTCATCTACAGTAGGGTGGAAGTAATTCACAAGATTGGAAAATATTTATCCAAAATATGTCCATTATATCATAAAGTCTATTTTCATCAGCAACAACATCAATTAAAGATTTAGTCGAAGAACTAAACCCCTGTGAAGGTGAAGTGTTGAAAATGGTTTGAGGTTTATATCTTGAATGTTGAGAGTTTAACATTCATAATTAACGAATAGAATACACTAAAGCAGTGGCTCTCAATCAGAGGATATTTGGCAATGTCTGGAGACGTTTTTGCTTGTCACGACCTGTGAGGAGAGGGATATTAGAGGTGTTTAGTGAGTTGAAACTGGGGATGCTGCCAAACACCCCACAATGCACAAGCCAGGCCCCCACAACAAAGAATTCTCTGGTCCAAAAGTCAACAGTGCTAAGGAGTGAGAACCCTAGTACTAGACCCATGAAAGTCTCAAATTCCAAAGGTTGTTTTTTTTTTAAGATTGATTGATTTTAGAGAGAGAAAGATAGAGAGTGTGGGGGGAGGGGCAAAGAGAGAGGGAGAGAGAAACTTTAGCAGACTCAGTGCTGAGTGCGGAGCCCCCCACGGGGCTCGATCCCACCACTCTGAGATCACAACCTGAGCCAAAACCAAGAGTTGGACGCTCAACTGATGGCACCCCCCAAACACCCCCTAAGGCTTAACTTTTATTTTTTTTAAGTGATCTCTATGCCCATCGTGGGGCTCAAACTCATGACCCTGAGATCGAGAGTCACATGCTCTACTGACTGAGCCAGCCAGGCATCCCATTAGCTTCCCAAATTCTTGATTACCAACATGATATATAATATTCTCAGTTCTTTATCTGTAAAATTGAAACAATAATATCTACCTCTGTTGTTGTTGTAAAAATTAAATGGAATCATGTAATAAATTATAGTCACATTGGCACTTTGGCTTGTCAACCAGGCTCACTCACCAGCTAAGAAATAGGTTCCCATATGCCAGCCTCACAGTGAATTCTGGACTTGTCACAGTCACAAATTTCTACATATCATGCCCCTTGCTTGAGAAGAATAGAAACAAATTTTTTTTATCAATAAATGCCAACTATTTAATGAATAAGAGCTTTTTAAAATAGGTTTTCATTTATTCCTATCATAATAATAGATATTAATTATTTCATAATTAGAAAGTATAGATAAGCAAAAAGAAGAAAATGAACATCACCCATCATTCCACAAGGCAGGGAAAATCAATTTGGTACATCTTTCGAGAATATTTCAATTCAGATACACGCACATATGCAACCTTTGCCGTAGGTTCAGAGCAGCTGGTGGGGAACGTCTGCGTCCGATCTTCCCCAGAGCAAGAGTGTAGGACATCCATCCTCTTAGTGCCTCAGCTGGGCTGTCAGCTGAGGGATGTCTGACATTGTCTTCATTCCATCCCCTGCTGTTAACCAGGGTCACCTGTAATGCTTCCTCATTCATAAAGTTTTTTCTGAGCCCCATAATCATACATATAACAACAGCAATTAGAGCTAGGCTTCTAACGCCCTTAGTTTTGTGCCCAGCACTGTTCTGTGTGCTTTGCGTAGATTAATTCATTTAACCCTCAAAACAACCCTTTGGTACAAGTATTATTATTATCCCCATTTTACATACGAGGAAACTGAGGCATGAGGTGATAACGTAATTTTACTAATTAATAAGGGGCAGATCTGAGTTCTGAACCCAAGCTGTCTGGCTCCCAAGTCTTAACCTCTGCAGCATAAAGCTTCTTGTACTATCTCTTAGACATACTTCTTTCATACTCTGAATTCTCATGGCATTCTTATGGCATTTAGCTAATTTCACTTGCATTACAATGTATCAACCTTACCGAGACCACCTTTTATTTAGTCTCGAATGTGCGTTGTAGGTAAGCATCCAGTAGATGATGAAATAGA
The DNA here is from genome assembly GCF_023065955.2 of Ursus arctos. Classification (NCBI taxonomy): domain Eukaryota; kingdom Metazoa; phylum Chordata; class Mammalia; order Carnivora; family Ursidae; genus Ursus; species Ursus arctos. The sequence goes on along the minus strand of NW_026623078.1, from coordinate 53,921,312 downwards.
TTTTACAATTAAAGGAAAGGTCAGATTTTCAAACATTTAATGACAGAAGGGCAGGGAAGAGGTCACTTAGTAATTAAACCTGTCAATTCCTCTCTTCTGTTCCCTGCGTTATTGGTCCCTGAACTAATAGAAATTATCATCTTTGTCATTATCTCCTTGGAAATGTTATGAAGCCTTCTTGGGAGCAGCAAATGTTCATAGAAGTAGGAAGATAAAATATGTTTTTTAAAAAATCATTCTGTCCTTTCACCTGTATTTCAAGATTTTGTTCACTTTATTATTTCTTTCTAATTTGTTCATTCCAGCTTTAAATAACATATTAGGAAAGATTTTGAACAACTTCTGTTCTTTACTAGGAAGTGGCTGGCTACAGACTAAATCTATTCAATTTTCATCTTATTTACACCAACAGCCTAAAAGTAATAGCAAAGGAGTTAGCATTCAGTAGTTATAAGAAACTGATCAGTTAAAGAAAAAAAAAGGAAAAAACATGCAAAAAAACAACTGATAATTATAAACATGTTTTCTTTAGTAGCCCATTTATTGTTACATCTAATTCCTCAATTTACAAACATCCGTCTTTCAACACAGTTAATAATACAATTGATTTGCTGAAGGGAGAATGTGTTTTTAAAAATTACCAACAGAAATAATGAACACTCATTTTGAGTACGCTTTCAATACTTTCATCTCAGCCCTTACTATTTTATTAAATGTATTGGTTTATGTGACTCAGGGGCAAATGATTCTTCATAGATCTCTCACATTTCTGCACGCCCTGTTAGGAGAGGCACTAACTGCCTTTTCCCCAGACTTTCTTTGCAAGGATGTTTGTATGGCACACAGCGTTGGAACACAGAGCTAGCGGCTCCTTCTGAAGTGCTGGACAGCCGTACTCACTGTACTACCGCACAGTGAAAGATCTGGGTTCTGTGAGCTCAGGATTACTCTCCTGTAATGAAATCGACTCTGTGTCCCCACATCCATCCAGGCCCATCCATGTCCCCGCCAGGGGAATTGGGGGAACTGATACAACTATGCTGATGCTCCTGTCACATACTATGCTGTGAGTACAAGTCCTCGGTCTCTAACCCAGGGGTCTTGTGTCTGCAGCTAGCAGCCACGAAACTCTGACAGGCCAGGCTACCGTGTAGGGTTAAATCTCAGACCCTTCCCAGTTCTTGATAGTGTTTGTGACAGGAGAATACTTCAGAGACACAGCTTTCTGGAAGAGGAAGGATGAGGATCTCATGGCCTGATTAATGGAATTTGCAAGATGGCCATGAAAATAGATTATAAGCCTAATTGTACGGTCCCCAGGAATCAGTTGCAGTTGTATGTCTACTGAGCACTAAACGGCCCTCTGCTTTACAGGCTGTTACTGAGGAGGAATTGTGCGGGTGATTGCAGGCCACTCGGTCTCAAAGACTCTAGATAGGGCCAAGGTTGCTATGCTGTGAACTCTCCTCCAGGCAGAGGCATTTCCTCACCATTCTGGCAATCAGCCTCAGGTCCTCCCTTTACAATGACTAGTACTCATACTTGTCCTGGGTGAGCAGAAGATCACCCCCCCCCCAACCAAAGAACAGTTACAGAGATCATACGGATAATGACGGCTAGGTTGAGAACACCACTCACCAAGTCTCCCTAGACTGGGGACATAATAAACGACTGTAAGTTTATAAAAATGCCTTGTCTTTCTTGCATGGTTCTTGCAGATGAAAGGTCTGGGTGAGAGTAGGGAATGACTGGGGAAAAGTGAAGGGGTAGCCACTGGAATGGAACACGCTGGTTTTGTGATAGAGGAAGGAGAACAACCCAGCTCCCAAGCAAGTAACACCCTAGACCTCAGCAGGTGTGGAGGAGGAAGGACCTTGAGGATCTTTGTCCTTTAGATCATCCCTGGAGCCTTCTTCAGGCAGGAGAACCTGTTATTGTGATTCTCCTAAACTGTCGTAAGCACTTTCAATTTAACTCACTGCTTTCCCCTGCAGGATGGCTCTGAGAACAGTTTGAGGTTTGATTGTCATTTCCCTGAACCTTACCAACATGTTTATCCAAAATAGCAAGGAATGGTCCCAGCTCCTGCATGTCCCACACAAAACACCTGTCAACACCTCTAGATGTCTTCCCCAACCCCATTTCTATAGTCACTGCTCAGTCATTCCAAAGGGTGGATAAATTTTAGTCTGACTTCCCTCACACAGCTCCTCCTTAAACAGGACTCCTTAAACAGGACTAGACTCTGTTATTCAACGTGACCTGAGAACCTTAAGATTTAACAGCTGGTGGGCAGCTGTTTGAGGTACAATCAGGCTATGCCCATTGATGGGCATAGGTTTAACTTGGGGGGACCAACAATTGTAAACAATGCTTTCTTTCCAGGGTTACCATGTACACTCCCAGGACTGTATTGCTTGCATGCCATCCAGGCATTATCTTGACTTACTTCCAGAAACACGGTGATTTGCATCTTAGGAATGATCGTGAGAACATGAAGCGTTTAAGGAAACACTACTAGTAGATCGCATAGCCCTCAAATGACTGTGAACCCAAAACGAAGTTCAAAATCAAGACTTTGATTACCTGGAAGAGCTTCCCAAATGGATAACTGGCTCATTTTTTATGGACAGTTGATGTTCAGTTACTGCTACAATGAAAGTTATCCAACTGGGAAAAAGCAATATAAAATTTGTCTCTTGAGTTTAACTGAAGTGACCAGTGACACCAGCTCGGCCCTGGAAAGCATTCAGGTCAGCCTCAGCTAACTGGCCAGGGATATTATCAATGGTAGAATTGCTTTAAACTTCTTCCTCATGGGCCAAGGCAGACGCTATATGATTGTTACTACATCCCGCTATTCCTACACTAATGCCCTGGGCCAAGGGGAAAAACCAGTGGAGAAACTTGGGAGAGTCCCCTGACTTCTCTTAAGTTAGACCCTGGTGGTTTATGAGATCTGTTCAATGGGCTGAGGCCATTGCTGTAGGATGGCTGCCTCCTCTTGCTGGGATTCCTGTTCATAGTGGCTTTAATAAGATGCTATATGGGATATTGAACATATTTGGCCCCAGCCTCTGTCAGTTAGGTTAATCAGAGTGGCCAAGGGAATAGCAGTCATATTTATGAAAAAATTCACAAGAAATCAAGACGGTGTAGAAAGGAGGGGTAGGTATCACTGGGAGATAACGCTTCATGGGTTTCTTGCATTTCTGCTGTTGTTTTGGACTTTCCTTTTTTCCCCCTCCATTTTCAGGGCCAGTTGACTCAGCAGGTAAGTTGTTACACACTTCTTAGCAGATCCTGACCTCCACGGCCACTGTCCTGCTTAGATTCTCTTATTAAGGATGTTTGAGTAACATTGGAAGATAGAGATACTATCTCTCTCTAGAGCAAAGTTCTGGAAAGCATTGTTTTTAAGATTTCATTTATTAATTTGAGAGAGAGAGAGTGCACATGCGAGCAGGGGGAGGGGCAGAGGAGGAGGGAGAGGAAGAGGGAGAGAGAATTTCAAGCAGACTCCGTGCTGAGCATAGAGCCCCACATGGGGCTCAATCTCATGACCCTGAGATCATGACCTGAGCTGAAACCAAGAGTTGGGCACTTAACTGACTGAGCCACTCAGAAGCCCCTTGGTAAGTAATTTTAAAAACAAATATTTATTTTAGGATAGTTTCAGATTTATAGAAAGGTTGTGAAGATAGAGTTTCCATGAACCCTCCACTCAGTTTGCACTACTATCATCCTATATTAGTATGGTACATTTGTCTAAGTAAGCTTTCATGCCATCCAGTCTGAAAGATTTGGGTCCCCTAAGCTCAGCGCCCTCTCCTGTAATGCAACCCACTGTGTGTCCGGACACCCACCTGGGTCTGTCCACATCACCCCTGTGGGACTCAGAGGCAGGGGTAGCAGACATAAATATGCTTATAATTATGCTTCTTACCATGTGATGAGTTTTAAATAAAGTCCTTTTTGGGGCTCTTAGCTGGCTCAGTCAATGGAGCATGCGACTCTTGATCTCAGGGTCATGAGTTCAAGCCCCATGTTGGGTGTAGAGCTTACTTAAAAATAATAATAATAATTTGATAAAAATTTTAAAAAATATACATATAAAGTCCTTTTTCTCTGACCCCAGAGATGTGTGCCTTATACCAGCATCCATTAAAACATGGAAGACTTCTTTGTTAGCTTGAAAGCAAGATAAAATCCCACCCTGCACATTTTTTGACAAGCCCTCTCTTCCTCCACCAACTCAGCTCCTCAAAGGCATGGAACAAGTTCCTGTTCAATAAATAGATATTTATTTAGATATATAGGTATAACATATATATATGTATAATATATATAATATATATTAGGTATAATATATTATATATAATATATAATATATATTAGGTATAATAGATATACCTCAAATGAGCTAATAACTTAACAATTGTATAGAAAGAATTTGAGGTTAAAGTTCAGGTTTGGTCCTATGGATCAATCTTTGCCTACCGATTGCAGGGGAATGGAACACCCTACACAGGCTCATGGGAGTGAAGCAATCACAGGTTAAAGGTAGGACAAAGTGCAATGTTGGGGAAGTTGGACAAGTAAGAGGACTGGAGTACATAGGAAGTCATCCCCACGCTGCCCAGCGACAGGCGGTTCCAGCAGACATGCAGTGGGAACCACGAGCCTCTGGCCTGAGGTTCAGCAACAGCCCTGTGGTCCTGAGCTGTACAGCAGCAAAAGGCTCGCATGATGCGGGACCTGGATTCCAAAGGAGGGGTCCTCAAACAGGTGAGGATGGACTTTAAAAAGTATAATTAATAGCACTTTGTGGGGGAGGGAAACAGTATGTTGAACACAAATTAACATCTGACAAAATATTCTTGGCATCACTGATTCTCTGGAGAACATGAGAGTTTTGTGATAATCAAGAGTGAGCATGGGGTGGGGCCCAGGTGGCTCAGTCGGTTAAGCGGCTGCCTTCGGCTCAGGTTATGATCTCCGGGTCCTGGGATCTACTCCTGTATCATATCGGGCTCCCTGCTCAGCAGGGAGTCTTCCTCTCCCTCTCCCTCTGCTCCTCTGCTAGTGCTCTCTGTCTCTGTCTCTCTCTCAAATAACTAAATAAAATCTTTAAAAAAAAAAAAGTGAGCATGGGCTGGATAAAGGGAAGGGGTGCTGTAAAGCACGATCTTAGACAGACTGGGTGTTAGGCAGGGGCTCAACGCACCAGGAAACGTGGTCCTGGCTCTGCCACTTGCTACAGTGTCTGATTCTCAGTTCTCTCATTTATACCCTCTGCAAGAACATCCAAAAATAGCTATTGCTGTGTAAAAGCATATAAAATGATCTTTTAGGTATAAAAAAATAATCCTACAAAATTAAATCCAGTTTATATGACACTACCAAATCCACCATAGCATATAAACTATTTCGTTTTTTTCCATGGCTGCATTATTTACTAGCTGTATGATCCTGGACAAATATCAAATTCCTAACCTGTTAAATGATATGAATATTAGCACCTCATAAATTTTGAAGTTTGAGATAATGGAAGTGAGAGTGCTTTGAAATCATGTTTGCTGTACAATTTGCATTATAGTTATGATTATTATATACATTCTCCAACCAGGCTTTAGACACACACACACACACACACACACACACACACACACACACACACCCCAGTAAGGGGAATGAGTACAATGCAGCATAAAAGGATGAATTAAGAAAGGGAGGTAGATACTAATCAGATATAAATGAAAATGACATTGGCAAGGTGAAAGCAAGCAGGAGTGAACCTGCTGGTTGGAATTTAGAATCTATTTCTTCATTTAAAATAAGAGCTGTGACAAACTAAGGTTTTCTGCCAATAAATGTAAATTTTACAATCCAGAAGGAGAGACTAGTCTCTCCCTCCACCTGTAAGTTTCTGAGTATGATAAATTATAAAGAAATGGGGGGTTGGTTAACTGGTGTTGGGGAAGGATAAATATGAACAAATATTGTCAATCCACAAAAGCAGCCTGATAATTTTATGTAATTGTATTCTGAAATAAAACAAATACCACCAAATTTGGAATTTGGAAAGCACTGTTTAATTCACCTTTTCCTCGGCAGCCAATAAGTTTGGGCCTGGAAGGGGCAGAGTTGTACCATAAGTTCCCTTTGTACATATGGTTCTTTGATAAGAACTATAAAATACTATTTTGTAAATCCTAGCAACCACTTTACAAATATCAGAAGGGAAATCACTAGTTATTTAATTTGATGATTCATTAAATACTTTTTTAAGAAATTATGCCTACCTACCCCAACCACACCCTTACAGCTACCCTCCCTAACACCCATGAAACTTGTACTAGAACCCCCTAGGCTTCTTGTTAAAAATGCACGTAACTGGAGCCATGAAAAAAACTGAATTTGAATTCTGAGGCAATTGTGACTTGGCACACAGATAAAATACAGATGTGTTTTATTTTATTTTTAAGATTTTATTTATCTATTTTGAGAGAGAGAGAGAATGAGCGTGAGCAGGGGGAGAGGCAGAGGGAGAGACAGAATCTCAAGCAGACTCCATACGGGTCGTAGAGACCCTGAGATCATGACCTGAGATGAAACCAAGTGTCAGATGCTTAATCAACCGAGCCACCCAGGTGCCCCTTGGGTATGTGCATTTTAATAGAACTTCACTAAATTTGATAAATCTTTGCAGTAGAACTGGTCCAGTAGCAGACATGAACCTGTGCATGGCTCTATTATTCATTTAGCATTTAGGGTGATCGAGTATGTATTTGTGCCTCCAACAAATATTCTTAAGTGCCTACTGTATGTCGAAACTGTACTAAAAAATTTGCTGTCTTTTTTCGAGTGTCAACCACCAACTCCTTTCAGATAGGACCCTAAGCAAACATTTCTTTGTAATCCTAGAGACCGATAATGTAACCTCCATTTAAGAGTTACCCACTCAGGGTCCATTCACTTGTCCTTCCTTTCTAACGGAATCCCATTTTTGTCCAGGGACCCATCCATATAGCCAAGTATTTCAGAGGAAATTGTCAGGAATAGATCTGATTCCTCTGAAGGCAAAGCCATTACCCTTACCAAGATTGTGTCGGGTATTTGCATGTGACCTATTTCTGGCCAATGAGGCATGAGGGGCAGTCTGCTGGGATGCTTCATGAAGTTTCCTGCCTCCTCCAAGAGAGCTACAGGAAAAGGTGGACTCTTTCCTCCAAATAGCTATAATTCTCTGATATCTGGAACTGCAGTCTCTAGTAACCATCTTGCTACTTCTCTAAGGAAGAAGTTTCCACTGGGGACAGCAGAAAGGAGAAATGGGAAATACTTGGGTCCTTAATTACTTTGTTGAGCCTCTAATCAACCAAAGACAATGTCTACTCTACCTCAGGACTTCCAATTCATTGTTAACTCCAGTTTGAGTCTGTGTTTCTGTATTTGCAGCCAATGCCTCCTGACGCTTCAAGATGATGTTGACAATGACTGGAAAAATAAAATGATAGACTTTCCATATTCACAGATGGTGCTCCTGACCACAAGTGAGGTTTATTTGTGGGGCTGTGAATAAAAACATCAATGTAAGACCTACAATCTTTACTCCACAGAGCTTCCCTCTTTCTCCTAAGCCCCTATACCCTCCTCGTGGGCCTTTCAGATGCAGGAAGGTCAGGAGAAGGTGAGTGCCTCCCACAAATGTCTAGTGGCCACCACTGTCCTCTTTGGCCACCCCCCCCCCCAGCTTGAGTTTGTCTCCTCTCTCGGCTTACCTGACACTTGTTTACTGTATCACTTCCCTTCCTTACATGTCAAAACTGTCCTCCCTCTCCTTCGATGGCTCCCTTCCTCCTCTACCCACAAAAGATGAGTCTTTCTAGGGGCGCCTGGGTGGCTTAGTCAGTTAGGCTGCTGCCTTCGGCTTGGGTTACGGCCTCGGGGTCCTGGGATTGAGCCCCACGTCAGGTTCTCTGCTCAGTGGGGAGTCCGCTTCTCCCTCTGCCTCTCCCCACTGTTCGTGCCTGCTCATGCATGCTCTCTCTCTCTCTCTCAAATAAATAAATAAAATCTTTAAAAAAACAAAAAAAGTATGAGTCTTTCTAAAGAATGGACTCTCCATTCTCCATTTCTACCATTCTACTAGAGTTTGTGACTGCTGAGCAAACAATTTCACCTTGATATTGCACTCTAATCAAAATCAGTGTGTTCAAAGTCAGACCTACCAATTTATATCTGTACACCATCTCCTTTATCTGGAAATGATACTGTAGTTTTTCAAGATTAAGACCTTGATTACGGTCCTCTTTGATTTCTCCATCTTCCCCACAATTTTCGCCTGGCTCCAAGTCCTAACAAGCCCTCTTGCATAATTGCTCTTGCCACACACCCCTTCCTTCTGTTCTTACAGCCACTGCCCTGGTTCAGGCTCTGACTTTATCACTTCAGACCTGGAATACTGCAGTCTCTCTAAAATGCATCCCTCTCTGTGCCCTCCCCCTGCCTTGCCCCCAGTCCTTCCTGCATACTCCAAAACAGCTCCCCAAATCACCGATCTTCAGTGAGTTCCCACTGCCTTTAAATTCATGTCCAAACTCCCTGGCCTAGCAAGGATCCAAAATGAGACCCACAGTGATCTTTCCAGGCACGGCTTCAAACATGCCTCTCTCGGAACTCTTCAATTCAGACAAGCCAATTTACTCCTCATTTTTCACATACTCCTTATAGTTTCTTTCCTTCAGCCTTTGGTTTACACTAGACTACCCTTTGCCTCCTCCTTGTTTCCAGCTAGCAAAACGGAACCATTTTCCAAGGCCCAAGTAAGAGTCTGGAAGTGTTCTGATTACCTCATATGGAAGTTATTCACAAAAGTAATAATGATGACCTAAAACAGTAAGTACTCTTCAATGAGTGCTTACTCTGTGCCAGCCACTTATAAAATGTGGATGACAAAACCTACCTAATGGAGTTACTATAAGGAGTCAATGAGCCGATGTACATACCAGACCCTGGTGTATGTGGAAGGTGCCCAAAGAGATTGGCTGAATTGTCACTAATTATGCCATTGAAATGTCGCAATGCGGTTTTGCTACGGGTCAAAATGCCACCATGACTCGTCTACTCAAAACAGAATGAATGTAGAGGAAGTGCCTAGGATTACCGTTGGGCCTGGGAAAGGAGAGACCCAGTTCTGGTTCCTCACAGCGTCCCCAGCACAACTTTCTGAATCTTATGCAAATAATTATGACCTTGTTCCAAATCACATATATTGTCCGGTGATGAGCTTATTCTTTAGGTTTCTATTACATGTGTGTGTGTGACATAGCTCTTCACTTCTTTGTCCTGGGCACCAAAATGGAGAACTCAGATAGCATTAGGGAAAAAGTTCCTTCCAATGTGATTAGAGGAATAAAATCATGTGGGAGACTAAAGAGAATGCTCTTTTCTGGCGGGCAAAAGCTCCTCGTAAATTTGTATCCCCTTTAAAATAAACAGCAAAGTTTCCCCCCTCGTGCTGTATTTATCCTTGCAGTTTCTCAAACCAAAACACAACTTAAGAGACCGTTACTACATAGGAATGCTAACTACGTGGTTTGCATGCGAAGTCTGGGACAATCCTTCCTCACATTCCAACTCGAGGAAGGAAATTAGCAATTTAAATCTCTCTTTGAAACATACTGTGGATTTACTCCTCAGAACTTCCCCTAAAATCCCAAACTGCATTCAATCACACTAAAGTTAGGACGTTATGATTTACATAATAAGTATTTGATAATAAGCAAATATTTCACCCTTTATAAAACTGAGATAGGAAGCATAGTTAGAATTTAGAGCTACTTAAAAAGATTCACTTAGTCCAAGCAAAGCCCTGATCAATCTGGTGCTTTGAAAAACATGGCAGGGAACATTCATGAATGACACAAGGTTTAAAATTCCTGCAGAGAGAAGGCCCACCTGCCCCAGTAGGGGGCTGGATTGTACCACCCAGAGAGGCAATTTCCCTTTCTTGGGAAGTCAGGTATAAATTAGCATGTCAAAGACAGCCAAGTTGTTCCCTGGAAAACTACAGCGTTCTCTTCTATCCCAACGTTCTTACATAGTCAGGGCTCCCCGCTTAGGTTTTATCCCCAAATCGCCTGGGGTGCTTGTTAAAAATACAGATTCCTACGCTCAACCCAAGGCCTGAAAAATCTGTATTTTCAACAAACACCCGCGTTTGGGCTGACTCATCCTTCAATCCACATCACTTTGCAGAGAAGTTTGGGGTTGGTTTGTTTGTTGTGGTAACAGATCCTCTGGCTTTCTCTCTTTTGAAGCACATCCTCCCAGCGTGCTGTAGATTCCCCAGGTGTGCTGCCAACTTCCAGCTCTGTCCTCTGAAGCAGATCTTTCTCTTCTCTTTCCTTTCATCAATATTCACCTTTGCGGGGCACCTGGTCAGTTAAACTGCCGCCTTTGGCTCAGGTCGTGATCCCAGGGTCCTAGGATGAGCCCCGCGTAGGGCTCCCTGCTCAGAGGAAAGCCTCCGTCTCCCTTTCCCTCTGCCTGACGCTCTGCATACTTGTGCTCTCTCTCTCTCTCTGTCAAATAAATAAATAAAATATTTTTAAAAAAATATTAACCTTGGGGCGCCTGGGTGGCTCAGTCGTCAGGCATCTGCCTTCAGCTCAGGGCGTGATCCCGGGGTCCTGGGATCGAGCCCCACATCAGGCTCCTCCGCTGGGAGCCTGCTTCTTCCTCTCCCACTCCCCCTGCCTGTGTTCCCTCTCTCGCTGGCTGTCTCTCTCTTTGTCAAATAAATAAATAAAATCTTTAAAAAAATATATTAACCTTTTCTGTTGTATCCTTTCTTCACGGGGGGCAGGGGGGATGAAGCTTTTCCAATGAGTGTAAGAGAAAACCAGTAACAATTACTCATGTGAGCTTTCATCTGTGACTTTCAATGCCTTCATTATTATTTTTTTTCTTCCATGGATCCCTTTTCTGAATAATGGTTTTAAATACATAAAATAAAATAAAAAGGAAACCAATTATATTGAAATACTGCTCAAATGTGTTCTAAAAGGTACAGTAGTAATGTGTTCTTCTTTATTAATATATTAGAAAACAAGATCTAGAGGCATGTTTACTCGTTTTCTTAATTTTAAAATACAGACAGTATAAATGATATTTTGAAATATTCATAGCAACTGTAACACTATATGAAATTATCTATGATTTGTATTGGTGACAAAGTCTTAGGTAGTGCTAAGGTTTGTTGACTACATTCATAATTAAATTTTCAGTTCAATGAGATAGAAAATAAAGATATATTTTTTTTTCTTCATGCAAGCTCATGGACCCCCCCCCCCCCCTCTGAATTCAAGGTCTTTGGGCCTTGGGTTCAGGTTAAGAAATCTTGCCTTCATCAAATGGCTTGATTTGTGGAAATGCCAGTCACCATGGTTGGCCAGCACAGGCTCTTCTTATACAAATTTTTTAGCGTAAGTCTCTGACAGTTACCCACCATATTGCCTGGCAGTTAGTAAGGGATTACCCATGGTTTGGAAGCTTCTCTTCCATGGGTGTTTATTTGTCCTGTGTCCCCTTGCAGTTTCACCTTTTCCAGGGATTCCCCCAGGCCTTCACATCACCATCCCATCCCTCTGTGGAATCTTCCCAGGCTCCCAGGGCCTCCCTGGACCAGGCCCCCTGTCCCCTCCCCAGGTCCAGCTCGATGCTCCAGCTTGTACCTCTCCCACTCACTCCCCTTCAGCTTCTACTTTCCGCTGTGTCCCCAACAAAGCTCCTGTCCCCTCTGGAAGTTACCTGGCTGTGTTTTCCAGTCTGCCAACAAGTGCTTACAAAATCCTTCGGTGGTCTAGTCCCATGAGGGATATGGAAAAATACCATTTCTCTTGCCCCACTGATCAACCAGATTTGGAAAACATGTTTTTCATCCTGTAGTCATAGGCATGAGTGATGGACACATCAGCAAGTTACTTGGCTTCAGCTTCAATGCACACCAAAGCACTGACCTGGCCAGCTTCTCTAATTGAGTGCCAAGCCCCCAATTCACACCCACATACAAACAAGCAGTTGGATGGGAGCAGGGAGGGAAGAGAGGGAAGGGAGAGATGAAGGGAGGGTAGGAAGAGAGAAGTCTCCACGTTTACACAGGAGGAAATTTAGATATGAGAGGCTCAATAACATGTCTAAAATCAAGAATAATAATAAAAATAAATATATTATATTATTATTGTATTAATAAGTCTTGATACAATAATAATAATAATAATAATAATAATAATAATAATAATATTTCAGAGTTAGTGGTTTTTCACTTGTATTCCCTGGAAACAGAGTCTGAGACCAGGAAAATTCCTAGGAAAACGATGTATTAGGGAATGTTCCGAGGAAAAATCATTAGGAGGATAAGAAAGTGGGGCGGGGAAGAAAAGAGGACTATGTAAGGGTGACACGAAGCAAAGGTGACTTGGGGAGGGGTAAGTCACATCTCAAGAGTCGCCCCATCAGAGGACAGGGATGGGAACATGTGTATCCCCATATCTGCCAGTCCTCGATAAGGGCTTCCCTGGGGGGGGGGGGGGGAGGAATGGGGAGGGGGGTCATCGTCGGGAAATCGGGCTCTCTGGAGCGCAGGTAAAGCGGGCTGTGCCAGAGAAGGTGTGGCTGGCGGTGGAAAGCACACCCAGGGTCAGTGCACACTGCTGGCCTGGGCTGAGGGGATCCCCAAAAGCAGCAGCATTATGAAAGGAAAGAACAGATAGCTCTGATTTTGCTGTTTCACATCCATATGGAAACCAAACATATCATTCCCTGCTGAAGAAAAAGCAACCCAAAGAAAGTAAGGAGTACGGTTCTCGCAGTCGGGAGGCCTGGGGTTCAGTCCCGGTTTGGGCAGCAACACGACCCTGGGGAGCCGGTCAGTCCCCGTGGCCCTCAGCTTGCCCTCAGGACCCTGTGCAGCCTCAGAGGCAATGGAGATGCCAAGTAAACACTGGTTGGTTGACTAAAATTGTATTATTTCAGTACGGTAGGAATTTAGGTCGTGGCTAACCTCCAAGCTCCCTTCCTGCTGGGTCTTGAACAGCGAGACTTCCTCTCGGTTTCCATGTTTCTGTTGTTCTAGAGGAGTTTGCTTTTGTATATGTGATTCAGCTCTTGAGAGGACACCCATGACAGTCATGTGAGATGTGTTTAATTTTGTACAGTTCAATTGTATATTAGCAACAGGGTTTACTAGATGACTCCACTCTTCCAAGGAAAAATCATTTAAGATTTTTGTTCTAGGAAGCTTAAAAGAGGAAAATATAAATGCCTATTTTCTTTTCTTTTAAAGATTTTATTTATTTATTTGACAGAGACACAGCGAGAGGGGGAACACAAGCAGGGGGAGTGGGAGAAGGAGAAACAGGGTTCCCGCTAAGCAGGGAGACCCATGCAGGGCTCAATCCCAGGACCCCAGGATCATGACTTGAGCTGAAGGCAGATGCTTAACAACTGAGCCACTCAGGTGCCCCTAAATGCTTATTTTCTTTGCGAGTATCCATACCGTGATAAAGAAATAACAAAGAGTGGCTTTTTCTCCAAAATATATGAATAAATGACTCTTCTTTTTTCCTTCTCAGGATGAGATTTTCGCTGTTAGACTTGTACTCCAGTTTTGTGGTATTCTACGACTGGTTTACAACTAGAACGAACATCATCGATGCTGTTACGTGAGGCAGAGTCAGGTGTGGGGAAGGTCTCTCCCCTGAGCCATAGACCCAGAAGCTCAGCCCAGAAGGAGGGATGTGCTGCCCTGCTGGGGGCAGCGCCGCTGGCTGTCAGCTCCTTCTCAGTGGGCCTCAGCTGCTTAAACTGCTTCATCCCAGGTCATGACCTTCCCAGGAGGCCCAAGTCCGGTGACTGAGAAAAGTGGGGACATTAAAACGTAACAGTTTTGGCCTCACTGGGGAAACCTTGACAATAAATGCATGCTCCTGACTTCCCTGTTGGGTTGCTAAGGGCTTTGTTGGGTGGGTGTGGCAGCTAACTTCTTCCTCGAAGCAGTCCTGCTTCCTCTCACGTCCTTTTACAGGTGTTAGTTAGTCTCTAATCAACATCTTGTACCCCAACCTTCTGGAGACTCTCACCTGCAACAGTTAGTGCTGGGAGTGGTCCCAGAACGCAGGCAGTAAAGTGAGGGTTTGGAAGTGGATCACACACCACCGGGCTGGCTGGGAGGACCCCATGGGTCACTGGTGGCCGCTAATACAGGTGGCCGTTCAACCGTTACATCTCCCAAGGGGGGTGGGGGAGGTGATTTGGGCATGAGTACCAGGAGGAGAAAATGCACTAGTGGGTGCATGGTAGCAGCTATTTGAGACTTGGAAGGTAAAGACAGATACAAGGACAATGGGACTGGGAGGCTATTGCCAAGTCCCACTGACGGCTACAGAAAGTTAAGGAGCAGCTGAGGTGAAAACCAACTATGAACCGACGTGTGAAAGCCAGAAGGCTCATGGATATTTAAAGATGCTCCTTCAGACTGGCAGCGTGGGACCAGAAAAGTTTTGGACTTTCTCAGCGAAGAGACTGGACTTCATAAAAAATGCAGGCAGGTCTGTGTCAAGATCAGGGCCTAGGTTAGAAAAACCTTTAATCCGAACAGATGGAATGAGATGTTTTGGTGGATGTCCCCAAAGATCTTGACATCTCAGACTCTGAACTTCCTAAGCCACTGGCCGCCCTAGGACCGGCATGATGGGCACAAGAATGGAGAGGCCACAGTGACAGAGACGGAGGCTGAGAATATTTCCAAGAGCACGTAAAGGCAGCTCTCACCTTGCGCAACAGTGCGGGATGGTAAAAATGACCACGCGACCTGGGCCGTCCGGGTGGTGCAGTCGGTTATGCGTCCAGCTCTTGGTTTCGGCTCAGGTTGTGATCTCAGGTCATGAGATCAAGCCCCGCATTGGGCTGTGTGTTCAGCCCAAAGTCTGCTTGAGACTCTCTCTCCCTCCACCCCTGCCCCCAGTGCGTGCACGCAGTCTCTCTCTCTAAAATAAATAAGAAAATCTTAAAAAAAAAAAAAATGACCATGCACCCTAAAACCATGCAAAGCAATGCTAATA
This sequence comes from Ursus arctos, assembly GCF_023065955.2. Lineage (NCBI taxonomy): Eukaryota > Metazoa > Chordata > Mammalia > Carnivora > Ursidae > Ursus > Ursus arctos. The sequence goes on along the minus strand of NW_026623078.1, from coordinate 53,906,184 downwards.
ATTGATGGGAAAGATTATGATTGTACTGCAACTTTTAAAAACTTTTGTCCAAAAAAATGAACCAAAAAAAAAGAATAAAAATCAGATTTAAAAAAAAAAGTTTTGTCCAAATACTAGAAACTGTGTTATTGTTGGTTATAAATGTATAGGGAATTGAAAAACAATAGTACAATGAATATATATTTAGTACGCTGTAACTTAAAACATGAAAAATCCTGGAAATTAGTGGTTTATTCCTGTGTAAGTAAAGTTAGCGAGAGTAGTTTGGACAGTGTTTACCTTCTTGCATACTTTTTGACATGGAGAGAGCATCTCTTTATGCCTCTGTGGAGAACTGTTGTATTCCTTTCCAGTGTGCACCAGCTTTCCACATTTTATGCTTTGCACTTTCAATGAAATTGAAATTTCATTTTATGAAAAATTTCAAAGAGTTGTTTCAGCATGAAGTGTTTGCCAGGTCTGCTTCCTCTGGGACAGCTTGATCTTCTCACTCCTCCCACTTTCTCAGTCCTGTGGCTACCTTTGGCCTTCGCTAAGTTCCTTTGCTGCACATCTATCTAGAGGCTCCCGGAGGGCAGTGGGGCACCATGTTCCCATAGGCAGCTGTTTCTTCTACAATTCGTTTGACTTAAATTGCACTTCCGGCATTATCACTTTTGGAATTTTTTGCTGCACTTTCATCTTCGTTGGCCAATTCCCTCTTTCGAGTATCCATTATTGTCAACTGTCACTTGGGTTTCTCCATGGGGAAATAGACCACACAACTAGATGCTTGGCTGCCTATGTGAACTGAGCAAAGATGGGCAGTGAACAGCTGCAAACTGTTTTTGAAAGAAGTGATGTGATCAGTACTGATCGTGACAGGCATCTTCTATTTACATAGTGATTTGTGGACTAAAGAGCTAACCTTGGGGTTTGTACTCTATGCAGTCACGCACAGTGAAGATACTGTTGTAACTGAAATTTGAACCACGGTTGTTGGGGGACTGGTGTTACTTAATGGAAGTCTGTGCGTATTGAAACCAGGCAAAGCAAGGACTCACTGTAGTTCCAACACCTGCCAAGACTGATTTAGCTAGGCCACTGTCCAACGGCCAGTTTGTCTGCACCAGGTTGAAAGCTTTGTGGTGCTGTATCACAGTTCAACTTCTGCCCAATCCTGCTCCTCCCCCCTCAGCCTTTTCTAAGTGTTGATCCCTTACAAACATCCTATACCTCAAATTTCATCCCATGTCCACTTCTACTTCTCCAACAATGTGTGTCCATAGCCTGAGACCTTTTTGGGTTAAACAATCTATCATGTAATTTTCATATTTTATTTTTATTTTAGAAGTAATATTTTTAAAAAAATTTATTCTGTGATGGTGAAGATGTTATCATTGGAAGAAAGCTCTTAGTCCCCTAAATATAAGATCTCCATTAAGCCAGGTTGCGGAGATCACTATAGTAAGTTGTGAGTGATAATGCTGTTTATTTATACGATGTGTCACAATTTACAAAGCATTTTTATATTTACTGGATTACTTGTTCCAAACAGCCACTCCATACTCTAAGCAGCTATTTGTATTCTCCCTTTTAAGAAAAAAAATTAAGATAAACTGCAGAATGTCTAGGTATAAATCCCAGAGAAAATTCCCCACTTGTGCTCAAGGAGAAAATACAAGGTTTTTCATATAAGTGAAAAATTGAAATAGTGAAAGATTGGAACAACCTATATGCCCCTGAGTAGGGGAATAGATAAATAAACTGTGATATATTCATAAATTACAAGACCATACAGTTAGTTAAAACAGATGAGATACAATACATAATTTATAAAATATATCAAATCTCAATATAAATCTCTGAACATAATATTGAGTCACTGAATGGAAAATTTCAGAGTACTTATATCATATCGTTAAAGTAAATTTTTTAAATAATGTAAAAACAATACTAAACAATACATATATAGAACTTTTTAAGTATTTCTATTTTTTTTAAGTTTGTTTATTTATTTAATTTTTAGTAATCTCTACACCCAGTGTGGAGCTTTTACTCACAACCCTGAGATCAAGAGTCACGTGTTCTTCTGACTGAGCCAGCCAGAAGCCCCAACCTTTTTAAGTATTTTTAAGTAGACTGGTTAGATGCGTGCTATATTCCCTGCGAGGCTTCAGGTGGTAGAGCATAAAGGAAGGGAAGATCCCTTGCTTTGTAGGTATTTTCTTCAGTTCAGGGTATTTGTATGGTTGCATTGGGAACTGGCAAAGAAAGACTCCATTGAATTACGGTCAGAAAGTAAGCAGAGCCTGATTTTTTTAACTCCCAGCTCTTTGTAGAGACCCATGAACCTCATTTCCCTTTCTCCAGGGCTAAGCCACTTCTTCCCACACTCAGATGTCTGATTCTAGAGTACAACGTGTGCTCTGTGAAAGGCTGAGGCAAAAGAATGCCCCTCACACCCTAACCCTGCCAGCCCCTCAGCGCCTCCACACCCCCGTCACAATGAGGGTTAGTTCTGGGGTTAAGCCCAGTGGCAGTGAGCACCAGTCAGCCTGCCACTCAGCACTTAGGGCAGCTGTGGGGACCCCTGTCTGCCACCCCCTGACTGTATAAAGAGAACAGGTGGGTGGAGTCCATGGAATCTTTCTTACTGAAAGGCATTTAATGAGAATGGGAGGTCCAGGGAAAATGCACCCAAGGAGCAAGGCACGCACATGGTGCTGGCTCTTGATAGCGCCCACATCTGGATTGCTACTAGAACTTCTTCAACCCCATTCCGGGGGGCTGAGCACTGAGCTCAGGGAGAAGCAAGAACGTACAACAATTTTATCTTTTCCTCATCAGGACAAGGCAAGGAAAGACTGTCGTCAATGCCTCCTTGGGAAAGAAAGGGCTTAACCTCTTTTTGCATAAACTGCTGAGGCACAGTGCTGTAAGAGTACCCAGAATCTGCTCCAAACACTCTAAGATTTGGCTCAATCCAGTTTATCATTCCTAAAGTCCACTTAACAGTATGTGTTTCTTGGTTTGTTTTTTTTTAAGATTTTATTTATTTATTCGACAGAGAGAGACAGCCAGTGAGAGAGGGAACACAAGCAGGGGGAGTGGGAGAGGAAGAAGCAGGCTCATAGCAGAGGAGCCTGATGTGGGGCTCGATCCCATAACGCCGGGATCACGCCCTGAGCCGAAGGCAGACGCTTAACAGCTGTGCCACCCAGGCGCCCCCTAAAGCCACTTATGTGTTTCTTGCTTTTTTTTTTTTTTTTAAACCCCTGTTCTAACCAGAGTGCTTCTCAGTGGCACCTCATTTCTCACAGGTTGAAATTATCGAGGCATCTGAGATCATCCCAACCATAAGAGTTTGCAACCCAAGAAACAGAGGGAGCAAAAAATACTATGTCAAAATATTTTACATATTGAATTTTAAAAAGCAATTATTTGAGGTTTTGAGACACTAATGTATTCTTTATACCAAGTTCCACCAAAGGGATCACAGAGAGCAGAGAAGATTGTTTCGTTATTAAGAATTTCACAAGACTGGGGCGTTTGAGAATTGAGACAGGGTTTGCAAAGCACTTGGTAGTTTGCCTGGCTCATAATAAGTCCTTAATAAACTCAGCTGCTGTTCTGTCTTGGTATTCCATATTAACTCTTGGGTTCAGTTTAAGAAGATGCCTGCTCTCTCTAAAAGAGCCCTTGTCACAGGTTATGTGCAAACAAAATTAGCTGGGGATTTTGTTAAATTGTAGATTCTGACTCAGAGGGTCTGGGGTGAGGCTTAACAGCCCAAATTTCTAGCCAGCTTCCTGGTGTTGTGATGCTGCTGGAATGAGGTCCACTCGAACTATCAAGGTTCTACTTCAGGGGTTAACATGATCAATGAGCATTCCTAGGGCACCTTCCTGGCTCAGTCTGAAGAGAGTGCGACTCTTTTTGTTTTTTCCTCTTTTTTCCTTTCTTTTATTTTTTCCTTTTTTTTCCTTTCTTTTTTTTTCTTTCTTTTTTCCTTTTCCCATTTTGTTTCAGATTAGACATTTGATCAACATCATATCAGAGCATGTGTCTCTTGATCTCAGGGTCGTGAGTTCGAGCCCCACATTGGGTATAGAGATTACTTTTTTAAAAAAGATCACTCCTACTTATTTCTACCCAACAGTTGTGAATATGCTGTTTCATCCTGTGTGCCTTCCTCGATCTCCAATCACCGATTCAGATCCTACATAACTTTCAGGAATAGTTGAAGCCCCACACTTGATAAAAGCTTCTTCGCCAATTTTTACTTCCCTAAATGATTAATATCATCTCTGAAGCCCTGAATCAAATTTAATAAGACTGGAGAGAGATTGGTTTAGGTAACCTAAACATTTAGTTAAAGTGGGAATATAATTTAAATGTACCTGCTTTAAACTTTTTTTTTTTAAGATTTTATTTATTTATTTGACAGAGATAAAGACAGCCAGCGAGAGAGGGAACACAAGCAGGGGGAGTGGGAGAGGAAGAAGCAGGCTCATAGCAGAGGAGCCTGATGTGGGGCTTGATCCCATAACGCCGGGATCACGGCCTGAGCCGAAGGCAGACGCTTAACAGCTGTGCCACCCAGGCGCCCCAATATACCTGCTTTAAACTTTTAATAAGAACACCTAAATTCACATTTGTTGACCAATTTTTTTGTTACGTGAGGTCTGTTCAAGCCGGTCCCCGTTGGGAAGTTCCCTGCTTCAGCTTTCTTACACAGCTGTCCCTGTCACACATGGTTTAATTCTATTGGATCTGACATTTTTTTCTCAAATTTGCAGAGATCTCCTTGCCACACCTAATTTGACCACATGTTTAAAATGACTTCCCTTAGTTTATTTAACTTGTTCCATAGACGTTTCAATTCGTTCTTTTTGGGGCTGGCAAATCCTTTTGCCCCCAGATTTCACTGGCCTCCTAATATTTAAGTTAAATTAGGTAGTTACAAGAACAAGACCCAAAACAGGGCTGGAAACAAACACAACCAACTGTTGCTAAGAGTATGATTCATCTGTGAGAGAGGAAGTTGAGGGGGGGAACCTGCCAAAGATGCCCCTCTCCTAATCCCAGGAACCTAGGACTGTTACCTTATATGGCTATGAAAATTTATAAAGGGAAACCTCACTTAACCTAGACTCCGGAGGCCAGAAGGGGGAGCCCTCAGGCACTACCACTTGGTATCAATTACAGACCCCAGCAGGAAGAATCCTCAATTAAGGACCTCAAAAAGGAAGAGAGGCAGGTTGCTAGTTGATACTACTTTACTACTTCAGCAAGAGAAAGGAAGATTTTTTTCTTTGCCTGGCAACAGTCCAGACAATGATAGACAGTCACAACTCAGCCAATGAAAAGCCACTACAATTTGAACTCCCAGTTTATCCCAATGGACTTTTTCCAACCTCCCCCTTTCCTCCATGAAAGAGCATTCTTCTCCTTTGTTCTCTGGACTTGCCTATGTCTTTTGCTATAACTTGCTTGTTCTGAATTGGAAATCCTTTGCTATTCTCAAATAAGCCCATTTTGCTGGTAAAATAACTGGCTATTTTCCTTTCAATGTCAACATGGCAAATAGGATTTTGCAGATGTGATTAAGAGAAAGATTTTGAGATGGGGAGATGATCCTGGATTATCTGGATGAGCCCAACATAATCTCTCTCTCTCTCTCTCTCTCTCTTTTTAGATTATTTATTTGACACAGAGAGAGAGACAGTGAGAGAGGGAACACAAGCAGGGGCAGTGGGAGAGGGAGAAGCAGGCTTCCCGCCGAGCCAGGAGCCAGACTTGGGGCCCCATTCCAGGATTCTGGGATCACAACCTGAGCTGAAAGCAGACGCTTAACGACTGAGCCACTCAGGAGTTCCCCTCCCCCCACATAATCTCTTATAAGGGTCCTTATAGGAAAGAGGCAGGAGGGTCAGAGTTGGTGGTATAACGTGTAACCATGCAAGCAAGAGGTCGGAGTGACATGAGGGAGGGGCCATGAACCAGAATTCAGAAGCTTTCCAGAAGCTGAAAAAGGCAAGAGAACAGATTTATCCCGCAGAACTGCCGAAGAAACCAGCCTGACCCACACCTTGCCCTTAGCCCAGTGAGACTAATTTCAGACTTCTGACCTCCAGAGCTGTAAGATAACAGAAGTGTGTTGTTTTAAGACATCAGGTCTGTGGTTATTTGCTGCAGCTTCTACTTGTACTAACACAGGATCCAAGGGTCCCGCTCTGCAAAGGTACTCAGAATGCTATGGGCAGAGTGGTAATGAGGGAAAGTGTCGGTCTGTCTGGCAAGTGAAGTCAGTGAAGAGTAATCAAAAGTGCTTCTACTGTAATTCATTCGGCACTGTATTTTGTTCACTAACTCTTTCATATGTCTTGCCCAAAGGATGGGGAGATTTTTTTTTTAATTTTTAATTTTTATTTAGCCAACATAATAGTACATCATGAGTTTTTGGTATAGCGTTCAATGACTCAGGAGTTGTGTATTACACCCAGTGCTCATCACATCACGTGGCCTCCTTAATGCCCATCCCCCACCCACCTCCCTTTCTACAACCCTCAGTTTGTTTCCTGGAGTCCAGAGTCTCTCATGGTTTTTCTACCTCTCTGATCTCTTCCCATTCAGTTTTCCCTCCCTTCCCCTATGATCCTCTGTGCTATTTCTTATATTACACATATGAGTGAAATCATATGATAATTGTCTTTCTCTGCTTGACTTGTTTCACTTAGCATAATCCCCTCCAGGTCCATCCTTGTCAATGCAAATGGTGGGTATTCATCCTTTCTGATGACTGAGTAATTTTCCATTGTATATATGAACCACATCTTTATTCATTTGTCTGTTGAAGGACATCTCAGCTTCTTCCACACTTTGGCTACTGTGGGCATTGCTGCTATAAATATTGGGGTGCAAGTGCCCCTTCTTTTCACGACACCTGTATCTTTGGGGTAAATACCAATAGTCCAATTGCTGGGTCATAGGGTAGCTCTATTTTTAACTTCCTGAGGAACCTCCATACTGTTTTCCAGAGTGGCTGTACCAGCTTGCATTCCCACCAACAGTGTCAGAGTGTTCAGGATGGGGAGATTTTTGAGGGCATCGAGATATTCTTTTGCCAGCTTTGCCTCTTGAGAGACAGCATTTTAAGTCAGGAGCTGATCTCTTTAGTTGTTCATAAATTAAAAGACAGTCTGTGTGGAATGTTTGTGGCTTATTTTTTAGATTAGTATATTTAAGATTTTTTTCCCCCGTCAAGAAAATTGGATTCTTTGCCATGCTAAAAACCTTTAATCTAGGAGACCTGAGGTGGAGAAAACATAGCAAAGGTTTTGGAGGCCTACTGGCCTGCTTTCTGCTATTTCCAACACTACGGCCTGGGACCTGGTAGGGAACCTCTCCTATCTTCCTTCCTTCTTACTAAAATGGTGATCAGAATAGTATCCACCTAATAGTCTTGTTGGGAGGAATAAATAAGTACCAAAAAAAATGCTTGGTCTACAGGTACATAAATAGTGCTTGTGGATTCTTGCCATGTGTGTTTGTTGACAGAGATAATGATCTACAACGGTGTGAAGGAGTACAAGGATGCCCATAACGACAGTGCCGATCATCAGGTCTTTGCTATTTTAAAGCTAGAAGGACTCTTAGGGGTTGGCAAACTGGCCCACAGGCCAAATTTGCCTGCTTCCTGTTTTCATAAATAAAGTTTTATTGGAACACAGTCGTTCATTTACCAATCTTCTACAGCTGCTTTTGCACTACAACGGCAGAGTTGAGTACTTGTTACGGAGACTTTATGGCCTGCGAGGTCTATCTGGTCTCGTACAGAAAAGTTTTGGCCACCTGATCTGGAACACCTGATTTTACAAATAAGGAAAAAAAGCCCCAATAAGATAAGTGATTTGGTCCAAAGTCACATGGCTAGTTAGGGACAGAACCAGGACTATGACTCAGATGCCTTGACTCCCAGGTCAAAGCCTGTATGAGGTGGAGGAAATGGCAGTTCTCTGAATCCAGCTCAAAATGGGGTCCTTTGGTGGAGTTTAGCTCTGCTCTAGGCTTCTGGGGAAAAGACTGCCAGGTGCCCTCCCCGGCCACTCTCCGGTTGGTTCACACCTTCATGTCCTCACCCATGCGACTAGAAGACCTGCCCTAGAAGCAATGCTCCCGTGGAAGTAGAAGGATACTAGACCTAACATGAAGCCATACGAAGAAATAAAGAGCACCAGTAAATAGAACTACCAAGGTAAATACAAAGCCAGTGTTATATTTTTAGCTGGTAACTCATTTATCCCCCATATGGTTTAAGATGCAAATGCACGTGGGGTGCCTGGGTGGCTCAGTCGTTGGGCATCTGCCTTCGGCTCAGGGCGTGATCCGGCGTTATGGGATCGAGCCCCACATCAGACTCCTCCGCTGGGAGTCTGCTTCTTCCTCTCCCACTCCCCCTGCTTGTGTTACCTCTTTCACTGGCTGTCTCTCTCTGTCAAATAAATAAATAAAATCTTAAAAAAAAAAAAAGATGCAAATGCATGAACAATAATTATAGATCTACGTTAATGGGCACCCAATGCACAAAGCTGTAACTTGTGACAATAACAACATAAAGGGGGAAAGGCATTGCCCAGAAGCAGGGTTTTTATATACTATTGAAGCTAAAGTGGTATGAATTCAAAACTGATTGTTGTATGGTTAAGAGTTGAATTGTGGTCTCCAGACTAACCACTAAGAATATGACTAAAAACAAATAAACAAAACGTGAAAAGATGGAAAAGGAAATAAGAAAGGACTCAAAACAGTACACTACCCCCCCAAAAGAAAAAATAAGACACGAAAGCAAAGCAATAATGGAGACGCTGAGAAGCACTGATTTCTAGGTTCTTCTCTAGATTTAACCTTTGTGTTAACGACTGCACAAGAAGGTGAAAATAAGATGCTGCCTATTGAGGAATATTTTGCAATGTTTCTCCAGCAACTGGATGTCACAAAACAGAAGTCATCGCTCACTCCTCTGAGCCTCCCACTGATTCCTAGTCCCTGCCAGTTCTCCAGTCAGTGGACTGGTCCGCAGGGTGCATCCCATAGGTCTGTAGGGCAGCACTGGCACTGGTTTAATTCACTTCTTGAGGTTTCATTATGCTGTTTGGAAGACATTCGAGTTAACTTTCTTGTATTGTTTTTGACCATGATCTTACCTACATGTCCCATGTAAAACATGCAAAATACCTGAAGTTCAAGTAGACCAGTGAACGAAGGGAAACTGCCTTGCTAGGTCAGGGTCTGTGATAATTTATGTTAGCATTTGAAATTCTCAAGCCCCTTTCAATAAAATCAGGTGCTAATGAAACGAGATTTGGAAAAGTTCACGCTCTTTCTGCAGAGGATAGAAAACCCAGTGTAAGTTAAGACAAGAAGAAAGCCTGCTGGTTTGAGGAACTGAGAAGTCCAAGGCTTCGGGCACTCAAGCTATGGTTCCCCCACCGCTGGGCTCCGCCACTTCCGTGTTGGCTCGTTTCTGAGTCAGGTGCTCCCCTGTGCTGTGAGATTCCTGCAGGCCTTCCAGCTTCACATCTTTCCAGGTTCCCCCACCGCTGGGCTCCGCCACTTCCGTGTTGGCTCGTTTCTGAGTCAGGTGCTCCCCTGTGCCGTGAGATTTCTGCAGGCCTTCCAGCTTCACATCTTTCCAGGTTCAGGTGGAAAGGCAAAGTCCTGGGACTCATTCTGACTCGACTGGTCATGGGTCCTGGAGGATTTGGGACACTGATGTCCAGGTCTATCCTGGAGTCTGGGTCAGAGCCCCACCCAGGCCACAGGGACAGGGAATAGGGGCAGGGGTGGCTCCCCTAAAGGAACTCAAAAGTGTTACCCACGGAAGGGGGCATGGATGTGGCATGGTCTCTGCACGCCTTCCTACATAGAATGCCAGATGGCAAGAAGACCACCAATGTCCACACACTCTTCACTCAGATGGTCCAGAGGGGAGATATTGGGCAAGAAGGGAGTCAGTCCCAGGATGTTAGAAGCAGCTGTGTCCTCAGGGACCCTTTAGTCCAGCCCCTCCATTGTGCAACTAAAGAAACTGAGTCCACAAACATTAATAATGCCCACAAGGTTACCGCTTCTTCGTAGTGCTTGGTTGGGAGGTAGGGGAGTCCGGGGATTCTGACCCTTCATGCAGACCACTCCACGAAGGTCCCCTCGCAGAAGGGGTTAACTAGTAGAACTTCCTGAGTGCCTTAAGATAAAAATCTTTCTCAGCAATGGACAAAGGTTATAACTTATATTTTCTCTAACTCCCCATATGCCCAGTAAGATGTTGAAGTAGATATCTGTATATGTACATGGGTAATACACATAGATTTATATGTATATGTGTATATATAGATATTGCAAAGATATATGTATGTGGGTATGTAGATATATGGAGTGTGTGTGTGTGTCTGTGTGTGTGTGTATGGCAAGAAAGAGAGAAAAGGAGAGAGACTGATTGCATTTTAGACTCATGCCTGAGTAGAAACGCTTAAGTAAAGGGTTTTTTTCCCCTTCAAAATGCATAGAGTTATAGGATAATTATAGCTCAACAGCAGGGAGAAGGAATTGATTATCTCCAAGTTCCCTCACAGTCTGTGTTATTCTTATTGATTTTTCTGAAGCTCATTTCCAAACATCTGAGTAAATATATAAAATAAATATTCCTTTTAAGTCATTACTATTGTTGTTAGGGCTGGAAGCCAGGCCCTCGCATCTGTCCCCTTTCCCATGCGCATCAGAGAAGTGCCAAGTGAACAGATGGCTTGTGCGCTCTGCTGGAACATCTGGCGAGCTGGGGCCGTGTTTGGCTGCACTCACAGATGTGGCTGGGCACTGCATTACCGGAGGCTCATCTAGGCACAGCTCGTTTGACTATATCCTACTGGGACAGAGGAAAAGGCCCTGAACTGAGGACATGAACATGGAAATCTCACACTTGAGACATGGCTGTTTGTTCTTCTGATTTAAGAGACATCAAATGAATCTAATCCAACCATCAAACAGGGGTACGAGGCCTAACATTTGGCTTTTTTTTTCTTCCCTCAAATAATCCAACATGCAACACATCCTACCATAAGTAAGACTTGTTAAGACCTCCTGTAAGTTGGCTGCTCACCTGGCCTTTTCACTATGGGTGAATAGGTGTGGATCACATAAAGATCTAAAGGGGTCCTTTGACTTACAGCAATTTTTTTTTTAAAGATTTATTTTATTTCAGAAAGAGAGGGAGAGTGGGGAGGGGCAGAAGGAGAGAGAAAAGCCCAAGCAGACTTCCTACTGAGCAGGGAGCTCAAAGCAGGGCTTGATCCCACAATCCTGAGATCAGGGCCCAAGCTGATACCAAGAGTCAGACACTTCACTGACTGAGCCACCCAGACGCCCTGACTTACAGCTTTATGAACATATATAATAAAATGAACTTGGTACAGCTGTTCCGGAAGACAGGTTGGCAGTTTCTTACAAACTAAACATACCCTTACCACACCATCCAGCAATTGTGCTTCTTGGTACTATATCTACCCAAAAGAGCCAAAAGCTCATGGCCACACAAAAACGTGCACATGGATGTTTCTAGCAGCTTTATTCATAATCGCCAAAACATGGAAGGAACCAAGGTGCCTTTCAGTAGACGAATGGACAAATAAACTGGCTCATCCAGACAACAGAAGATTATTCAGCACTAAAGAAATAAACTATCAAGCCATGAAAAGATAGGAAATGTAAATGCATATTATGAAGTAAAAAAAGCCAATCTGAAAAGGCTATATGGTGGATGATTGCATCTAGAATCATAAGATCAGTGGTTGTCAGGGGACGAGGCGGGGAATGAATTGGTGGAGAACGGAGGATTTGGGGTTTGGTGAAAATACTCTGCACGATAGTGTAACGGTGGATATATATTATTATACATTTGTCCAAACCCTCAGAATGTACAACCCAAGAGTGGCTACAAAGATAAACTATGGACTCTGGGTGATGACAATGTGTCAATGTAGGTTCATCAGTTGGAACAAATGTACCACGTTGGTGGGGGATATTGGTAATGGGGGCAGGAGGTATATGGGAAATTTCTATACCTTCCCCCTCAATTTTTCTGTGAAGATAAACATGCTCTAAAAAAATAAGATCTTAATACAAATAAATAAATAAAATGAACTCCATGCAACAACCACCAGTTAAACTGAAGCTGCTTACATTTATTCATTCATTCTAAAACTATTACTGAGTGCTTTCTACACTCTAGGCACGCAGCTACTGAGCCAAGGGCAGGAAACAACACCTCCAATAATACACAATTGTTTCTATATGGACCCATCCTTCCTCTTAAGTGAATTGGTAAAAACCCTCAGATATTCTGATCCAGAAGTCTCTCCGTGTGGTTCAACTCAGCTCCTTTCCTTCTGTCCAGTAAAAACCCCTTCTGCCTCACTCAAGTCTGTGCTGTCAATAGCTATTAATCCCAACTGCAGAAAATTCTCTCCATTTGTACATAAAGTTCATTCTCTAAGTTCAGCCATCTCTTTGGCAATAATATTCATGAATATGGGCTGTGGCAGGAATCCACAACCTGCTGGAATTTAGGAAGTCTCTACTCAGTCGATGTGCATTTTTCACAGCTCGGGCTGAAACCAGGTGTCCTGTCATCTGCTCTGCCTGGAAATGCAGCTCTCATGGTCCCTCAGAACTTCGGCAGAGTATTGAAAGGCCTTTCACAACCACTCACTCTCTGAAGGAAGTGAAAATCTTCTAAGTTGAGAACAAATTCCACGTACTTTAATTACCTGGAAGAGTTTCCTCTATTGCTAAGAAGTCCTTGAACTAGGTGATACTTCCTGTTCAACATCATCAGGAGCTTCCTCTAAAGCTGGCATTCTTCTGTCTCCCCCAGATGGCTATGTTTCCCTTCCATAGTTCTACCTGAAGTAGGGGGTTGCTAATATTACTTTGTTTAGTGCACTAAACAGGAACTGGATGGTCCTGGGTGGGTATTCGAGAGAAGGTCAAGCTGTCTCATTGTGAACTTCCCATGAGACTCTTCAGGACCTTACGCCAATCTCCCCTGCTCCCCTGACCTGCTCAGCTGGGCAGACTGTTCAAGTTCTAGCCCAAGCCCGCCTGCCACAAGTCTATAGTGGACTGTTTCTTCTCCTTTACGCATTTTTAAGAAAATGTTTTATTTTCGACAGTCATATTGAAGGTCAAGGGCACAGTCCTGAAAACTGCATAAAGTTGACAGTTTTGGATGGCAGATTTGGACAATCTGAGCCAAGTGATCTGCAGTCCCTGTTCTAGCAAATATCTGAAGGCTGCTTCTTCTGAAATTCACTCTTCATGATTACCAGGACTTGACGAGGTCAGCTTGCCAAAACTGGCTGGGTTTTTAATTTATTAAATAGAAGAAAACTGTTTAGACTCTTTATCCATTTATGTATTCTCTGTTCTGGTGTCCCAGGCTCAAGGTCCCCAAGGTCATCAAACTTGGTGTCCGTTAGTGGAGGGATGGATGAATAAGTAGGTGGGCTGCATACGGTGACATCCTCAGCAGCACATAAAACAGCAAATGAGATGAACGGACAACAAATCTCAGCTTTTTAAAACACAGTACTGGGCGAGAAAAAAATAGTGGGAAAAATAAAACAAAAAGCATATACACACAAAACACTATATTTATAAGATAAAGGCATATTTAAGGAACATAGGAAACAGATGAAAGTGGGTACTTAAGGTGGGGAGTTGGGAGTTGTAGACAAAGGGGAAAACCAAAATACAAGAGCCTTGTTGAAACTGTGATCAGAAGGTAGTGTGAACTGAGGATGAGATGCACTCTACTGAGGTCTCAAAAAAGGCATCAATAGATAACAGTTTTCAGAAACATCACCCTGTAAATTAGTGTCCCAATGACACACTTGAGCATTCTAAAAGATGTTAATAGGTATTCCCCAAAAGCAGATTCTACCACCAAGCACATTTGGGAAACTTAGGTTAAACAAAGCTAATCAGGGTTCTTCATTTTGGGTGTTCTCAGAGCATATGATATATAGTGTAATCCAAGACGGATATATGCAAGATTTCCCAAACTTCTCTGGTCTTAAAATGCTCTTTGCCAAATGACATTTTTGCAAAGCACAGAACAGGAAATACTATTCTAAACATTTACCCCAGGTAACTTTCTTCCCTCAAGACAATCTTTATACTCTATCCCTACCTGTGCTCCAGGCTCCATCTCTGCCATGAAGCACTCGTTTGCAGCCCACAATAACCTCTATTCTGATTTTATTGCTGCAACTCTCTGGCCTTTGGACAGAGACCAAGGAGCAATAAGATCAGAATACTTCACTGTTGGTGCAAAATACTCATTACTGCAGCCCTAAGATCAGAATACAGCAGGAGACTGTACTGTTGCTTCCGCATAGACTGTCTTCTTTCTTAAGGATGAGTGTGACATAATCGTTCCTCTACACCCTAGCTTTTGGGTAAGTTGGCTTGAATAAATTACAGGGAAGGTCCTTTCAGCCAATCATTTTACCCCCTCTATTGCAATCAGATCAAAGTAATATTTACTGTCTGTTTCTCTCACTGGCAGGTGAGGGTGGGTGAGTCATATTTACAAAGCATCCTAACAGCTACAGGAAAAAAAAAAAAAAGCTTTCTCTGCAGTGTTTTGATGTTTTAATAAATTTAAAGAAAAATGACAGGGTGAAAGAAGGAGCTTGCAAGCTTTCAAACATAGCTTCAAGTCAGTCCAATGGTTTCTTAGCTCTGCCTCACTCTGTCCATCACTAGTGTTCAATGATGATGATGACGATGATGAAGGGGATGAGGATGGAGGTGGTGTGGTAGCTCCCTTACAAAGTCCATACTTCAGGCAGCTACTATGCTAAGCACATCTTCTACCTTCGCAGGTTGAACAAGAGAGGTCACTAAACAGCGCCTTTGACCAAAACCGCCTTCCCCACCTGCCTCCCAGAGACCTAAAATTTTCATCTTTATGTACCAGTTCCTATAGCCCCTTCTACATTTGTAAACATGCCACAAGTATTATTCTTGGTGATACCTTTGTATAAATTTGTTTGTTGTGGATTTGACTTACTTTTTAAAAAAGATTTTATGTATTTGAAAGAGAGAGAGAGAGAGTATGAGCAGGGGGAGGGGCAGAGGAACAAGCAGACTCCTTGCCAAGCGGGGAGCCCCATGCAGAGTTCGATCCCAGGACCCTGAGATCATGATCTGAGCTGAAGTCAGATGCTTAACCAACTGAGCCACCCAGGTGCCCCTGTTTATTACGGATTTTAAAAAGTCACCCAGCAGAAGACATTGTTCAAATATTCAGCTTTGCTTGTGGTGTGAGGGAGTACTCTTTGGGAGAACAGAGACAGTTGAGACAAAGCAATCCAGTTTTTCCTCCTAGTTTGTACTTAATTAAATACTTGACATTCACTAAGAACTCACTATTTATAAAAGATACTTTCAAGGTCCCTGGAGTTTAGATCAATATAGATTGCAATCTTTGCACTTAGCACTTATCCAGGAGGCAATCACAAATAATTATAATATGATACAACTGCTTTAATAAAGACATGAGAATTATGTACGTATAGCACCCAGCCCAGGTGCTCAGCACAGAGGAATTGCAGTTTTCTGCCTGTTCCTCTGTGGGACACAAAGAAAGCATCACAGAGAAGCACTCTATCTTGAAGGATAAGTAGGAATCTTCCAGGCAGAGAGTAGGAGATGACAGTGGTGTGCTAGTGAATGTTTCACAACTGATACTCCAGAAGGGGGAGGAAAAAAAAGCCCTGATGTGTAAGATTTGCTAATTTCCATGGTGCACATTTTCCTACTGTGGCAGATTTCAAGGTACCAACGTGATGCCACTGAACAGAGTTGGGACCAGAGATGTGCCTGAGCTGGTAGGAGCCATGCTCCGGAGGACCAGCTGGAAGGAACAGCATGTGCTAAGGCATGGAGGTCTGAAAAAGTCCCATGATCAGTTGGCTCTTGTCCTGAAGGGTGTGAGTTAGGGTCTGGAAAAGAAATGGAAATGGGGAAGCTCCCACAGTCTGAACCAGATAATCCCTAAAGACTAGATAGGTGTAGTCTGTGTGGGGAGAAACAGACCATGAAAGAATTTGGAAAGTGGTTTGGGAAGAGATCACAAAAGGCATTAAACTTTAGCAATTTTCTCTTTTACACAATTGATAGCAATCTAAACCATCCAATATTTACCTCTAAGCTCTAGCGGCAGTATGGAGGAATTATCGGAGGACAGGGAGACTGGGAGGAAGGTGACTGGTTATTAAATTTTCAAAACAGTCTTGAAAAGAGCGCTAAACTGCCAATGCTTGGCATCTTTGGGCCACAACTCAGTCATTTCAATCATACTCATATATATCCCATCTCGTGGGGTTCTTTAACACAGGTCTCTGGGAAACAACAAAAGGAAATAAAAATATTTTTAAAAACATGACTAAATATAAGCTATACAATATAGTGCATGGCTTTCTCAAACATAAATGTTCATGTATATTTTTATATACAGTGAATTCTTTTATGAATCCCTGTTCCTGCACAACAGGGAATACTTTATCTGCTTCTGCTTATCTTATTACTAATTCTTATTGCCTCTTCCTGAGTATCACACCAGTCCCATTAAACTCTCCTATTTGTGATATATTTGGTTGATGTTCAATTACACAGGTGCTCACCCCCTTTCAGCCCAGAAAAGTTTGTTTCTGCAGCTGCAGCGCCCCTGCTGCTCTTTACGCTGAGCCAGATTTCCTAGGTGGGAAGTGCTGTTGCTGAACTCAGCACCTGCCCTGGAGATGTCAAATTTTCTCAGGCCTTGGGGCATAAGCCACACTCCTGGCCCCCAGCCGCATGGCCAGGGGGACTGATGGCCCTGTGTCTATGTCAGCTGACTGGCTGGAAGGCTCCCTGACATAGCTCTAGTTCCCTGGTCAATAGTGGTCCATCAGATGGTCACGTAACTACAGCCTCTGGGGTCCTGCCACACGTTACTGTGATGCTTTCCAGGCCCTGCGTTTATCCTCATGGATGGTCCTGTGATTCAGAAAGGGAGGGGTGAGTGTGACAGTGCCTGCAGAACCCCATACCGTCTCTCTCTCTTCCTCTCTCCTTTCTCATTTTTTCCTGTTTTCCTTTTCCTTCTGTATTCGGCATCAGAACCAAGCATTTATTACCAAAGGCTGCATTGTCCAGCTCCCCTAACTCTCATACCACCAGCAGGTGGGGGTAGCAGAAGCAACAGGAGAGCTCAGGAGGTGAGGGAAGGGTGGAAAAGTCCACTGCTGCTTCCCACTCGTCTCGCGCTCATCTCTGAGCCAACAAGGCAAGTCTGCTCCCTCCCTCCCACGCATGTCTCTGCCACACTGGAACGCAGGGGTTAAACGTGCAGACCCTAAAGTCTGACCACCTGAGGCAAACCTTGCTCTATTTCCTGCCAGCTGAGTGACCTCAGGAGGATTGCCAGATTTAGCAAAAACAAACAAATGCGAACAGGAGACTCATTTAAATTTGTAAGATAAACAACGAACACTTTCTAGTGTAAGTACCTCCCATGCAATATTGATGCTAACCTATTATTTGTTATTTTTCAAATTAAACTGGCTGTTCTGTATTTTATTTGGCAGCCCTAGACCTCAGGCAAGTTACTTCACTTCTCTGTGTCCAAATTTCCTTATCCAGAACTTGAGAATAATGAGGCTGCCTACCAGAAAGGGTTGTTATCTTGAGCATTAAATGTGATAATATATATAAAATGTTAGGAACCTGCCTACTGGCACACACTAATAAATGTTAGGTGGATATTCAATATGGTATGATGGAATGCATGGACTTGGGAATCATGTAAGACCAGGTTCAGTGGGACCTTGGGCAAGTTAAACTTCTCTGTGCCTCAGTCTCATCATCTACAGAATGGGGATAGAGTTCTTACCTTATGTTGTTGAGAGGAGTAAATAAGAAACCATTTAGCACAATGTCTGGCTCATAGTAAATGCAACCAATAGTATCCCAGGTAATATACAGTCATGAGAACACCATCCTTACTCCCTCCCTGAACCATCTTTTTTCTTTTTATGTAGGCTTTACTCCCGACATGGGGCTTGAACTCACAACCCCGAGATCAAGTCACACGCTCTACCAACTTAGCCAGTAAGTCACCCCTCTATGAGGCACCTGTGCTATGCATTTTTTCCATCCTATTCCAATAGGCACTGATTCTATTTCCTCTGAATTTCTGCAGTCCTTGCTGATTGCACCACCAGCTGAACCCCTGACTATATTTTGCCAGGCACTGTTTGCTAACGGTCCCGTTCATGGATGCCTTATCTCATCGGTCAGATCCTGGAGGCCTCTTCTTTCAACTTCTGCCTTTGGTGCTGGGCACCATTTTCAGTACCTATCTTTTGACTAATTAATTTTTTAGTGCCACTGTCATGGATGTGAGGACCAAAAGAAAGAGTCAAACCTGCATATCCAATGATCTACTTCCTGAGATGGACAGTGCAGACTCTCTCCTGCATGTGGAACCCTGGAGAAACAATACAAAGTGTCGGGGCTACCATTATCGTGAGCTTGGTCAAGCAAACCATTACGTTGCTTGCCTTCTCCAAGTCTCCAGCACTGGTAGGCTCCCTCTCTCAAATCCTGCTGGTGAGGCTTAAGACACAAAGATGTTCAGCACATGGGTACTGAACAGATCAATGATAATGCATTTTAAACAGCCTTTGTACCCTAAGAAGGGACAAAACCAGGAGGTTTCGGGACATCCGAAGAGGGTAACAATAGTAAAACCTCTATGCCAGTGATTCTCTTGGACTTAATACTATGATCACCTAGAGAACTTTCAAAACTACCAAGATTCTGATTTAGTTGGTCTGGGTTGGGGAGCCTGGCTGTCTGGAGTTTTTAAAGTTGCCCAGGTGACTTAAATGGGCAGCCGTGGCTGAGAAACTCTGCTTATACTGCTCTAAATGGAAACCAATGGCCTGCCTGACATGTGATTTTTGCTAAGTATGGAAAACTGAATTGGCAACAGGTTGAGACCTAAATATTTTTTTTTTATTTTTTATTTTTTGCTTCTGGACAGTAGATAAAACAACTCTAAAATGACTTGATGTTCTTCCAAATTACTGTGTAATTAACTATCACTGAACAAACTTCTTGCAAGGCTTTGCCAATGGCATATTCCTATATCCTGTTCAGCGGGCACATGGAGAGCCAATTTTCCAGTGTGGGGTAAACTCTGGCTTGTGGGTACTGATTACTAAAATCACCTGGTGGCCCCCGCGAAGGCAGGAGCGTGGATCACAGGACTGCAGACCGCTAGAGCTGGATGGGACGCTGGGGCAGAGCTTTCTGCACATGAATGTGCACACAAATCACCTGGGGTCTTGGTAATGCCCACCTTGCTGACTCAGTCGGTCTGGGGAGGGGCCTGGGAGTGTGCATTTCCAGCCAGCTCCCAGCTGGTCCCAGGACCACATTCTGACAGCAAGGCCATGGAGTAAATCTGCCTTACGGAGCTTTTTAAAAATCTCTTGTGCCTAAGCCCCACCCCAGACCTAGTGAATCAGAATCTCTGAGCAACAGCATTTTTTCAAAGTTCCCCAACGGACTGTAATGCGCAGCCAAGACTGAGAACCGCCCATCTGGCAGCTGAGAAAAGTGAAGCCCATAGAGGTGAAGTAGTAAAAGAGCCCGCTGAGGGTCCAATCCTTTGGACCCCGCACAAAAACCTTCTTCCTCTTCCTCTTCCATTGAGACAGAAAGTAGATTAGCAGTTGCCAGAGCCGGAGGAGGAAGGAATTGGGAGGGACTGCTAATGGACACAGGGCTTCTTTTAGGGTGATGAGAATGTTCTAGACTTAGACGGCGGTGATGGAGGCAAACTCTGTAAATGTACAGACTGTCACTGGGTGGTGTGCTCTAAATGCGTAAATTTTATGGTGTGTGAATTATATCTCAATAAAACTATATAACAAACTTTTTAAACTTCCGCTTCTCCTCCCTGTCATTTTCCTTTATCTGATTACAGAAATTCTAACAACCAGCAGGAGGTGGAGAAGGGGGGCGGGGCAGGGTGTCTCAGGAGGCTTACACCTGCTTGGACATAGGCTAATTCAAGGGTGTTTCTAGCTGAGCTTCTTCCTCCCTGTGCCCCATTAACTACCATAATTGTAAGGCATCCTGGGGTCTTCATTCTGAATGGGCTTTCAGTCGCAGGGTGAAATTTGGGCTTGAGTCATCAAAGTTTCAATCTCTGTCAGGTCACAGGCATCTCAAAAGCAGACCTCCTACACTCAGGGAAAGAAGACTGTTTTCCTATGCAAATGAGGGCTGCCATAAAATAATTTCCTTGAGATGGCTTTTCACTTCAGAAGACCAGGAAATAGGAAGTGAAACTTTTTTTACCATAGAACTCATCACCATCATTTTAACGTATTTATGGTTCAAGCATACTTATATTTCAGAAGATTGGGTAGATCCCAGTGATAAATACATTTAGGGTGATAAACTCTCAGTTGTCTGTTTGGAACTGGTAGGCAAAGTGTTTAAAAGGATATATCCATCAATTTAACACTAAAACCAGGGAAAGAGATCCTGAAATGCCACATTCTTAATACTCTTCATAGCAAAGAGTGGAGAAGTTAGGGAGAAATATCTTCATGGGATCTGGTAGAGTCTCCTTTTTCAATTTTACCCAACAGGGGTTTCAAATGTCTCAGGCCAACTAAGATTCCAGAACATTCCATGCCCTGAAAGACATTCTATTCTACCAGTTAATTCCTAAAGTTCAACTCTAGACAGTCGGGGAGCTGTTCCTCCAGTCACTGGACTCAGACTAATTGTTAATCCACACACAATTTCAAGACCATTAATCAACAGAGGATTTCTTTACACACACTCTTCAAAACATTTCTCTTAGGAATAGAAGGGTGAAAGAAAGCTGTAATTATTCTTTCATTGCTTCGGTGAAAATGGGAAGTCTTAATAGATTGATGTGAAGGCAGGTATTCAAAACCATTTATTTTTTTTGAAAGGATCAAAATCCCTTTCAGTTTGCAGGATGAATTTCCCATCCACTAAGTTTGCTTAACAAGTCTGCAAGATAGGGGCGCCTGCGTGGCTCAGTCAGTTAAGTGTCTTGACTCTTGATTTTGGCTTAGGTCATGACCTCAAGGTCCTGAGATTGAGCTCTGCGTTGGGGTCCAGGTCCGTGCTGGGCCTAGTATCTGCTTAAGATTTTCCCCTCCCCCCCCCCACGCTCTCTCTCCCCTATCTTTAAAAAAACAAAAAAAAAAGTCTGCGAGATAAGCCAAATTTGTTCTGTGGCATCTTTTAACCTACCCTTAAGGGAAGATAAAAGACACATGGAAAGGTTTCCTTGTGGTTTGGTTTTTCTTTTTCTTTTTTTTTAATCCTTTTTCTGGGAGAAGCTAGAATAGGTCCTTGTTACTCAAAGTGGTGTCTGCAGACCAGCAGCCTTGGCACAACCTGGGAGCTTGTTAAAAATGCAGAATCTCAGGCCTCTCCCCAGAACTACTACATCAGAACCTGCACTTTAACCAGGAGCCAGGTGATTCATATCACATTTAAGTTCGAGAAGCACTAGTCCAGGTCAACTGTTGTTGAACTTGGCTGCACATTCCAACTACTTGGGAAACTTTTAAAAGTCCCAGTCTCTAGACCAATTAATCAGAATCAGACCAGGCATCGGTAGCATCAATATTTTTTAAGTTTCCCAAATGATTCCAATGTGCAGCCCAAACAAACTAATGGTCTAGGTCAGGTGTCAGCAAACTTTTTCCATAAAGAATCAGATAGTAAGTATTTTAGGTTTCATGGGCTGTAGTATTTGAATCACAGTTTCTCTGCCATCGTAGCAGGAGAGTATCCAAAGACAATATATGAATGAATGAGTATGGCTGTATTCCAATAAAACTTCCACTGGATACTGAAATTTGAATTTCACATAACATCGTGTGTCATGAAAAAAACAATTTTTTGGTATTGTTTCAACAATTTAAGCACATGAAAACCATTCTCAGCTTGAAAGTCCTACAAACACAGGTGACAGGGTGAGATTTTGCCCTCCAGCCCTGGTTTGCCCATCCCTCAACTAGGTCACTTTCTTACCAAGGCGAGGAAAAAGCCCTGAAGACTTTAATTTAGGCTGATGCGTAAGACTGAATGCCAGTCACCAAATGCCAATTAGCATTCTAACGCGGGGAGCTTGATTAGAACGCTCTGTCTGCAGACGACACTGTTAGCGCTCCTGGTATGACCCCAGGTGAGTATCAAAAACCTAAATAACCAAAAACTCAACTGCCACTGCTCACTTAGTTTTGAAGATTTGGGTTCACACAGCTCAGTCTCGATCCAGGCTCATTGCCTGCAGGACATTTCATTGGTTGCTTGGAGGAGTTTCAAAGGAACTAAGGAAAGCTAAATTCCTGTCCTTGAAAATCTTGAAAGGTAATGGGTGAGAAGACAAAAGATACTGTAGGAAGCTGGACAAAAGATACTGTAGGAATCAATTACGCTTATTTTTTCTTGCTGACATTTTCATTCTAAATAGGGAAACGGTTACGTGAGCATCTGGATCGTGGTCTTTACCAGATTAGCCGTGTTCTTTAATTGGATATATTCATGCCTGTTTCCTAAAAGAAGTGATTCATAGACTTACACAGCCGTCAGGGGGGATGAGGGTCATTTAATTTTCTCCCTTGATTCGGCCTTGGTGCTGTGGTTTTGCGTGTGTGCACATCTGCTTTCAGGATGATTTAAAGCTGAGGTGTATCATTTAGCATTTCCTTTTTCTTTAAGGTTTGTTCCCACTCCCAGCCCTTTCCCATTGATTCACTGGCCCAGCAGAGGGGCGGCCCTATAGTCACGCTCCCTTTTATGGCTGCCTCAACAGCCTCTTTCTAACTTTCCTTTTAACCCTTTTCTGATGACTTCAAAAAGGAAGTCTCAGTTAGCTCTTAGTTTCCTTTAAGACTTCTCTAACACTTGCTACTTAAAAATTTTTTTTAATCATTTTTTTTTCTTAGTAATCTCTACCCCCAACGTAGGGCTAGAACTCAGGACCCCAGAAATCAACAGTCCCAGGCTCTACTGACTGAGCCAGCCAGGTACCCTATTTTTTTTTTTAAACATAAAACAGTCTTAGGGCCTTCAGTCAGAGATGGTATCCAGCTGGAATACAATGACATCCTTTTACCTTTATTGTACTACTTATCTTTAGAGCAGTGAAATTTTCAAAATGAACTGATATAATCATGGTACAAATGTATTTAAGTTTATAAAAGTAAACTGATTTAAATAAAAAATTATGTCCACTGCCAAAAAGGAATAACTGTGACGAGACAGAGGTATGAGCTCACACTAAGGTGGTAATCATGCTGCAAATATAAATGTACCAAATCAACAATTAAACTTACACAATATTATATGCCAATTATATCTCAATTAAAATAAATAAATATAAACATCATGTAAATATTCTGTATCCCTACGTACAGCAGATACATACCTATCACAAATTGTGACATGGTGTGAGAATAACTGAAATACGGGGGGAACAAGCCTTGGGAAGAAGGAACAGGCTGCTAGTGCAGCCCAAGGTCAAAGAGCTGAAAGAACCTAGGGGCTCGGGCAGCCTTTCAAAAGAGGTAATGAGAAGATAAAGAAGGGGGCCCTGAGGAGTAGCTGGGCAGGGTTGAGAGGTCAGTACTCATTGTCTTCTCTCCAATCCAATCCAAAGGCCACTGAAACTTAACTCTTTAGTTGCTCACAAAAAGTATTAAGCTTTTAGGAGCCTCTTCTAGTAGTCGCTATTTCAAGAGAGAAAAAAATAAAGTAGCAAAGAAAAATATTTTTTAGTTTCTTTTCAAATCATAAGAGGAAGGCAATATCTGTTCAAGGAATAAAATATGTGTTTAAATGTGGAATTAGAAATAAAACTTGTGAAGTATCTTAGTAATCAAGTTAAATACAGAGATTAGTAGATATTATATTAATTGTTAAGTAGCATTTGTCAGTTTACAAACAGCTTTTTAAATACATTCTTGAAATTCACTTTTTTTTTTTTTAAGATTTTATTTATTTGACAGAGAGAAAGACAGCTGGAGTGCACAAGCAGGGGGTGCTGCAGGAGAGGGAGAAGCAGACTCCCCGCTGAGGAGGGAGCGCAATGCTGGACTTGATCCCAGGACCCCGGGATCACGACCTGAGTGGAAGGCAGACGCTTCACTGACTGAGCCACCCAGGCACCCCTTGAAATTCACCTTTATAATTGTTAGTGCTTACCTTTTTTTCTCTATATTACATATTAAGCAATGTGTGACCCACAGAGATCACATTGATTTCCAGATATCACACAGCTGAAGCTTGAGTTCAAGTCCCCTGGTTCCAAACTTCACCCTCTTTTGGCTCCACATGCAGTGAAACATCCGCTACTGGACACAAAAGGTAAAGTTTTAGAAGTGTTTTGAGAAGAAGGGACATGGTTTTTTTCCATCGGCAAATATTTCTTGAGGGCTTACTGTGTTCCAGTTGCTAGGAGGCATACACACAACGGAGTGTGACGCAGGTTCACAAATACAAGTTAGAAAGTGAGAAAGACAGCACTTCTGGGGCCACTATAAACGGCCTTCAGGCTCTTCATCCCACATTGTACGGTGCAGTCGGATGTCACCCGCGGTAGCCCCGTGCTGGTAGGGAGAAGGACGTTCTCAGTTCTCGGCTGGGAACCGTGAAGGTTTTTGGAAAGCAACAGAGCAATTCTATTAAAATTTAAAATACATAGATCCTTTCAGCACGAGGGGAGCTTTTAGGGTATTGGTGATCTTCTATTTCTTGATCCAGGCGTTGGTTACACTGGGAACATTCCGTTTGTAAAATTCAGCAAGCTGTACAACTTAATAAGTTATATTTTAATGTATATTGTTTTTTCTCTATGTATATTTTAATAAGTTACAAAGAATAAAAAGATACCCTCTGATCCAAGAATCCTTTTCTGAGGAAGCTATTCCAAGAAACGGGATGTTTAGTCAAACATTCATAGTGGCAAAATTTGGAAACATCAGGAAAGCCCATTAATGTAGTATTTGTGGTACATCTGTGTGAGGAATAGTGTTCACCCATTAAAAAGAAAAAATGGCATTTTTTAAAAGGAATGAATTACATGGACTTGGAAAGATTTCCATATTTGTTGTTGAATGAGATCTAGAGAGGCGGATATAATTTCATTTTAAAAAATAACATAAAAATTCCCCAGTACAAATATGTCAAATATCTATATCCGATGTCACAGCAGTGAGAAATGAGGGATGAATATACACAAAGTTAACATTGTATATTGTTATATATATATATATAATTATGTTTATATATATGTTATATATGTTTATATAATATAATATATAATATAATATATGTTAACATATATATGTTAATATGTTATATTATATAATCATGTTAATTATATATATTATAAACATATTTATAATATATATATATGTTAACATATACACAAATGTTAACACTGATTTGTGGGGAAACAGGTAGGGGATAAACTAGATTCTTCTACCCATTATGAAGCAAGAATCATAATGGAATTTTTTGGAAATAGACTTCGTTTTTAAAAACAGTTTGAGATTGCAGAAAAATCTTTAGAGTACTGAAAAACTCAGCAGCTTGTACAGATTCCCCACATACCTCCCCCCTGTGAGTAGCATGTTACATTAGTATGGGACATGTGTTACAGTTGATCCACCAATGTTTAAAACATTATTATTAACTGGAGACTACAGTTTCCTCAGACTTCCTTAGCTTTTACCCCAGGCCCTGTTTCTGTTCTGGGATCCCATCCAGGACGCCACAGTACGTTTATTTAGTTGTCATGTCTCCTTGGGCTCGTCTGTGACAGTTTCTCAGGCTTTCCTTGCTGTTGTTCATTGAAGCAGAGTTGTTGCATTAGTAATGTAACACTAGTAATGTAATGTAACAATGTTGCATTAGTTGCAGGTATACAACACAGTGATTCCTCAAGGCTGTATGTTATGGTGTGCTCACCGCCTATGTCTAGCTGCCATCTGTCAGCTCTCCTTGTTCTTTATGACCTTGACAGTTCTGAAGAGTATTGTCAGGTAAATTGCAGGCAGGGAGATGTAAGGCTAAACACGTGTGGTGGGGGGTGGGCATTAACGCGGGACAAATTCAGTGAACAGGATGGGGCTCATCAACCAGGGGGAAAGACAAGGGCAGAAAAGAACCAGCAACCTGGGGGGACATGTGTAGGTCTTCCTTCACAAAGGAGAAATCAGACATGGAGAGATTTGGTATGAGGCAGTGTGGCTTGGCGATTTAGAGTATGGATGCAAGCTCCAATCCCAGCTCTCCACCTGCCAGCAGGTGGTCTTGACCAAGGTTTTTAACCTCTCTGGGCCAAAGTGTCGTAATCTCCCCACCCTTTATTTTCTGCTTCAGCCTCTTGTTTCCTTCCTTGCAGATGGAAACAGGCACACTTATTTGTCTGATTACTTGCTTTTTTGTCTGTCTCCCTGGTAGAATGTAAACTACACAAAATAACAACCCTGACTCTCCCATTCACGACTCCGTCCCCAGTACCAACCACAATGCATAACACATACTAGATGCTCAATAAACATTTGTTGAATGGCTGTTGGGCTGGTTGCACAGATGATGTAAAGATGGATGGATGGGTAGAAGCATGGATGAACAAAGATAAAAATAAACTTTCTGAATCTGTAGAACTGATGACCTCCAAGTCCTGGTGACCCCACCAGGTCACATCTACCCACTAAAACCGATCCTGGAAAAGCCTCTATATACCTTTGATCTGCTTCCAAACTCATTTATTTGTAAAATGTCCCATTTTTAATATTCCTTGCTGATATACTATATCAGCATATGAACTTAAGAATATTTCTTAAACACGAGATGGAAATCATCTATCATTTGAAGGAGGGCTCCTCCTACTCTAGTCTCTCAAATATAAAATACAGCAAGGGTGGTCCTATAGCAACAGAAAGTAAATTCTACACAAGAAAATGAACTTTTCTGCATTGGCAAGTCACATTTGCGTCTGGGTAAGGTATCTACATAATTAGATGCATTCCGGGTCCTAGAGTTCTTAGGGTTACCCACTGCTGTTTGCATCTTATATTTGAAAATATCAGATATTCTGTGATCACACATGGTTTTCTCTCCCACGTCTTACAATCACACTCCTTGGGGCCAATGGACGAGGATTAATCTAAACCATGAGGTGATCTTAGAGACATTGCCAGCTCCTAATATTGCCTCTAGCACCAGGCCCTGATGTACCCTTTTAATTTTTTTAGAATTCACATTTGTGAAAGACTAGGTGGAAAGTAGGACTACAGGAGGGGGAGGGTAGACATGTGATCCAAATCAGCCAATTGGATGCTCCTACCAAGATTTGTCATCTTGAAAGACTAATACAACAGTCCAGTGTGGGGACACTATTCAATATGGAAGCAGCAGGATTGAGAGTCCGCTGGAAGGTGAGGGCAGGTTGTGGTTTCTTCAGCAGTAATTCCACAACTCAGGTTGTTTTTCCCGTGGTGTGACCCGGCCATGTTTTCCCTGCTACTCAGCTCTCATGGCTATTTTCTGAGCCCCATTCTCCACCCTCCCATTGATTCTGTGAACACAATACCCTTCTAGTACATTCCAGTAAACAAGTTATCAAGAGTCTGTTTCTGTAGTAGGCACTGTGATGGGCTCTCCAAAATCCCTTTCAAGTCTGAAGAATTTATTTTCTCAGCTGTCGAGTGGGCTGCTGGCAGGCAGCCCTCAGCTGTCAGCCCTCTTCAGAATGGCCTCAGCTGAAGAGTCTCATTACCCAAGGTCACACCTGCTTTACTGAACCAGTCTGAATCCAGAGACTGGTCCACATCGGGCAGAAAGACCTGGCCCCTTAGCCCAACTCAAGTGGGATTGCCAGAGAAAAAACACAATGCTCAGATAATTTCAGACAACAGTGAAACATTCTTTCAGTA
This sequence comes from Ursus arctos, assembly GCF_023065955.2. Lineage (NCBI taxonomy): Eukaryota > Metazoa > Chordata > Mammalia > Carnivora > Ursidae > Ursus > Ursus arctos. Next base: position 53,878,084 of record NW_026623078.1, on the reverse strand, counting down.
TAAGTATGTTAAAAGTACTGTATGAAGATACTTATGGCAAAAAGTTATCCATTATTTATCTGAGATTCAAATTTAACTGGCTATCCTGCATTGCTATTTGCTAAATCTGGCAACACTAAACTCAGGGCAACTCCGAAGGTCCATCCCAGCCTCAGAGTCTTCCGCGGGCTTGGCTGAGGCAGCGTTTCAGCTCATCTCCTGCCTCTGCGCATGCCTGCTTCTGTCTCTTCTTGTCCTTTCCTTAGGTGGTGATCCCAGCACCACTCTCTAGTACAGCCGCTGCAAGCTGAGCACTGTCTCAAAGTTCGCTCCCCAGGAAACCCAACCTGTGACATGTCTCTTCCTTGCAACAGGGTGACCGGCTGTCCTAGTTTGCCTAGGACTGGGATGGTCCTCAGATGAGTCAACCATCCTACCTTGCAACCAGGAATTCTAACAGATAGAACTCTTCATGGCTTGGGTGACCAAAAAGTGTCACTGCTGCTTGTCCTTTGAGGTGCCTAATACACAGTATGTGGGCCTGAGCTTTTGCTTTCTTTTCTGATCCCAGTGCTCCCATGTCCTGCCAGGACCAAATCTTTGTAGTGAATCCAAGCCTGTTCCACTGAGGCCCTGAGGTCCTGCCTTCCCTCACATGAGATCAGATCTCGTGCTGCCTGGAACGCTGAAACTGTTACTTCCTGATGTGGGCAATTGTCTGGAGGCTAGACTCTCCCTGTTCTAACTGCAGGATTGGCCTACCCAGCCCCCACACACCTCTATTACTTGCCTCCAATTATACTTGAGGTTTCCATTTATTAATAGCTCAGATGCCTTCTCCAGGGTCAGTCTCTTTCCAGAGATGACTTTTTCTTTCTTTTAAAGATTTTATTTTTAAGTAATCTCCATACCCAATGTGGGGCTTGAATTCACAACCCCAAGATCAAGAATCGCATGCTTTACCGACTGAGCCAGCCAGCCAGGTGCCCCTAACTGATTTTTCATTTTTTTACTTTTTTTGAGAAGAGAGAGTGTGCTTGAGATGGGGGTGGGGGGGTGGGAGTGGGGGGAGGCAGAGGGAGAGAGAGAATCCTGGTGCAGGAATAGGAAAATAGGAAAACGCAGCTCATTTGCTTCATGCTGGGATAAATTGAGGCAGGATTTATACTGTAGAGGTGCCCTATGGAATCAGGTTGAGGCTGGGACTCTACCTGAAATCCCATCCTTATCTGTCTTCTTCCCCATCCCTGTTCTACTACCCCCCACTCCTTTAGTCGTCTCCCTTGGAAATAGCTCCTTAGTAAATCACATGCACCTGATTCCTCTTCTCAAGCTTTAATCCTAGTGAGTCTGACCTTAAACAGCAAGTAAATAAATAATGATAAGCTGTGATCAGTCTATGAAGAAACGTGTATGGGGATAGAGGGACCTACTGTAATAAAAGGAGGAGGACAGGAAAGGCTACCTGAGGGGGAGACATTTCAGCCAAGGAACCAGAAACATGAAAAGCCAGGGGAAGAGTATTTCAAGAGGAGGGAATGAGAAGGACAAGTTCTCAAGGCATGAAAGAGCTTGGCATTTGGCATGTTCTAGGAATTGTCTGAAGGCTAGTGGAGATGGATGACAAGTTGTGATGGGGACAGGGGGACAGGAAGGCAGATGCCAACCCATATAGCGCCTTGTAGGCCATGATAAGGCCTTTGGTGTTTACTATCGGTGAGATGGAAAACCACTGGAGAGTTTTCAGCTGGAGCATGATACACCTGATTCACATTTTAAGACGATGGCTCTGGTGACCTTTTGGAGGTTGTGAGAGGCAGAAAAGCAGTTGGGATGCCATGACAATAGTCCAGTACTCACACAACAGGTGGTGTTGTCAGCTGGGACTAAGGAAGTAGAGGCAGAGAGAGAAAAGGTGTATTTTGGAGGTAGAATTGACAGGACCAGCTGACAGGTTATTAGCAAGAGGGATTAAGAATGACTCTCAGGTTTCTGATTTTAGCAATTGGGTGAACATGGATGCCTTTCACCAAGACAGGGATCACCGGGAAAGAAGGACTGGGAACAGAGAAGCCCACACATCATCTAATTCTTGTAAAAGCCCTTTAACCGATGTGGAAGGAAGCAGGCAGGGAGAGGTGTCTGGCTGCAGTTTACAGCTACTGTAGCAGAGGAGAAGCGAAACCCAGATCTGAATACTGACCTTGGCAACCCCGGGCTGTCACAGCAAGCCACGAAGCTCTTATTTGCATAAGAGGCCCTCTGTCCCCAGAGAGAAAGACTGAGAAGGGTTCAAGATAGACGCTGAGGTTAGAAGAGAAGGGGGAGATGAAGCCACCCTAACCCCTCACGAGACCGATCAGGGAGCTAACCCGGGGCGTTTTCTTAACTCCTATCAGAGGTTGGCTGGAAGAGCGTCTCACAAAATCACCTACCATTTGGGACAGAAAAGTGATGCCTCTTTGCAGCTTTGGGGGAAGCTATGGGGCAGTGGGGGTGGCAAGCTGGTATGGCCCAGACTCAGGAGACCCTTCCCCACCCATCAGCCTTAGTAACCCAGGCCCCTCCCCACCCACACAGTCCTGACTCCAGCCAGGAGCAGCTGCCTGCTGTGCCCTGCATGTGGCAAGCTTTTTCATGCCTTTGTCAAAGCCGAGCTATACTCTGCTGGGGGACAGGGAGCAGGAGTGGGGATCCTTCCCAACCCTTTACCTTGTGGCAACACCTCCTTCGCCTTTAGGACTTAGCTCTAAAATTAGCTGCTTTGTGAAGTCTTCACTTCCCCAGGCAGCATTAGTCACTTCTGTATTCCCACAATGTTCTGCTGAGGCATGTTATAGATTTAACTATCCCCGTCTGCAAGACGGGGAAAATCTGAGCCTATACAACCACTGAAGGGGGGGGGGGAGGTGTGGGGCTGGAGGTGGGCACTAGAACATTCTCTATCACATGAGCCAGATGGGGCAAGAAAGTTTCCAGATGACCCTTCCAGGCCTAACTGAGTGAGAATGGAGGATCCAGCAAGGATGGCAACGGGGGCCAACTAAGGGAAGGCTCCTTGGAGAGGCTATAACGTGGGTTATTTTATTCTCCTACTAAAACCTTTTCCCAATGACGTTTACAAATTGAAATACTCCTTGATGTGTCTTTTCTCTGGAGCTTCTAAAGGGACTGGGGACATGAGCACCTGACTCCATTTGTCTGCCTTACTCAAGAAGGTCCTAAATGTGGCTTTTCACCAAAGTACCCCGGATTTGTCCTCTTGCACATGGCACTGTGCAAAGCAAATTAAAGAGAACTAGACCCTGTTTTGTATCTGTCACTGGGTTCCTACTAAAGTTTGCATTAATAGCATCTCCCATGTATGCAACACCTTACAATTCACAAAACACCAAATTGTTTTGTTTTAATTTTCATGCATCAGGGTGTTCTGCTGCAAACCCATGTAACAGATGAGGAAACTGAGGCACCCTGGGAGGAGGTGCAGAGCTAGGATTAGAACCTGGATGCCTCATACTCATTTAAAGAATGACAACAAATGCTCCCTGAGGAAAAGCCTTGCTTCTACTTCTCTAAACGCCTGAGAAAATTCTAATTGCTTGACCTTTGAAACTCAGGAAGACCTTTTTGACTGTGGTTTGTGTCGTGGCCAAAAAAAGCATTATCCCAGGGCCTTGCAATTATAGGGGCGGTTTGCAGCATGCCCTAACCAAACTGGGAAGAGCTCAATCATAGGTTGATAAATAACTCTGCTTCCATAAAGGAGAGAGGATTCCAGAGAAAATAAACATACAGCAAATTGCTCCTTGTAGTAGGAATGTTCCAGTGTATGAGTATAAATAAGAAGCATTTTGTAAAGAAGGAAGAGAATGATGTTGTGAAAAAGAACTGAGACAGAATACCAAGGAACAAAACTCAGGATGGAACCAAGGGCAGAGAGAAAAAGGCGGAGAACCTGGTCCAAGAGAAAGGCCATGAAATGTCAAAGGTAGACATTTACTTAACAATCTGAAAGTAAGAATGGAAAAAACTGTGAGGTCCTATATTGAATCAATGGGTGCTGATTCCCACAGGGTGACTGTGCCATGAGACATCAGTGACAAGAGAGGGCAAAGATCCTAACAGTTGTATTTACTGCATTCTTGCTATGTGCCAGGTGCTGTCCTAGGGCTGTAAAGACATAATCCCATTAATGTGCACAATCACCCTTTAAGAGTTTTGCAAATGGTACAGGTGAGGAGCTCAGGCACAATTTAGGGACCTTACTCAAGGTCAATTAGCTAGTTGGTGGTGAAGACAGGATGTGAACCCAGGGCTCCTGAGCTGATACTCTTAAACTGTATGCCTGGTCACCTCCTGTAGGTGGCCTGCCTTGACAGCACAAGATTTATAAGATAGTATTCAGACTTACATTTCAATCCAATGAGCTACAAAGTGATCTTACCAAAAGGCAGGGGCTTGGGGGCGGAGTCTCTGGATTGGAAGTGCTAAAAACACAATTTAACCCAGTTTAAGCTCAAAGGGAGATTTTGGGCAGCAGACTGAGATGACTCCCAGGATGAAGGAAGAATTTGGTGGCTAAGCCTTGGGAGCTCAGGAAACCGGGAGTTCCTGAGATTTCAGCTCCTGGAATTGGGGATGTGAAAGGTCTAGGGACTCTCCTGTCATCCTGTTTCTCTCCTTGAGCTGACTTCATTTTCTCCTATTGCTGGAGGGTTCCTTCAAGGGTGGTGGTGGTGAGGTGGCCTTTGGTAGCACTGTGCACCTCAACTGACAAGAAACCCCACAAGCAGAGAGAAAAACAAAAACAAAAAACAAAAACAGAAACAAAACACTCTTCTTTCCCAATTTCTTTTCCTTTTTCCCCCAAGGTAAAAAAAGATCCCAGGGAAGAACTGTAATTGGTCCAGGTTGGATCATGTGCTCAACCATGGGCCAATCACTGTGGCCCTGGGGGCAGGGTTCTATGATTGTCAGCCCCCACTCCCTAGGGTTACACGGGGCTGTGACAGAGGTTTTCCCAGAAGAAGGGAGCTGTGGTTCTGGAGAGTCAAAACAACAAATATCCGTGAGAAATCGGACTACTGGCAAGAAGATTACAAACATCAGAGGAGATGCAAAAACAGCCAAGATAAAATAGTTGACAGCAAGGATAAAATGCTCAATAAACTTTGGAAACAGTATATAAATGAAAACAGGATTTAGGACTGATGAGAGGAAATTTGTCTAACGAAGTGGAGGGTCTAAAAAGCAATTTAAGAGATGAATTAGGATGTCAGCTCTGAAACCTTTAAATAGTTCTATTATTAAGACAGATGCATTCTGGGAGAATTAACGAATGCAGGGTCATGCTCCTAGTTCGTGCCCACTAACTACTAATTCATTTTGATGACAGCTTTTATTAGAAGTTATTGCTTGCAGCACTTACATATTTATAACATATTTTAGCAGAATAATTTGCATATGTAAAGTTCTGCATAAAGGGAACCAATAATAATTTATTATTGAGTCATTGAGCTTATGTTTACTCTTTCATGCATGCATTTAGTCGTTCACCTGTTAGTCACTAATCGGGTGGATGCTATATTTCAGGTACTCTGTTGGGCACACCTGTTTTTCTGCCTTCAAGGCACTTAGAGTACAGGGTAGGAGACAGCTATAAATAAACTCTGCCCAGATGGGAATATAGTGGACACTGTGGTGCACTGCCAGGTCTCCCCTTCAAGACTGAGACACTTTGGGGCACCTGGCTGGCTCATTTGGTACAGCATGTGACTCTTGATCTCGAGGTTGTGAGTTCAAGATCCATGTTGGGTGTAGAGATTACTTAAATAAACAAACAAAACTGAGACACTTTTGCTTCCACTTACCAGTAGTGTGCTAATGGCTCACAGCTGAGTCCACCCTCAGGAATTGCCCTTGGCTGATGGGAGGTGCCTCCCCCAAGGTTATGACCTCTAGAGCTGGGGCATTCCACATCCTGTGACTCGTCAATGACTGGTCATTGAGAGGGTACGATGGCCAGCCTCCTTGCTTCCCCTGGAGATAACACTGAAGAGTCATCCTAGCCCCAGAGCTCCTTGTGGGTTCAGCTAAGGCCTCTGTTACAATCATATCACAGTCCAGTTCCTTCCTTTGCCCAGACTGGCTCCTCTCACTCGCCTACAGGTGTTGTTCCTGAGAGAATGTTGTTCCTGGGAGAATACTCTGCCAAAAACAGTCTGCATGCAAATATCCACTTCTGAGTCTTTTACAGAAAACCCCACCTAAGACAAGGTAGAACTCAGAAAATTCTTATCAGGTAAAGCTGTCATATTCACAAATTGCCAGAGCCTGCTTTCCAGATAAAATATACTAGTCACCTTGGAGCAAGTCTTTGCTTGAAGATCACCTGGACAGTCCCTCTGTTTTTTTTGTAAATATAGGAAAGAAGGTACCCTTTGCTCTAAAGGAAGAGAGTAATAGAACGAACTTTGCAGCATGAGAAAGCCTGGCCCTCTCAATTGTTCCAGGTGGTCTGCTAAAGAGAAAAGGAGTATTTTGCATAGCAGACCAAGAGCTTCCCAGGTCGGAAGGAATAGAAACTTGGACCTTCTCGCTTGTGAGGTTCAATGTTATAACCTCTCTGATAAATGGGATGGTCCCTACTCAGTTCCCCTGGTGAGACAGGAGGAAAAGGCCCCAAAGAGGAACTTAACCAGAGCAAAGGGGGAGTCCCTGGAAAGCCCCTCCTGTCCTGGCTAACCTGGTATGCAGGGTGGGCTTTGAGAGAGAGGATGAGCACAAGATTGTAAGTTAAAGAGTCAAAGAGAAACATTTCTAACTCAGGACAACTCTGAAGGGATCTTCCCTCAGAGCACAGTGAGGAATATGAAATGCAAGGCTGTCATCCTTGTAGCAGACAAATACAGACTATTTTACAAAACCAGCTTTCAATATCGACCCTATAGAATAGTAACAGAATCAACCACAGAGTAAAATAGGGGCCTACTAGGGGACTGATGATGTTTCCTAGTTCTAATTTTTGAATTCAGGCAATTGGAGTCCCACTAATTGGGGAAGGGAGGCTGTGAGCAATTTGTTTCACACCCAGAAGAAATGCAATTGTATTGGTACTTAAATCTGGTAGAAGGGGCTGTACAGGTTGCAAATAATTCCAAAAACAATGTGAGGAGTATTTTAGGAAGAGGAATGCCTACTGCCAGGGAGAAAGCCTTCCTAGAGGAAAAGAACCAAGCCAAGTCTTGTAGGCTGAGCAGAAGTCAGAGAGGATGATAAGAGGTGGTCATTGGTTGGAAGGGCATCCAAGACTTCCCAGGACCAAAGCACAGAGGCAGGAAAGTATATGGTCCCCTGTACATAATCAATGTGGATTTGGAGCCCAGGAGGCACAGAAGAAGTAAATGGAGACAGAGTCAGACAACAGAAGGCCTGGAAGCCAGGATAAGACATTGAAACTTACCCAGGTTACCAAATCTTGTCTAGAAAAGCTGCAATTCCCGACTTTTATCAGACAGACCAAGATTTTTTAAGTTGGCAATTATTCAAAAAAAATTTTTTTTAAGTCATGGGAGCTAGATGAAACATCTTTAGAGTTGCCCACAGGCCTCTAGTTCAGGACTTCTGCTAGAATGAAGAACAGATAAGTGGAGAGATCATATCTGCATATTAAAAGTTCACTCTTGGCAGTATGATTAGAGAAAGAAAGAGACTAGACAGAAAGATGGTTAATTCAGCAACAAATATGCTGAGACTTCTGTGTGTGACAAGAGCTGGTGGTCACAGTAGTGGGTTGTGGATCCTAGGCTTGGTGCAGGAGGCAAATTCAATCAACAATCACGCAAATGTGTAAGTACTCATGCTGAGCTTACTCCAGGGAGGAAACGGGAGGGCTTAAATTATGGCAAAAGATGGACGAGAACAGATTCAAGGGATATTTGGAAAGTTTGGTAACAATTTAGCTGGGAAGAAAAGAGAGAGGGGGTTTCAAGGTCTTATTGGGTGAACAGGTAGATGCTGTTTTAGGAAAAACTGATCACTGGGACCTCTGCTGCTATCGCGAGTTTCATAAACAGAGTGAGCATGGCTTAGACAGATGGCAAAAAAGAACGAGAGTTAAGACCTACCTTATAATTTCTGTCCTCTTACTGAGCCCTCCAAACAGTCCTATCCGTCTCTTTCTGGAGATAACACCTGCCCTGCCTAGTTTACAAGGATTAGTCAGGGTTCTTCAGAGAAACAAAACAAACAGGAGTATATAGAAAGAAGGAGAGAAAGAGAGAGAGAGAGAGAGAGAGAGGTTTTTTGTAAGGCTAGGTTCACATGAGTGTGGAGGCTGACAAGGCCCCGGATCAGCAGTCAGCCAGCTGGGGACCCAGGAAGGTCAATGGAGTATTTCTGGTCCAAAAGCCAGCTGGCTCAAGCCGCAAGAGGAGCCAATGTTTCAGATCCAATCCAAATGCAGGAGAAAGCCCCGTGTCCCAGCTTGAAGGCAGTCAGGCAGAGGTCTTAGTTAAGGAAAAGTCAGCCCTTTTCTTCTATTCAGGCCTTCAACAGATTAGATGAGATCCCACCCACAGTAGGGAGAGCAATTTGCTTTACTCAGTCTATGGATTCGAATGTTAATCTCACCCAGAAACATGCTCACAGAAGCATCCAGAATCATGTTTGACCAAATGTCTGGATACCCTGTGATCCAGTCGAGTTGACATATAAAATTAACCATTGCAGTACTTTTGAGTATAAAATGAAATAACGGATTTGAAACTACCTTAGACAGTTCAAAGGCTGTGCAAATATAGTGTAGTACGTGGAGAAAAAATTCACTGCTTATAAGGTATTGTTGGATATTCTCCTATAGATACATTGCCTCTCCTGCCCTGTGCCGGGAAGGCTGGTCTCTGCCCATCGCAGTACCTGGACTCCCTGAGCCTCTGGTTCTGGTTGAGGGAGCAGAAGACAGAGAGTAAGAGGAACAAAGCCTGGGCGGGGCACTTACTCTCCCATGGGAGGCTTAGGTCCTGTTGGTGTCCCCTCTTCCTTGACTGCAGCTCCCTCCCCTGTCTCTTCAGACCTAGAGCTAACAGCTTCCCTCTGCTTGAGTTTCCAGGTGCTTCTCCACCCCTCACTGGGCTCTTACCCTGTCAAAGAGCAGGTATCCAGTAACTGTCTTGATAATATTGATACTAAATTCATCCCTAAGCTCTCAGAGGAAACTCTTATCAATTCTATCTCTGATCTCAAATCAATTCTTGCCATTTTTTTCCTTTTAATAATGACCACTTTAATATGAACATATTTGACCCTCAAGAAGCTTTTATAACGGAAAGGGAAGACTAAGCCACCGCTGAGAGGAGTGCCTGACGCTTAGGGATGGATGGCGTGCGGTTCCTGGAGGCAGCCCATACTCATACACATCAAAGCTACTGATACAACAGTAGTCATTTGAATATAACTTCTTCAAATAGGGGGTCACTTCTTCCTTGGGGTAGGAGCACTACGCAAGTGGTGACACTCGGGCTGCTCCAGGCACAGCACAGTTTTCATGTTCTGCTGCAGGGTCTCAGCCAGCTCCTGAGGACCGACTCCTCCGGGGCCTCAAGGACCACCTTGCGCAAGCACTGCGGCCCCTGGGCTTACGCAGCTTAGCGCGGGCGGTGCTGGTGCCGGTGTGACAAGCCTATGCTAACCGAGGCCCCCATTGGCCCGGAGAACGGAGCCTATGGTAGGTCCTTTAATAACAGCAACTATTGCACCAGGAACTGCAGCTTTGGGCCAGAGGCTGCCGTCTTCCTGACCTATGTCTTGCTATCTCCGCTGCCGGTATCCTAGTCCATGCCACCGTCTTTCTCCTGGGTGACTGCAGTGGCCTCCTAACTGGCCTTGACGCTCCTGGACCGGGTATTTATCTATGGCCTCCGAGATCCCCTTCTAAGCTCTTCTCTGGAATCTGGATTTGGGATGATGCAAACTTCACCCCACCTTGCAGCTAGCCGGCCTCCTGTTGGGTTTGGCAATGTGAAGCATTAGAAGGAGAAATAAAAATGGAGAGAAGGGAGAAGGAACTTCTTTCCTGTTCTTCACTTTGTGTTTTTCAGCGTTGCTCGAGCAGCAGCATACAACTGGCACCGGCTTCCGGGGACTTGGAGTACTCGCAGCACCCCAGGGGCCAGTGCTGCCCACGCCCTCACCTGCGGAGCAGTGCCCCTGAGAGGTCTGAGGACCTGCAGAGCCACACTCCTTTGGTGAGAGCACCAGCCAGAGCGCACCCCCTCCGCAGAGGTCTGAGCAGGGTAGGGCTTCCCTCAGACATCCCAGCACCAGCTCTATGAAGCCCCTCCTCCAAGCTCCTAGGGAAGGGTCACACAACCTGCTCTCCCACCTTAGGAGGTAGGAGCTACTTCTTGCACTTACCAATCCCTGGCTTATTACCCTCTTCCTTTTACTTTCTGCCTTCTAAGGACTGTGAAAGCAATCCCTTATATTAAAGCCCCTCTGTTTGCAAGACCTACTGTGATTTGTTTCTGATTGGCCCTTGGCTGAGAGACTTTTTAATCCATTTCCCACTTAGCAGCCAGTTATCTTTTGAAAACGTGCCTCAAATTGCGTCACTCCCCTGCTGTGCTAGTCAAGGCGCTTGGTTTCCAACCACGGAAACCAGCACCGGCTAAATTTTGAACAGAAGAGGAATTTATTGAAACTGACTGGGGAACTCAAGAGAATCAAGAGGAAGACTGGAGACCAAAGTACAGAGGAAAGCTTGCACAGTGAAGCTCCTGGAATGGTTTGCTGAGGATGCAGCCCGATTCCTTTGCACGGGATGCTTAGGGCAGCCAGGTGCCACGGCCATTGATCACCATATGCTGGACCCCCCTGCCCCTGCACACGCACCCCTGTGCACTCCTGACTGCACCGTGGCCGCCCTAATAATTTCTAACTGGCCTTGCCTCTTTGAGATTCAAAGTCCCACACTGCAGCATCAGATTGGCCTTGTTCTAAATATTAAGAGAGACATTCTCATCCCTTCTAAGCCTTGGCTTCCACAACGAGAACTGGGACCCTGCCTTCCATTACTTTCGTGATTACCAAAATAAGAAGAGCTCTGGCATGCTGGCCAGCCAGAGTGACAAATACCCGCCCTGCTGCCTAAAACCCTCCAACAGCTTCCCCTGTCTCTTAGAGCAAAATCCCCTAACTTGGCCTTCACAGCTGGCATGATCTGGCCCATCAAACTCTCGGACTTCACCCCATGCCATTCCCCCTTGCCCATGTTCCCGTCACATGCGTTTTCTGTCTGTCCTTTGAACATGCCACACTCATTCCGACCCCAGGGAATCACTGTTCCCTCAGTCTGGAAGGCCCTTCCCTGATCTTTCCAAGGGACTTCCCTTTCCCTACCAAGTCCCAGCTCAAATATCTCCTCCTCAGTGAAACCTTCCTAAAGGAGCCTCTACCACTTCTTTCCTTTGCATCGCATGTTTGCCCCTGGTATTTTCTTGTGTGTTTATTTGTTAATGTGTTCGTTTTCTGCCTCGCTTTCTGCAGAGTGTGAATTCTACCTTGTCTGTCATTGTTGCAGTATCCTAGCACTGGGGAGAGCACCTGGTGAGGAGCAGATGCTGAATGTTTGTTGAATGAATGAATGAGAGGATCGATGGACAGCTCAACTCTGTTTATGATGGAGTTCTACTTGATGATGAAAGCAGCAAAACAGTTTTGTAATGGAAGCAACGGTGAATAGGATTCCATGAATGCTTTTTAAAATAATTAACTTTGGAATCCATCTGTGACATTTGTTTTGGAGGTTTAAGGAGTTAGGGATCTTAGGTGGGTCCTAATAAGTCTGTTCTGATCTTCTGGAGAAACCATGGCCAGCACTTAGTGGTCCTCCATTTTGTGAATTAAAGTAGAAGGTAAAATTGAGGTAAGGAAAACCACAAAGTGCACGATATTCACACTGAGTATGAAAGAGGCCATACAGTTCCAGTTATTACAAGGATAATACAATTGCTGCATGGATTTGGTGTCAGACAGACCTGAGTTCTGATCCCACAGCTAACTCTTACTAGCTGTGTGTTGTTGGCTCTGCCACTTTGAGCTGGGTGACGCTGGGCAAGTCACTGAATCTCTCTTTGCTTCAATTTCCACATTTTCAAAATGGGAATAACAACAGTACTTACATTATAGGGTTGTTGTGAGATATAAGAATATAAAAATATATTATAAGATATATAAGAGATATAAGAATATAAGAATATTATAAGAATATAAGAATATGTTATAAGATATTATAAGAGATATAAGAATATAATATAAGAAACGACTTAGAAAAGCGTCTGGCATATGTGCTTTGATAAAACACAACATAAGCATGAGCTACTATTACAGTTAGGATTGTGTTTGTTGGTTGATAAAAAAAATTTGAACAAGATACAGGTTTATTTCTCTCTCGTATATGTTAGAGCTAGGCAGCCGGGGGCAGATGTAGCAGTTCCACAATCATCAAGGACTGAAATTCTTCCTTCTTTCTCCACTATCACCTAATACATAATTTATAGCCTCAAAGTACAAGATGGCTACTGAAGCTCCTATCATGTCTGCATTCCAGGCATCAGGAAGGAGGGATGAAGAAGGACCTCATGGCAGAGTCAATACCTTTTAAAGAACCTTCCCAGAGGACACACGCAGTATTCTCATTTGCATCTCATTGGCCAGAACCAGATAACATCTCACTGGCCATAACCAGCTAGGCCACACCTAGCTGGAAGGGGCAGTGGAAAATACAGTTTTTTTCAGTGGGTGCCATTACCACCCCAAATAAAATTGCCCTTATGTTACTAAAGAAGAAGGGGAGAATGGATATTGCACCTTGTGCAAGTTATTTCACTTCCCCCCAGTTTTAGTTTTTTTCATTTGTGCAATGGGAACAATCGTACATACCTCCTACAGCTAACAGGAAGGTTACATCAAATAAAGGCTAAAAACCGCTAGCACAGTGCCCAGCGCATACTAAATAAACCTTAGCTGTATCATAAGGACAAAATACATGTCTGAATACTTTCAAAAATAAGCTAGACAAAGCCAAAAGGAACCAAAAGTAGAAAAAATATCCCTGCAAATAAAGTACTGATTAACTCCAGAAAGAAACCTACTCTGTCCACAGGTTTCCTCCACCTTTTCATTACTTTGGCCCTCTTTATATCAACTGGTTTTCAGCTGACAAAGTTCCAGCTTTAAATATCACATCGCCCTGCCATGCTCCTAACAAAGGGCCACTGTCTGGGTGGGGCCGTCTCAAATTCACTGTTCTGAATCTTTCTGGTCTCGCCCACCACCCAGCTTCTGTCCAACTGTGTCCAGGGTTCTAGACCAGTGGCTTAGGAACCTGCCTGATCCTAAGACTCACTCACCTGGAGAGGTTTGTAAAAATACAGACTCCCAGTCCCCGACACAGGAATCAACCCGAAAAGCTTCTACATCTGCTTCAGCTGTGTCAAACGGACTCTGGGTTTTTGGACTAAATGACTCACCAGCTTGAACGTTTACATAACATGGATGAATGTACTTTGAAACACAAACATTGACTGAATGCTATGAGGGCCCAGCATTGTTCTAAGCATGTTACACGGGCTAACTCATTTAGGCACTATGATTCCCCTTTAGACAGATCAGGAAACTGAGGCACTGAGAGGATAAGCAAGTTGCTCAAGGTCACGCAGTTAATAAATGGGGAAACTGGAAGCTGGCACTCATCCCAGACAGTCTGGCTTCTGAAAGTGTGTACGCTTAACCCCTATTCTCTACCACCCTCTGATCTATATAGAAGAGTCAGGGCACTCCACTACAAACCATAAAAAATCTGAACAGACTTCCTCCTAGCATCGATCAAATACATTGCAAAATATTCTTATTCATGATTGTTTATCTTCCCAAGCATGCTGTGGCACAGGTAAGTGTGTTATAAAAGTATTTCAAGGCAAGTATCAAAAATGATGTTGAAACTATATATTTTTATGTGAGCATATGTTCACAATGATGTTCTTCATGTAAAGAAATGCACCTGCACACACGTGTATACACACACACATGCTGTATAGGCCTACAGAAGAGCTGGGGGGAATGTAGCAATGCATTGACAGTTACTTCTGTGTGGTCTGTATTCATCTGAAATACACACTTGAATTTTGCCGAAAAAATTCTTAAATTTTAAAAATAAGGCATTTTACATGTTTTGCAGCAAAGACAGTATCAAACAGCGGCTATATCCTATTTTCCTGGAGAGTCTTACAAGCCCTTCATTTGAAATTTCTCCTGTAAGGCCCTTCAAAAAGAAATCTGATGGAAAGTTTGGATTACAGGTATGTTTGCCTGGTGGCTGAGCGCTTGGTTTTAGAGTCTAACGGATATAGGTTTATACCGTAGCTGTGACATAGATGTCAGGCAGGTCGCTGAATGGCCCAGCCTCACGCATGCTTGGTGTAAAGGTCCGGGGCCGATGCCTTTCGCAGGGCTGAACACACATGTACGGTTGTTCAATACAAGGCAACGACCACGGTGAGCAAGAAGTTATCATCATCACAACATAATTCAGAACCCGCTAAATGCCAGTCACCAAACCAGCACCTTTTGATTAATAATAAGGTTTATAAATAATTTATTAATTAGAACTAAGCATCCACTCTTTCTAAGAGGTTTGAGGGACGGAAAAGGTCAGGCTGCCTTTGGGGATCCAGCCGAGGTCAGTTTAAGTATTGTTTTGAGTTCAGTGCATGTCTGTTCCTTGGGACGGGCAATCACCCTAAGCCCTGGCCTCCCAGCTTCTGAACGAAAGTAGAAACATTTTCCAAAACATGGATTTGTGTGAGTCACACCCTCATGTGCCTTTCTGCTGTGTCTGCAGCCTGGCTGTTTCCATCCTACCCACGGCCATCCCCACCCCTTCTGCTCTAATAGCAGCTGTTAAGGCCTTGCTCTCCTCTGTTCTGGACCCCCCCCCCCCCCGCCCTGCAGAAATTGTGGTCTCGAGGGTTACCAGTGACATTCTTCTTGCCACATCCAGAGTTCAGCCTTATCTTCCTGGACCTTGCTCTATTAATCATCGCTCTCTCCATGTCTCCAGGCACCTTTCTTTCAGTCTATAAATGTTCTCCAAGCTCCAGCAGCCTTAAAAAATAATAAAAATTAATATCCTTGGCCTCAGGTCATTCTCTGGCAACTGCCACATTTTTGGAATTCCAGCTTCTTCGTGGCCAAGAGTTTAGATTCTGGAAACTTTAGCTCCCAGTTCTGCCATTTGTAACTGTAGGACCTTTTGCTTCGCCTCCCTGTGCCTCAGTTTCCACCTCTGTAAACCAGGGATATAGGTGCTCTCTACTTCTCAGGTTGTTGTGAGAATGAATGCATCAGCACAGAACCTCATCATACAGAAGGTGGTCAATGTTCACTATTATCTGAGTCAATTTCATTCTTCAATGTCCCAGAACCTGGCTCAGGCCTTACCGCTCCTGAGATACTTCTCTGAAAAGGTCACCTGTGACCTAGTACTTGTTAGTCAATGGCCCTCTGTTGCATTTGACATTACTGGTTATTTCCTCCTTCCTGAAACTCTCTATTCCCTCATCTCTTGCCACATCCTGCTGCGCACGCACGTCATCATGCCCTAAACATGAGTGAATATACACGCACACACACACATACACACTTACCTTCAAGCTTTTGCTCTTGTGAAACTGTACCACCTCCCTCTCCATGGAAGGCTCCTCCGGAGTCCAGGCCTTGCCTCCAGTGCCCGAGCCCTCATTCTCCAGAGCTCCTCCCCTCGTGCCTTCCTCAGGTTAACTTCCACTTATCCTTCAAGACTCCTCTCAGACCTCGCTTCCCCGGGAACGCCTCCTGAACACTGTTTTCCCACCAAAGCCGGGTTAGGTGCCCCTTCCCGTTGCTTATGTATCACTTGTGCACGTCTCACGCCGTGTTATCATTTTGTTTCCCCGAATGACTGTGAGCTATCTGGTAAACTATCAGAATCACTTCTGACTCCTCTCTTAGTTTCTAGCACTTGATAGGGTGTGAGATACATACTAGGAACTCAGTCAGTGTTCATGGAATTAAATAATCAACTAACGAATGTCAACACCCAGCTATATCCCCTGAGTCTTAGGCAGTAGATGCAGAACCACCAGACTTGCCAGGGGTCAAGGGTTTAGAAGAAGTCAGAGGTAAGGGAAAGAATAGGCTGGGGGTGTCTGCTGGCTCAGCTGGTAGAGCATGCAACTCTTGATCTTGGGATTATAGCTTCGAGTCCTGTGTTGGGTGTAGAGATTACTTTAAAATAAAAAAGAATTTTGGGGCTCCTGGGTGGCTCAGTCGTTAAGCATCTGCCTTTGGCTCAGGGCGTGATCCTGGCATTCTGGGATCGAGCCCCACATCAGGCTCCTGGGTTGGGAGCCTGCTTCTTCCTCTCCCACTCCCCCTGCCTGTGTTCCCACTCTCACTGGCTGTCTCTCTGTCAAACAAATAAAATCTTTAAAAAAATAAAAATTAAAAAATAAATAAATAAAATAAAAAAGAATTTAAAAAAGAATGCATAAGGCATGACAACGTGTGGTAAGGAAGTTGGCAGAGATGGGCAGTTTGGCAGGAGTAGGAGGCACTGTCATGTAGATAAACTCTCAAAATGGAGAAGCACCCTTCGGAAAGCTGACTTCCCCTTCCTTTAAGCTCTTAGGTTCTCGCAGAAAATTGCTAGCTAAAAGGAATGCAGAAGAAATGTAAAGAAAAGTATATTCCCTTTCTTTCTTGCTTCTTTCCAAACAAGCACAGTTAAAACGATAATGCTTGAAAACTTCTGGATACCTGCTCTTTGTTTCTTCCAGATACATGCTATTTGTTTTTAAGGCTGGAAAGAAAGAAATGCAAGAAAGAAAAATTTGTGTTCAAAAACTTGGCAGAAATTCACAACATTCTCTGCAAGCTGATATACATTCCCACAGGCACAGTTTATTATCTGCTTGTGGGCATCTCCTTTGCGAGCCAACTGTTACACCATCAAGCACAGAACCCAAAGAACTCTGGATATTTAGTATCTTTGTTACCAATGATTTTCCTCTGACATGAAGGCAGATTCACCATTAAGAGAGATTCACCATTCCTAGAACTAGTCATCAGCTAGAGGCATTGGGCATTAACGCTAACAATCAAGTTTTTAAAAATCAAAACTTCCATCTTTTTTAACAGTGCATTCACACGGCTCAGAATTCAAGAGATGCAAAAGAGTATACAATAAAAAATTTTTCTTCTACTCTGTCCAGTTAGAGTTCTGGTTAGACAAAAGAATACATAAACATGTACATTTTCTCCCTGCGGTCTGCTTTTTGCTATATTCAGCTATACATTGGATCTTGCACTTTGCTTTTTTCGCCTAACAATCTATTTGGGGAGTGTTCTACAAAACTACATGAAGGAACTTTCTCGTTTTATTGGTTACATGATATAGATACCCTATGATTTGTTTAACTATTTCCCTGCTCATGGACATATAGGTTGCTTCCAGTATTTTGCTGAAATGAATAACCTTTACATATATCATTTTGCACGTGTGCCCAGGTATCAGTAGCATAAATTCCTAGAAGTGGATTAGCTGAGCCAATGGGTATGTTCATGTGTAATTTTGTTAGCTATTGCCAATGTTCTCTCCAGGGAGGTGGTTGTACCACTTCACCCTCCCACCAGCCTCTTTATATCTCCACCCATGGTGTTAGCTGACTTTCTAGGCTTTGCCAATTTGGAAGGTAATGAATGACATCTCCACATACCTCTAGCTTGCATTTTTCTTAATTTGAGCATGGCTGTAC
Organism: Ursus arctos; assembly: GCF_023065955.2. NCBI lineage: Eukaryota > Metazoa > Chordata > Mammalia > Carnivora > Ursidae > Ursus > Ursus arctos. Next base: position 53,860,253 of record NW_026623078.1, on the reverse strand, counting down.
TTTTTCTTACTTTTAGGTTTTTTTTTTTCCCTTCCCTTCCTTCCTTTCTTCTTCTTTTTTTTTAAGTTCTCAGTGCTATTCATATTTTTTCCCTCTTGGTATAAAACAATAACAACAACAATAGTAATAGCTAACACTTATGGGGTGGTTTACCATCTGCCTGAAACATTATAGGCATCTCATTTACATCTCTCAACAGTTCTGTTGTTATAGATATTACTCTCCCCAATTCACAAATGGGAAACTGAGGTATAGAGAGTGGAAGTAGCTTGCTCAGGGCCTCAGAGCAACATATGGCAGTGCCAGGGTTTGAACCCAGGCTTCCCTAACCAGAAAGTCCATGTTCACAGAAACGAGTCAACTTTACTCACTACTCAACAACCACACCACAAAAATAGAGGCCCTCAGGCGTCACCTCCCAGATTCCCTCCCTGAAATTCCACAAAAGTAGCTGGCTAATGTTCTCTCATGCTCTTACCTCCTTTTGAGGTTACTGTCTTCTCAGATTCTAGCCTCCTTTCGAGATGTGCTCCCCAGGGACCGCACTATCACATGGACCCAGGGCTCCCAGAAATGCAGTCACGTGAGAGGAGTAATTGAGCATCTGAGTGGACATCGGCTCACAGAGAGCAACCGCAGGCCTAAAGTAAGGAAGAAGTAAAGTTCATTTGGCAAACATTTATTGAACATCTATTATGTGCCAGGCACTTGGACATGGCAATGAACAAGACAAACCAGGTTCCTGTTCTCATAAAACTTGTATTACATTGGGCAATAAATAAACAAGAAAAAATTGGTAGTAATAAGTACTATGCAGAGGGCTAAAACTTTGTAATTTGGTAAAGCAGGGCTTCTTTGGGTTGGTTAGTTGGTGCAGGCCTCTCTAAAGGGGGCAGCAGGTAAATGACGTGAGGGAACCAGCTATTCAGTTCAGGGAAGAGCACTGCAGGCAGAGGAACAGCCACTGCAAAGGTCCCAAGTCAGGAACAGGCTGAGGCTGAGTAGATCTGCTGAAGGGAGAGGCCAGTGCACCTGGAGCCCAGGGAAAGGGAACAGGGAGCTTCTGTGAGAGAGGTGGCCAAAATTTGCCTCAGGGCTCTGAGGAGCAGGAAAGAGAACCTGAGTTATGCTACGTGCAGTGGGAGGCTATGAAGTCTTAAACTGCTTTGGGAGGATGGGAGCATGTGTATGGGTGACATAATCGGATTTAATTGTTTTTAGAAACAATCACTTTGGCTGCTAGGACAGCAGATAACAGTGAGGCAGGGGAGCAAATATGGAGACCAGCTGGAAGCTATCGAAGTGGCTTGAACTGGCAGAGAACATGAAGGCTTGGGCCAGAGTAGTGCTTCTCAAGCTTTCGGGTTTCAGAATCCTCTGAGGGAGCCCAACCCCAATGTTTTGGATTCTGGAGAGGACTCGAAGATTTCTGCGTTTCTAACCAATGCCCAGGTGGTGCTGATACTGCTGGTCTGCAAATCACATGGTGAGCGGCGTTGGACTGGAGAGAGGAGACGTGGACAGATATCAGAGTACTTTAGAAGTAGAATCCACAGGACTGAGTAAGGGATTACAGGAAAGTGAAGAATCAAGGGTGACTTTGGGGTTTTGGTTAAGCAACCGAGGAACCAATACCATGGGCATACGTTGAGAGCGGAGAATGAGAGCAGGAGCAGAGAGTGGTGGATAAAATCCAGAGTACTGTTGTGGGCATGTGGAAATATCAGTCAGAAGGTGGTGAGTTCCGGTGTTGGGGTGAGAGGGCAGGCCTAGGATGTGATTTAAAGTGACAGCATGGGAGGAGGTGGCCCGGGGACAGTGTATACTCGGGGAGGAGAAGGAGCAGAGGACAGAGCCCTGGGCATCCAGCATGTAGCGTCAGGAAGAGCAGGGCAAGCAGTGGGCAGGCCACGCAGCTGGAAGCAAGGTGCAGGGTGAGAAGCCCAGACTGCAGGGGAGAGAACCCCTCTGGGAAAGAAAAAGAAGAACCAGCGAAAGTGAGGAAAGGATGCCATGAGAATCATCAGCTGTAACCGCAGCTAGGTTCTTCATGCATCATGATCGACCATCAACTCCAAATGCTTGTCTTCTGGGAAAGCAAAGAAGGTAGAAACCCCAGCTATTACAGCTCCCTCTCCAGCCGGCCTCAAGTCCTGGAGTGCTGGCAGCATTTGAGGAGAGGAAGAAATAGACTGAATTCTAGGAGCTGGGCCTACCTAGAAAGGAGACTAGGGATTCAGAAATGACCATGGATGCCTTCTCAGATGGAAGGCCTATTCCATTCTGGAAACTTCTTCACTTTCACCTCGAAGAACAAGCATCCCTACTCCTCTCTTCAAGAGCAATTAACTCTTCACCTGGTGTTAGTGAGTGCTGGGCCTCTGAGCTGAACCCTGGCTCCACGGAGGTCTCCTCCCTCGTCTGCATTTTTGATGGCTTCCTCTAGCCTGGCTCCTTCCCCTCAGACTACAATAATGCCACTCCAACCTAAAAGAAAGCTCTGTTCCTCCACCCTTCCTCCCCTGCAGCTACTGCTTTCATTGCTTTTACCCCAAACTTCCTACACCAATGCTCATGCTTCCTCGCTTTCTTTCTCGTCTGCACCCCCTGGAATTTGGCTTCTGTCCCTGCCACTGTCTCCAAAGCCACAGCCACCTCCTAACTATCAAACACAGGGCCTGCTCCTCTAGGTCCTTGGCTCAGCAGTGTCTGTGCTGCATTTCACACAATGAACACCCCCTCCTTCTGGAAACTCTTGCCTCTACCATTCCACACAAATGCCTTCCTTTCCCTCGCTGTGGCCTTGGGGTCCAGGACCCTCTGAGGTCCACCACTGGTGGTCTGGTCTCCTTCTCTGCCCTCTCCTAGATGATCTCAGCCATACCCTTCCACAATCACTTGGCCAGAAACTAATGGCTGGTGACACTGGTATTTGCAGCTGCCTGTTTGATATTTCCATGTTCCACAGGCATGTCAGAGATATCCAAAGCAAAACCTAGAGCCACAGTTTGCACTTAAGAAAGGTATATTAAGTCCATATTTGCTGAATGAACTGGTGTTTTTTCTGGCTCACGCCAATCTCCTCCATATGAAGGAAAAGGCAATAAGCAATAAACAGAACACAAACACTTCTTCCCCTTCTGTCTGTATTAATGGAGTGACCTCACACCCTCCTTTCTCACTACATCTCATTGGTCACCCAGCCTTGTAGATTCTATCTCACAAGATGTTTCTGGAATCTTCCTGTTTTATCCTTTTCTGTTCCTACTTCAGGGGATCTGTGAACTCCGTTAAATTATACCCAAAATATTGTGTGTAGGGAGATGATTCATCCATTCTCAAGGAAGTCTGATTCAAAAAAGGTAAGGAAATACTAGCTGGATGGTAGTGCTAAGCACCTTAACATACACAAGTCATTAATATTCAAAACTAACCCGTAAGTATGAGCATCACCTCCATTTTACAGATGATGGTTAAGTAACTTCCCCAAGTCGACAAGCCCTTGGAGTCTGGACTTATACCCAACTAGATCTACTCTTAGTAGTCCTTTGCAGGACTAATCCAGACCAGGTAGTTCCGGCAAACAAGGCCCTCCTCCACCTACCTAATCAAATGCATCCCTCCTCCCACATCCATGCTCTAGCCACCCACTTCTCTCCATTTTCTGAGATCACATAGTCCATGTCTCTGTCTCCCACACATGCTGTGACCAGTCCCTAGAACATCCTCCCTACACTTCCCTGCCAGGCAGAATCCTACTCACACTTCAGGACTCAGCAAAGACGTCCCCTCCGATTCTCTGAATCCTTCTCTTCCCCACCCCCCTTCCACGGAAGACATTGATTATGGCACTTTTAGCATCAGATGATAGACAGTGGGGTTCTTGTCTCTCCTCTGAGAGGTGGAATTCCTTGAGAGAAGCAATTGTGTCTTGTTCCTCTGTGGCATCCCAACATTTCACAGCACCCTGGCCCACAGGATGGGCTCAAGAATATTTGTTGAAAATAACCTAATTTAATTGTATGAGGACCCAGGTTTGATCCCTAGCACCTCCACACACAAGAAAGAAAGAAAGAAAGAAAGAAAGAAAGAAAGAAAGAAAGAAAGAAAGAAAGAAAGAAAGAAAGAAAAGAATATGATTTAAGTGTGCTTTCTACTTACTAGGGAGTACCCATGTTCTAAAGTAGGAAGACCAGGGCTTTGTCTTGTGAGAATGACGTTTAGGATGTTCTTATGTTGCCCAGATGTCCCTGCCGATCTCATAGAGTTATTGTTAAGATCAGATGAAATAATTATTTAAAAGCACTCTGCATTGTTGAACACACTGTGAAAAAGAAGGCCTGAGTGTTAACTAACTCTCTGCTCACGTCCAGGGGCTAACGGGCCATTATGAATGTCAGGAAATGTACGTTTAACAGCCACCAGCTACATGCCTTAAAAAAGTGTCTGTCACTGCATTGGCATCTCCTGCTCTGAAACAAACAATTTCCTCATTGCTATGGCATTCTGCACAGCTGAAAGAGCCACACCAGGAATGCTCCATTGAATTAATACTTACTTAAAATTGGCTTTGTAAAACACGTCTCAAGTGTCCTGAGGGATTCAGACAAAGTTGCTTTTACCGGGGGTGAGTAAACAGGCATCAGGAGTGCAGTTAGACATACATGAGACATTATGAAGCTTCCTGATTTCGATAGTATCCTACTAAGGTAACCCTAAAATAGAGCACTTGGGAATACTGGTCTTCTAATGAAAATCACAGAATTGTGGCAAATTCATGAGGTTTGACATATCTTAATTTTGAGTGTTCTCACACTAAGTATTTTTAAAAATTGCCCTAGCTTGCCCCACTTGCTAATGAAAGATTGGGTATTTTCATTTGTGGCAAGTGATTTCTAAGCCCAATCCTACAGTTTGGTGACAGAGAAAATCATTAAACTGATGATGGCATAATATACCAAGCATCACAGAGTGTGAGGCATTTGGCAAATGCCAAGAAAGAAAGAAAGAGAGAGGAAGGAAGGAAAGAAGGAAGAGGGAGGGAGGGAGGGAGGGAGGGAGGGAGGAAGGAAGGAAGGAAGGAAGGAAGGAGGGAAACTAACAACGGAAAGTCTATAAGGACAGAGTGAGAGGAAACATTACCTGATTCCCCTTCAAAGGACAACCATATTGAAAACCTTTTTCACTGTGAGAGTTATAAGCTATATCATGTGTGCACACCCACACCTGTACATCCTCATGTGCACATACACAAAGCAGAATATTAAAACAAAGTCTCATACTGTAGAGAAGGATCAGAAAGACCAAAACCAACTCCTAACCCTCATTTAAGTTTTCTTAGACAACAGTATGATGAGCGTAATAGTTAAGAGTTCTGGCTTGGAAGTCAAACTGCTGGGTTTAAATCCCAGTTCTATTTCTGACTGTGGTAGAGATCACTATTTGTCCTCCAGTACCCATTTCCCCCTTTCCCCTGAATTTTAACTGGACGTGTGACCTTCAAGAATAAATACTACACTTCCTAGGGTGCTTTGCAACTAGACATGGTCATGTGACCACATTCTGGCCAATGGGATCTGAACACAACCTCAGGCCACGCCCCTGAAGGGGCGGGCTGGATCTCCTCTTCCTTTCTTGCTCTGTTGGAAATACGGAAGAGATGTTGCTCCATCCTTAAGCAGGCCCCATGCCCAGCAAAGAGCCAAGAGCCAGACACTTAACTGACTGAGCCACCAGGTGCCCACCGGCCTCTTCTTTTGTTTTCAAAGTTAATGTAATATCCCTGCTGGACTCAGGGTGCAGCCCAAGGTAGCTTGGGTGGAGGTCGGCTGGCAGGAAAGAACAGCCAGCAATGCCCCTGAGAAGGCTCAGGGTCAGAGTGGGGTTCTCTTCTGGAATGACAACTGTGGGAGCAGTGCCCAGAGCTGGTCCCCTATGGTCTAGCCACTTGACCTCACGGGTGGGCCTAGGGAAAATGGCTAATGGTCACTGAGAATATGGGTCCCCTTGGATGTGGAGCAGTCATATCTAAGCATAACACAGGGCTCCTCTCTCCAAAGCCTGAGACCAGGGGCCTCAGGGAAGCCTGTGCTTTCCACTGTGCTCAGGGTCTCACCTGGACTGCCGGGTGCTGACCAGCACACATGCCTCAATTACGGCAGTAGCTGCAGGAATGATGGGGCCTCCTGATGAGATAAGGCCTCACCCTGCTGGATGCCTTTCTGCGTTGGGGCTCTTATACCTTAAGGTGCTGCAGAGGAGAAGCGCTTATCAGTAGACATAATGATAGCCAGGACTGACTCCTCAAGACTGAATGAGATCCCTTAGGATTCCTAAACTTATTCTAAGAAGGAACCTCAAGAAGGAAAAGAAATAAAAGGAGGAAGGAAAGAAAGTATCATCCTGTTTTCTTGGGTATACATTTAAAAATATCTCTGGAAGGATACATAAGGAATGAGAAACAGTGGTTACCTTTTATGGGTTGGGGGTAGAATTGAGTGGATGGGGAACAGGTGAGACTTCACTGTCTTCTTACACTTTCCTGATTTTTGAAGCATCTGTGAAACTGGGTCAAAAAAACAGAGGGACACCTGGGTGGCTCGGTTGTTAAGCGTCTGCCTTCAGCTCAGGTCATGATCCCAGGGAGATCGAGCCCCGCATCAGGCTCCCTGCTCAGCGGGAAGCCTGCTTCTTCCTCTCCCACTCCCCCTGCTTCTGTTCCCTCTCTCGCTGTCTCTCTCTCTGTCAAATGAATAAATAAAATTTTTTTAAAAAATAAAAATAAAATAAAATAAAATAAAGTAGAATAAATTAAAAGCAGTAAATAAAAACCATGTCTTCAGATAATTTAGGGAGGTTGAGCAAGCTCCACCTCGATACAATGTAAGTCTAAGATGCAAAGAAATGTGGCCTCATTTTGGACCTCCATCTATTAAAATAGTTATTATCTTGTCTCTGCTACCTCTGAACTTGCTCTTAAATCTGGGCTTTCTTTATCTCTCACCTTCATTACTCTGACAGCCTTCCAACTGGCCTCCTTGTGCCAAGCTTCTAATCCCTCAAATCCATCCACCGAACTTTAAATTTCTTTTTGGAAATGAAAACCTGATTGCACCCCTCCAGGCTCCCTCCATGCTTAAAGTCCTTTGTAGTTGCCCATTGAGCATATGATAACCTCTAAATTCCTTCTACATCCTTCCGGGATCTTGCCACTCTCCCACTCACCCTGCTCTACGCACGCATGGCTGCTGCTGGTTTTCTGAACGGCCCATCCTGCCGTGCTTTGTGGCTTTGCATATGCCATTCCTTCACCCTGAACTCCCCCTTTGTGTTCTGTCATTCTGGAAAGCTCCATTCTTCTGTCAGGATTTGGCTCAAATGCCATCTTCTCTGGGACCCACGATGGCCCCTTTTCTCACCCCCAACCCCGACCCATCACCCCACAACACTTTGGACACATGCCTATTAACATTTACTTTATTCTATGTGCACTATTTCTACAGTTTTATTAGACTCTCAGCCTCATAAGAGGAGGAGTCATGCCTTATTCATCTTAAATTTTTTTAATTATCGAAAAAAGTTTACACACAATGTTATATTAGTTTCAGGTGTACAACATAGTGATTTGACAATTCTATACATTACTCAATGCTCACCATGGTAAGTGTAGTTACCATCTGTCACCATACAACATTATATATGTATTTTAAAGATTTTATTTATTTGTCAAAGAGAGCACAAGCGGGGGGCGGGGGGGGGCAGCAGGTAGAGGGAGAAGCAGGCTCCCTGCTGAGCAGGGAGCCTGATGTGGGACTTGATCCCAGGACCCTGGGATCATGACCTGAGCCGAAGGCAGGTGCTCAACTGCCTGAGCCACCCAGGTGTCCCACAACATTATATATTTTTAAAAGATTTTATTTTTAAGTAATCTCTACACCCAACACGGGGCTCAAACGGACAAGTTTGAGAGTTTGAGAGTTGCATGCTCTCCTGACTAAGCTGGCCAGGCGCCCCACCATACATTGTTATTATAATATTATTGACTATATTCCCTATGCTGTACTTTTCTATTCATCTTTATACTTCCAATACATAGAAGAAAATTGGGGTGTAAATGGATGAACGGTTTGCTCCAAATGAAATCCTCAGGATTGGCCACAGAGAACAACTGCTGAAGGTATCCTAAGGTTAAGCTTGCCTTCCAGAATTCTGTAAGCTTGGCTCTGTCCCTGTCTAAATAATAATGAAGTTTAAACACTACAATTGGCTCTGTCCCTGTCTAAACAATGGCTGGAGTTTAAATTGTAGCCAGATAAATCCTTAACTTACTTTTTTTTTTTTCCTTAATGATTAAGTACTTGAAGGAGATTGGACTAATACCAAAGAGCACAGAGTGGTTTTGGAAGTCAGGACGTGTCACATTCCTTAGTAACAGCATACTGATACTGTAGCAACAGGTAGGGTCCAATAGCAACCATGTGTGGACAGATTCATTTGGGGAACTCCAAGGAATAGAGTAGGGGTGTTTTTAGTTCCAGCTTAGAGAGCCAAACGTGGTTTTCACATGGTACTCCTCTCTGTAGGGTAGCTGAGGTGGATGTTAATGGAATTATAAACTGCTGGAAGATCAAACCCCACAGAACTTTTTGCATAACACTTTCTTGTGATTTTTTTTTCCACTCTGGTAAAATATACAGAATTTACCATTGTAACCATTTAGGGAGTAAACTTCAACGGCATTAAGTACATTTACAGTGTTGCAAAGCCACTGTCCATTTCTACAACTTGTTCTTTATCCTAAACAGAAGCTTTGTCCCTACTCAATGTCTCCTTTCCCCCTCTCCCTCCAGCTCCTGATAACCTCTATTCTACTTCCTCTCTCTGTGAGTTTGCCTCTTCTAGGTGCCTCCTCCAAGTGCAGTCATACAGTATGTATCCTTTCGTGTTCGGCTTATTTCACTTAGCATGATACTTTTTTTTTTAAGATTTTATTTATTTATTCATAAGAGACAGAGAGAGAGAGAGGCAGAGGAAGAGAGAGAAGTAGGCACCCCATGGAGCAGGAAGCCCGATGTGGGACTCAATCCCAGGACCCTGGGATCACAACCCAAGCCGAAGGCAGACGATTAACTGACTGAGTCACCCAGCGGCCCTTAGCATAATATTTTCAACGTTCATCCACGTTGTAGCATGTACCAGATCGTCATTCCTTTTTATGGCTGAATAATATGTTATCGTATGGATATACCATATTTTGTTCCTTTAGTCACCCACTGGTAGACGTCTGGGTTGTTTCTTCCTTTTGGCGATTGTGAATAATGCTGCTATGAACAATGGTGTACAAGTATCTGAGTCCTTGCTGTTCATTCTTTTGGGGTATATACCTAGAAGTGGAAGGTTTTCCATAGCAGCTCCACCAATTTACATTCCCACGAACAATGAGCAAGAGTTCCACTTTCTCTGCACCCTTACCAACATTTGTTTCCCTTTTTTGGGGGGGGGGTGTAATAGCCATCCTAATGGGCTTTGTAGTTTCAATTTACATTTCCCCAATGACTAGTGATGATGAGCAGCTTTTTCATGTGCTTACTGGCCATTTGTAGACTTCTTTGGAGAAATGTCTGTTCAAGTCCTTGCTTCACGATTTTTTTAAAAAAGATTTTTATTTACTTATTTGAGAGAGAGAGAGAGAGCACGCGTGGGGAGGAGGGGCAGAGGGAGAGGGAGAAGCAGACTCCCCATTAGTGAGCCCGACATATGTGGGACTCGATCCCAGGACCCTGGGATCATGACCTAAGCCGACTGAGCTACCCAGGCACCCTCTTGCTTCATGTGTCAATCAGGTCATTTTTTTCTTGTTGAGTTGTAGGAGTTCCTTATATAGTCTGGATATTAATCGCTTATCAGATATATGATTTGCAGAGATAATTTTTAAACCCCATTTCAAAAGAAAGTAGTAATGTTAAAATCAGTAGCCTTCAAAGCGGTGATGCCCAGCCCTCTGAATGCTAAAATGAAAACTATGTTGCCAGCTGGGAGACTCGATCCCTTCCTGTCAGCACCTTAGAAATGGGGACAAGCAACCAACAGCAACAGGTGGCAAGAATGAGAGCCCACTGGGGTCAAGGCAGGAGGGGAAGGATGACCAGAACTCACAGGGTCAAGGGAAAGACCCCAGGGTTGCCCCTCCCCATGTCCCCTGCTGCCTCAGATGTTGACTAAGAAAGCCTCTTCTGATTCCTCCTCCCAGTGCCCACCTGGGGATATCCTGCCCCAACTTCTCCCCTCCAATCCTGTTCCCCAACTGGGAGTCACATGTTATTTTAGGTCAGGCTTTCTTGTCACTTTGTTTCTGGGGCCTCATTCATTCAAGGCTGACAATGCAGCTGATTACAAGATGGCTGAAAGTCCCCATCTCCCCCAAACAGAGCTGTGGTTAAGGGGCATCAGTTGTAGCGCCATGTTTGAGCTCCATCTTTGAAGCCACTAGCTCCGTTTGAATCCTGGATCCCCTGTTTATGAGCCCTGTGATCTTGGGAAATCACTTCTCTGTGTCTCATTTTTTTCATCTGCCAAAGGGGGATAATAATAGATCGACATCAGAGGGCTGCAGTGAGGATTAAATGAGATACTTCCTGGAATGTGCTTAGACCAGGGATGGCACGTTGTGAGGGCTTCATAAGCATTAGCTATTATTATCCTCACTGCATCCAAGGTGCCTCTTAAGTTCTGGGATTGGCACGTTCCCGTGAGTGACCCCACACATTGCTCCTCCTCTGATGTTCTACTGTGTGCCTTTCCCAGATGGCTGACTGCATGTTCTACGAATAGGTAATGATGTGGCCAATGGTGTCCAGCATCATAGTCAATAACATTAGAAACTGAGTCACAGTGCCCAGATACAAAGAGGAGAAGCATTTGTCCCAGAGGAAGGTGAATCACTCAGAGCCACCCTGCAGAGAGCACTGACGACACTCTGTGATATTTTCCTTGACTACCCAAAATACCACGGCATTCACCTGGGAATGTGATACCATTTCACTGTTTTTTTTGTTTTTTTATATTATGTCTTTATTTTATTTTCTTTTTTTGTTTTATTTTCTTTTTTTTTATGTTTTCTTATTATATTATGTTAGTCACCATTCCATTTCACTGTTAAGGCCAAGCGCCAGTTATGGTAGCAGCAACCCAACCATTGGACGTCCAGGAAGAGACACATGAATGAACAACTGGCTCAGGCCAAGATCACTACGGCAGAGCAGCTAAGAGTGTGAGGACTAGAGTCTGGAGGCCTCAGTTCCTACCCTGGGTCTGCTACGCATCAGCTGTGTGACATGGGCAAATAGCTTAACCTCTCTGGGCCTCAACTACTATCACCTGTAAAATGGAGATGATAGTACTGCCCACTCATGCTCTTTTGTGAGGATAAAAAGAACTAATACGTGTATAGGACTCAGAACAGTGCCTGGCATCTAGTAAGCATTCTCTGAAAAATATATGTAATGCTCTGGATTCATCAACCAGTAAACAAACACACAGTAATGGGTATCAAAGAGAGACAGATGGAGAGGGTGACCCCAGGTCCACCAAGCAGCATGTCAGGCTATGTGGTGAGGGAGACGATAGCTTGGTGCCTTGCCTTGGTGTTGGGACTCATTGGAGTGACCGCCCTCATTATCACACAGAGACACCTGCAGCCAGTGGGGTGGGGATAGGAAGCTGAGGTGAAGAAGGATGAAGAAGCGTCACTGGGGCTTTTCTGGGGTTAGGTATTGGGAGGTACCCAGGGGAAGGGCATTCATTTCATTCAAAATCTCTTGGAAGAAGCCGTTTATACTTGCATATGACTTAAACAACATCAGCTTCATTATTTTTTTCCACCAGCCCTTAGCTATGAGATTACATTAAAACAAATTGTAAAACCTTTCCGTGGCTCTCTATACCTCTGCAATTTGCAAAGTGGGTTAGTATCAGGCCAAGGGGGCTTCTAAACAGACATGCTGGGGCTGCCGTGTGTGACCCCACTTGGTGTCCCAGAAACACCTCCACTGGCCCTGAGGTTTCCCAGGAGTAAACTGCCAGTTCTCAGGTTTCAAATTCTTCTTTGGTTTGGCATTTTGGCAATGGCTCCCTTCCTGGCTCAACTGGCATTTCCTGGCACCCGCTCTTGCTAAATTCATCCGCCTGAAGCAGGCGTACAGCCCGATGCTGAAAAGTGCAGAATCGGGACCGTTCAAACCTGCTTTCAGTACTTCCTGGCTACACGAGTTACATCTCTTAGAGCCTGAGTTTCCCCATCATCGAGATGGGCATCACCTGCGCCTTCCAGAGCTGCTGTGAGGATTACAGGAGATAAGTGAGCCACGCTTGGCGCATACCTGGCAGGGCTGGTGCTACATAACTGGAGCTATTATTAGCCCGCAGAGGAAAGCGCAGCTAGGCCCTGCAGCTGCTTCTCTGAATCCCCACCCCTGCTCCCTCCTTCTTCCCAGTCTCCAGGTTTAAGGAGTGGGGGTAATTACTCGTGTGTTGAAATCTGGGGTGCAGGTATATCCAAAACTACAAACCCAAAAATATATACATAAAAAGAAGTAAAATTACACACCAGTTTGTGACACACTGTTCCAGCTGTCCAGATTGTGGGGCACCACTTGCCCCAGGCAGCTAATTGTGGCTGTCTTGTGAAGTAATTTGAATTGGGGGCCGTAGTGAGGACAGCGCAGCAGGGTCCCAGATGCTGGTCTGGGAAAAACTCTGATGGAACCCACCCACAGGAAGGGGGAAGTCAGCCACTCTCTGTTCTCTGTGTTCTAAATGGATGACAGGCAAGGGCTGGGGACGACTGAGTGAAAAGCGGGAGGTACTAGGATTTGTTTTTGGCACCAGGGTAACCAGACTCCAAAGTGCTTGTTATACTCACTCTTGTAAAACAAAACAAAACAAACAACGACCAACCCAGGTGTCTTTGGCCAATATTAAGCAGGCTGTTGTCCTCCCAAGGGAGTTCACAGAAAGTTACTACAACAAGGCGGGCCGGTAAGGGTGATCTTTTACAGGACTGGAATGAGCTCGAAATATCTTCCAGACAGAAACAAAACAAAGAGATCTTGGGTCCTTTGGCTCAAAGGAAAACCGTCTCTATCTCTTCGAGGTCAGCCTCCTCCCTTCTTGTCTAGTTATATTAATATCAAACGAAGGACACAAAAGGGTCAAACGTGCCCATGCTTATCTCTTGGCCAAATCCAGCCTTTCTTTGCTGAAAGCAAGCTTTTAAGACAGGCAGTTCAGGGAACCAGATCATTCTGGAGTTCCCTGGAGCTGCTGTCCTTGGGGCCCCAAAGCCCCCAGAGGTCCTTCTTCCTATCAGGAAGTAGTAGGTTCTGTCCTCCTGGCTTCGTGAAAGAAACTTGAAGCAGTGTGGCCATAGAAGCTCTGTAGCCCTTCTCTGTTTGCCTTTGTGCAGTCCAAACTACAGCTTTCTGATGAATGAAAGGGAAATGGCGGAACGAGGAAAACACAAAGTTCCCTGTGGCATTTCTAAGTGGGGCTGTAATTATACACGCAGATATGTTATCGGCTCTAAAAACAAAACTTGTGATTTGGGGGGGGGGGTTGTGCAGATTAACCTTCCCTTAAAAATCTCCTAAGAGAATCCCTGCAATTGATTTTTCTCTTCCTCTCCCTTTCCCCTCATCTTTCCTAGTTCTTTCTTCTCCTCTATGGACATTTCTGGAGGAAGGCACATCAGCCCCATGAGTCCCCTGCAGAGCTTAAAAATGGAAGTCGAGATGGTGGGACGGGCAAGCGGTACCACAGCTTTCCAATCTTGCACAGAATCCTCTAGCAGCCAAGGCCTCTGAACGGAGCTGTTTCGGAACAGCTAGAGAAGTCTTGAGTCACTGGCTTGTAGATTCTTTTCTTGTCTTTAATCCTCACGCCCACCAACTCTCTGCAGGTCTCTTCTCTTGGGGTGATCTCAGAAGTGGCCCCCTTGTCCCAGCCCTCTCTGCTCCATCCCTCTCACAGGGGTCTGCAGTCCCACGACTGTCCTGGAGCGCTGACATGAACACTGGAGTGCCTAAAACCCCGTGGGTAAATATGAGCAGATGAAGTCTCTGGGCCCGCAGCTCTCTAATGACCAGACAACACACATCTGGAGCCCCAAAGGGCTGGAAAAGGAAACAAAAATCAAAAAAGGAACCCCAGGGTCTCATCTACAAGCTCCCAGGTTCCTTCTTGATGAGGTGGGTGAGCAGGAACTTCTCCCCACAGAAGGGCTGGGCTGCAGCAAGGGGCCGCCTACCTTGCGAGGAGATCCAAGAATCCCTTCGGTATGCAGGGAAGCCAGACCTGGAGTCTCCCTGGGGCTTCTCCTGGGCCACAGAGTTTCACCTCAGCTTTGGAATGGGAAGGAGGCACCAGGATGGTAGGAAACACACCCCCACCCTATCCTACCCCCACCTCTACAGAGCTGCCCCTGCCCAAGAAGAAGCAAGCTTTCCTTCCCTTATATATGGGAGCCTTGGACAGAAGTGGTGTTAGTTGATCTGTTCTCTTTGCTTTTCCGTGTGTGCACAGGAGCCAAGAAAAAATAAAACCAGGAGGGTTGTTGTTATTGCTATGGAGATTTTTTTTAACAGTTAAAGTTATGGAAGAATCTCCAAACTTTTCTTCACTTAGAGGGGTAAATAGAACCCTCAATCCTTTAAGGAGTCCTGGAATACTGTTTAGGGGAGCAGAGAATCCCCACTGATCCCACAGGGTTTTTGATCTTGGCTGCCCGGCCCCTCCACACATACCAAACAGACAACTCGTCCTAATCCAAGAAGCTGCAAGTCCTGTGAAGTTCACTCAGAAAGCTGTCTGAAGGAGGCTGAGAAGACACAGAGCAGCAGGACTGCAGAGAGGCCGTGACGAGTCACACCAACAGTAGCTCACACTGTTTGGCGTGGAGGCACCGTGCCCATGCTATAAACTGATTATCCCCTTGAGTATCAACACGGAAGGAAGGAGGCACCACATTTAGCCCATGTTACAATTCAGGAATCAGTGTAGGATAGAGGCCCAACGCTCAGTTCCTGGAATCACACGGCGAGGCTCAAATCCTCACTCCACCACTACCTGGCCATGTGACCTTAAGCAAACTCCCCAACTATCCCACGCCTCAGTTTCCTCCTCTGTCAAATGGGGACAGTAATAGTGCCTGGAGTTGCTGTGAAGAGTGAGAAGAGACACCAAGTGATGAGAACAGTGCCATGCATGTAGTGAATTACATTTTATCACTGTGACCTTGTCCATCCAGCCCAGAGGCCACAGAGCCAAGATTAGATGGGAGGATTAGATCCAAGTTATCTGGCCACCAGGGCCTCTGGCTCCAGGTTGTGCGGGTAGCTTCTAGGAAGCAAGAAGCAGGGGGCTGCTGACAAAGCCCTGGGGCCTGGCCTTGCCTCTCCTGCTTTAGGTGTCTCTGGCTCACTGGGGTCTGGGTTTTCTCTTTCACACGCAGGCTAACGCACAGCACAAACAGCCTCGGACACCTCCAGCAGCAGCGAATCACAAACAAACCAGACCTCGAGGTCCCTTCTGTCCCTGCCATGGCCAGCTGGTGACGCAAAACCCTGCCCTGAGAACCGATTCTGGGAGGCCTTTGCTGTACCTTTCAGCCCTGATGTCCTGCCAAGCACTGTGCTCGAGGCAGCCGCATTCTCCAGCCCTGGCCTCCTGGGCACTGCTCTTTTCCATGAACAATTCAATGAGCTCTTTCTTCAGCCGAGCCATGCATCAGCAAGGCCCGACGTGGGTCTGGCTCACCACCGCCAATCAGTGGGACTGCTGGATTCTAATTACCAGTGGCGGGGTGGGGGGGGGGAGGAGCTCCCTGCTGGGGGCTGCTCTTTCTTGGGTATTCCCCTGGCTGGTACCCTCACCCTGGTAACTATTCCCCAGGGACTTCTGTGATTTTTTTTTTTTTTTTTTTTTTTTTTTTTTTGCTAAAGCAATCACGCCCTACCCCCACACCTACAGTCAGGCAGTGCCTCCCTGAGCTCAGAGAAATAGACCCAAAACTTGGGCCTACATTATTGCTTAGTGGAAAGGCTCAAGGAACATGTAGCAACTACCATCCCAAATATCTTCCCCACTAATCAACCTTCCAGCCTGAGATCCTCTTCATTACAGGCATTCTTTTAGGCTGTATTTAACCTAAACTTGTGTTCCAGGTTGCTACACACACCCAGTTTATACCTGTTATCCCGGCATAACTGCTAACAGGGTCCCTTTCATTCGCAAAAGTGTCTTGGTTTGGGCATAAACTACCTGATCCTCCTAATTGCAGTACACGTTCTCTCTGGGAGACTCCCATTAAGACATACATGGTCCCTGGGCACTTGTATTCGCTAATCCAAGGTACAGAAGAGTCCTTATGGGACTTCAGGGTATTACTCTAGGTATGTTCCTTTGGTGGGGGCGGGGCAACGAGGGCTGGGGAAAAGAGGATGAAAGAGGGGAGAGACTTTAATTCAACTGGGCTTAAAAAAGGACCTGAGGCTCCCATCCTCACCTTCCCTGCCAGCCCCAGTCTGGTCGGGTGCCACCCTCTGAGTTTCCTGACCTTCCCTGGGTTGACTCCAGAATGCAACTGTCTGTTGATCTGCCACATTCTCCACCAGACCATCAGTTTCCTAAGGGCAAGGAATACATGTTACTCAGCTTTCTATCCCCAGTGTCTAATCTCGTGTTTGTCACATAGTAAGCGTTCATTAAAAACTTTCCCTGGGGGCACCTGGGTAGCTCAGTCTGTGCATGTGCCTTCAGCTGAGATCATGATCTCAGGGTCCTGGGATCGAGCCCTGAGTCGGGCTCCCTGCTCAGCGGGGAATCTGCTTCTTCCTCTGCCTCTGCCTCTCACTCCTGCTCTCTCTCTCTCAAATAAATAAAATCTTAAAAAAAATTTTTTTCCCTGAATGAATAAATGAATCTGCAACTCAATTTCTGCATCTGTAAAAGGGAAAATCTAGTCTTGCAAGACGGGTGTGAGGCATAGAGATATCAGTGCACACTGTTTAGCATAGGCCCAACTATTACAGACTTTCATTAAATAATAACTTATGTGCTATCACCATTATTAGTCATGCAATCAGCCTCAAAGTAGTCCCACTCAAGCCAAGCTGGAAGACTGGAACTGCACGTCCCAGAGAGCTGCCATCATATTGTGATAGACTTTTCCCTCTCTAGGCCGCCTCTACAGTTCAGTGTTAGTTGGGTTCCTTGTACGGGGACTTCTTGGCCTAGGAGGGGAAACACACAAGGTGATTCCTTCCACATTCGCTTAGGGTCACCTGTTCTTTGAAAATAAGGCAAATAAATCAAATGGGTGGAGGAAACACTAGGTGTTTGGGAAGAGGCAATAACATCATTAGCTGCAGAAAGTGGGGGTGAGGGGCAAAGGTACAGAGCAAATAGGAAAAGTGGGAAAAGTGTTCCACGGTGTTCATCTGCTTTGCAGCACGGTGCAGGACCAGGATGTCAGCTCCATTCCCCACTTCACCCTTAGGAAGTTCTATGAGATGGGATTTTTATTATCCCATTTTTCACTCGAGAACACTGAAGGGAATGCTTAGATAGCTTACCTGGGCTGGGGTTCAATGGCTGTTGAGCAGCAGCACTGAGCCCTGGGATTCACTCCAGATTCTTCCTGAGCGGGAGCCTACATGCATTCTTCCCAGCTTACGGTCTTCCCCAAGGTGGTCCTGGCATAAGGAAAGCAAGAAAGATGTGAGACGAGGTAGCCTAATTTGCATGTCCTCCTACAGGAGATGGGACAACTGGGGCTCACCCCCAGCATAGGGCCTGGTGCATGGTAGGCTCTCGGCAAACATCAAATGGAGCCAATGAGAACTGAGTTCAGGTGAGCTCTTGCCAGACCATGGTAGTAGGGCAGGAAGTACCATTTGATCATTCTCAAATGCCCTTTATTTGCTTCTTCCTCAGGGATCTTGAATCAGGAACCCAGAGAGAAATGTAATTATATATTTTGCTCAGAAACCATTACTTTTCATTCTATTGATTGACTGACTGATTTGAGAGAAAGTGGGGGGAGGGGCAGAGGGAGAGGGACAGAGAGAATCTCAGGCAGACCTCCCACTGAGCACAGAGCCCCACCCATGTGTCTTGATCTCACTACCCATTAGATCATGGCCTGAGCCAAAACCAGGAGTTGGATTCTTAACCAACTGAGCCATACAGGTGCCCCTGATTTTATTTATTTTAAATAGGAGAGATAAGAGTGCCCATGAGATGCCTATAAAAATAGAGTTGGCCTAGATAGCATACATATATATATATACAATTTATGCTTAATAAATTTTTCTTTCATTCCAAAACATTTTTTTTATTTTTTTTAAAGATTTTATTTGACAGAGAGAGACACAGCGAGAGAGGGAACACAAGCAGGGTGAGCGGGAGAGGGAGAAGCAGGCTTCCCACTGAGCAGGGAGCCTGATGCAGGGCTCAATCCCAGGAACCTGGGATCATGACCTGAGCCGAAGGCAGACACTTAATGACTGAGCCACCCAGGCACCCCATAATATATAAGAATAGAATTTTTAAAATCATAGTGCATATATTATAGTATGAATACTATTTCATGAAACCTTTTTTGTGGGGGGAGGGGTAGAGAGAGAATCTCAAGCAGGCTCCACTTCCAGCGCAGAGCCCAATGCGGGGCTTGATCCCACAACCTTGAGATCATGACCCAAGCCGAAACCAAGAGTTTGATGCTTAACCTGCCGAGCCACCCAGGCACCCTGAAACTTCTGTTTTAGATATATATGTAAATATGTGTGTATTTAGGTTAAAATGTAAAATATATTTTTTTACTGTGGATTGGAGAGGAAAAAAAGTCTGAGAAACACTGCTCTAAACATTCTTGTACACAAAATTCTAGGGAATAAATCCAGAAAATGAATTACACAGATGGAACATTTCATACATAAGACTGAAACAAGAAAAAAAAACATAACTAAGAGACATTAAGAAAATAAACAAGCATAAAAAATTCCCTTAAGAGTGAGTACAAAGAGGTCAGAAAGTTACTGCTTTTCCCCAAATCAGTTTTGATTTTAGTTTCTTTGTTGGGACCGCAAGGCATTCAGATTCGAAGACTTTAATGTTCTCAGAGTACAAGATACGGAAAGGGGGAGGAGTGTTGGGTGGGAGCAAGGGTTTCATCTCTGCAAACTAATTCTGTTCAAAGTTTCCAAAAATGATATCTCTGAATGGTAATCAATAACAAAAAATATGGGGCGCCTGGGTAGCGCAGTCGTTAAGCGTCTGCCTTCGGCTCAGGGCATGATCCCAGCGTTTCGGGATCGAGTCCCACATCGGGCTCCTCCACTGGGAGCCTGCTTCTTCCTCTCCCACTCCCCTGCTGTGTTCCCTCTCTCACTGGTTGTCTCTCTGTCAAATAAATAAATAAAATCTTTAAAAAAAATAACAAAAAATATGCTTTTCAGGAGGGTATATTGCGATTCATTTGGCTCTACAGATATTGACTTTTTCATCAACAGGGCTGCTGCTGCACTAACTTCACGTCATGCCACGTGTCTGAAGATTTCTGAAGGATTTGAATTTATGCTTGAGTCAGATTCCTCAATTTTTAAACACCTCCCTTTCATGTATATTGCTACTTCATCTGTCCAGGGGAGATGTGGAATCTAGATGCACCAGGATGTCTCAGAGAAATCCTGATTTCAAATTTTGAATTGCATTGGCCCATTGTGTGGCCTAAAAAAAGCCTAGGGCTCAAATCCCGGGTCCTACTAATTACTGCGTGAGCCTGAAAAGGGATTCTTTCTTAGTATTCTTTTTCAAGAATGATATATAAAAGTTCTATATTAAATGATGCTAAGATTGTATTAGGAGCCTCTCTTTGTATGAGTAATATGCTTGGCTAAGCTCTCTGGATAGGATTTCAAATCCTATCAGTAACCTATAACATAGAATTTATTGTACCCACTTAACAGTTGAATAAATTTTAAGCTCAGAAAGCTTAAGAATGCCCAACATCACCGAGAAGGATAGCGGTGAAGCTAAATTGGAACCCATGTCTGATAGAGCATGGGCTTAGTCTTCTGTGTGTCCCTGGGACCTAACATAGTGCAGATGTTTCCTGAAGAAATGACTGATGGAAGAGCAAAGGCTTAGCAAAGATTTGGGGGCAGTTTTAAGGATAAGATAATATTACTGGTCTACCAGTCATTCATTGAGCACTTACTTTGCGTCAGGTACTGTGTTAAAGGCTTTACATGTATTATATACACAGTGCATGTAAAGGAATTAACATGAGGCCTGGCATACAGTAAAGACATCAGTGTCACTAACATCATTATAGACCACTATAATGGTAGCTATCACCACCATAGCCAAAGAGCTTCCAATGTTATGATCTCTTCAACCTACACACTTGGTGCTTTTCTCGGAGCTGTACTGACCAGGTCAACTGAGGGTCAGCCCTTTCAGCAGAGAACCAGCCCCTAACCTGATGTTTCCCTCCACCTCTTTCTCACACAGGCGCGATTACAACAGGCTGTGTTGGCCAATTCCCCCTCCTCCTTTTTTTCAAGTATACGTGCTGCTGAAGCAAGCACGGTGTTGGCCAATCCCTAAATTACATAAGGAGCCCCCCGTGAGCTTTTTGGTGGGAGGGAGGAAAGGGGTTGTGGTCTGGTGCTGGTACCTAGTTTGCATAACGTGCTCTGTGCTTTCGGGTTGAATTGAGAAAGAAGCCATGTGGTCTCGTGGCAGCAGCTGGGAGGAAAGAGTGGTGACTCAGCAGCGCTGTGCGCGCGGAACAGTGCAGGACAGCTCAGAGGAGCTGCGGAGATCAGCCTGCTTCCAGCCACGAGGGAGCGGCGTGCTCGGAGCAAAATCAGCCCCACAGGCAGCCCTGGGAGGCAGGAAAGAAAGGAAGCGAGCTACCTGCGGAGGGACCTGGTCAGGCTGGGTCAGTGGGCTTGAGGACAGTGTGAAGGTCTGGGGCACTGAACCATGTGGTATCATCTTAGTACTCGAAGATTTTTGTGACTTGAGCCAACTCATCTTCAAGTGGGGAAGTACCAGGGATTGCCCATGGGTCTACGTAAGGTCTTGAGCTTCACAGCCTTGAAATTAAACTTCTAGATGGTAACCGGAATCCTCATGAAGCACATGCCACGAGCAGGAATATTATGCATATTTTTAGAAATAGAGCCCTTTATCACAATCATAGGTCTTCCATCTAGTGGCCCGACTACCAAACTTGGTATCCATATATTTTGAAACAGGACTCATATAAATATGGAGTCACTGTTACCTCTGATGACTTGAATGACTTTCAACAAAAATTCTTATGAGAGAAATCTTAGAGTTTATTCCTTCATTTGTTTATTCATTCATTCAATCTCCAATTTATCATTCTTTTGAGAAATTATTTATATTCTTTGAGGTACAGCTGTTGATGACTTGAGTAGAAAGTCAGAAGACAACTAGTGTTTGAGTCCCATTTTCACTAGGATTTAATTGTGAGATCTTGGGAAAGTTGGTAAAATGTGGGTAAAACTTCTTTGCCTGTATTCTAAGAAACCTAAAAGAACTCACTTAAGATAACGTATGGAAAGTACGTAAGTGGTAAGTGGTAGAGTACTATAGGAAATTACTGCGTTCTACCTACTGAAGACACCAAGACACAGAGTGAACAAAGAATTTGCCCAAAGTCATAATTAACCAGTAAGGGAGGGCCAAAGATGAGATATAAATTCAGGCGACTGGACACATTACTGGACACATTTGCTTCAGCAAAACAATTACTTTTTTGCATTCAGGATGTGTGTGACTGCAAGAAACATCAGTCCACTGACATACGAAGGGTTACTTCCTGCAAGTATATGCAGATCCTGCAGGATCCAAGAATGGACAACAAAGTGTTGGTGGGCTTCATTCAAATTGGCCAGAGAACTGGGAAGCCCTCGGGAACAGGGTCGCTCTTCCCTGTGTCTCTCTCTCTCTGATTCTGAGCCAGCTCAGCTTTTCCTCCATCTTGCCTGCCTTCCTCCACTCGTCCATCCTGTGAGAGACACAACACCACTGCTCATCCCCGACCTACACCATGACCACTAAGCTCCAGCACCCTCCCACAACTGGCAATCCACACTGAAATTCTTCAGGGATGAGGGAATTAGCCTGAGGCACGGGAGTCATTTCTGAGTGAGTGATTGGTTCTTCCTGGGTCAGGTGTGTGCTCACCCCTGGTCCAATCAGCTGTGGGCTTCCCCACCCCCACTATCACCACCACCCATCTCTAGAAGTCACATTATCTCACATTATCTTGTGCAGCTTCCAGAGAGCTGTGGGTGGCAAGGGTGCTAAATTGCCAGGCTGGATGTTATCACATAAAGAGAGGAACTATTTATAGGTAGAGTGTACTTGGAATGATTTTATGATGTATTTCAGTTAGGAAATTGAAGACCCAAATTTCCTGGTCAAAAAAATCAACTCAAGTTAATAAATATTGTGTTGGGCTCTGAAGATAGACACAAATGTCTTCAAGATATGTCCACAAATAACCGTAATATAAGACAATCTATGACAGTTTCTTAAAAGCTGTCTTACAAAATCATATGGAAGCATAAAAAAGGATTACATCTCCCGGGGGAGCAGAATGGTTTCACTGAGTAAGTGAAATTTGAGATATGTCTTGAAGAATTCATTTAGCGTTTACAGAGAGGTGGGAGATCAGGACGACACACTGAAGTAGTGGGAAAAGAATGAGCAAAAAAATGGGAGTGAAGTTAACTTGTGGCTCTGAAAGGACAAAAACTACAGTGTGGCTGGAGAGCAGGGTGCAGGAGGAGGAAAAGAAACCACCGGGAACTGACTGCCTTGGCCATATGCTGGACGTTTCCAGGCGCTCCCTCATTCAATCCTTTCAGCAATCCTGAGACTGCACCTGTTGTCCCTATTTCACCAAGTGCACAAAGGCTGAAGCCATTCCCTCCATTGTATCGTACGAGGACGAGGTACAGAGGGTGGCAGAGGGTGGCAGAGGGCAGATGGAGAGAGGGCTGCCTGCTATGTAACAAGTCCATTCTTGGCATGCCTGGCTGGCTCAGTCGGTAGAGTGTGAGACTTTTGATCAGGGGGTTGTGAGTCCAAGCCCCTCGCTGGGTGTGGTGATTACTTAAAAATAAAATCTTAAAAAACCAAAAGACAAAAACAAAATAAACAAAACAAAACAAAACAAACCAAAAAACCGAAGTCCACACTTGATTCAGAAGCCACTGGGCAGGAAGTCATGCAAGAATTTTGAGCAAAGTACAGAGACCAGACTGTCAGGAGTAACACATTACAGAAAAGTGTTCCTAACCCACAAACTTGAAAACCCATCCTTCTCAGACCTCAAAATGTCCCATCTGTCTGCCAGTCCCTGATGCTCCCCCTTTCTCCATTCCCTAATGTGGGGGGATGCCATACTAACAGAATAGTCTCTTTGTGGAGTCACCTGATACAATAAAAAAGAAGACAGTAAAACAAAACAAAAACAAAACAAAACAAAAAAAAGAATTCTGAGCAAAGAATGGCATGATCAGATCTGAATTATAGAAAAATAATGCCAGTGGTAATGTAAGGATTAAATATAGTATTTTTCTCTCTCTTTCATTCATTTCATTAAAAATATATATTGAAGGGGCTCCTGGGTGGCTCAGTCGGTTAAGCATCTGACTCTTGGTTTTGGCTCAGGTGGTGATCTCAGGGTCATGAGATCAAGCCCTGTGTCAGGCCCTGCAAGTCTGCTTGAGATTTTCTCTCTCCCTCTCCCTCTTCCCCCACCTCCCCGTTGTGTGTACTCTCTCTGTCTCTGTCCCTCTCTTTTTAAAAAAAAAAAAAAAATATATATATATATATATATATATAACTTACTGTAGGCCAAGACCTTTTACCAGGCTTTAGGAAAAACCGTTATACATGCCAGCCACAGTCCCAAATCTCATGAAGTTTACAGTCTCTCTTTGTATGTATGCATATACCACAGAACTTTATATATACTTTCCTCTATTTTATGATACACACACATACATATATATGACAAGAGTAAACTTCTACATTTTAATTATCTTTGAGCTCACAAAAATAGTAAGATGGCATTCTTCTTTTAAAAATTATCTATATATTCTAGATACAGGTACATAATTGGCAAAGATTTTCTCCCATTCTGTGAGTTGCCGTTTTGTTCTTTTAATGGTGCCTTTGGTGCACAAAAGAATTTAATTTTCATAAAGTCAAATAAGTCTTTTGTTTGTTTGTTTTTTGTTTTACTATTTTGCCTGTGCTCTGGTGTCATATCCAAGAAATCACTGCCAAATCCAATGTCCTGAAGATATTCCCCTATTTCTTTGGTAAGAGTTTTATAGTTTTAGGTCTTATATTTAGGTCTTTGATCCATTTGAGTTAATTTTTGTCTATGATGTAAAGTAAGGGTCCATCTTCATTCTTTTGCATGTGGATATACATTTTCCCAGCACCATTTGTTGAAAAGACTATTTTTTCCTCACTGCATGGTCTTGGCACCCCTTTAAAAATCATTTGAAAATCATATAATTGAGGGTTTATTTCTGGGCTATTTTCTTTCATTGATCTATATGTCTGTCCTATGCCAATACCACACAGTTTTGATTACTATGGCTTTGTAGTAAGTTTTGAAATCAGGAGGTGTAAGTCCTCCAAATTTGTTCTTTTTCAAGGTTGTTCTGGCTATATGGGGTCCCTTGAGATTCCATATGAATTTTTGGAATTCTATTTTTTATTTCTGAAAAAAAAAAAAAGCCACTGAGATTTCGATAGCAATTACATTTGAATCTGTAAATTACTTCAGGTAGTATTTATATAGCATTTTGAATACACAAAATGCCACTGAATTGTATAATTTAAAATGGTTAATTGTATGGTATGTGAATTTCAGGTCCATTAAAAGAAAAAAAAAGATTGG
Organism: Ursus arctos; assembly: GCF_023065955.2. Taxonomy (NCBI): domain Eukaryota; kingdom Metazoa; phylum Chordata; class Mammalia; order Carnivora; family Ursidae; genus Ursus; species Ursus arctos. The sequence goes on along the minus strand of NW_026623078.1, from coordinate 53,835,235 downwards.
GCAATTATACCTGAAAAACAAATATGGGGGTGGCAAGAGGCAGCTGGAAGGCAAGGAGGAACGCTGGGATTAAAGAACTCTATACTTTGGGGTAGGTGAAGGTCTCTGGAGCTGAGCAGTAAAAATGCTGGGAGGCTAAGGTGCTCCAACGGTACTACAAAGACACCTTCTTCACAAGGAGATTCGAGACTGCAGTTTCAGAGGATACATGTGAGGCTGCGAATGGTGGTTTTCACTGGAGTGCAGTGGAGATAGATGGGATTATAGAGGAATTTTACTATTACAGTACTTTTTTTTAAAGAGAAAGAATAATGAAAATTGTCTTAAAGCTGTAATATAGGAACTTGAATTTAGGAAAAAAAAGATAATGTACTAGATGGCTTTTTCTTTTCTTTTTTTTAATTATCATGGGAGTGGCAGGAAGGTGTTACATGATACAGGCATGGGTAGGGAGTGGGCATGCCAGCTGGTTTAATCTCTTATTTATTTTCAGAGCAATGGTCTGGCAATAGTACTGAGGAGCTGGGAAAAGGCCAACTCTGCTCCCAGACCCTGACGCATATGAAGTTTGGTAGAGCAAACACCCCTCAATTCAAAACTGAGGCAGGGGAAGCTATGTTCTTATAGGATAACCAGGTTTCAATTAAGGCAAGCAATGGGAGACAGTCTAGAGATGTGGAAGGGCTTGTTCACCATGAAATGGCAGTCCAAAGAAGGCAGCAGAAGGATATGAGAAAGAAGGGAGCAGCAGGGGAATGAATGTAGGAAGGCACAGGGCAGTCTGGGGTCCAATGTACAGGATAAGACTGATGACTGGAGGCATTTACCTTTTAGGCACTTACATAGTATGCAAATAGGGTGGTCTGGTGAGGACTAGCAGCCATAAAGGCCCAGAGAGGCCTGTGATGTCAAGTTTAGTAACAATGGAACAGGCCTCCTGGGATCTGAACAAGATGTTGGACTTGAGCTGGGACACTGGATGCTAGAATCTGGATAGACAATAAAATAACAGTACAACGGCACAGAAGTAGACAAAAAGTAGATTACTTGAGGGCCGTTGTGCAAACCAACCAGACTAAAGCTGAAGGTTTAGGTTGGGATTAGAATGCTATCTCCCAAGGGTGGGGCTGAGTTCTAGAGAGATTTATAAGCCACCAGAGGAGTCAAGACATGATTTATAAGAAACATTATAGGTTTTCGCCAGTGGAGGGACAGATGAAAGCAGCATTTAAGGGAGATTAGTGTGAGAAATAGCCATGCAAAGTGAACAAGGGCTGGAAAAATTGGACTTGCCACAGACTTTTCTATCTAAACATGACATGGTATAGGATTAGACAAGGAAGGAGAAGATAATTTCAAAATAAAAACCAGCAGCACTTGTTTTATATATGGATGAGGTGATGAAAAGTAGGGATTAAAATTTTTCAATACTTTGAAACTGGCTGATTAGGAGAAAAAAGGAATAGGATCAGTTGATGGAGAAGGAGTAGACAGTGATGACTTTAGTTTGGGACCTAGATTTGTTTGAATCTTACAGCTAAATGAGACTTTTACATCGGGCCATGTGGAACAACTATCACATTTTATAGATGAAGAAATCTTGAGTTTGAGATGACACAGGATGTCCTAGAAAAGATGTCCTAGGGGCTCCTGGCTGGCTCAGTTGGTACAGCAGGCGACTCTTGATCTCAGGGTCGTGAGTTCGAGCGCCACATTGGATGTAGAGATGACTTAAATAAATAAAACTTAAAAAAAAAAAAAAAACACAAAGATGTCCTAAAGGCAGTTGGCCATTTACAGCTGCACTTTAGTGACAGAACAAAACTAGTGATATCAATTTTTGAGTCATATGAGTAGTATCGTCAAACAATTCTGTAAGAATGGATGAATTATCCAAGAGAGAGGAAATGGAGTGAGAAGACAGACGACATAGAAGATAGCAGAGAATTGAATCAAGAGGTAGAAAAGAGACAGGAATTTGGGCTTTGCTATTGGATAGCTCTAGGAACTTGACAATTTATTGACTTCCTCTGGGTCTTAGGCTGCAGTCTTATCAACGCTTGGGGGAAAGGGGGGAAGGTCTGCTTCCAAGCTCACTCTGTGGCCTCTGGTCTCTGCTGGCTGTTGGCTGGAGTCATCAGTATGTTACTCTGTGGGCCTCTCTGTAAGGGCACTCACGATATGGCAGCTGGCTTCTCTTTGGGTGAGTGACAGAGGGAAAGGTGCTTAAGATGAAGCCCCAGTCTTCTTATAACCTAATCTCAGAAGTACCATCTCCCTTTTGCCAAATTCTGTTCATTAGAAACAAGTCAATAAGTACAGCCCACATTTGAGGGGAAAGGATTACACAAAGGTATGAACATTTTAGCAGGTAACACTTATATTCATAGACGCTCATACTCATTTCTTTATTTTTGTAGCTAGTTCACCTAAAATGGGCAAGTCAATAAATACTGCATCCACTGAGCTGGGGACAGACAAAACTGGGGCACAAAGAAGGCGAAAACCAATTCTACCCAGAGGGAAAAGTCACAGAAATTTCCAGAGAGGAAAATTATGCTTGCACTGATTCCTAATTAAAGAACAAACAGTACTTTATCAGGAGACAAGATGGTCAAGTTAAAAGCTTAATGATTAGGGGTGCCTGGGTGGCTCAGTCGGTTAAACTCTTGATTTTGGCACAGGTCATGAACTTAGGGTCCTGGGAATCGAACCCCACATCGGGCTCCCTGCTCAGGGGGATGTCTGTTTCTCTCCCTCTCCCTTGGCCCTTCTCCCCAACACCCCCACCCCCAGGGCCTTGTTCTCTCCCTTCCTCTCTAAAATAATAAACCTTAAAAAAAAAAAAAGCTTAATGATTATAATTTGGACTGTAGAGGTTTTTTTTTTTTAAGTATTTATTTATTTGAGAGAGAAGAGAGAGAGGGCACATGTTAGCAGGATAAGGGGCAGAGAGAGAGGGAGAGAGAATCTTAAGCAGACTCCCTGCTGAGCCTGAAGCCCACCACGGGGCTCAATCCCACAACTCTGAGATCACAACCCAAGCCAAAATCAAGAGTCCGATGATCAACCAACTGAGCCACCGAGGCGCCCCCTGGACTATGGAGTTCTTATGTACTGATTTTAAAGCTGAAAATATGGCAAGCATGAAGAAAATACTTCATAGTTTGAAAAATCTCCAATCCTATTAAGATGTGAAATATTGATTCATAGAATTTTCTCATGATTTCAAATATATCTTTAAAAATTCTAATAGTTTAACTTAGTCTACCAGATCTTAATAGCCATTTTAATAAATCAGCACTCCTAAGTTTCATCTGTTTTCTAAAAATATATTTATGAGTACACTAAAAACTTGCATGAGATTGTTCAGAAATTTAAGATTACAATTCAGATGTACCTAGGAAAAACATATAGGCTGTTCTCCTATTTCAAGGCTATTAGTCTATTACAATAAAGCTGATATTCTAGTTATGTTTTTCATTGTTAATTTTATTAATTCTGTGAGCTTTGTATGCCTCCATACTTGACCCACATTCTAGCACCTCTTGCTTTCTTCACCTACAGATTTAGTATTCCACATGCTGGTTTAAGAGTGTGGCTGGACTTGAACTAAGCTAGTCAGGCAATTTCCCAAAGTGGCACACATGAGAGAATATTAAGTGGGTTTTCCCAGGGCTTCTCTCCTCAGAATGAGGCCTGCCGTTGTAGAATTGGTTGCCCTATGTTCTTCCCCACAAGTCTGCATTAATCTCTGGGGCTGTCTGATCACACAGGTTTTGGCCCAATCTGATCTGTCTCCCCCGGATCCAAGCAACCAGAGGGCAGATGAAGCATTGATGGGAGGCCCTAAGCAATGCCAGCTCATCGTTTTGGAAGAATACTGATCTTGCTTTTCTGACCATTGTTCTCTAACAACTAAAAGGTTTAGTTCATCATTTTACTGTGGTATTTGTAAGTCGGTGTTGGATCCCAGTGCTCGAAAGTCAGGTAACTCCGCTGGCAGAGCGTCCTTACAGTGCCTGGGAAGCAGGAGGCATGCCACAACACACACCCTCTGCATTAAATCCTCTCCCACTCGAGGGCTGCTGCTGGCAGCTGGGTATTTGATTCAGGAGTCAATATGCTGTTAAGAACCATTGTTTTTGTGTACAAAGAACAATGACTGGCTTTTTTTTTTTTTAAAGCATTCTTGATGTTGTATTAGTATAGTGTCCCTCATTTTCTATTCATTCACTTTCTTTGAATAGCAAACACTCTTTTCTTGGTAACTAGGTACACAAATATAATATGAAACACCCCAGTTTTTGTTTGACAGTTCATTCCCACTTTCATGACTACAACTTGAAATTTATTTTAAAAATACAATTTTTCGTCTCAAATTAGACACAGGCATTCTCTTCTCTCTTTTTTTTTTCTATTGTAGGCTATTGATTTCCTTGAGAAGAGGAGGAATCAATAAAACAGCCAATCGCAGATAAAAAGCATCCTAACTTTAGTATAAGCAAGAATGATAAAGAAAACTTCTTTATGTGTTAATATACAATCGTCATATTTAAAGTTAAAATAATGTCAAATTCTGTTTTAAAAAATAGTATATAATGCATAGCAATGAGTATGTTTCACCTCTACATTGTGGTCAAGGAAGGAAAGTGTTTAAGAGGTTCCTCTGGTCCAACATCCTCCCAGGGCAGAAATCTCTGCACCTCTGAGCAAACCCAGTGGCGAGACAGCTTTCTGCTCTGTGAGACATCCCATGGCATTGTCCGTTATTACATTGTCAGGAAGTAACCAGAGGTCTATGTGTAAGGCACTGTGTTGAGTGTTCTGCGAGATTTTAAAATAGAATAAAAATTCTTGCCCTAAAGAAGCTTAATATTTTGTTCACGAAGTTCAGACAATAGTAACATAAGACAAAGAAGTAAAAGGGGCATAGAAAGGCCCAAACCAAACCTCATGGAAACTCAGGGCAAGGGATAAGATGCACATCTAGGCAAGGGAACCCACTGGTCCTAGCTCTGCCGTCTGCACTGACATCGTTGTTTCTCTCATCCATCTACAGAGCCTGACATATTCTATAGATGTGTTCGAAGAGGCAATATGGCCGAGGGGCTTGAAGCTGGATCTTGGGCATTAGATATCTTTGGATATGAATCTGGACCTTCTCTTTTCAGTGGGTGACCTTGAGCAAGCTGCTTAACCTCACTGTACTTTTCTTTTCTCCTTTGTACAATGGGCATAGTAAGACCTACATGACAGGCTTATTGAAAGATTAAATAACTAATACAAAGGGCTTTAGCATAGTACTTGGCACTTGGTGCGTAAAAAAAAAAAATGGTAGCTTTTGTTTGTACTTTTTTTTCATTTTCCCTCTGTCTTTTCCTGCCAACCTCTAACATTTTTATCATTCCTAGTAATATGTTGTTTTCTAGACTCCTCACCTTTATGGCTATCTTCCTCCAAGCTGTGTGTTTTTCACTCTCCTGTACAATGCACTACTTAGAACTTTACAACAAGAAACTTTGTTTGCAAGTTGTCGTTGTTTGCAAACCCAAAAGAGAAAAAAAGCTGTAGTTGGGGTTTAAGCAAAATGGTAAACTAAACTGCTACCTCCCTTCTGACCTGTACTTTTATTAATGCAGCCCCAAATTATTGCATTCAGGTTTTTTGTTTCTGTTTTTAGCAAGTCCATGCCTTTGCTGGTTCATGGCAAGCCTGTGGCCAACTACCTTCTCTAGGAGCCGCTTAGATAGAGTACAATCAGGCCTCTCTTGTCTTGTACTTGTGCAGTTGATTTTTTGAACTAAATGAAGGTCTTCTCTTTTTATCTTGTGTAGGCCTGGATTCTTGGTTTTAAGTGACAAAAAGCTAAGCTTTTAAGTTAGACAAGAAAGATGGAATTTCTCTGTTCGGTATAACTGAAGAGCAAGAAAAATGGGACAACTGGAATGCTGACTCTCCCTTCTTCATGACGTGACTTGGCTTCATTTTCTCACATAGATTTCTCCTAGGACCATGGGTACTGGCAACTCCAGGCTCATATGGTCATAACTTGAGCCGTAGAAGAAATGATTCCCTCGTCCATTCCTCCTTTCTCTAACCAAGGAAAGAATGGTCTGAATCCAACATGCATCAATGATTATTAAGCTGTCCCTGCCCCCAAGATAGGATGAGAAGCTATTAATTCTTGGACCAGTTCCTGTGGCTTAGGAGGCCAGGGTGAAAAAGATGGCAGTTACCAGAAGATCTCAAGGTATGGCAGGGGAGAAGTACTTCCAAAGGAATAAGGAATACATTTATTTATTTATTTATTTATTTATTTATTATAAGAAATGGAGGTGGCTTAAAATTAAGTGACTTAGCCTAGTAGAGCCAAGACTAACTGAAGGTTTTTAAACTGTTGTATAATAGATGATTGAATGGCAAAAAAGATCAATTATTTTTGTGAAAGCAAGTCATTTATATTTCTTCTCCCTATATTGGTAAAGAATTAATCTTTTATTGTATTTTTTGCATGGATTCCTCTCCTTCCAGTTAAAATTAGATAAAGCAAATTTAGATTGATATATATGTTTACAAGAGAATTTGCAAAACTTCAAATTAAATGACAAAGTAATTTAAAAATTCTTGTTAAATACAATGTAGCCCACAGTTACTGTCAATAATCATGTAGGTGCTCATGTGATAGTACCTTGGCTAGGTTATTTATTAAAGAAAATAAAGCAAACCATAATTCAAACTGCACAAGAATAGATTTCAGAGCTCCTATTCTTCTATGCCCATAACCAAAAAGTTTAGGAATATCTGCCAAGCAACTGTTTTGAGACAGAGAAATACAAGCTTATCTGACTATATATTAACTAACCAATAAAACACTTGTTATCAGACAATGCCTGGCAGCAAAGTGACAATGAAATTAACTTTCCAAGGATTTCCTCACTTCCAAGGATTAGATGAAGATATAAAAGAGCAAACTCATGGATCATGTCCATTGATTATTCTAGTAATGTATGTTACATTTAATTTGTAAAACTGGATTATTGCTTTGACTGCTTACATAGGTTTCTGAAGCAGTCCTCTTTAACTTGTTACTTCCTTTATTTGTAATAAAAGACATCGGTGATTGTTCATGACCTGCTTATCATAGAAACCATCCAAGTCACTTGAGAGAGGTAAAATGCTGACCCATATCTAATGACATACACAGCCACTGAAATGAAAATAGGAAAAAAACCCTGCTTTTTCCTTACACCAGGGTTTGAATCTGGGCTCTATCACCCTTTGCTTGCCAGGCATACCCTTCTATAGGTTAAATTACCCTGTGGACAAAGACGGGTGATGGACATGAACAACTTCAAATCAGTGCTAGGATGCAGGGCCACAGAACCCTACTGACATGGTACCTAAATTTTGTGAGAAAAAAATTAAATATGACAATAAAAAAAATCTTTTTTCAAATTAAGTGATTTCTCATCTAAGGTGAAAATCAACCTAGGTAAAGGAATTACAGCTCTAGAAGATTTTTAACAACAGATATTTAGCAGATAAAGGACAGCACTTTATATCTATTTCATTCAAGGAGAGAATGGTTGATAACCTGTATTCTGTACTCTGCAAAGTAATTTGGAAACACTTTTATCCATTTTCACTAGTTCATAAAAGCCATAGCACCAGGTTCTTGTGAAGCAGGTTAGCTTTTTAGAAGATTATGAGTTCACCAAAAGATTTGGTAAGCAATTGAAATATCATGTTTTAAAATGTGAATGTTTGGAGCAACCCTCTTGGTTCCCCTCCCTCTTTGGGAGCTTTGTACTATCACTTTACTATTGTTCAATAAACTTTGCTGCCCACCGGTGGAAAAAAAAAGTGAATGTTGGGACGCCTGGGTGACTCAGTTGCAACAGCATGTGCCTCTGGATCTTGGGGTTGTGAGTTTAAGCCTCATGTGGGGTGTAGAAATTACTTAAATTTTTTTTAAAATGTGAATGTTTTAACTATTCAAAACCTATATATTTTGACTGTGAAAATTTGAACTGTGGAAATATGGCTAAAAATTATTAATCTGCCATGTTTCTTCTCTGCATATCAGTTTGAAAATGTTATTTTTACAAAGTATTCTTTAAAATGCTTGCATTTCAGAGTATTACCATTTCCTATGAAACTTAACATTAAAACCTTTAAAGTCTCAAAAAAACACCTGAAACAAAAATCTATATATTTTAGTTTTCTATATAATAAAGAGTACTCTAAGAATGTACTTTAGCAATAAAACTGCTTGTTAAGCTGTCTTTAAACATTCCCACTAAACTGCCATTTTGACTCTTGATTACAATTGGACTCCTTACATTTGCCACATTTATACATGTGATGACAAGATATTTCTATTTTAGGCTGGTGTTTTTAGGTGTACCTATTGTTTTTGCGTGACTTGTCTTTATCAGCAATCTAATTCATTCCAAATTTTATATCTATTGGCATGAAAGCAAATGCGTTTGAATCAATACACCAGGATGATCTAAGTGTGAATGGTAGTGTATCACTTTATCTTAGGGCTCTCTGTTTAATAGTAATAATACTTTCTCTGGCAGTACCTGTGTTTTTATATATGAGTAACCTGACTTGGCAAAAAAAACAAAACTTCAAACCCCAAACGTAATTAAATATGCTGTTCTCATTAGGAAGCTATCGTTCTATTAAAGTTACATACTATGTTGGCTAGTCCACTGAAGTACAGTTTTTAGGTTCATCAAATACAATAGTGCTAGCTGCATTATTCTTTAATTTTGAATACAAACAGGAATCATGAGGGCACACAGTTTGAATAGGTTGTGGAATAATTTCACGGTATAAATGATGTTGAATTAGGCTGAGGTCCAGTACCTTTCACTTGAAAGAGTGGTCAACATCCAATGACTTCACTTCAACTACTCCTCACTCAAACTGCGCTTCTGTGCCTCCCGCTCCACTGAAATTACTCAGTTAAAAGTCGCAGATAACTTCTTTTCAGGCCCTTATCATTCTCAATGGATCACTACAGTAGCTTTCCAAGTGTTCTCTCTGCTATTCACTCATAGCCCTTTTTCTTCCCATCTTCACATTCTTCTTTTTCTAAAATTCAGAACACTCCCATGATTGAAACTTTTTCGGGACAAAAATCCAAACTTAACATGAGATCAGAATTTACCAATGATTTGCTATTTCCAGAACCCCCTTCCCATCCTGTTTGAGTGATGGGACATCTTGATCACTTGTTCCCTCTTAGAACACTCTCCTTGCAGTGGCTTGACATTGGACTATGGCCAGTCTCCTTCTCTGGCTGGTCCTCTTGGTTTTCTCTGCCAGCTTCTCTTCTCTCTGGCATTTCTCAGGTTCCTTTGCTTATATCCCTTTTCCTGTAAACCTCAACATTTCCTTAATCATCATGTCTATAGGAGAGGCTCCCAAATTCATAGCCAAAAGGGCTCCTGATCTCCCTATTTCCAGGGGCCTTTGGACATTCTTTACATGGATATTATAGCAACAGATTCAACTATGCTCAAAGCAGGCTCATATACTACCCTCCAAACTGGGTCCTTCTATTTCTACCTGTGTTCATGATTCCAGAATTCTCCCCATTGATTAGCTTAATATACCCAAATTATTTGACACCTTCTTATCCCTCTTGACAGTCGATTACCTTCTACTCTTTCTATGCCTTTTCCCTCCCACCCATTCTGAACCCCTTACTATTCTTAACTTTTGTAAGAGTCTCCTTTACTGTGTCTTCCAAACTTTCTACCTATTTTCAAGCCAACTGATGCCAGAATGTTTTAAAAAAACTTTGAGTATATTGTGTCCCTACTTAAATGGTTCCAGAATAAAGTCCAAGCTCTGATCACTTCTTGATCTCACCCTAACCTACCTTTTCAATCTCACTAGCAACCAGGCCCCTATGTTGCAGCCAGAAAGCCCACTCAGAGTTCTCTAAACTGGCCCATTTCTGTGCCTTCTCTCACTTGTTTCCCTTCCCTATAATATCTGCTCTCAAAATCACTTTTTCCCAATATCTAGAACATCTGCTCTCAAAATTAACACTACCTTTCTCCAGCAGCCTTTCTCTCACTTAGCTGCAATCATTCCCTCCCTTCCCTAGGTTCCACGCAGCATATTACTTATTTATCTGTAAACAATCTAGTTATTTTGTGTAGTTGTTTTATTTCTCCTGCTGGATTGTAAGCAAGATTTCAAGTAGTGTATTCATCTCTAGCCTCCTCCTTCCACCAGGGGGTCTAGTAAAGTGCTTTGTTTATAAATGTTCTGAATCAAAGAATTTTTAAAGAATGAAAGGGAAAGTCAAGATATAGCAAAATGAAATATGGAAAAACGAAATTAGGAAGAGTCCACAGCTCCTGATTTTTACCTAATACTTTCCTCCAAGAGCCCACATTTCAGCGTTGCTACCTTTCCACCCAGGAAGGCTCATTCTCTTCCTTCCTAATTTATGATTTATTAATCAACCACAGTGCTGCTCACAAAGTAAACTGAAGGTGGAGAAGATCAAAAGAAAAAAAAAAGTCAGGGTCTTAATCTCATAGATCTTAACTTGGGAGGGATGTGTAAGTATGTATTTCATTTGTGTCATTGACTCTGAGTCGCAGAGTTAGCATGAGAGGACTCAGTTTCTGATCACTAGTACGAAGACATTCTTAAAAGAATGAAAGTTATGTAGGTCGTACTAGGTTCCCCAGTTAAAAAAAAAAAAAGTGTGTGGGGCGCCTGTGTGGCTCAGTCGTTAAGGGTCTGCCTTTGGTTCAGATCATGATCCCACGGTCCTGGGATGGAGCCCCCCATTGGGCTCCCAGCTCAGGGGGAAGCCTGCTTCTCCCTCCCACTCCCCTGCTTGTGTTCCCTCTCTCGCTGTCGCTCTCTCTAATAAATAAATAAAATCTTTAAAAAAAATTTGTTATTAAGTAGTAAAATTAAAATGCGAAAACGAGGCGGAGGATTAAAGTAATGCGCGTTTATAACATCAATAATCCCCTCTCCAACACTGGTCCTTCATTAATAAGGACTCGGTGTGACTGCACCAACCCTTTAAATGAGGACACAGAGGCCACATTCCTTAAAAAAAATTCCTACTGCATCATATTGTAACATACGAGCACTGGGGACATTTTCACGCGGTCACGAGGCTCTGTAACCTCACCAGCACTGGGCCCACCCATCACGGCCATTAGGAACTCGTTTCCATAAAGGAGCGCGGTATCCCGCGGGCGCAGAAACCTCAGCCTGGGCGGGCAGTCCCCAGGCATAGCCTGTGGAACCCTCAAAAAGCGTAGTGCTCTGGAGGGGGGTGTTCCGGCGAAGACCTTCACAGGCCTCCCTTACAGCCTCTCCAGGCAGTGCACGCGTGCCGCCGCCCCTGGCCCAGTACAACTCCCGGCGTCTTGGCCGGCAGAGAGCCGGCCCAACTCTCCCTGCGCCGGGGCCAGCGACAAGCGTGAGCGTAGGCGCCTGAGGGGTGGAGGCGCGGGACGACGCTGCGCTCCGGCCCAGTCGCGTCCCTTTTCCCTCGACCGCCCCCGTCCGCGCGCCAAGAGCTCCGCGGGCGGAGGACCTGCGGCCCGTGGGAGGGCGGGAAGCCACCAGGCGGTCGGCACCTGCAACCGGGGTCGCCCGTCCTGCCCCGCCCCCTTTCGCCCCCCCACGCCCTGTCCCTAGTCCCTCGTCCCTGTCTCACGCCTTTCTCTTCCGCTCCCTCCCTTCGCCCCAGGCCGCAGCCCGGCTCCGCCCCGCTCGCGCGGCGGCCCGGCCGGCTGTGACGTCACCAGACCCCGCCCCCTTACCATAAATACTGGCGTCGCCGGCGCCGCCTTCCCACACTCTCTGGCTTTTCGTTCGGCTGCAGTGTTTCCTTTTTTTCCACCTTCTCTGCCTCTTCTCATCCTTTCTCGTTCTTCGGCTCTGCAGTGTGACGAGGCCGAATCCTCTCCCCACCCAGTCCTCGCCATTCTTCTTTTACTCGCGCTGTTGTTCTATTTCTCCTTTCGGCCGCCGCCGCCACTGCTCCACAGCTGGTGTCGGTGCCGCGCTTTTTCCCCCACGTCGTCCCCGCAGCCTATGGCCCAGGCCGCCTTGGGTATTTCTGCTCAAGGTAACCACATCCCTCTTTAAAAATTCCGCCGAAAAAGAGAAGACGCTTTACCCGACTCTTTGGGCCGTTATCTCACGTGAGTACCGACCCGAGGGGCGCGGGGGCGCGGGGCCGGCCTCGGGGAGCTGCCAGGTGTCTGCCGGCTGGGCCCCGCCGCCCGGCCGGCGGCCCCACAGCGCCCCACGGCCGGCTGCCTCGAACATGGCGGACGACGGTGTGTGTGGTGGCGGTCGGTCCCTCCGCGGCGGCGGCGGCGGGCTGGGGTGGAGGGCGCGCTTCGGGGCCCTCAGGCTGCCGCCTGCCGCTCGACGGAGCAGGAGCCGCCACGGTTAAAGCGAGGGGGCGTGTGCGTGTGGGGGCGCTCGCGGGGGTCTCCGCCGGGGGTCGGCGTCGTCTCCTGGCGGCGTGCGGCCCCCACCCCTCTCCCGTGGTGCATTGCTGTTTCCGGGGAGGGGGCCGAGCCGCAGCCCTGAGGGGCCTTGGTCCCGCAGCCCCGGCCCGGAGCCCGGTCGCGCCGTCGCCCCCGGTATCCCCGCAGGCGGCGCGAAGGGCTGCAACGGCTGGGGCCTTATGAATGGAGCGGGGCGGGTCTGGCGGCGGCCTCCTCTGACAGCTGCCGGAGGAGGACGGGTTCTTGGGGGTGCGGGGAGTGCGGTCCCCCTCTGGTGGAGGAAAGTTGACGCCACTCGGGGCCCGGAGGCAGGGAAGCCCCGGTGTCAGGTAGCGAGGGAGAGGCCTTTGGCCCCTTCTGGAAGCCTCGGGGCTGCTGCTCCGCCTCCTGCGGCGCTCCTGATTGGGCCAAGTCGCCTTCACTCACCCCAGTCACCTCCTGGAGCCTGAGGATTAGTCACCATGGCTTCGTTTCCCCGTCCGTGCCACGATTCCTGGGCAGTGAGAGGGAGAACGGTAGGCTTAGGTGGCTTATCAAGTGCTATTTTGACTGCCAGCAGGAATGATGGTGACGTGTTTTAACTCTAGCCCAAAATATTTCTTGAGGGTGTATGTTTCTTGGGCTACACTGCTGGCTCGGAAACCTGAAGGCGGGTACACAGTTTACAGCCCCATGATGTTCAGATTTAACTGGGTTTTGTGGTGGCATCTTGGATCTGTTCAGATGTTTTCTGTTCCGTGGTGTTTCCACCTTTCAGCCCACAGCTTGGGTGGGAACCTAAGGAGTCTTGAGGGAGAGAGAAGTGCTCTGTGATGGGAAAGAGTTGATGGGACGAACCTGGCAGAGATACGGCTAATGATTGTCGGGCAAGGCCCTAATCTTTTAATTTTTTATAAATGTGAGAGTGCAGATGCTGGCCATGAAGACAACAGAAGCCCCGAGGAGTTTACATTTAGTAGGAAAGATAGGCTCCTAGTGATTAAATGTGATACAGTCGGTGCAGTGATCAAGTAATCAGTGACTTCTCTTTTGCCATTCAGGTTTAATTTATACATTTCCAACCATATAGAGAAGGCGAAAGAATTGTACCCTCTCCTAGATGCATTTAACAGCATTTTGCTTTATTTGCCATCCTGCTATCCTTTCATCAATTCATCTCATTTTTCCATGTATTTCAAAATTGGAGACGCCAGAACGCTTTACCCTTCTGACTTCAGTTCATAAGCCCGTATCATAGTTTAATACTGTTTATTCCTTAAAAAAAAAAAAAAAACCTTTGGATAATATTCATGTAAAATGCACAGATTTAAGTGTATCATTTTATGAGTTTTGACAAAAAAATAGAGTTGTGTAATGCAAACTGAGCAAGATATGGAGCGTTGCCCTCACCCCAGAAACTCCCTTTGCACCTTCAAATGCCATCTCCCCCTCCCCCCTTCCAGAGGCAACCAGGATTCTGATTTTTTTTAAAACCATAGATTAGTTCCGTCTATCCCAGAACTTCCATGTAAATGGAATTATACTGTTCAGCATTATTTTGTATAAAAGGCTATATAACTCAGCAGGTTTTTGATATTCATCTGTGGTACACATGTCAGTAGGTTGTTACTTTTATTCCTCAGTGGTAGTCCATTATGTGAATACTTTGCCTGAGTTTATAAAATAAACTGTTTTGGAATAATTTTAGACTTATAGAAAAGTTGCAAAGGTAGTACAGAGCTGTGTACTTCTCACCCAGTTCACATTATTATTAGCATCTTACTGTGGTGCATTTGTCAAAACTAAAAGTGATTTTGATGCGTTACTATTAACTAAACTGCAGACTTAATTTGAATTTCATCAGTTTTTTAATGTCCTTTTTTGTTCCAGGATAATCCAGGGTACCACATTACGTTCAGTTGCCGTGTCTTCCCCAGTTGTCTCAGATCTATGATAGCTTCTTAACCTAGTTTGTCATGTCCTTGACAGCCTGGAGAAGTATTGGCCAGATATTCAGTAGAATGTCGCCCAGTTTGGCTTATCTGATATTTTTTCTCATAATTAGACTGAAGTTTGGGGGTTTTGGAAAGAATACCACATGGCAACTTTGAAAGTCATTGGTAAAGGCATTTGATATGTGTCATTCAGAGAAATACTGATAATTTGGGGCTACTAGGCTTTGGGGTAGTAACTATAAAAGTGATGGGAGGGTTTTGGGTTTGTGTGTTGGGGGGGGGGTAGTGACCTGTAGCTGACCACTCAGGACTAGTTCTACCTATGCTCGTTCACCTAGATGTAGCAAGAGACATTCTCTTCAGTTAAAGAACTAGATCACAATGTTGTGCATAATCCAACAGATTTACACATTGCATTCTAAATGAGAATAATTACCTTTTCCTGTACCTCCTTTTCTCCACATTTTCATTTAATTTCCTTATGGTTTATTTTAACTGTACAAATAATTCTATTCTGTGTGTAAATGGCCCTCTTAACCCTGTGTACCCCTTTTATTTTACTAAAACGTGCCCTTCATATTTTAGGGACTTCATTTCCTATTAGTATCTTTTTGTTAGATGGAAATGTTTTAGGGATCATGCTGAAGAACATTTTTGAATGTCTGAAGTTTAATATTCTTAACCTTTTACATCTCTGCACTTGGGTTGCATTAAGCAAAATAGCTGTGTGGATAGATGGGGGAAGGGAGATGAGAGTGTCTCACCCAGGATAATTATCCTATTCCTTAGGATAATTGAAAATAAACTCTGTCTCTGTCTCCAGCATGAGTCAGCTTTTAATTTATTTTTAAAATTATTTTGGTGTGGGAAGAATCAAAATCTTTGTTTTGTTGGAGTGCATCATTTGGAATCTAATGTAAGGTTATAATCACCGTTACATGTTGGTATGGGTTCTTGACTCATTTTAAGAGTGTGAGCAGATTCTCCTAGTAGGTTGAAAGAACCACAAGGATGCTTCTATCCTGGTGGAGATGAGAGATGCTTTATTTTTATTTTATTTTTATTTTTTTGAAATGCTTTAGAGATGCCTAGAGTACTTCTGAAATTTCTCTGGTTCTTAACATTCTAATTTCTAGTTTCATCATTTTTCTGGTTTCCTCCTTATCACCCTTTTTAGCAAATGCTGTCAGGTTATATTGCTTTAAAGTAGCAACCACCTAAGTATGATTAGAAGTATAGATACAGCAGTTAGAGGTGAGAAGTCGATCCAAGCAAACCATAATAGGTAATAACCATTGCTAAAACGTAGTATTTTGTAATATGCTAAGCTCTTTTCACATTTGTATGTTGTTCTAGTGATTATAGACTTAAGTCTAGGTAGGTTAAGGTATAAGGAAGAGAGGTGTAAACCTTAAGTTCCTTGCCTAATGTACAAAGCAGCTATCGAGTGTTATTTCACATACATGATGTATCAGCTAAGTCATAGATCTTTTTGGTATGTAGTAAGGTTTTACACTTTAAGTAAAGAACTTGGAATTTGGAGAGTAAAAGAAATGTTCTGGGTAGTTCCAGATTGCAGATCATGCCAGAACATTATACATCAGGTTGATAAAGGGTACTTGGAAATTTTCAATTTTAGGCCACTTAGAAATGCGGGTTTTTGAAGGATAAATAAAAGTGAAAATGAAATTAGATGAAGGCTGGAAACTGAGTGGGTAGATAAAGCAAGTTGGTAAGGGACCAGGCCCTGTGAATATCGTACTATAGCAGCTTGGAAGTTTTTACTACAGAAAAAAGTGCTTTGGTGAACCCTTTGAAAACATTAGTGTAATGTGATTAATGAAACACTCTTTAAAACTGAAATTTATTACTACAGTTAATATTTAAATCAGTTTAATCTGCTTCAACTTTTTTTTTTTTTTTTTTAACTTAGGACTATTTACTACTACTTCTGTTTCATTCTTTAGGGCGAACTTTCTGACCAAGTATACAACTACCCAGAGGGCCTAGGAGAAGTGCTGTATAGAGAGCAGTTCGACTTCAACGCTGAGCCACCTTGGGAACCTAGCTGATGATAGGGGGGTTCCATCTCCTAACTTGTCCATGTAAGTATTTTCACATCTAAGCTGGGGGTCTTGTAAGATTGAAATAAAGGAGAGTTTTTGTTGCTCGGTGTTTTTCAAAACTTGAAAGTATACTTATCTCTTAAAGTGAAGTGACTCTTAGAGCTCTTTTAAGAGTTCTAAAATAAAGGCTTGACAGTTACGGGTATACTGATTCAGTTTTGTATGCATTGTTTACCAATGATTGGATCACTTCATTTATTTTGAGTACATAACAAGTGTTGTTATACTTAAGTACATACCACAAGCCCAAGTTTTAGGAAATCCTACTAGTCCAGGTTTTAATATAAGTTGGAAAGATTTTGTATTTTTGTTTTTAATTCAAGGTGTAGGCAGTGGTTTATTCCATCATTCAACTGTTTAACTTGGTGAATTTTTAAATATTTGGGCTTAATCAGAAAAAAGAGACATTTAAATAGAGCAAAAGATTC
The DNA here is from genome assembly GCF_023065955.2 of Ursus arctos. Lineage (NCBI taxonomy): Eukaryota > Metazoa > Chordata > Mammalia > Carnivora > Ursidae > Ursus > Ursus arctos. The sequence continues at coordinate 53,818,223 of NW_026623078.1, read as the reverse complement.
TGTTCTTCATTCCACTTACCGACTCACTGAAGCTATGTACCCCATAATATGGGATGTAAGAGGTGAATCTTCCTGCTTTCTAGGTTTGAGCATCTTGCCAGGTATAATGTGATCACTAGAGTTTAAAATTGTTTCATAAAATGACTTTATAGGATACTCAGCTGGTGGGGAAAAATTGGTTGTTTTTAGAGGACTTACTGAGAGATGTATGTATGTCTCCCACCATGTCACTTTCTGAACAGATTTTCTTGGATAAATTTTGACTGTATGTAAAACTCTGTGCAAAATATAATTCTATAGTAAACTGTTCTTTGAATTTGTGCTGCTAGATTTGTATAATTTTTTAAAAATTTATGATAGGTTTCTTGCTATTGAAATTTAGGTTTTGAGGTTTGGATGTTTCTAAGTTGTCCAGACACTTGGAGGAAATAATTGAAATTTTCAGGAAAGTTTATGGTATCAATTTAGTGTTCCTATAGTCTGATGTTAAATAGATTCTATCAAATAAAAATGTTTTTCTATCTAATTAAAGTAAGTTAAAGCAGACCTTTTCAACACATTTGCAAGGCTAAAGAGAGGAGAAAATAAACAGTTTAATAGGATTTCCTGTAAGTTCTGGCAGAAACCCAACTGGAAGATTTCTCATACTGGCTTTCTCCTAGCTATGTGAGTTTGAGCAAACTGCTTATTTTTTAAGTCATAACTATAACTAAACAGTTCCTTTAGCCCTAAACTGATAACAATGATTTTTCATTTTTGAGTGTATTATGCACCCCTTGTTAATGTAGTGTGGGTTTTGGGATTTTAGCGTCATCTGTAACAGAAATGCAGAATCTCAGCCCCACCCAAACCTGACTCAAGCTGCATTTTAACCAAGTGGCTTGTATGAATAGTAAAGAGAAGCATTGTTGCTGCCATCTCAGTACCAAGTCAGTTATCTCTTAATTTTTGATAGTCATCTGTTCTGTTTCCAATATATCTGATATTTCCCCCTCATATTATGATTACAGGGTGTTAGCTTGGCCTCTTGGAGAATGTTATATATATACAAAGTATGTGTACTATAGTACCATTCTGAAATCTGAGAAATTTTAAATTCAGAAAAGATTGACTCCAAAGGTTCTTGACTAGAATTAGTAGAAATGGCAAGAGAAAGTTCTACATTCCAGAAATGTCCTTAGATATCAGTAGGAGTTTGTTGTACTGGACATTAAAATCCTGTGGAGCAACAATACTGTTTGGAAAACCAGAGTCATTAAAAGGGCTTAACACACTGGCCTTTGTGGAAAACACTTGGCAATACAAAGCATATAGCCCTGTGAACTCTATTTGAATAGTGTAATATTCCACTAGTTCTGTACAAGTGGTCTAAGCTCTAGGATTTCTCTTCAAAGTTAGGTTTTTAAATCAGGTAACCATCTGAATTTTGAGATAGTTCATTAAGTATTTGGAAACTTGGGTAGTTGCTTACATAACGAGAGTTTTTCTTTGAAAACTTCTCTTTGGAGTATGTATATGATGTAATATATGAGCACTATAAAGATTTTTAACACTTGTTGTAACACTAGTATTATCTAAGATTAATGAAGGTCCTGTAATTGTGGAAAAGCTTTTGAATGCCTTTAAAAAAGTTCCTTAGGCCTTTATGATGGTGTGGTCGTCCCCCCCCCCCCCCCGCCCCGGGCTAGATTCTCAAGTTATTTTAGCTGTCGCTGTTTTAGAATTAATAAATTAGCCTAATGGAAAAAATTTAAATAGTCCTTTCCAGAAAACAAATCTCTTCTAACCAACTACTTTTTATTAGCAGATCTGGTGATGAAGTCAGATTGAATTAATCATTACCATATACTTTTTAATAAGTTGTATCTAAATCTAGAAGTAGGTTTCAAGGAATTGAGTGGTTTAAATGGGCTTTTAAAATTTGTCTAAAATATTTTACGTGGTTGTCATTAGTTGATCGTGTAGGAACTTCATAAGAATCATCAGCATTTTAAATATTCCTGTTTTGTTTCCTAATTGGTGATATTTACATATGCCCTAACTAAATTGGAATTATTTTAACTAGGGAAAAAATGTTCTGTATGAATTTACTAGTATTTTCTCATGTTTTGCTGTTGTCAGTAGTAAAGTCAGGTTTTTGATTTACTATGGAGAAAATTTAGTTTGGATAATTTACAGATTCTGTGAATGCAGACAAATTCAACAGAACATTCATTAATGGTTGTTGGTGCTCTCTGACCCAAAAAACAAAAAAACAAAAAACGTGAATAAAACTGCTATCCTTGAAATACACAGTTTTTAAAGTATGTGTATCCCTTGGCATACATAAAGTAGTATTTGATGGTTCCTCACTGCTGGTGTAAATTAGCAGGAAAGTATTCCCTACAGCTCAATGTGAAGATATGTTAATGAATAAAACAGTGTTTGGGGAACATGGCTTTTTTTCTTTGGGCAAATTTGGGATCTTTTCTGGGAGGGCCAAAAAGATTGGAAAGCAGTATAGACCAGTTTTTAAAGGGGATAAAATGGTTCTTGCATTTATTACAAAAGACAGTTGAGCCAGGAGGATTAATAATGGCTACCAATTTTTGTGTTCCATTACATTCCCTTTGCGTGGTCTTATTTCAGTGTTTTTGAGACTTCCCCTCTCTTCCCAAAATTCTGAGACACTTAATTCCAATTAGGAGTAAATGGGGTATTTGTACCTTATAAACTATATAAAATCTAGGTAAATAGAAGGCTGTTCTACGCTGGCCATTGTTCAGAGAAGCCTAAGGAGGCTGTTGGAAGTGAAGTGCTCTCACATTGGTAAGGCTTAGGAAACTGATATTTTTTTTGTCCTTCACCTCCATTCCAGGGTCATCTTTGTACACTTAAGCAATTTGTCACAAGCTAACTGAAGTAGAGATTTAGCCATCCTTTTCTCTATTCCGATGAATAATGTGAAGAATGTTATGGCATGAATAGAAAATATTTGTGTAGCATACTGAGTTACAAGGATTAGACTGTTCAGCCTGCCTGGGCCATACTCAGCCACCATGAGGTCTTAAATGCTTATAACTAATTGACTTGGAGAAGGACCCAAGATAACAAATTATTTTCAAATGCTTCTCTCTGAACTTTCTGCATTTTCTTCATTATCTTATGTAAACACATTTTAAATCTCTCTTCTGAACTTGCTATGGGGTTTGTTACTTTTTGTGCCCCTACAGTCTTAACTTTGCAAACTTGTGAATTGATCTTTGTTATGTTGAACAAAGTTATTTGGAGGTGGGGACATTTTTAATCTGTAATGTGTGTGGACATGTTCCTTAGAAGTTTAAAATTGCTTATGAAAATAGCATCCTCCAGCACTGCTTTGTTCAGTACAGTAGCCACTAGCCAGGTGGCTATTTGAATTTTAAAAGTTAAAACTAAGTAAAATTTAAAATTCGGTTCTCAGTTGCATAAGCCACATTGTGAGTGCTGGGGAGCTATATGTGGCTATTGGCTATTTTTGGGCAGTGATAAAATTTCAGTTATCACAGAGAATTCTTGGACAGCATTGCTCTCAGGTATTCTGTGAACATAAGTAGCCGTGATAATCTTAAAACATCGATTAAGAATCGTAAGAAATTGCACGTTCTCTTCTTTCTCCTTATATTTAATAAAACTTCTTTAACTTATAGGGGCTTTTCAATTTTATATTTTAGCTGAATCCTTTTTTGTTGTTTTTGCTGAGTTCTTTACCATGCTCTTAGGATGGAACTCCCTAGTATGGTTTATGTGCTTATGCAGACAGTATTAGGTTTATGTTGAATATATGACTTTTCACCTATTTCTTTTTGCTGCAAGGATCCTCTGATGCCCAATTTATAAAGAGCTCCTAAATATTATACCTTCTTATCCAGGTTCAACATGGTCAATGTATTCTCTTTGGCATGACCAGAAGTAGGAAGGGGTCTTAGTATGTTCAACATGGACACTGTAACAAAAATGATCCCCAAACCATCCTCAAAATGAGGTATTTGCTATCCTAAATTCATGAAGAGCTCCTGCAAGTAAAAAAAAAAAAAGGAAAAATGAGCAAAAGAGTTGAAGACCATTCTTCACTAAAAACCTAGCAGTTCTGTGTAGCCCTAAACCAGTGCTACCTGAACTGCCAGTCAGCAAGCTGGGCTCTTGTACCACAGTGTAAAGTAGTGTACTGTTTGGTTCTTAACTTCTGAATCAGCTAGTTTGCAGGCCATAGTTTGAATAGCACTGCCTATTAGGTATATAAATAACAGAAGTTCTGTCATAATTAATATGATAAGTAATGTGGGAGGTAACCCATGGATCCAGTTCAGATATATAAATGTATATCTACACAAAATACTACACAGCAGTGAAGATTAATGGATTCCTGTCATATCTATCTGCATGGCTGAATGGAGACTATAAAGTTGAACAGAAGTCAGCCATGGTAGATGAATAACAGGGAAGCTAGTTATAGTTCAAAACCAGTAAAACTGAGGTTTTAGGGGCATATAGAACAATGAAACTATTAAATAACAAGGGAAAGTGGTTAGAAAAGCATGAACATGCTTATTCTAGGGGACATGCAACCACTGCCACCTGGGAAAGGTGTATAGTATAGGACTTCTAAGGTATTCTGTTTCTTAACCTAGTATTTGCTGCAGCCATTGTATTGCACGTGTGTTTTATATAATCTTTCTTCTTGGAGAGGTGACAATGAGATGTGCCGTATAAGGTAATCAAAATAGTAATAAAGTGCATTTGTTTAAAGAGTTATTCCCTATACTATACCAGGAAATCTCAGAAAGCTTAGGATTAATACAGCTATATATTTCCTGTTCACGTCATATTATGGTAGTTATCTTTAATGTTACTGCATCTTAATTACCAAAGGGGATTTAAGTATTTTTACTTGTGTGAGGTACATATACTTCTTCCAGAAAAAATTAGCCTTCACATCAAATAGTCAACACAGATTTTTTGAAGGGAGCCTAATCTTGTCAGTTCCACATGTAAAAGTATATTGGTATTAAAATCCTGGGTTTGTTTTCTCGTTAAGATGTATTTTCAGAATCTTGAGACATTTCATGGGGCAGCCTTTACCTAGGCACTTGAAACAGCCTGTTGGGCTCATTTCCTTTCGGGTTTTTTCCCACCCTTATGTATCTCCTATTCTTGCTCTTTTAAAATAACTCTTCAGTAACCTTTAATCCTCTTTTTCTAGGGTTAATCAGGGTTTGGGTTTTGTTTTTTTTTTTTCATTCTTTTTCTTTTTTTTTTTTTTCACCTCATCACCTGAGAAGTAACTTTAAGGGTGTTTATTGCCATTACTGGCTTTCCACTTACTGTTGATTGAAGCAAGCTCTGTCCTGATTATCCTAAGTACTCAGTGTAAGTTATGGTTATCCATCACTTAATTTTTAGTCCAGTATGGCAAAAATCCATATGGTCTCATAGTCATCGCACAATTTATTGGAACTTCCTACCATTTCCAGTATGTAGCTTCCTGTCACTGTTTCTGGTGGTTTGAACTTTCTCCAGGCCTCACATCTATAATGCCAAAGTCATCTTTGAGACTCCTCTTCTAATATTTCTTTTGCCCAGTTATTCCTAAAGGTATTCTATGTGGTAAGTAACATTTCTGTCAGAGATAGAATGCAGAGGTGACTTCGACAGCATCGTGTCTATTGTTAAAGTTGTGAGCTGAGTTTTAAGTCATCAAGTCATATGTTAAAAAACAAAAAAAGTGCTCTTAGGCTTCTTTACAGTAGTGGTTGTAATTTCAAAATATTTCAAGTTCTCATTCTTTAATGGTAAACGTCCTTTTAGAAAAGTGTTTGATATATTAAGGTTGGGTTTCCTGCTTACATGTATCTGAAACAGTACTCTCAACCTTTCAGCTCTCCCTGTTCTACTTCCAGGGAGGTCTTCACTTCAGAAATCCAAGACTCATATTCATCCAGCTTGGTGTCAAGTGGGCTGTTGCTGCCAGAATTATCTTGTGATTATTTGAGAGATGTATCAGTTTCTTCTGAAGTACAATCAACTATAGAAGCCTTTGTAGCAGGTGTGTAACAAGGCAAGTGCCCAGCTGCTGCAGCCACTACTCTTGGAGCTACCCTCTCAGTGAACATGAGGACTCAGCGGCCTCATGGAAGGCTCCAGGGAGCAGTGTGCAGTTCTTTGGAGCCGTTTGTTTCTTTGGCAGCTTTTCATTTAAAAAAAAAAAAAAATGTTATCAGAAAACACCAATATGAAAGTGTAAATAAGGAATGTTAAACACTTTTTTCTTCCCAGCTGCAATATCTAAGAGGAAATTACTTACAAAGTAGTATTGTGATTACAGCAATTTTATTGGTGTGAAATAAGCTGAGCTTGCTTTCCCCATATATTGGTAAGGTGTTCAGTCATGAACATGGCTTAAAGGCTTATAAGTAGAGAATACTTCTAGTGTCTGTTGATAAAAAATAAATGTCAGAGCTTTTATGAAAAATGAATTTGCTCCATTTGGACATCTAAGATTTACATAGAGTAGATTTTTCTGAAGTTTAATGTAAACAGTTCAGTGTCCAGCAGCACCAAAGTATACTACGTGTAGTGGGTCATAATGTGTTGGAGCCAGTAAATCACTCCCATTTCTGATTTATAAGCCATAAAAAATGGTGCAGTGTCTGTTGGAAATTAACACCCAGGATTGGAGCATCGGGGTGAGTTTGGCATTACTTGGGTTTGAGTGCATTCTTAATGGAGAGGTGTCTGAAAATTCCCTGTGGTATTTAAAATTGGTGGATTAACTTCGCAGATCTGGTATACAATACAAAACTGCTCACCCACAGCACATACGCACTTAGATTTTCTTTCTGGTTCCATAGGACATGCTGTATATGTCCTAGATTTTTGGTTTAACATCACCAAGTAACTAAATGCTTCTTGGAAAACAAGCAAAATACTTTAGTGCTTTGAGGCAGAAATGTAGAACATAAACCCTTTTGAGATAGTGGAGCTTTAAAATATTTTTTGCTAACATGTTAAGAAAATTAGGCAAAGGCTCCTGGATGTATGATTATGAACTACTTTTTAGGACTCTTTCAGTGAGATTGAGGTACAATGTTGGGGGTAGGAAAGAAATAATCAGCCTACCCATAACCACCTACTTCAGCCTTTTCAGTTGTTGGAAGTCTTGGGCTTCCAAGTGACATTTCATTTGAACAAAGGGTTTGTTGGCTCAGAATGTGTTAGAAAATTTCTCTCCTGAAGGTCTATGTTTTGCAGATTCTTTAGAGGTATTAGTTTTTCCTGGGCATAACTTTTATTTAGTTTTTAACAGTAACTGACAGTTGAGCTTTGCGTTCATATGCGAGTCACTTTTGTATACTGTTTTGGGGCTCCTTTTAAGAATGTGAACTATGGACCGTCTTTTTCAACACTTTGAAGGAGTTTGTTGCTGTCACAAGCCAATCCTAAGCTTAAGAACTTTCCATTCTTAAGAGTTGTGAGTTCCTTTGTCCACCTGTTAGCACCTATTCTCAGCTAGGAATTATGGGAGCATCAAAACCTTCAGGGACCATCCAAGAAGATAAACTGAGATAGAGCTCACTTATGTCCACTGTCTTTTATGTATAGGCTTTATTAGTGTTGGTTTAACAGTTTTATTGCAGTGCTCAGTATAATTAAGGAAATCAAACAATGTTGCATGTACTACATCTGTTTTAGTGGTTTGGGTGTGTTAGTCCCTCATTCTTTTTGTTAAGTACTGCCAATATAGTAAATGAATTTTATTTTTCCATCAGAGTCCTTTTGTGAGTCAAATAGGGATTGGTAACACTATGGTTACTTTTGAAGTGAGAATTACAGTTCAGTGATGGTAATAATAGCCATTTCACAAGCATTCCATGCTTAAAGCAGGGCGTGCTTTCCAATATATATATATATTTTAGATTATTTATTTATTTGACACAGAGAGAGAGAGACAGCCAGCGAGAGAGGGACCACAAGCAGGGGGAAGTGGGAGAGGAAGAAACAGGCTCCCAGCAGAACACGGAGTCCAATGCGGGGCTTGATCCCAGGACCCCAGGATCACGCCCCGAGCCAAAGGCAGATGCTTAACGACTGAGCCACCCAGGCGCCCCTCCAATATTTTTATTCATGTTATTCATTATTTGTCAACTATTTTAGTTTGGTCCTGGGTTATACTGTAAAATTTTTTCACCTCTACAAAAGTCTGATCTATAGTGACAGCTCAATGGTTAGCTGAAGTGGATTTGGGGATTTACTGCAAAAGGGACATGAGGGAACTTAAGCTCATAGAAGTGGTTATGCAGATGTATATGTTTGTTAAAATGGGTGCACACTGTTTCATGTTAAACTGTTGGTAACATGGATTTAAAAAGGAAAAAATAATTTCAGAGATTTTGTCAGAGAGCACAAAGCAGGAGAAGCAGGCTCCCTGCTGAACAAGGAGCCCGATGTGGGACTCTATCCCAGGACCCTGGGATTATGACCTGAGCCAAAGGCAGACGCTTAACCGACTGAGCCACCTAGGCATTCCAGGAAAAAATAATTTCAGATTTGGGGTTTACCTAAGAATTAGCCAAAAGACACAGAAGGAACAGCAAAGCTAAAATCTAGAAAATAGTTACAAAGCCTAAAAGGCTATGAATAGGTGTAATAGGATGTTTTCATACCATATGTAAATTTAGTGTATTATTAGAACTATGGGAATTTATATTATCTGAGAAATGGTTACTTGATTATGGAAATGCGATAAAGCTCTATCAGACTGAGAGTTACTGTTGGGTTTCTAAAAAAGGAATCCTCTTTTCTAAGGGTGGGGGTGCTCGGGAGACAGATTTTTTTCCTTTTAAACATAATTTGATCATCAGCATCTCTAGAGCTAACTAATTGTTCTGTGCCTCAGTGTCTTCACCTCTAAAATTGGGGTAATACTGTTATTACGGTTTTAAGGGTTGAGAGAATTAATATGTATAAAGTACTTGCAACAGCGCCTGGCACGTTGCCCTAAAAAATGTTTGCTGTTAAGAATGTAGGCATTCAGCAGGTAAGTAAGACTGGATGGAATGGGTTTGATGTTTTTAAGTACTGAGGATCCTGATGCTAGAGGAAAATTACCCTTTCTGTAAGGACTGCAACTATAGGAAATTGAGGTACATATCATTATGACTTTAAACTAGACTTTTTGGCAGCAGTTGCCTTGGAGGTCCATGATTGATAACCTAAGGTTCCCAGTTAAATACATAGAGACTTAGGAGTCTCATGAACTGAAATATTAGGCTGAAGATCTTAAGCATTTTTCATTATTAACAGAATAAATGAAAGGGGTTTGACCATAAAGATTTGTGATGCTAAACTGAAAGTTTCTACTGTACTTTCTTACACCTACCTTTGAATTGACTTTTTTTTTTAATGAGTAACCTTTGTCTTTTCTCTTTCACTTAGTACATAGTTGAATATCCCCCTAAATTGTTAAACGTTGTTTAAAATAAATATGTATCCTCGGGCCTAAAATGTCTGCTTTCTGGGCACGGGTTTACATCAATCCTGATATAACAACCCTTAGAGAATGTCCAGGATACAATTTTACTTTACCGCATAAGTATTAAGTCTCACTTATCTAAGTTAACTCCTTTTGTAAAATATTCTCAATTTTTCTGTTTCTGCTGTTGCTTGAAAGATTTGATGAGCTAAACTAATGTAGATGACTTTTTGGAAATGAAGTTGTTAGTGTTTTAAAAGTTAAGAAAAACTAAGTATTGGTTGTATATCATGGAATTAATATTATGGCTTATTGATGAGTTTTGGTGCATTCAGAAAGCCGACCCTTTTAGAACCATTGAAATGGAGTATACCTTTAAAATGAGGGCCATCACCAAAGGTGATCACAAGCACTTAGAGCAGTATTGGAGGGAGGGAGAGGGAGAATCAAGAACACAGGAAAGGCTGTGCAAGTTTTAAAATAGATGGCCAAGAGCTGGTCTGTGCCCATTATTAATGTGGCAATCAGAAATCAGTACCAGACAATAAGTATTATCATGTCTGGAGGACTGGTTTTACTAATGGACTTTTTTTTATGTTAAAAGAAATCCTTGCCTAAAGTAACCTTTAAGGACCAGTGAATTCAGCAAAGAAGATAAACAGTATATGCTACCCAGAGGAGAATGGGTGATCTAGGGGAGGGGAAAGATTTCTTCCATAGGAGAGAGGTTGGATTTAGCTTGCCTTTTTAGTGTTCTTAGTAAATGGCTTAGGATGTACCAAGTGCCTAGCTTGTACCTAGTTTTAAATTATGCTGGCCATTTTTGTGTTTCTGGCAGTTCGCAACTTAATTTTAGCTCTATTCTGAAGCAACACTTAAAACAAGTATGTTTTATTCATGTGCTGTCTTTTTTTTTTTTTTTAACAGCAACCTTTTGAGGAAGTAGTATAATTAACTGAAGTTTAGAGAAATTGAGCTAGGATCACAAAAGTATTAAATGATAGAGGTACAACCACATGAGTCTTTCCGACTTCTAGTCCAGTAAGGATTTCAGCTTAATTCATAAGAAACTTTAACATTGCTACCCTGATGTAGCCGGTACCATTTTCAGCTTGAGGTTAGACCTAGGCAGTCTGTGTCAAAGCTACAGATGGTCCACTAAAGTCACTCTCCACCCCCACCCATTTCTATTACTTCACTTTTCACCTACTGTAGAATTTAAAAGATCTGTATTTGTAGTTACCTGCTAGTATGCCATGGGATGTGGCTGGCAGTATATTGAGTTTAGACCAGTATTTTAATTTCTTGGCTGCCCATAGATACTTCACTGGCTTTCTTAACTTAGAATGAATTTTTACTGAAAATTGTATGTGTTATGAAAAAAAGCAATATGAATAATACAGACTGGGTCTACAACTGTGTGTAAATAAGGTGACCATATTGACTGGTAATAAACTTCACATGTATGAATTATCTTAAATTGTCATATTGAGCTCAGTTTTTTAAAGTATAAAATACACATTCACTTTAAAATGGACACTAAAAGATAATGATACACTGTGTCTGCAAGTGTTAAGTGATTACAGATTCCTCACTAAATTAGGCACTTAGCACACTTTCATTGACAACTCCTACACTGAAGTTAATTAGTAAAATAATACAGACTTTGAAAAAACTTCTATTTTGACAGTTTGTTGCATATTCTAAGGACCCAGACATAAGGCTTGGTGGCCCGTCTCTTGTTTTTCCTGGTTTATGACTTTCGGCTTTGTGGAATACGGCTGAGATGAAAGGATTTCTTGACGATGCAAACTACTCCGTTGGCCTGTTGGATGAAGGAACAAACCTTGGAAATGTTATTGATAACTATGTTTATGAACATACCCTGGTAAGTGTGCCATATCACATTTCTCAGATACAGTGTTCATAAATTTCTAATTCTAAAAACATTGCTCTATTTCCAAGATGTTAGTCTGATAAAAGTACTTTTTTCAGATGTTAACTTTTCCAGGTTGTCTTAATTTGATGCCCCACTTCCCTTGAGTAGCGATGAGGTTTTCATCCTAGCCCACATTAAAACAACTGCTTCCTAACAGCTTTTTCTCTGCTCTGCCTTTTAGCACCCAGCTCTTGTGTGTTCTATTTTCTTGATATGTTGCTATCTTCCTAGTCACTGCATGGCTTCTTACTTATTTTTCTCAACCATAGACTTGAGTAGATTGTAATTTATATTTCAGATAATCCTGGTTGTATGTTGGCTGAGAACTTGCTTACTCTACCACACCAAGTGTCAGCTTCTACAGACTGATATTCACTGCTTCTTAAGATTATTTTTGAATTATCTTTATTGCCTTACTGATAAAATTTGTTTGTTGGAGCTAATTTCCCATATTCCTCAAATTTGTTGAAAAATTATTTTCATGTTACTGGTGTTTAGTAATAGGATATCAAAAAACTTCTCTTGACCTTTACAGATGGGCTCAAATCTCCCACATCTCAGCAAAATCCCTTTCTCTTTCTTCTGCCATCAAAATTTGGAGGGAAAAAAGTGACACTTGTCATACTGTTCAGTCTGTTGTATAACCAAGCCATTCTATAGTTAATTCTCTCCTGTCACTAGGGAACCTCCTAGTGGAAGTATGCTGACCTTTCTGTTCTCTAATTTTTGCAGCATTCTTTGTGGGTCAGTAATGATCTTTGAAATATTCCTTCCATCATTCTTGTCCCACAACCTTGAATTATCCCATATTCAGTAACATTTAGTGAGGGTTGTCTGAAACCCTATTCTCTCCTAGCAGTGTCATCGAATTATATGGCTCAAGAGTGATTACAACTGAACATCTTGTGGGTTGTTTTGTTTTTAAATCCCAGTTCTCTTGCTGGTAGCCATAAATTGCCTTTTTTTTTTTAATTAAAGTAAAAATAAATTTTCTGTGTCTAGAACATTAGGATGGCATATCTTGAAAGAATGGAGTAACTTGAGTATAACTGTCCCATATCTGCCATGCAAAAACCGTAATTTCCAATCATGTCTGTTTCCTGGTCAGTATGTTCCAATAATGTACATTTTCAAGTGTGTATTAAAGAATCAAAAACAGTAATATTGTCTTCGTGGCTTTTTAAACAATATTTAGATGTGTATTCTAAATAAGATTATTGTCTGCCATCCAACATTGAGTAACTTATGTGTTGCCTGACATGTTATAGTCCTTTTACCCCTAGACTAGCCATGTTAAAATCATTATAGATCTCCCCAGATCCCTAATTAAAATCTTTTTATTTTTAAGGGAAGAATATCCTTACTCAGATTCATCTGACATTTAGTGTGCTTCTGTATTTTTTAAATATAATTTTGTCATCTCTTTGTCATCTCTACCAACCTTGTCTCCTTAAACATTGGTTCCTAGTATTGCTTTGTTGTTTTACCATCCTGTCGTTAGGTGCGATTTATAATGGAGATATGTAGCTTATTTTGTTTAACATTCCTGATTCTACTCACTGTAATAGGAAATTAGATCCTGATCTACCGAAGTAAATGTATTTTAAACATCATAGGAAAGCATGGAAGGAAACAGGTCATGTCCTTCTCTACTCCTCCAAATGGAGGCAATTATAAAGTAGAAAGTCCCTAAATTGATAACATTTTTTAAAAAAGCAAAGTAGAGAATATTTTTATATGCCAGCTTAGCACAGCAAAATGAAAAAGGTGTTTGGATTCTCCTGTGTTTGCTGAATCTAGCTTAATTACTTTTAAGCCTTAAATGTAGTAGTGTATGGAAATGTATATTTTGGCTCATTTATGGAGGAAAGAGGGAGTTCTTTACTACTTATGGTACTCTGTTTTCAATAGTTCTTTGATTTTTTTTTTTTCCCCCGTGATCATAACAGACGGGGAAAAATGCATTTTTTGTGGGAGATCTTGGAAAGATTGTGAAGAAACACAGTCAGTGGCAGAACATAGTGGCTCAGATAAAGCCATTCTACACAGTAAAGTGCAACTCCACTCCAGCTGTACTTGAGATTTTGGCAGCTCTTGGAACTGGATTTGCTTGCTCCAGTAAAGTAAGTATTTTTCATTATTTTGTCATTGAACTGCAACATTTTAGAACTCACTTTAACTTTTGGTTACAGTAGTTAGAAAAATTGCAAGGAAGTTTCACTTTGGGATGTTTTAAAACTCTTGTGTAAATTCGCAGCCTGATGGAAATTTACAAACTTTTCAGGTGTACCAATGAAAGGAAAGCTTCATTGAGATGAGACTTTTAAAAGCCTTTTTTTTTTTTTATCTTTAATCGGGAACTTTTTATCTGTTCCTCATCCTTAGGCTAGAGTAGGTAGACCATTAATTTCTGATGAGAGCAAAATAATTCTAAACCATGAGATTTCTCTGATGGTAGTTATACCTCTTTGAAGGGTTTTAACACAGGTAGTATAAAGTAGTAATTAAATGGAAAATAATAGAAATGTTGCTTTTTAGATGACACTATTTAAAATGTGTTTTTATAGACTGAAATGGCTTTAGTGCAAGAATTGGGGGTATCTCCAGAAAACATCATTTATATAAGTCCTTGCAAGCAAGTGTCTCAAATAAAGTATGCAGCAAAGATTGGAGTGAACATCATGACATGTGACAATGAAGTCGAATTGAAGAAAATCGCACGTAATCACCCAAATGCTAAGTAAGTGTAAAACTAAGTACATGGGAATATTACCTTATGGTGTAGGGTTTGGGTTTGTCTTTGGCCTGGGAAAAGGACATTTATGTAGAGCAGTGTTGTGTATTATAATTATTTTTTGTAACTTAAAAGTTCCTATACGGAAACTGCTAGTAGCATTTTACTGGCTGCCCACTTCTGATCCTTCTTGTAGAGTTGGGATGAGATAAGGGCAGTTTGGAATATGAATTTATAATCTTGAATTCAAAGAAGAAAATGTGGTTGTTGGAATAATGAATGAGGGCCACAGCTGTATTTTCATAATCACATCAACCCTACTAGTTATTTGTCATGTTAGAAACAGGATGTGTGTTGGTCAGCTTTTTTTCCTGGTTGGCTAAGGGTTTAATCTGCCTTTGGCTGTAGTTTCTATATATTTGTCCTTAGTGACAGTGTTTCAGGAGCCTAATCTGTAGATTCGAGGGGTTCCTTTTTTTAAGACCCACTCTTCTCTTTGAATAGGAAGTTTAATATATATATTTTTTACTTGTACCTGCATGTATCCCAAGATTTTTCTAATTAAAAAGCTTACTTTTTAAAAGCAAAAAAGGCAAATTGAATGCTGTCATGAACTGGTATGTCAAGAAGACTTTAGTATCTACTAAAATTGTATTAGTACAAAATTGCTTGCTTTTAATGGGTTATTAACGTGTGTTCCTGAAAATTTTTTATCATATCTGTATTTTCCTTGAACATTTATAATTTTCTTGATTGACTTTGATGGTATTCTTAGGTGTCCCGACAGGATTGATTACCCTGAAAACCATTGTTTGGATAAAGACCTTTTGGGGGAAATTTTAGTGAGCCACTTGTGTCTAGAAAAATATTTCTGTTCTTTGATCTTCTGAAGATAAACCCTGATTTGGGGTTACTATATTAACTGTAAAGTGATGGTACATTCTTAATAGAGCTGATTCTACCCATAGGAAGAATGATTTGCTTTTATTTTATGAGACTTAACCCCCTCTGATCAGTGGTCATTCATCAGGACTTCCTTGGGAAAACAGTTTTACAAACAGCATTTGCATATTTGCAGGTTTTAGTGGTTTGTAATTACTTTAGTATCTCTTGAGACAGTCTCAGTCATTTTGTCTTGGTTGTCATGATTTGGAAGAAAATACCAAGTAGATTTGAATTAGTATCTAAAAGGCTACTGTTTAGACACAAAAAATAACTCTGAGCTTGCCAATTTTTTTGTAAGATGGTTGAGGTTAATAGGAATTTTCAGAGTAAGTGGTAGAAAGTTAACCAGCTGGAACAATTTAGGGAACTTGAAACATGTAAAATCCCTGGTGTTTTTAACCGAAAGACAATGATGGCATTGCTATTCAATTTAGTCTTTCTAGGTGGTTTTATGGACTGATGGACTTCATTTGAAAGTAATGTCGTCTTTCATTACAGAGCCCAACTGACTCTTGCTGCTACAACAGAGTCTTAACTTCCTGCATTTTCCAAATTCCCATCCTTGTAAGCTTCATGCTTTAGGCCCTAATGGCTAGTTTTTTCTCTATACAGGATTGTTTTTCATTAGGGTCACTTGATTCAACCGTCGCTGGATTTGGGAGCACTGGCAACATAATCAACATACTTCCTACAATCTTCAGGCTTCACATGTGCTGATGATGATGTAAACCAACTCTGCCCCAATCATCTTCCCCTTCTCTTAGGGTCTTACTACATATTGCAACAGAAGATAATATTGGAGGCGAAGAGGGTAACATGAAGTTTGGCACTACCCTGAAGAACTGTAGGCATCTCTTGGAATGTGCTAAGGAACTTGATGTCCAAATTATTGGGGTTAAGTGAGTATTTTGTTTTATTAAATTTCCATTTTATGGGATAAATCTTTGTCTTTCTGATGACAGATCTTTCAGCACTTCATTTGCATGAAGTCTGATTAGATTGAACTTTCAGTTTAATGTATATTCTTTTAGTATAGGAAAAACAAATATGTTTTATCCTTCATATAATTTTATACATATACCTCCCCTTCTCTAATTAAGAGATAAAATAGTAAATAAAATTTCCATTAGGTCAGTAATGTAAAACCCCTCTTAAATTGAAGGGAGAGGATGTACTAGAATTCTAATGAATACCAAAATGACATTCATCTGAGTTGTTTTTTTTCACCCCATCTTCAAATTTTTTTTCCTTCTCTTTTTAATCCCTTGGGCACGCCAGTAAGACATTGTGTTACCTTCTTGATTTTTATGTGTGCAGAAATGGATAACCAGAGAGATTTAATGATTTGATCATAATCTCAGAACTATGATCTGAGTATAATTGGGAGCACAAAGCTCCAAATTTTTTGAGATGCCAGTCCATTGCTAATCTTACTATAAGATCCTGCTTTTTTAAATTATTAATCAAGATGGATAAAGAATCACCACTGTTAAATTTAATTCTGTCTCAGGTGACAAATATTGACATATGTTTGAGAGTTTTCATATTTCTATTTTTAAAGTTAATATCCAGTAAAAATGACCTTGGGTTTATACTTCATATAAATGTAACAAATTTATGTAACCACTGCCACAATCAGGGTACAGAACCATATTTCAATTAAGTATTCTGAATCTCTGATAAGTATCTCTTAAGTAATACTAACAAGTGTTAGTAATACTCAGCTGAATTAATGTTTGTATTTCACAGTAGACATTTATATTTTGTCAGATAAAACTGTACATTCAAATTAAAGATTTCATGACCCAATTTTATTGCTGGTGCTTGTTACTTTACTATGTATATGTGAAAGCATGTCCTTATCTGATAGTTATAAAGCCTGATAACTCATTGTATAAAAATTCTTTATAAAATTACACTGTTACTCAAACGTTGTCTTTTCTGAAAGGCTGGTATTATAACTTGGATAATTAGTGGCTTGTGCTTCCAGTTCTTTAAATATTTGATAAGGTTATTGTGAATACTGTGTCAATATGGTAAATGAGAACTAAAAAGAATTATAGGAAGGGCCTCTGAAATTTACTGTTGCTTTAAATTTATTCTGTCTCTTTCTTCCAGATTTCATGTTTCAAGTGCTTGCAAAGAATCTCAAGTATACGTACACGCTCTGTCTGATGCCCGATGTGTGTTTGACATGGCTGTAAGTTTTTTCCTTAAATTATTTTGTTATCTTAAGCCAGGATCTTACTTGTTTTTCCTTTTTTCTTCATCTTTTCAAAGATTTTATTTATCCATTTATTTCAGAGAGAGAGAATGTGTGTGCGCAGGTGCGCATGCCCAAGAGCAGGGGGTGGAGCAGAGAGAGAGGGATAAGCAGACTCCATGCACCAAGAGTTCCATACAGTCATGTTTTTTAAGTGGATAAAGGGATGAAGTAGTAATGTACTTGCATATGTCTACAAGACAGTACAGACATCATCAGGAACACAGCATATACACAACACTGAATAAATCTGTTTCTGTTGGTAGAGACCAAAACTGTTGCCATACTAAGGATTAGAACAGATAATATTTACCTCCTTGGGAACAGGTTTTTGAAATGTCCCTGTAGCCATAATAATTTGGATAAGCATTTAAAGTATTTTTTTCCATCTCTAGGGAGAATTTGGCTTCACGATGAACATGTTAGATATTGGCGGAGGCTTCACAGGAACTGAATTTCAGTTGGAAGAGGTAAACTTTGTTCAGTGGATGGATATACTGGAATAATCTAATTTCTTTGCTACTTAAGTGGTAGATGTAGACAAGGGTTTAACAGTGGCAGGAAATGAACCCTGTAACAAACATCTGTTTAAAATTTGATTCTAAAAAGATGAAGAGGCAATGAATGAGAAGACCTAGCTAACTTTAGCTTAATAAAATTCTATGAACTCTAGCATAACTTACAAAAAGTTTGTATTCAGTTGTGTTTCTGCTCTAATGGAGTACTTGATAATGGTACAAATGAATTTCTAATTTGGACAGTTTAAGCTGTTTTATCCGATGTATGTTACTACTCACCTTCCTGCTCTGCCTTCCATCCCTCATTCTGTAATATCTGGAAGCTGATACGATGTTTTGCTCCTTCATTGCTACTGTTAAGGAATATAGAAACATGACTTTAAACAATCACCAGTAGCTATTTGCCATTGGAATTATGAAAGTTTTAATGCCATTCTGATAATACAGACTTTGATCTTTCAAAAGCTTGTTTAATTGCTTGAAGATAACTGCTAAATAGCTAAGCGTTTTGGTCTATAATTGGAACTACTTTGGTTTTAAGTTTTCTAGGAAACCTGTCAATCTCTTAATGTGAATTATCTAATCCAATATTGAAATCATAATGTGGGGTTTAAAATTCACAGGTTAATCATGTTATCAGCCCTTTGTTGGATGTCTACTTTCCTGAAGGATCTGGCATTAAGATAATCTCAGAACCTGGAAGCTACTATGTGTCTTCTGCATTTACACTTGCAGTTAATATCATTGCAAAGAAAGTTGTTGAAAAGGATAAATTTTCCTCTGGAGGTAAGTTACAAATTTTGTTTCTGTTAGATAAATTCATCTTCAAACTAACTGCAATTATCCGATACTAGTCAAGTGTAAAATACTGTAGGACAGACATTTATGGATTATGAGGTTGTGGGTGATATTCAGCCAGCTGTGGGCAGTTTAGGGAGCTTTTTAAAATGCCCTAGTGAAGTTACCACTCCATAAGACATCTGAAATCTAACTCTTGTTTCTGATGTTTAGATATGTATATTTTATTTATTTATTTTTTATCCCCCCCCACGTGCATGTGGGGTGGGGGTGGGGCATAGGGTGAGAGAGAGTCTTAACCAGACTCCGTGCCAAGTGCTGAGCTTGAGGCAGGGCTCAGTCTCATCACCCTGAGGTCATGCCCTGAGCCAACATCAGAAGTCAGTTGCTTGGGGCGCCTGGGTGGCACAGCGGTTAAAGCGTCTGCCTTCGGCTCAGGGCGTGATCCCGGCGTTATGGGATCGAGCCCCACATCAGGCTCCTCCGCTATGAGCCTGCTTCTTCCTCTCCCACTCCCCCTGCTTGTGTTCCCTCTCTCGCTGGCTGTCTCTATCTCTGTCAAATAAATAAATAAAATCTTTAAAAAAAAAAAAAAAAAAAAGAAGTCAGTTGCTTAACCAACTGAGCCACCCAGGTGCCCCTAGTTATTCGTGTTTTAGATAACTTCCCCCAGGTGATTGATTCTCCTATCTTGTTAAGAACTAGTGTTTTATTGTAATGTCTCTTGTCCTGTTCCTCATAGTGAGATGGGTCACAGGAAGGATCTACTTTTTTACATAACAAGGGCCAACAGAGTGTTAATCTGTCTCTAGTCAAACCAACAAAAAGGCACTAGACTGTCTTGCTGGCAAATACCACTTAAAAAAATGGCGAAAGTACTGCTCTACATTAAGACTTGTTCCTATAGTTTGTTTTTTTCCTTAAGTTAGCAGGAAGAATGAGGTTTTTTTTTTCTTTTGAGTTTTTTTAAATATCTCAAAGTTGAAGAGCTGCAAAGAAAATAATAAGGAACTTCCCATTTTGATCGCTTGGTGAATATGGTGTCAGGTGGGTTTCTTCATTAGGAAGTGGAAAGATAATTTGTAGATAACCTTTTTCTTTTCATACTTTCACCGCATTAGTTTTAACATCAGTGAATTTCTGACTCCATTACTCAGTCTAAGAATAGCTTTCTCTATTTATTTGTAGTAGTTTAGACTCCTAAATACTTATTCATTAGATTATGTAATTGATTATGTTTACTCTCCAAAACTGGGGTCCTTTTGACATGTCCCCATCATTCCCTGAGCACTTCTTTACTTCATGGTACATCAAGATGTTCCAGGTTCTTTACTTGCCTCAGTCCTAGAATTGGCCATTTCTCCAAGGAGCGAGCCTCCAGTTTTTAATGGAGAGTGGTATTTTAAAAACCAAGAAAGGATCGTGAGTAATGGTTGTTTTCTCTGCTATCATTTCATCTAGGCTTTCTCACTGAGCAGAACCAGGAAATGCGTGTGTGTGCGCGCATATATACACATTGCACACATAACTATATATCATCAAAGCTGTGCATGCAGTATACCATACCACATGGTGCATTCTGTTTTTCTCCTTACATATTATAACTCTCTTTCCCAACAGTGAGAAACCTAGCTCCCCTTATCCTACACCTACACACATTTGCTTAAATCTGAAATACACAGGAGGTGTTTCCCGAATAGCTAGCTTGTACCGCTGCAAATAACCAAACTACTTAACCTGTAGTTCGGTATCTCTTTAGGATTGGTTTTTGACATAAGATTATACTCCCTGTATAAAAATTTAAGTGTGTAATTTGACAAATTAATGAAAGCATATCCTGACATCCCTATAAAAACATAAATTTCATATCAGAATTTTTTCTTACCAAGTTTGTTCCTTTGCTAGACAGTCACTATTGTGATGGTTTTTGCACCATTGAGTAGTTTGGGCTGCCCTCAAACTCCATATAAATGGAATCCTCTAGCATATATTTTAGGACAGCTTGGTATAATGTCTGATTGAACTTTGTTTCATGTTTATTGCTAATATTCCACTGTGAATAGACAATTTATCCATTGTCTTTGCTGATGAATATTTGGTTGTTTCCAGTTCTGGGCTATTACAGATAAAACTTAACGTTGTTGTGTAAGTCTTGCGGACATTTTTCATGTCATTGGGGAAATGACTAAGAATAGAATTGCTGGGTCACAGAGTAGATGTTTTTAAAGATTTCAAAGTGGTATTTTACCCTCCCACTGGTGGTGTATATGTTCAAGTTCTGGTTGTGCCCTCACTTTTACTGGTTTTTTTTTTTTTTTTTTTTTTGTATTATCACTTTTTAATTTTATGCAGTAGGTGTGGTGGTGGAAGCTTATTGTAGTTTTAATTTGCATTTACCTGGTGACTCTTATAGAGCACTTTTTTCATGTGTTCATTGGTCACCTTCCTTTGTGAAGTATTTTAGTTTTTTAGGCTAACAGTTTTAAGGTATGTCAGTATATATCAGGTTTTTTAAAGTTAATTTAAATATTTTGGGAAATGTGAAAACAAAGTTCTTTCAGTATTCGATCTGCTATGCCTTGCATAGTTTAACTATATATTAGACATTTTAGTGTAAATTCATGTTCATTTTTTCTGCTTTATTTCAGTAGAAAAAACCGGAAGTGATGAACCAGCCTTCATGTATTATATGAATGATGGTGTTTATGGTTCTTTTGCAAGTAAACTGTCTGAGGACTTAAATACCATTCCAGAGGTTCACAAGGCAAGTTGTATTACAAATAACAGAACTGCTTATTTGGTAGTTTATTAACTGACCCCCCCCCTTTTTTTAAGGTGCATCCCAATTTTTGGAAGAATACTCTAGGATGGAGAATATTGCCCTTTTTTGAGGATTTGCCTGCCTTAGATGGAGTTAAGAAGGAGCACCATTGCCCTTGTTTCTAGGCCTGCCTTTCATAGGCATATTGAATCTGATGTTGTGAAAATGCTCTCATCCACCCTCAAATTCAATACCTGCAATAACATGAGTAAAAACTTAATTTAGAAAGTTTCTTTTCCCCTGACAGAAATACAAGGAAGATGAGCCTCTGTTTACAAGCAGCCTTTGGGGTCCATCCTGTGATGAGCTTGATCAAATTGTGGAAAGTTGTCTTCTTCCTGAGCTGAATGTGGGAGATTGGCTTATCTTTGATAACATGGGAGCAGATTCTCTCCATGAACCATCTGCTTTTAATGATTTTCAGAGGCCAGCTATTTACTACATGATGTCATTTAGTGATTGGTAAGGTATTGTTTTCATTTTAAAGCTAATTGGATATTTGAGATGACATTAAATATCAGCTAATGATTTTAATTCTGTAACAAATGCCTAACTTAAAAGTAATAGCAAAATACTCCTCTGTTAAGGGTTATTGGAAGACTCGTTTTTTTATAATCTTATTTCATTGTTCATTTGTTATGTGTTGGTGTGGTCTTTCTGCTTAGAATTATGGTTTTGTGTTTGGTTTTTTTGAAAGGTATGAGATGCAAGATGCTGGAATTACTTCAGACACAATGATGAAGAACTTCTTCTTTGTGCCTTCTTGCATTCAGCTGAGCCAAGAAGATAGCTTTTCCTCTGAAGCTTAAACAGGCATTAATGCTTCTTTAGATCTGAAGTTGCAGGTTAAGCTTGTCTGGTCTACATTCCAGTGTGAAACAAATTCAAATAATCTTACTCTGTTAATTCTCTCGGGAAAAAAAATCTATTAGTAATAGCTATTTGGGACCAGACAAAATCAGCTTTCATCTATAATTCATTGGGGGGTAATTGGGAGATTTAGATAATGTATCCAGATTTAAACTTACCAGTTTGTCGTGCCCCATAAGCGTTTAAAATAAAATATGCAACAAAATGGATGACTTAGTGGAGATGGAAGCCCATTAATTGGGTTCCCCATTAAATCGTTTACATACAAGTACACAGTTTTTATACTAAGGATTCATGTTAAAAAGTCTTGTAAAGTTAAATGTCTTTCACCCAGATATATCAGATGTCAGTGGAAGACCAGTGTGACTTCATTAGATACGTTTAGTGTATTTAGAATGTGTAAATTTGTGCTTTGAACTGTAGTTTAATAAATGTAAAATTGCATCATAGTATTTGTTGTATTTGACCTAATGTAACCCTTGTATGATTGCAATAAAATTTTGTGTAGATTTTACTGTTTTTTCAGGCTAAAACTTTGGGAAAGGGGCTAGCTAGCAAAGGTAGTTTTGAAATAGATGTGTATATGGACTGTTTTGAAGGGGTTTTTTTTTGGTTTTTTGGTTTTTTTTGTTTTTTTCCTTTATAGCCCATTTAAGTTTAGTTTGGCTCAGTAGTACATTTTTTTTCAGTTATTTAAATAGTAATTTAAGTAAAATGTTTGGTAAATCATTGTGAAGTTCAGATTCATTATGGAGAGTTGATGTGCAGTAAGCATGATGTTTAACAATTTTAACACCAAAAATGTTAATTCTGCATAAACCAATTGTAATAATTAATAGGTGTTTCTGTATAGATAGAATGCATAGAATACCTTAGTAAATTTTTGAATTACAAATCTTTTGGCTGAAATGGAAGATTCTATTAAATACTTTGAATAAACTTGGGGGGGAGGGAAATAAAATCGCAGAAGACTCTGCAGCGCACTAAAACTTAAAGAAGGGCTACATCTATATCCAGAAACCTGATGCTCTTTTGCACGGAATATTATTTAAATTCAGAGTTGTAAGGGGGTGGGATGAAGCACGCCTATTCTCAATTTCTTAATTGCAATGATTTCAGACTTTAGTGGGAGTTTGTTTTGTTTTAGTTACACTTAGTTTCTTGTTATTTCCCGTTTGTTCAGCTTAGTAATTTTAATTCTTTTCATACTAAAATTTTGTGACTGGGGAAGGGAGTTAGCATTACTAACCTGACAGTTGTTGCCAGGAGTTTGCATTGTTCACTGCTAGTATATTAGTAATCCTAGATCTCAGAATCACAATAGTAATAAACAACAGGGGTCATTTTTTCCTGACTTATTCTATGTTCAGATGTGGAATTTCTGTCTCCCAAGAGGAAATGTGACTTCATTTTGGTGCCAATGGACAGAAAATTCTACCTATGCTACATAGGAGAAGTTTGGAATGCACTTAATAGCTGGTTTTTACACCTTGATTTCAAGGTGGAAAGAAATTGATCATGAATCTCTAATAAATTTCAATTTAAACCAGTAGGTGCTTAATATTTTTTGATTTGATTGATGCCCATTTGAATTTCATGGGTTCTAATAATTAAATTTAAGACCCCAGTCCATTGTCATCTATAATTACCCTTGGACTTTACCAAGGTATAATATGGGGTTTTATGCCAAGTTCCAAGCTACATGCAACTTTTTTTAACTGTAATAAAGAGGAGGAATTATTCCCAGCCTTCTTTATGTGTTGTGCTTTGTGGTCCAGAAATGGCAGACCTTTTAGAAGATGGTACAACTTTGAGTCCTTGGCTTGACTATACAGCTTTGAGCTTCATGGCATGTCAACTTTGCCATATTCATAGGAGATTTCTATGTATAACAGCTCAGAGTTGCAAATTTCACATGTGAATGAGATGGTAACTTTAAGAAATGTCTGTATTGTATTTGAAGACTGTTCGCCATAAATCTGAAGTTTGAACTTATGTATTTCAATTTGGTATGCTAAAAAGTACTGAATTAATGTAACAATCTTTTTTTTTTTTACAATATTGTAATCTCAGTTCAGAATTTAACTGAAAATATAAAACCCAAATGATTTCTATATAGTAAATTGAACTGTAAAGGTAATTTGTGTGTGATTCTGAATACACAAGATAAAATGTTTTTATTCCTCCTTACGTTTTACTTTGGCTTCTATCATGAAAGAGTTAATTCTGCATATCAACTTTGTATATATTTGAAAAGCATTCTCTCAGAATCTTTATTATAAAGTAGCAAATCTGGTAAAATGTTGGGCGTTACCTATGAAAGATTTTGATAAAATTCAGTACATATGAGCACTAAGATGTTTCCAGGGCCATGTTTTCTAGACCCATTAATTTCCCAGCCTCTTAAATTTTAAACTTAGACTAAGTAAAATTGATTTAAGTTAAGGTAGGTATTCCAAGTAATTGTGGGCACTGTAACATTCAATGCAAATATTGTGTTTAAAAAGCCACTGTTAAATCTTTTGTGTTTCTTGTTGGGGACTTTGTATTTTCTCACTGTAGATACTAGCAACTTGACCAACAATATAGTAAGAATACTTGCTTAATTGGTTTCAGACTATAAGATCAGAAAAGAATTATTAGTCTTCCACATTCAAGTTATGAATAAATCCTCCAAATAATTCAATTCCTGTCTTGTCCATCCTGAAGGCAGAATAGAAGAATGGTGTATTTGCAGATTCAGGCTTTCATAATGGGAATAAACCTAGCCTAGGAATAAGAAATGAAAACCGGTTCTGGTCTTTACTGGCACTGCTGGAAGCCAGTCTATACCTACTTAAAGTAATCTACCAACTTTGGGGTGGCTGTATTTTGATAACAAGTTACGATTTCTGGAACCTTTTATTCTGCTGGGACTGCAGTCAAATTTGAGTTGAGGGTGGTGGGGATTTGATTTTTTTCCCCCCTCTTTGTTGCTAATTCAGGATGGGAGAAAGTATAGAAATAGGAAAGCATTTTAAGTCTTAAATTCTGGTAATGTGTGATCATCCATTTGGGGATAAAGTTAACCTGAAAAGTAGCAGTGCCTACTCTTAAATGTTACTGGGAAATTTGTTTTTCCTTTGCTTACTACAAATTGTGGGTACTACGTGTATCTTAATCATAGTTCAGATCTTCGCCTAGAATGGGGTATAGATAGGGGAACACAAAGTGGCTCCAGGCTCCAGGCACTCTGTCCAGTGTTACACAGTTGAAGGTTTTATCTGTTGGAAACAGACTGGGCAAACTTTTTAAAAATGTCAATGAATAGAAGGCTTAATTTACCTAACATGCTCATTTTATGTATTGCCATAACTCCTGAATTCCTTGACCTAACTTCAGCTTCAAAAGTAATTCCACTGTTAAATGGTCTTTCAAATCCTGGTTCTACCATAACATTGCTTATGCCTGTCAAACCCTGTGCAGTTGATGGCCTAGTTTGAGAAGATTGTCACTGGATCATTTACAAAAAGTCGAATCTGCAGTTGACAGGTGAAGTGATCACGCATTGCCTCCCCCCCCCCCCCCCCCACGTAATGCAAGAGTGCAAAAGAAAATCTTGCAGTAAACTAGTAGGATATTCCTCAGATTAAATTTAGGCCCAGGTAGGGCACCTGGGTAGCGCAGTCGTTAAAGCGTCTGCCTTCGGCTCAGGGCGTGATCCTGGCGTTCCGGGATCGAGTCCCACATCGGGCTCCTCCGCTGGGAGCCTGCTTCTTCCTCTCTCACTCGCCTGCTGTGTTCCCTCTCTCGCTGGCTGTCTCTCTGTCACATAAATAAATAAAATCTTTAAAAAAAAAAAAAATTTAGGCCCAGGTAAATGAAAGCTTTTCCTAAATAATGGTGCCAGACTATCTGTGTGTGTGCCTACAGCTTTGCCACCACTCCGTTTTTAGCAGCAGTATGCAAGAGGGGACACTTGACTGAAGGATAGGAATTTTGTCTGGATTTCATTGATTTCCTCCCATCTATTCTGTGTCTTAAATTGCTTCTGGGGGTTTTCTCCACTCCGTCTATTTTTCACTGGTGTAACTCTAATTTCCAAGGTAAGGGTGCAGTATCTTTTATCTCTGAAAATGTCCCTCAGCATTAATTCTTCATGACTTAAACCTACCCTCTTAAGATACTCTTCCTTACTCTTCTCAACAGAAGTGAAGCAGAGTATTTTCCAAGTTTGATTTTCTCCTTTTCTAATTCTGCAAGGATGCAACAACTTGTTGGGAGAGGGAGGAGCACTTTATTGGTTCCCAAAAGAAAAGCATCATTTAAAAACGTGTGAATGTTACCTTCACGTTGCCCGGATAACAGCTGGGTTTAGAGTTAGACTGAAGGGGGGAGGGCATTGGAGTGTGGAGCTGGATGTGAGAAGTTCACATTGAGGTGGAAAATATTCCCAAGTAGCATGATGCTCTGTCCCTTTTTATGTACAGTCTGTGTTGCTATAATTTGACCTGCTTCCTTAAACGCGGTTACACTCTGAAATTGCACCATTAGGCTGTTGGGGAAAATGTGGGGTTCAGAGTACACAATACTGTCAGTGCAACATTATAGTATGGATAGTAACCAATTAAAACCTCAGTACAGTATCACATGTTAGTTAAATACACAAGTAGAGCAAACTGTAGCACTTGAAGACCTAAGGTTTGTGGAAGTGGGAGGGTTGCAGACTTGGAAGTGATGGAAGAAGGGTTATCCGAAATTGGAAAGTTGTAACACCAGTTGTGGATGGATGTGGCTTTGAACACTTGAGCTGAGGTGGCTGGTAGATGCTTGAGGGATGTGCCTTTTTGTATGATACTAAGCTTGATTCAACTGGGTGTCTCATTCTTTCCCTAGTGTTTCTAGAAGACAGAAATACTAAGTACCATGAAGTTCATGTTATGTTAACATTGGTCCCTAATAAAACCAATCACTTTGGAACAAAGCGGTTTCAAAACATAAGAGAGCTTACGTCACTCCGTCAGTAATACCAGTAATAAAGGATTGAGTTGAAAAATACCAGTAATAAAGGATTACATTCAAGCCTTCACTAGCAGCAACCGCACTTTCCAATGACAGCAATTTGGTGGCAGTTGAGCAAATTAAACAGGATGCGGACATCGGAAATAAAGCCTGGCCTTAAGCCATGTAGCCAAGGGCTAACATCTCCATAGCCTCATGACACTGCTGTATGATACACACATGAGAAGCTGTAAGCGTCCTAGAGATTTTTCCCCTCTAATTCCCTTGTTTTGCATTTGAAGAAATGAACACCCGGATAGTTTAAGGAATTTGCCCAAGATTTTACGGCTAGAGCAGGTCAGCAGGGATTCCAGCACAACACTTGATAAACCTGTGTCATTGTCTTAGCTTGGGTTTCCTGGACACACCCACATGCAGAATGTTGGTTGGAAGTGCTCAGCCCTACAGAAAACCTTGGAGGAGTACCCCAGTGCCCAGTCCTTAAAGGAAAAAGGCTATATACTATGTTTGTATTTTTAAGGCTATCCTAGGTTTAATGTCTAAGTTCAGAACCACAGTTTCTGCTAAGATGTGTATTAGTTGCTAGGACTGCGGTAACAAAAGACTGCAAACTGGGGCTTTAACGGAGTTTATTATCTCCGTTCTAGAGGCTACAAGTCCAAGATCAAGGCATTTTTTGGGTTGGTTACTTCTGAGGGCTGGGAGGGAAGGATCTTTTCCTTCTGTCCTTGCCTTGTAGATAGCCATTTTCACGTACACATGGCGTTCTCCCTGTATATATGTCTGTGCCCAAATTCCCCCTTTTATAAGGACACAGCTACATTGGATTAGGCTCCACCCTAATAACCTCATGTTAGCTTTAATTACATCTGCAGTGACCCTATTTCCAAATAAGGTCATATTCTAAAGTGCTGAGCATCAGGACTTCAGTATGAACTTTGGTGGGACAAAGCCTGTAGCAACAGGTGCTGCCATTCAGAATGGGCAATATCTTGACCCTGGACCCCTGGTCCAACTGCCTTGGTGTCTGCTCCTTTCCCTTCAGTGGCTGCTCCTTTCTTCTGCCCCCTCCCATTCTTTGCTTATTACATGTTCCAGCTTTCCTTCTTTCTTTTATCTTCCTTTTTTCCTGCAGAGAGATCGTTTTTTCCTATTATGAAATTATTTTGTAAAAAATCCCAATAATACAGAAAAGTATAAAGAAGATAGTTTTTTAAAATCACCTGAAAACTCTCCACAACTGCTTTTAATATTCTGTAGCACTGCCTTCTAGACACCTCTGTTTTCATTCCAACATTCCAGCCCTCTTTCTCCTCCCTGGAAAATATGACTTCATTGACACGAGTGCCCAGCATTTTACTTCTGCCACTTCCAATCATTTTTGTCTCACCTAGAGTAGGCAACTGCCTCCGAGTATTACAGGCAGGCTGTGACTGGAGAAGAAAATCCAGGGAGAGGGTCTGAAGTCGGTCCACCCCTCAGGTCAGTCCTCAGATACACCTGCACAGTGATTCAGGAGCCTGGAAATGGTAGGTGCAAGTTGTATCAAAGGGGTGTGGCTACTTTGCAATTCTCCAGATGGTTCTCTCCAGGAGAGTGAAGCCCAGGGTTCAGACCTCCATAGCCTAGCCCAGGGGGCAGCTTAGGGCATGAGAGCATGTCCAAGAACTAGTATCCTCAATCTGGCCCCTTTTTGTTCTCAACATGTTAAACATCCCTCTTCCCATAACTTGGCCCCCAGACCAGCAGCTCAGAAGGCCCTCACCCATTACCTCGTACCTCACCGTTCCCAGCGTCAGCCTACTGACCACCCACACTGCATGACCCAGAGTATACACGGCGTCAAACCTACCCAGACACCCACGTGAGGGCAAAGGGCACACCAGAAATCGTGCCTGCTTCTAGAGACTTGCCAGTCTGGGGACACCTGGTGACTCTTGATTTCGGCTCAGGTCGTGATCTCACACTCGAGAGATCCAGCCCTGGGTCCCGCTCCACACTGGGTGTGGAGCCTGCTTAGGATTCTCTATCTCCCCTCTCCCTCTGCCCCTCCCTCACCCTCTAAAAAAATAGACTTGCCAGTTTGACTTCCTCTCTCTCTCAAAGATTTTCTTCATTCATCGGGGAGAGAGAGGGAGGCGAGGCAGAGGGAGAAGCAAGCTCCCCACAGAGCAGGGAGCCCGATGTGAGACTCAGACCCTGGGATCATGACCCAAGCTGAAGGCAGATGCTTAACTGACTGAGCCACCCAGCCACGCTTGACTTCCTGTCTCTTAACTGGACTATTTCAATAGTTTCTAACTGGTCTCTCTGCTACCAGGAACCCCCCTCAGGCCACCATCTTTATGGCTGCAAAGCGAGCTTCTGAAACGATTCTGACTGAATGATTGATCTTTACAATCTCCCTTTGCAGTTCTGTTTGGGATCTGTGCTTTCTAGGCAGGCCTTGGTTGGCCTTAGGCACCATCTTGCTACCCGTCCCTTCCCGTGAGATCCCTCAGCACCTTTCACAGCTCGAATCCTTCACCGCAAAGCCTGAGGGAGGGTTCAACTTTATCATTCATATTCATTCATTTGATTGTTCACTCATTCTCCAAGTATCTTTTGATATTTAGAGGCCAGGCATTATTTTAACAACAGGACAATAAAATAGCCCTGAATCCCTGCCCGCATGGCACTTCCATTCCAGGGAGCCAACTAGACACTTTCTCCTGACTTCTAGATAATATCTGAGAGACAAACCAGCTCCCACTTGATCTTTAGACCTGGCATAGTAAGCAGTCTGAGCTTGTACATGCCCCGTATCGCTCATCCAGGGTGCTGGGCTGGGCAGGAGTAAACAACTGTCATGTCCACACAACCCCAATCACATAACAAGCAACTGCAGGTGATTCTGTGTCATACAGCAACCCCCCACCCCCAGCGCTCTCTGCTGGCAAGTTCCTCTTCCAGCCTGTGACCCTGAAACTTGGAGCCCTGCTTTTCCCACTCTGGCTTTGGCTGATGCCTGAGTCAGAGCTCATGAAGCCTCAGTAGAGCCTAATGATTAAGAACATGGACTTGGGGCATCCCAACTCCATTTCTACTGCTTACTAGGTGGGTGACCTTGGATGAATCACTTAACCTCTCTGAGCCTCAATCACCTCTTCCATAAAAACTGCATATTAGGTATTTATTGCTGTAGAGAAAATTGCCCCAAGCCTCTGAGCTTCATTTCCTCACCTACAGAAATTGGATTGTAAGAATGCAATAAATTTTACATTTAGTGCTTAGAAAAGTGTCCAGCACATAGTAAAGGTTCAATACGTGAGAGCCATTATGTCTCCCAGGTTCCCACTCACTGGATTTTAGCTTGCTGCATCCTGGGGCTCTGAACCCTCTCTCACTCCTGATGACTCCTGAATAAGATGTTTAGGAAGTTAATGGAGACCCTGTAGGAAGTAACTGATGACTCCACTTTTTCCAAAAATTTGGAAAAATAGGTTTCATATGAGATAAAAACTAGATAAGGAAAATGGCAATAAATGGGGGGGAGACTTTAAAAATTAGATAAAAAGTAGGTGAGGTTAGTAAACGTGATCATTTTAAGGTCCTGTTAAAGATTGACCCCTGTGTTAGCGCTGAGCCTCCTAGCGGCCAGGTTAAAGGGAAGCACATTGAATACAAATTTTTTAAAAATTTCACAAAATTCGAAGTATCTATAGGTTATGAGTGAGACTTTCTTGGCTTCCTTTTTACAGCGCAGAGCCCCGCGCCAGGGATAGTTAAGCTCAAAAAGTTCTCTCTGAAAAGGGCACAGGCAGGCCCCGCTCTTGCTGCAGAAAAACTCAGGCATCTCATGCTATGCGCAGCAGCTTAAAAAGAGCTCAGAGGGTGGGCGGCAGTGACAGATATTCCCACTAGATGGCGCCCGTGGACTACCTTTATGCTTAGTGCCTTGGCAAGTTAACACAAACCGTTTTTTCTCCGAGCGCTTAAGCTGATTTCACTTAGTATTAAATTCGTAGGTTTTATCATGTTTTTGAACCTCGCAAGTGCCCCCGCCTTTCTACACTGCATCGCTACAGTGGATTTTGAAGGGGGAGGAGCCGAGAGGAAGAGGGGATTCCTGCCTCAATGGCCCAGCGCTCCCCCATACACTCACTCCTAGGAGCAACAGCCTTTGCCACTGCAAATCCCAAACAAAGTACAGGTTTCCAGGTGCCGTGACAACTTCTGGAGCCCTGAGCCCAACGTGAACCCTGTTCCAAGGCGTGAGACAAAGTAACGAAAGACTAGAAGACCTGGGTATTCAAGGGATGTGTGGTGGTTACACTTTGAGTGTGGCTTTTTCCAGGTGGGGTATGAACTTCTTCAAGCTGGAATGTCAGGCTCACCAAGAACATGCCTATGGCCACACAAAGCCAGGCTTACTTAGCTCGATGCAGCCAAGGAAGTCCCACACCAGGCAAGCCTTCAGAGCCTCTGGATCTGAGAGGGTTAGGATGGGATCTTAAAGGGTCGGGTGGTTGAGGCACGCACAAAGCAGGGAGCCATTAGGCCCGGCTGGTTGGCAGAAAGGGGTTTTTGCTGCTTGGTTCAGGCTCAAAGAAGGGAACTTTATTCTGTGGGGGCAAGGTCCCTGTGTCATGGTGGCTTTGCTAGACCCATGGGTTTGTTTTTGTGATTTAAACGTGAAGCTCTCGAAGGCAGTCAGTGAACTGGCTCCTCAGGCTGCCATGTTTCAGTGGCGCGTGAGGGCAGGGCTGCATCTTCGTCCTGTCCCCAGAGCCCGGCACAGAACAGATGCTCTCTGCCAGAACTCACAAACACCCCTCCTTTCTGTGCTTCTGGTTCTCTTCCTGGGCTTGTCCTGAGATGGGGGAGCCGAGGCGAGCAGACACCTACTCCAGGCTCTGGGCCAGGGTGGGGCAACACCATTATAAGGCAACCCAGACACGACAGTATCCTGAGGGAGACAGGCATGGGTCGGAGCCCCTGGGATTGAGCTGAAGAGATGGAGGGAGAATGTTCCATGTACGGGGCACAACATGTGCAGAGAAAGGCCCTGGGATGGAAACTCAGGGGACTGAGGAAGAAGGCCCGTGTCCCCTGGAACATAGAGGCTCGTAATACAAGCACCATGCAGAACAGAGCCAGACCAGGCAGGGCTCTGCAGGCCTTTTCATGGATTTCCATTTTTATCCTAGGACAAATGGGGAAGACATTTCCATTTTTATAGCTAAGGGTGGGGTGTGTTTTAGAGCTGTCAAATAATTTTGCAGGTCATGCACCGCAGAATCCTAGGTGAGGTGGTAAGCCTGGGCAGCTACTCCTGGTGGCCCGGGGATGTGTGTATGTGACATAATTGAGTCTGTGTTTCAAAGGGATCCATCCAGCTTCATTGTGGAGAAAGGACCTGAGTAGAGCAAGAGTTGGAAGTAGAGGCTGGTTAGGCTCTTGCTTCAGTGGTGGTGGAGGTGAAGAGCAGGGAAGGGTTGGAGGGCTGTTTCGGAGGTAAATGGGCAAGACGTGAGATGAGTCAGGTAAGGATGGAGGAGAAGGAGGTGGAAGGTGCTTGAGTTCCGAGCTTGTGTAACTGGGTGGATGATGGGTTTGATCACTGACGTGGGTCACAACAGAGGAAGAACAGTCTTTGAGGGGAGGTTTGTGAGTGTGGTCTTGGACATGTTGCATCTGAGGTAAATTTGGTGTGGGAAGCAAGTGGGGAAGTCGGTAGGAGGTTGGCTATTCAGTCTGGAGCGCGGAGAGAGGCCCAGCACAAAGGCTACATATGTGACTGTCTTGGTTCCCATACCCTTCTTGAGAAGTTACGGTAGTGTCCTTTTTGTCATGGTAGTGCTCTGGGAGGGTGGGGGTGTTTCTGGGGAGTTTGGCTCCTCTCTCTCAAAGTCCCTGGGGGGGGGGTCCCCGGGGACAAGCTGGGTCCTGGAAGTGAGTCCAAGATAAAGATGCAACCACCAGTGCTAAAATCTATTGGTTTGAAGGTGGCAGCTGCAAGTAAGTAAGGAGGTGTGACCACATCTGAAGTCTAACCCAACCAAATCCTACCCCTTCACACCCCGCACCCCACATTCAATCACATCTCATCAGCTGGCACCTCAATTACCTGGAGTTACTGTGCACACTGAGTGTGCAGGAGACAGGCAAACGGGAAAGCACGAGCTCAAAGCAGAGACTCACGTCATATGACCTCGGGCGTGACCAAGGTCAGTGCAAGTCCACAGTCTCTACAAGTTCAAAATTCAAAATGCTCTGGAAACCTGAAGTTTTGAGTTGAGTTTGGTGAAAACTCCTTTGGCCTCAAAAGTTGACTACACTGACATGCAGCTGTTTACGGTGTTTATCCTACTTGGTGTGAAGGGCCACACGCTCTGCTGCAGGCATCTGGTGTGTTTGATTACAGGGTGCTGTCTGGGCGTGTGGGGGTTACCTTATATGTGTACCGTGAATAATTCTGAATCCCAAACACGTCTGCCTTCAGATTCTAGCTACGGGGGCTAGTGGACCATTTTACCATCAATCTCTTACATACTCACATTCCACGGGGTCCGTGGATCATTAAAGAAAATTCAAGCATGAGAACAGTGATGGTCCTGACAGTGAGCCCATGTAGACAGAAACAAAGGGTTTCTGAGCATCTGGAATACTGCCAGTGTTCTAGACGCTGAGGAGGGAGCAGTGAATAACATGAGGCCTCTGTGTTCATGAAGCTGACAATATTGTATTTTTTATTTTATTTTTAATTCTTTTATGTTTTTAACGATTTAATTTATTTATTTGACAGAGAGAGAGCACAAGCAGGGAGAGCAGTAGAGGGAGAGGGAGAAGCAGGCTTCCGGCTGAGCAGGGATCATGACCTGAGCTGAAGGCGGACGCTTAAGCATCTGAGCCACCCAGGCCCCTATGTTTTTTATTCTGTAAAGAATACACACACAGAAATTTGCCAATATGAAGCACTGAAAGGGTAGACACTAAAACTCTAAGTGTTCATTTCTAGATACGGGCACTATGAGTGATTTTTTTCCTCCACATTCACATTTTCCAGGACTCACTTTTGAATTCCTTTTTTTTTCTTTGAAAAAGAATGATGATCTTTAAGTTACCAGTAGTTTCTACTGACCAGACCCGAGCAGCCCTGAGCAGTCCTCAGCCTCCCGAGGCTGCTTGTCTCTGTAGGTGCAGGTGGGGTCCGTGTGCCGTTACGAGGCTGCACCAGCAGAGGGCGCAGCGCCCGGGGGGCTCGGGGCGGGGCCGCGGCGACGCTTTTCTCCCCAGCAACACCGGCCCGCGCGCCGCTCGTGAAGCGCGCCCTCGCGGCTTCCCCGGCGGGGCCTCCCCCGCCCCGCCCCCCGCCCGCTGAGCGGCCAGCTGGGGCGGCGGCCGCGCTGCCGCGGCCTCGCCCGCGCCTCGCCCTGTGGGCCGGGGCAGACTGGGGCGCGGCGGGCGAGGTCCGGCCCCTGCAGACGCTCCCCGCGCCGCGCGGGAGGGGGGCGACCCAGCGCTCCGCCCCGCCCGCCCGGGTCACCTCCCCTCCCCTTACCCCCTCCCGCCCCCGCCCCGCCCTCCCCCGGCCCCCGCCTCTTGGCGGGGTCGGCCGGGCAGCGGCTGACTCGTACTTTGGAGCCGGATGGGAAGACGTGACCGGCGAGACGCGGGCCGCGCCGGGAACAGGGGCGGGGGCGGGAGGGGGAGGCCGGGTTTCTGGGCACCTGGCGGCCGGGCGGGGTGGGGAGGGCAGCGGCCGCCCCCTCCCCCAGCGGCGGGTTCCCAGGGGAGGGGGAAGGAAAATGGGCTCCTCCCCGGCGCTCGGGGGCCCGGGTCCTGGGCTCGGGTGTGTGCGCGCGTACCAGACGGTGTCTCCCGTTTGCCCTGCCGCGCCCGGGGCCGCCCTGCAGCCGGGAGGGCCCGGCCTGGCGGTGCTGCCGGGTTACCGCTCCGGTCCAATAGGTGGTCAGGCCTGCTTCTGCGACTCGACCGAGGGGACTTAGGGAGTCCAATCCAGACACAGTTGTTTCCCAGTGATACTTCTGTCCAGCCTCAAGTTCCTAATCTGTGCAACGTAGCTTCCACACCGGGCATCTTGTGACGCTACCAGGAGAGGTGCCGGGAGAATCCCAAGGGAGAAGTGTCCATGCCTAAATCCAAGAGAGGGCCGTCTGGTGGCGTCTCCCAAGAGACCTTGGACAGCCTCTAGCTTGCCCTAATTTTGGCCAGGAAAGACCTTCCAGTAAACACTGGTTACCTTCGTAGAGTTTCCTCTAACATGATGGGGATTCACAGGAAGAAGAGTGCACAGCATTAAAAGGACACTTCCCCCTTGGGTTTAATGCCCAAACCCCGGGATTAAGTGCGGCTTCTCTAGGGCTCTGGTGGCAAGGCTTAAGATGAACAACACGAAATCCTAGGATATTAGAGTCAAAAGGCAGGGAGGGATTGCCCCAGGACTTTCAACTGCCGGCTTTCGGTTTCCAGCCCCCTCCCTGCCTCTTGACACGGCTGCTTCACCAAGTTACTGAATGTCTCTCAGCCTCAGTTTTCTCAGCTGTCATATGGGAACAACGCTGCTTGGTGGTGACAGGGTTAGGTGCTCAGGACGAATCTCCAACTTTCACAGACTATGAGTCCTTTAGGCAACACTGGTCATTTGTCAGGAAATTCTTCCTATAGTTCTAAATCCTCCCCGGGCTCAAGGCCCTATTTCTGCTTCTCAGTCAGTCCCAGGAAAGGTTGGCTGGTTACCCTCTTGTTAATCCACGTCATTTCCCTTGCAGCAGGGAGGCCACTGCCAAGTCCTCCGCCTGACCTTCCTAACCCAGGGCCTCCGATATAGCTTCAAGGTCCTCCCCAAAGCCGTGGATTAGGGAGGTGGGGTGGATGGACAGTGAGGGAGTTGTGAGGCCCAGATTTGGAGATTTTCCCTAAACTTGTGAAGGGAGTTACTAGCAAAACAGAGAATGTTTACTGAAAACTGTCCCCATGCTGAGGTGATTTTTCTGAAGACCTTCACAGGGGCAGGAATCCTCACCTCCATTTTGCCCGTGAGAAAGAGAGGAGCTGCCAGGTCCCCAATCTGCACTTCTCCGGGCCAGTGTTGCCGGAGATGGTGCCACCTCCACCCAGGCCCCCACCAGGCCTGTGCAGGCGATGGGAAATGGCTGCAGTTCCTGCTGACTCCTGTTCTCCTGCCGGTGGGGATCAGGGTGCCTATCACTGGCTTGAAGGGCCAGTTGGCTCTTGGGAAGCAAACAGAAGCCTCACCCTCCCTTCCTGTTGGAAACTTTGGCCTCCACTACAGAGTGGATGCCTGGGAAACACATTTCAGCTCCAGCCTCAGGGAGTCCAAATGCTCCTGGAGATCTGCCAAGGCCCTTCTCAGGGTTTGTTGGAGTTGGGAAGTCTGAAGGCCAGGAGGCCCCACTCTGAGTGTGGGCCAGACCTGGACGCACCCAGTGGTGACATCTGCATCACTGCTTCTCATCCCTGGCCTCCCAGTGAAAGAATGCTGATGCCTGGGCTCCACCCCAGACCCATGAAGTCCAATTTCAGGGAGGGGGCCCATGCATCAAAATTTTTGTTTTCTAAAGCATCTCTGATAATTCTAAAGTGCTGCTGGGGTTAAGAAACCCTGAGGGAGATCAATACAAATAGATAATGATCAAAGGACAGAAGAGGAAAGTATTTGAAATCTGAACAAAAGAGGATTTGCATTAGACACCAACTAATAAAAGCCATCCAAAGCAGGGAGGCTCCAGCAGCTGTGACTGAGCAGGACTACGGAATTCTTGGAAGGAATCCATCTGTCTGGGAACTGGCATGACGCAGTGCCCTGGGGCAGAGGGCGGAACCCTATGGCTCCAGGTCCCTCTGGGCCACTGTGCCTGCTTCTGAGATCCACATCTGTCTGCTAGGCCAAGCTGCTGATGCTCTGGTGAGCCTCAGCTCTTCCGGTCCAACTAGATTGCTTGCCATTCCCAGAACTCGCCCTGCTCTTTCCCGCCTCTAGGCTTTGGTTCCAGGCATTTGTTTCTGTCTGGAATGTCCTTTCCCCATCTGTTCAAATCATTCCTCTTCAAGGTCCCTACCCTCGTGCCAGCTCCACCAGGAAGCCTTCACCAGGGCCTCTGTATGTGCCTGTTACCCCTGTCCCCCCAGTTCTGCTCAAGGTGTGCCCACGGCTGTTTCCCTGGCCAGCTTGTATCTGCAGGGTGAGGACCAATGGACTCTTCTGTGCCTCTTCCTCCCCCACCTGTCATTGGGGATGGGGAGCACCTTGCATACATGAGTCTCACGTATTTCTTGAATGCTACAGAATTTGTCCCTGTTCCAGGACAGGGTGCACAGTCACCCAGATAAATTCTCTCTGCTCATGCGCCCCTCTGTTCTCTGGCTCCTCTGTTCCATTTTCTGAGAGCACGGGGCCTTGTGGTTAGCCAGCAATGACAGGAAAGCGCCAGGGCCAGGCCTTGACCCAGCACGTGGTGGCTACAGCAGCAGGGTAGATGCCCCCGGAGAGGGGCGGGGTACAAAGAATGAGACCGGGATTGCAGGCTTCCAGGCCCTGGAAGCTGGTGCCGTCTCTTCCCAGACACACCGAAAGTCTTAAAGGGAGGGGGAAGAGCCCCACGACCTCGGGCGCCGCCGAGGCCAGGGCTGGTGTCTCGGAGCCGTCTTCTCCCGATAGCTGGGCGTGTGGGCGTGTGCGACGCGGGGCGGGGGAGCCTCCCGCGGCCCTCACCCCCAGCTCACCCCGGCGGGGCCCCGCGAGGTGCAGCTAGACTGCGGAAGAGGGGCGGGTGGGCCCCTGACGCGGCGCGCCGGCAGCTGGGGGGCGGGGACTGCTTCTCTCTCCGGTCGCCCGCCGCCGGCCCCGCGCTTCAGGTGACCCCGGCAGCTGCCAGCCGGCCCCAGCGCCCCCTCCGCGGCCGCCTCCTCGGGGTTTTCCGGCTCGACGCGCCTCAGAAGACCTCGGCTGCCGCCCGCCCGGGCCTCTCCCCTGCCCCCTCCCCCCTCCCCCCCAGCTGCCGCGCCGCCCCGCCCCCCGCCGCCCGGGCAGCGCGGCCGGGCTTTCTGATGAGTCAGCGGGAGCCCGGGAGCCACCGGCCGCCCCGGGCATCTGCTCCGGTGACGCACCGTGACTCACGGGCGCCCGGGCCGCCGCAGCCGCCGAGCGCGCCGCACAGCCCCCCGCCGCGGCCGGGCGCCCTCGGGCTCGGCCCCGCGCCTCCCCCGCCACCCAGCGCCCCCGCCCCCTCTCCCCTGGTCCCGCTCCAGGTTGACATCAGACGCTGGCCGCCCGGCCACCCTCTGAGTCAACAGTTTCCGAAGCGGAGCCCGCTGCCAGGGGCGGAGAAAGCGCTGCCTCCGGGGGAGGCGGAGGGGGGCCGGCCCCGATCTGGCAGCCGCGGGAGGGCGGAGGTGGGTGGGGACGCGCGCAGCTTTTTACAAGAAGTCACGGGGGGTAGGGGCGAAAGGGGGTGAAAACCACCCTGCGGTGCTACAGGGGCGGGGAGGAAACCTGCCGCCCCAGAGCCACGTGCTGAAGCCGGCGCTGGGTGGGTGGCTGGCCCCGCCCCGAGTGGCTCGGGGAAGGGGGGCTTGCTGGGAACCGCTGCAGGCCAAGTTCCCTGGGGAGGGAGAGAACTCGAGGTGGACACCCTCGACCCCAGGGCACCAGGGAACAAATGTGCCTGGAGTAGGAGGTCCAGTTCCCTTCGATGGGGGCAGCTCTGGCCGAGCCTGAAGAAATGCACTGGCCTAACCTAACTTTCTCCCCTGACCGTGGTGGGATGGGGTGGAAGCTGGAGACCACCCCGACCTCATACCCTTCAAAAAGGATGTATGTCCCAGGGTTTACAGAACCTCAGTAAATAGAGGGTGGGTGGCGGTTTAGTGAAGGGGGTGGTTGGTGGTAGGAAGATGGAAGGAAGCTGTATAAAAAGAGGAAAGAAGAATTGTAAGAACATGTGAAGTACAGAACTGGACTCCTTGCAAAGGTGAGTTTATTACTACCTGAGGACTTAGGCCAAAGCCCCCTGAAGACAGGAGATGGGCTATTTGCAGGCAGTAATGAGACCCGTGGGGGAGTATGGGCTTCTTCTTCTGGGTAACAAGGCTGGAGGGGCTCCGGGTGCGATGGTCTGCCACTGAGACCGTTTTCAGTAACCGCTTTGAGAGGCTGCATCCCGTGGTTCTGGGATGCTCAGGGAGGACAAAAGCACCCTTTAAAAGCACCCTCCTGCAACCTACCAGGCATCCGGAAGCTGCTCTAGCCCAGATAGGTTCCCCACCCATGGCAGACAGGAAGGAAGGCAGAGGAGCCAGGAGGACAGAAAGGCTGCAGACCCCTGCAAGCGCTTGGGTTTCTTCCACTCCCACTCCATCCCACCTCACCCCACCATCCTGGGCCCTGTGTGGTGGTCCTTTTGGGAAGCTGGTGGGCGGCATCAGTGGGAGTTATCCTGGGAGCTAAGGCCAGGTGCCGGAGGGGGGCTGTGGCCGCCAGGATGAGCAAGACACAACTGTCCTTGGTGGGCCTCCAGCTGGATTTCATTCTCAGGCTCTTTCCGGGATTTAACTTGCTGTTCTTTCCAAAGCCACGGCTCAACAAGTGATGCCAGCCCGGGAGGGGGGTGTCCGTGTCTCATCTTGCAGGCAGAAGTAGCACAACAGCTGGGTGAACAAAACCCGCCCGGATCTGTCCAGAACTGTTTGTCAGTACAGCCTCAACAGGGACCATGTGAGCAGCTTCTTGCCCCATATGACCCTCATTCCAACTCACGCAGAGCAGGAAGGAGCTCCTGGCCCCCTTCTCCCTGGACAGCCTTTTCCCAAGTGTGCGGGTGGGCGGCTCATTTCTGCCAATCCAGTCCAACTCAAAATAGCACTGAACCAGACTTCTGGGAAGCTCTGTGCTAGAGGCCTCTGTAGAAAAGAGTTAAAAATGACAGCTCTTGGGAAATCGAGGGGTGTAATTTACTGAGATGGGTCAAGATGCAGAGGCCTGTGACGTCAGAGGGCAGAAATAGTGGCCAGGGACTGGTATGGAAAGTGTTAGTGGTGGAAGGTCCTGGGCCCTGTGTGGTTGCCCTTTGGGGAAGCTGGTGGGCTGGGCCAGTGGAGATTATCTTGGGAACTAAGGCCAGGTGCAGGAGGGGGGCTGTGACCGGATATTTAAGCCACAAACGCTGTCATCCCCCAACTTCCGCATTTTTTTTTTCCAGGCTGAGAACTCCCTTGGTAGGGGTTACCTCCTCCACCATTTCACATTCTGATTTCTCGTGTTTCTGGTTCGGGCTCAGTTCAGTTGCCACCTTCTCTGGGAAGCGCCTTTCTCCTGCCCCATCGTCTGAGTGCACTTGGCCCATGCATCCAGGTAACTCTTCCCTTGCTTTGTTTGGCCTCAGAGGTTTTGCTGAGTCCAACTTCCCTCTCCACCCGGAGGCCCACTGGGAGGCCCAGTTTCATCTTTGCAGTTCTCCCTTGGTGGAGCTCCTGAGGAAATGAATTAGCTGTCAGCTCTGCCCTCCTCTGCCCATGCTTGGCCTCATAGGCTTCCTTTGTGTCTGACCGGGCTTCCTGCTTGCTGTGTCTGCTTCCATGAGAGCCTCATCTCGGGTTTTGACCCAGCCTGCTCTTTGCTTGATGGTTTAGCCCAGCCTCTGGGTCCTTGGTTCATCATCCTCACGGATTCCAGCGGCCATTCGGCAGAAAGTCTTTGCTCCTTCCCTTAGCAATTGGAACAAGGACAGAGGGTCAATGGAATTTCAGTGCAACTCACTAAAACTAGCCCGTTGTGTGTACATCCATACTCAAGAATACAGATGGACTTCATTAAAGCTATCGTGTCCTGTGGAAATACATTCATACAAAAAATATTAGGGGCCGTCTCTCTCTCTCTTTTTTTCCCCCCCTTGAGCGGCTGTGTCTCTTCACAAAACTTTTTCAAAGACTATTAAATGTAAGATTCCTCATATGCATTTACAAGTCTTACTTTTGTTTTTGTTTTTGTTTTTTGGGGGCAACTTTTGGGGGAAAGATGTTGAAAGTGAGATATAAGATCAAGAGATGAATTAGCAGAGATTTGACTATTTTCAGGGGTCATGTAACAAAATTCTGTATTACTGCAGATACCAGAAAACTGAGCTAAATTAGGAATATCTGTCTCCTGAAGTTTGGCCTAACTCCTCAAAACATCTGTCATCCGCTGGTAGCATTTATCACTCCACAGAGAAGCGAATCTCCTCTATGCCGTCCTTGGCCACGTAATAGAGCAGAGAGCCCAGGACACTGTTAGAAAATCTTGGCTCTACCTCTGGCTCTGCCATGTGTGAGCTTTGCTACCTTGGGCCACCTGCTAGTCTGCTTGAGCCTTGGTTTTACTTACCTGTAATATAGGGATCATTCCATCTATGTCTTAGGGCCCATGTGAAGACCAGAAGAATAAGAGACACTCAGTAAAGGGTACTCAATAAAGAGTAGCTTCAAGTGTTTTAGACTTTTTTTTTTTTTAAGATTTTATTTATTTATTTGACAGAGAGAGAGACAGCCAGTGAGAGAGGGAACACAAGCAGGTGGAGTGGGAGAGGAAGAAGTAGGCTCCAGCGGAGCAGGGAGCCCGATGTGGGGCTCCATCCCAGGACCTTGGGATCACGCCCTGAGCTGAAGGCAGACGCCCAACGACTGAGCCACCCAGGCACCCCTGTTTTAGACTTTCTTTTTTTTTTTTTTTTTAAAGATTTTATTTATTTATTCGACAGAGATAGAGACAGCCAGCGAGAGAGGGAACACAAGCAGGGGGAGTGGGAGAGGAAGAAGCAGGCTCATAGTGGAGGAGCCTGATGTGGGGCTCGATCCCATAACGCCAGGATCACGCCCTGAGCCGAAGGCAGACGCTTAACCGTTGTGCCACCCAGGCGCCCCTGTTTTAGACTTTCTAACTGTAGGGGTAAAAACTTCTTGATATAATTTTCTTCCTGTGTATAGTTTTCTCCATTTGGGATTCTTTAGGTCTAGGTTCTGTCCCGGGTCAAGAAGGTCAACTTTAGAGAGCAATGGGCTCTTTTTCAGAAGCCCCTGGAGAAAAGACCAACATATTTCTAGGAGAAGTAAAGAATGTAATAGGAGTACAATCCACCAACCAATCGTGGGTTAAGGGTCTGAGAGAAACCTGATGATGAATCAGTCTGAAGCCTATTAGTGACAAAGATGACCTTTGCCCAGACACTAGGCATGTCTGAGCCGCTGAGCAAGGTTTTAATCCAGGAGGTGTTGAAAGAGCCTAATAAATACTTACTCCATTGAGTCAAATCCAAGAATTTGAAGAAAAATGCAAAGTTTGTTTTCGGTGCCCCTCTACCATGCGAGATGTGACTGAGGGAAAATGGTAAACCAGATCCTCTAGCAGCTGCTCTGATGGATGATGGGCCCTAGAGTCCCATGCTGGGCCCTGGACTCATGCTTCTGTGCATAGGGGCAGAAAATGCTCCCAGGAAGGACAGATTAACTCGCTGCCCTGGACACTCTTTGGAAAGGAAGCAAGAACTGTCCTTTGCACCTCAGCCATTTCTGGCCCAGCTGACACCAATGCAGGGAATGTATGTATGCTCATTTCCTAGGAATGCATAACCAAGCACCACAGAAATTTATTTGCTCTGAGTTCTGGAGGCTAGAGATCTGAAATCAAGATGACAGCAGGGTCATGCTGCCCCTGAGACTCTGGGTAGGAGCCTTCCTTGTCGCTTCCTGGCTTCAGGTGGCCTTCCTTGGCATGCAGCCACGTCACTCCGATCTCTGCCTCCATGAGCACATGACGTTCTCCCTGTGTGTCTGTGTCTTCACATGGCATTCTCCTCTTAATAAGGTCATCCATCATATTGGACAAAGGCCCACCCTAATTACCTCCTCTTAACT
The DNA here is from genome assembly GCF_023065955.2 of Ursus arctos. Classification (NCBI taxonomy): domain Eukaryota; kingdom Metazoa; phylum Chordata; class Mammalia; order Carnivora; family Ursidae; genus Ursus; species Ursus arctos. The sequence continues at coordinate 53,774,932 of NW_026623078.1, read as the reverse complement.
TGATTACACCTGCAAAGACTGTTTTCAAATAAGGTCACAGGTACTGGGGTTTAGGACTCCACAATATCTTTTTTAGGGAAAATAATTCAACCCTGACATATGGTAAGAGTGATATCTTTGCCATCAGGCTGTAACACAGGCCAGGGGGGTGGTCAACCCAGGGACATTCTACTATATGCTGGCGAGGGGGCAAATTGGAACAGCAAGTTGGCAGTCTCTTTATCAGAAGCCTTAAAAACATTCATATCCTTTAATCCAGTAATCTGCTTCTAGGAATCCAGCTATCGAAGTCAGCAAAAATGTTGATAAAGCTTTAGGCATGGAGATATCCAACTCAATATTGTTTATAATAATTAATTATTGGGAACAACATCAACATCTAACACTAAGGGATGGCTATTAAGTCACATCCACACGAGGGGGATATTATATAGCCTTAGAAATGATATATTCAGAAAAGAAATAGTAACATGGGGGAAGTGAAATAACATGATATATTCAGTATGTTGTCAGCTTTATAAAAAATATACAGAGAAGAAAAACACAACATAATGTTAATAGTCCCACCCCTTATGGAGAGATTATGAGTGACTTGTTATTTTTTTATTATGGCATTATATAAGTTCTCTGCAACAGCTTTATTTATTTATTTGAAATTTTATTTATTTGAGAGAGAGAGAGAGAGTGAGCATGAGCAAGAAGCAGAGGGAGTAGCAGACTCCCCGCCAAGCAGGGAGCCTGACACGGGGCTTAGGATCCCAGGACCCCAGGATCATGACCTGAAACGAAGGCAGATACTTAAGTGACTGAGCCACCCAGGCGCCCTTCTGCAATAGCTTTATAACCAAAGAGGAAAAAAATTATGTCATTTAAAAAACAGGTATCTAAATAGTTTCCTGCAATATACATTCCAGGAAAGTTGTGGCTGGGAGAAGAGCAGCAGCTGCTGGGTGTCCAGCTGATTTCTACGCTTATAAGCCATAGCCATAACCCCTCTGGAATTTTTCAACATGTAGTTGGGTGGCTACTTGCATCAGAATTACCATGCTGTTTATTTAAAAATGCAGAATTCTAGGCCCCACCCCAGACCTACTAAATCAGGATCTCTGAGCGCAGGGCCCAGGAATTGGCATTCTTCCGGGCTCTGCACATTTGAGCTGAATCCGCCCCACCTTAGAGGCTGTAGACAACCCGCTCATCAGTAGTCCAGTGTGATTTGTCACACCAGTCAGTTATGCCCTCTCGGCCTACACTGTGCTTTGAAGAATCAAGCCAAATAAACAGAGGGGTTATTTATTAATTTATTTTTCTAGAGTCCACTCTTGGTTGTCCCTAAGACGGGAAGCTGTAAAACACGATATTCAAAAGAAAGAAAAATTCACATTTGTATTTTATTTTGGAATCCAGTAGCAGCAGATTGTGTTTCTTAAATTATGCTAGGCTAATAATTAAAATGAATTAACATTCCCAGACTCTGCCCTAATTTGGAATTAGGAAGGGTATAGTTGCAGGAGGATGGCAGCCCACAATGAAAGGTTTGCCCCATTAAAAAGCCGTTGATCTGTGTGCAGTTAGTTGAGAATCATAATTATAGACCTGATTACTTTTAACTCACAACCTTGAGGCTTCCTTTATTGCTGCTTTACTGGAGCGATATTGGAGAATGGTAGAAAGTTCTCCACTTTAAGGTGTGTCTTGGCTTGGGGCAGGGTTTGGCCAAGAGGGCCCTTCAGCCCTGCAGTGCCATGACTTGTCAAGACCAGGGGAGTCATAGCATGCTCGAGAGGGCCCCACAGCGGTGCGATTAGCCTTCTCATCTGGAGGTGAAATTCAACACCTCAAAGAGGCAATAGTTCAAGGTATTAGTCCACACTTGTTGCTTCCGGAGTTGGTCATTGCCTCTTAAGAGAAAAGATGAGCCATCTCAAGAATGAACTACCTGGCTACAGGTGGGAGCAATCAGAAAAAAGAACCAAGAACAGCAACTGTGAGAAACTATATTAAACCTCCTGGAAGGGGTCCTGTTCCTTCACTCAAATGGCTTCAGGATGCCATCCTCATGCTGCCCTCCCCTCGGTGCTCCTGTTGGTGGAGGGAGGAGGGCAAAAGGAGATGGACTACAGAGGGGCCGAGTGCTGGGCCCGGAAATAACACCTTCATCTGCGCTAGGTCTTAATCGCGGGCACTCAGAATCTGCCTGCAGGGGAGCATGACACCGGGGTGGGTAGGGCTGTCCCTGAGCAGTCAGCAGCCAAGAGCCGGGCTCAGAGGGCTGTAGGGCAGGCTGCTCCTTCTCCCTGTGTGCCCTTCTTTCCTGCAGCACAGGGAGGAGGCAGAGGCAGGCAGCAGAAAGGGTTAGGACCCATCAAGGAGAAAAAAAAATGTAAAAGGAAGCCCTGTATCTTTCACACAACATGTAATTAACTCTCCGAAGAAGATGCCACGGATTCATAATGGGAGCCGACAGCGGGGGAGGAAGACTCTGACAAGCATGAGATTTCTCGTGGGGTTTTTTTTTTTTTATTTAATTTTTAAAGGAACATGAACAGTTGCCATTGTAATTGTGGACCTTCAGTGATGGTGTCTCTCCAGCAGCAAACCAGATGATGCTGTTTCTCACCCCTGTCCAGGCAGGTCGAACGGGAAGGGCTTTTCTGCCTCAGAGTTTTCTCCTCCAGCCAAAGCCTGGCTATTTCTTGTCCCTGGTTCCCCAGGGTGGGCCTGTCAGCAGCCCCTGCTCTGTCAGCCTTCCCCAGCATGAGGGCAGCAGTCCTTGGAGTCACCCTGGCCTCTAGCCAGGGGCTCCCAGGGTCATGCTGCTGGTAAAGCCCAGGCCTCCTCCCAAGTGTTCTGCCGTCAGTTAGGTGGCGGCTGCACTCGGTGAGGAAGGGAGGCCCAGCTGGAGAGGAAAGGTGGGGAGCTCCGGGGTGGGGCGGGGTGGCTGCAGGTGGGCAGAGCCTGGAAGACTGCCAGAACAAACCGGGGCCAATCCTCTTCCAGGCACAAAGGGCTCTCTGTCAGGGACACGCCCAGCCCCTACGGAATCAGGGAGGCCCATTCCCAGAGAGGCCTGGGTGTGGCCTGTAGGCTGAACCCCGCTGGGCAGAGCCCTTGGACTCCTGGTGATCCATCTGGGTGACTTTAGTCCTCATCATGATCTGGTCTGCAAGTGAAGATGGAGAGAGGCTTGGGCAGGCAGCCTAACGTCACAGAACACGTGGCAGTTGCCTCTTCTCCCTCTGGGAAAAGGCCTTCCTAGGCCGACCTCCCCCTACCCCACCACTATTTCTCATTCACATATATGCATTTTCTCATACGCTCAGTCCAAATGAGAGAAGGTCCCCAGTCATACTTAGAGTAGTCAACTATGCTGTGCAGATCTTTGCCCCCATCCCCAAGCCACTGTCACAGAGGAATTAGCCTAGGTCCAAAGAAATCAGAAGAAATCAGGCTAGGAAATGTGCAACAAGAACCACTGTACTGGCTGCAGACATAATCATCATTTTCTTCAGAACTCGGAGTCTCTCCCTGCCACTGAGTAACTTCTCATTATGACCCTGCTATGCATGAAGAAAGGAAAGAAATGGGGAAGAGAAGAGAGGAAAGAAAAAAGGAAGAAAGGAAACTTTGGGGTAAGCAAAATCTCATGGAAGACATATTGGAAGGGTCCATGCTGATGTATGTTTTAGCTGAGGTTGAGGTTTACCTGGGTGGCTGTGCCATGCCATGGAAAGGGATGGGTCAGGAAGTCACTTGTAGCCTCTATGGGCCTTGTGGGTTTTAAAATGTCAAAGTAGGATTTCTAAGGTCTCTTCAGTGATCAGTCCAGTCCTGAAGGCCCCAAGGCCATGCGGCCACCCAGCAGACCCTCCTGCCCACACGGGCCCTGAGACCCGGTTGAATGGGGCGGGGGGAGGGGATTGCGGGGGGGCTCTGCAGTCGCCTTGCAGCTGTGCTCCCTCACCGACCACAGCTGAGCTGGATGGTGATGGATAAGAGCGCCATCTATGAATGTAGGACCTTTCTCCGTCCTGTATGCCCTGTGCTGTGAACTATGAAGAAGACACTCATTCATTGCACATAGAATTTTTTGGCACCATCTATGTTAGTAAATAAAGTGGATGAAATTGCCTGTTCGCGGGAGTTTCCCTTTGACACGGAAGCATTGGAACGTCCCCTCTGTACTCCTTTTCTAGGGCTGCCGTCAGAAGTACCACAAACTGGGGGGCTTAAACAACAGAAACGTATTTTCCCACAGTTCTGGAAGCTAGAAATCGGAGATCGAGGTCTCGGCAGGGAGGTTCCTCCTGGCGGCTTCCGTACCGCTCGGCGGCTGCTGGTGGTTGGCGGGCAGTCTTCCGCCTTCCTCGGCTTGTAGAAGCGGCACCCCGGCTCTGCCTTTATCTTCACACGGCGTTCTTCCTGTGTGCGTGTTTCTGGGTCCAAATTCCCCCCTTTTCGTAAGGACGTCAGTCATATCGGATTAGAGCGCACACTCATGGCCTCATTAACTTGATTCTCTCTGAAAAGACTCCATCTCCGAAAACGGTCACATTCTGAGGTACTGAGGGTTAGGATTCTAGCGTATCTCTGTGGGGGGACAGAATTCAGTTTATAACCCCCTCTATAGAAAAGCACAGGAAAGAACGGAGAAGACTCGCCTGCCCTTGAGGTGCCTGAAGTCTCCTGCTTCCTCTCTTGGGGATGCGTGTGATTGGAGGAGCCTGTTCTCCACCGCAAGGGAGGCTGGGAGATCAAGCTTCTGGCTTCTGCCTCGGGGAGCGTGGACCTCTACTGCGGGATTTCCCCCAAACACAGGTAGAGCCTTCAAATGATTCATGCAAAGGTGGCCACAAAGCACAACAGAAACCTACCACGCAGGTGCTCTCAGGTTTTCTCCAAGGCGCCACAAGAACAGAGAATGGAGACCACAGCTTCCCTTCCGGACGCCTTCCCTTCGGTGCCCAGCGCTGTATGCTCTCCGCTCTGGGGCCCACGTGTTGACCACGGAGGACACCTGGCATATCTCCATAATGGACGGTAAGTAACGTTTAGTACACATTCACGACGTGCCAGGCATTTTTCTAAGCCCTTGTATGCATTGCCCAATTTAATCCTTACAGCAGCTTAATGAGATAGGGATCATGATTAGCCCCCTTTTGCAGATGAGGAAACTGAGGCACAGAGAGGTTAAGTGACGGACCCTGGAAGGTGGGAAAGCCAGGCTTTGGACCCAGCAATTTCTGTCTGAGACTGAGAGCTTAACCACGGTGCTTCCTAATAGGTGGAAGGAGATGAGAGGTAGGAGAAACGCCTCCCCAGCCCGCGCTCCGGGAAGGCAGGTGCGTGCTGTGAGCTCGGCAGAACTACCCCTGAGTGGCATGTATATTGTCTCACACGCTCTGAGTCAGGGTGGGTGTGATGTTGGCGTGAGGCACACTGACAAAGTCCTCGGGAATCCTGGGAGGGAGGCGTGGGAAGAGGCGGGAGGGGGGAGGAGGAGGGAACCTGCAGCTGGAGCCCTGCGGGTTCAACCCAGGAGGCTCTGCCTGGTGTGGCTGAGGAAGGCCTGCGTCACAGGCCTGGCTTCTGCGCTTCTGGGCTCAGCGGGGCTGGGCAGCTGCAAGGCTGGTTCCCCTGGCAGGGTGCTGCCCAGAGAAGGCCAGCATATTTCCAAGGATTCTTCCCCAGTGACCTAGAGCTGGACCTTGGAGGGGCCCGGTGGCTGCCAGGTCAGACCCTCCAAGCTGAGGTGCGTTGGAACACCTCGGATGTGGTGAATGTGGCTCAGGTAGCTGCCACGTGCCCAGAGGCTGAGACCAGGGACCTCTGTGCCTGTCCTGGAGGAGGCCTTGCCACTCCCTACTCCTGTGATCCCGGACACTGGAACATTGCTATTTCGATTACATTTTTGCAGAAGGAGGCAAAAATAGAAGGGACACATTCTTATATCCCCAAGTATGCCCAACGGGAGACTCCCCTATGGCCCTGGCCAATTGGATTGGGCCTTGGGTCTCACATACTCCAAGTCCAGAGCACAGTTTCAAGAATGTGCATATACCAGGAGTGTTTGCCATTCACCAGTGGGCACCCCTTCGAGAAAGCTGGGACCTGCCTGGTAGCTTCCTTTTCCAAAGGGAAACAGGGTACATGATGGCTGGGCTTTTCTCAAAAAGAACTGAAGAGGGGTGCCTGGCTGGCACAGTCGGTTAAGCATCCGACTCTTGGTCTCAGCTCAGGTTGTGGTCTCAGGGTTGTGAGATTGAACCCCGTGTTGGGCTCTGTGGTCTGTGTAGAGTCTGCTTGGGTTTCTCTCTCCCTCTCCCTCTGCCCCCCCCCCCACTCTTACTCTCTCTCTCTCAAATAAATAAATCTAAAAAAAAAAAAAAACCAGAAGAAAGGTAAAAGAGTATTTTCCTATAAAAGCATTGATATTAGGGTAAGAGTAATGTGGTTTCCTATACACTAGCAAGGCATTTCCGAAACACATATGGGTAACAAAAATAAGAAGAAAAGCAAAGGAGAAGAAATTATCCACTGGAGGTTTTTACTACAATAAGTGACTACAAAATATATAGTTAATAAAAAGTTCAGTTTAAGAAATGTTTGCAAACATCAGTAGTGTTCCAGAGTTTTAAAACCAGATTAATATTTGTAGTAACATGAAAAACACTAATGCCTTGCACGTACCCTACTGTCCAGTTGTCTCCCCACAGATAAGATGCAGAGAAGAAGGACATTCTTAGAATTTAAAGAATGAGGTGGGGCCAGGGTTACAAGATAAGATACAAGATGACCTATTAAATTGGAAAGCCAGATAAAACAACAAATATTTTGTTAGGAGAAGTATGTTCCAAATATTGCATGGTACATATCTATACTGCAAAAATTGTTTGTTGTTTCTCTGAAATTCAAATTTAACTGTTTATTGGGTATTTTTACTTGCTCCATCCGGCAACCTTGGGTGGGCCTCATAGGGATAGAGAGAGGGGGGAGTTCTGGAAGAGAGGCTGGTAGGACTATGCCAGGTCATGGGGCCTTTAGGGAGGCCAGGCCTCTGGGTCTAGGGTGGCCACAGTGGGGCCCTGGGAAAAAGCTCTGGGCCTCTTCTTGGAGCTCCGTGTCCCTGGAGGGAAGAGGCAGGGCCCAACAGCTGCAGAAAGAAGCCTTGGAGTCAACCTGAAAACAATTCAGGCTTCTCTGGGGAGCTGCCAGTGGAGGAGAAGACAGGCTCAGGGTAGCAACGTGGGTAATGTGTAAGTGCAGCAGGCTGGCTTGTCTCCCCCGGGCTTGAGGGGTCACCCTGATTCCCCAGGGGTATGGAAACACGGCCCCACGCCTCAGCTGACCCTGTAAACTCCCTAGCCTGCCCTGACCTCCCCTTCAGGTCTGGCTGTGTCAGCCCTGCCTCACACTAAATTCCCCCACATTCTCTGGGGCTGAGGTCACTGAATATCCCCAGGCCTTTCCTGCAAGGTTGGAGTGCCAATCCGGGGCATTAGCTGGGTGAGTTATTTGTGTACTGCCCAAAGGTGCCCTGGGAAGGGGAAGTGTGGACACCTGTGCCCAGGAGCCCTGGAGAAACCACTGGGTGAGAGTCCAACAGTCTCTTCCCGAGGCCAGTGGAGCTCGCAGGCCTGGGAGCCGCAGTCTCCCCACCCTCCCAGCCCCCCTGCCAGGCTAGCTGTGATGAAGTGTAGGCCCTCCTCAGGGCCTTCCTCCCAGGGCTGTGTGGGAGCTGCTCTTGTGTCCTTTCCCAGTGAACAGGGCGGGAGAGGGAGCGAGAAGGGGCAGGCCTGCCATGGGAAGTTTCAGTTTGTATGTTGGACCAGAACATTCACTGGAGGGCGGAGAAAGGAAGGAAGGACAGCCTATGAGCAGAACATCGCTCTGATAATCTTGTGAGGTGCTTTTAATCCCATTTTTACAGAAGATGAAACGGGCGCAGAGAGGTTATGGAACTTTTCTTAGGTCACACAGTTAATAAGTGGTGGGGTCAGAAATCCTACCCAGGTCACTCTGGCTCTAAAACCTGGGCTCATTCGGTTCCACTTTGCTGCCCAGGAAAATTCTAGCTCGGGAGAAAATATCTACCAGCAACTCTGTTACTGTGCTCTTGTCAGCTTCCTGCCTTCCCTGTGACCTCCAACACTTGGCTATGATTGAAATTTGCACTAGAAAATAATGCTGAAAGGAAACAGCTGTGCTTCTCTGTGTGCACACCAGGAACTCCATCTCCTGGGCTCTCAGCCCTCCTCCCACAGAGCCGAGTGGGTGCTCAGGGATAGGCTGTGGTGGTTTCAGCACACAGGGAATTGTCCCTCGTCCCTGCCCTTGCACGCCTTACCTAATAATCCCTGAGATGGAAAACCACACTCCCTGGTGATCAAAGTCATAACTCTAGCCTGTGGGGTTGGTTGAATTTGGTCAAACTGTGGGACATAGGCCCCCATGATATCCTCCCCACCCCCAAGGGATGCTAGGTGCTCTCCCTGCCACCTCAGTTCTTCTCGGATCTCTCTGTACACAGAGGGTCAAGCCTTCCTTGTCTTCCCCTTTGGGCTTTGGCTGTTTCTCGTGCTCTCTGACTCTCCTGCCACCTTGCATCGCTATCCCTCCCCTTCAACACCTCACAGCAGTAAGATGGCAAAGACTTTCAGTTCAGAGCGTGGTGGGGGGAGAGTGGGGGAGGCTTGAGGAGGGTGAGCTGGGATTCTCCCAATCATGAACCTTGCTCGTGCATTCATTTATTTGCCTCTGCATGTATGTTGGCTGGGTGGGGCAACACGGCAGGATTTGGAGGCGGGGCGTGAAAATACCAGCCAGGGCCCACACAGCTCATGGTCTGCTCAAAGAGGCTCACTGTCCGTCAATGAAAAGTCACGAAATGGACTTCCAAGCTCTCCTTGTGCCTCCTCCCCTGAGGTTCAACTCTTCTTTCACATTTGCATCTCCTCCAATTTCCTAGAAACATCCAGCCTACACCATGTCTTCTCTTGGTTGCAGTGTGGATTTTGGAGCCAGACTGCCTGAGTTCTAATTCTGGCTCTGAAACTTCCCAGACTTGGGCACATTACTTAATCCCTCTCTGCCTCAGATCTCTTGTCTCTGATGTGGGATAAGAGCATTGACTGCTGAGTCTTGTTGCGAGGATTATCGTGTTAACAGTCGTCAAAGACTGGAAGTTGTCTTGGCCCATGGCCGACACCATGTAGTAGCTATCATTATTGTTACTATTATGAATATTCTCTCTCCCTTTCCCTTTCGTCCCACATCCCCAGTCCGATGTTTATCAACCCACTGTCCCCCCGAAGCCTTGGCTGGCTAGCTGAGCAGAGCCCTCCTCAGAGGTTGGTGTGTGTGGAGGGGGTGGGGGTAGGGGGGTTGACTGGAAAGCTGAAGACGCTCCCAAGGCAATGAACCTGCCCTGGATGTTTGAGAAGGTGTGGGGACCCCACAGATGATCCTGAGGTGGAAAGGAGTGCCGGCCTCCACTACACTGGCACAGACGAGGGGCCTGGTGCCTGCCCGGGAGATGGGTCTCCCTGCCATGAGAGAGAACTTCTACTTTAGGTCCAGTCTAGTTTAGAGGAAAACTCATCAGGCAGAAGCCTGCTGAGTGTGACCAAATGAAGGTGGCAATCAAGCCACTCATGCAACAGGACTCACGTGGGTTGACTGGTGACTTCCCAAAAGGTGTGTCCAAGTCCTAATGCCCCAAACCTGTGAGTATGACCTTATTTTGAGAAAGGATCTTTGTGGATGTAATTAGGAATCCTGAGACGAGAGCATCTTGGATTATCCAGGGGTGTACTAAGTCCAATGACAAATGCCCTTTGAGCAAAAGAGAAGAATTCATAGACACAGACAAGAAGACTGTGTGGGAGCAGTGACAGAGACTGGAGTGATGCAGCTGCAAGCCAAAGAAAGCCTGGAGCCACCAGAAGCTGGAAGAGGTCAGGAAGGAAAACTCTGGAGAGAGTGAAGCCCTACTGACACCCTGACTTTGAACTTCTGTGAGAGAAAATGTTTCTGTTGTTTTAAGCCACCCAGTGTGTGGTAATTTGTTACTACAGCTCTAGGACACTAATACAGAGGCCAACTGCAAAACGCCTTCAGAAGGGAAAAGATAACAAGACATGGTCTGAAGTGGGAAAGACAGAAGTGAAACTCAAAATATCAACGAAGGACTTTTATCAAGGTGGCTGCATATGGTGGTGCAGGTTGTGCACTGCCCAACAGTGGGGGTGCCATTTACAACATGGTTGTAGTTTGAATATTTATTGCTCTCTTGCTCCTGCAAGGGTCAGTGAGGTGTCTTGAGAAAGGGGTACCTTTTTCTAAGTCACACAAAGGCACCCTACGGCCTTGTTTGATTTTGACGAGAAAATCTAGAGAGCATTATATATCTGCACCATCCACTACAGTAGCCAATAGTCACATGTGGCTCTCGAGCACCTAGAATGTGGCGTGCAACTGAGAGCTGAATTTTAAAATTTATTTAATTTTGATTAATGTGAATTTATTTATTTTTATTTTTATTATTATTTTTTAACACGGAAGCTCTGTTTATTCAACAGCAGCTTTGAAAAAGGAATCCTTGACACAGTGAGAGGATGTATTTCTCCATTTCCACTTCACTCCTTTCCCACACGTTTCTGTTCTTCACAGGCTAAAGCCTGATGCAAAAAAGGTGACTGTCTTAGATGTACTTATACACGACCTTGGAGGGCATAGTCTGGAGGTGCAGACGGACCAGGACATTTGTAGAAGTGGGACAGCAGAGTCTCACTGTAGCCCACCAGGAAGTGAAACTTGTGTGCAGGCAGCTGCCTCAGGACCGGGGCACAGATCTCCAACTGGTTAGCGCGGCGGTTTAGGATCATCTGGTCGGCCGGACACCGTGGGAAGGTGCCCAGCATGAACTTTCCAAGGAAAACATCCTCCACTGTTGGCTCTGCCGCATGGTTCTCCCCATCCAGGTTACCTGTGTGCCGCGACAGCCAGCCCTTGCGATGGGCGATGTAGTGCGGCCCGTGCGCCTCCTCGTAGGTCCCCGGCTTGTCCCCCTTGCCCACTCTGACTCGGGCCGCCCAGTTCTTGGCTCAGACCGCGGATGTGTGCAGCATGCACCAGGAGCACAGCAGCTCTCGGCTCCAAGATGGCACCCGGGACCCGAGCCCCTGACAGCACACGGGCGCCGCCATCTTGGGCCCAGCGCAGCGCGCTCGATTAATGTGAATTTAGCTGGGCACATGTTGCTGACAGCTACCACATTGGACACACAGCTCTAGGACATGAAACTGGAAACTCAGCACTGCTTGATGCAGAATTTGATCACCAAACACATGGCCGCTATCCACTGATATTGTTCAGCGGCCCCTCCACAACCACACTCCTTGTTGAATAGGGTGAGGGTGTCAAACAGGGACCAAGGGAGTGGTGGAGGGGGTGGAAGGCATTAAGGCATGCTGGAGAGTAGGAGGAAGGCCCAGCCCTGGTTGGGTGCAAGGACCCAACAGCAAAAGGAGAGGGAGAGAAAGGGTTGCCTGAGGAGGTAAGAGTCACCTCTCCAATTTGCTGGTTCCCCATATCCCTTAGTAACCATTCATGAATCTGTCAGTCATGAAGTAAGCTAAGCTCTTGAACCTATTTTTGTTTTCAACCCTCAATTTGAGATAATGAACTTTTTTTTTTTTTTTAAGTTTTTATTTACTCTACACCCAGTGTGGGGCTTGGACTCACAACCCTGAGATCAAGAGTTGCATGCTCTTCCGACTGAGCCAGACAGACGCCCCAGGGACTGATGAACTTTTATATGGGGATAATTGTAGAGATGGGCAGAGGGCACCAGTTTAGGGGTTCCTGGGCCTCAGGGTCATTCCTCTTTTGAAAGCAGGCTCTTTGGAAGCAGGTCTGTTTAAGCTCCCAGTTAAGTCTGCAGTGGGAAGGTTGGGAGCCAATCCTGTCCACGCCACCCGGTCGTTACCCAAGTGTAGCTGCACGTGAGTAGGACGTGGTATCAAAACTCGTGTTTTAGCTGCCATAGAGCAGGACATTTACCCGGCTGTGGCTTCATCCCTCGGAGGGATGTGAAGACTTCTCAGAGGTGGGAAGAGAGATCTAATATGTCCCTTGGTGATCATCACATTCCGCCTGCATGTTGGTAAGCAATGAGGATGGATTTACCAGACTTTTTGGACTCAGTCCCAGCCAGACAGTGGGGACCTGGCTATTCTGGCAGCCTCGGCATCGCCCGGGCTCTCATTAGAAAGGCAGACTCTCAGTCCCGGCCCCAGACCTGTGGAATCAAGGTTTGGTTGTAAGCATCCCCAAGTGATTGGAGGGCACAGAAGAGCTAGAGAAGCATTGAGCTAGAACAAGGCCCATTTCCTGGCATTGATTTAATGGACTTATCTTAAGTTAGTTCAGAGCTGAACTGACCTTGCTGTTTCAGAATTTTGTTGGCTTCACTGCCCTGGAGAAACTTCCTCTGAAACATAAATCTATCAAAATGGTTTCTAAACAGGATTATCCCAAGTGGATTCCCTTCTAAAGCAGATGATCTGAAAGCTGAGGGTCAAATGTGTTCCATGTCCCTGATCTTTGGGGGGGAGACACTTGGAGTGGGGTAGGGAGCGAAAACCTCCTTTGGGGGCCAGCTCTGAAGCTTGGCTCTGCTTCTGGGGCCACCTTTCCTGCCTCACCTGGGAGGACCAGTGCTCTGCCCCATGGAGACCAGTTGTCCCAACTTCTCCCTCACCTGTGGCTTCCCCATACCAAAGCCTGGAGAAGAGATGATCCCTCTCAGGATTTTTGGAGAGAGCCAGCAGCCCATGGCTGATATCAAAAAAACATATGAGTGGCGTCTGGGTGGCTCAGTCAGTTAGGCATCTGCCTTTGGCTCAGGTCACAATCCCAGGGTCCTGGGATTGAGCCCCGAGTGGGTTGTGCGTTGGGCTCCCTGCGCAGTGAGGAGTCTGCTTCTTCCTCTCCCCCTGCCCCTCCCCCTGGCTTGTGCTCTCTTTCTCTCTCAAATAAATGAATAAAATCTTCAAAAAAAGTATATAAGCTTACTCTCAATAGGCCTACAGAGACACAGCATTATGCAATTAAGAGTGGTATTAGCGAGTCTAAAACATCCATACAGATGGAGCTGTTTAAAATGATGATTTTCTGAAGATATTGTTAATTTAACAAAAGATAAGTGCAAATTAGAATTATAGTGTCTTCTCATATTTAAAATAAAGCTGTATCTATATGCATAGGAAAATGATATCTGGAAGGATATATTCCAAAATCGACCATTGCCATGCTCTTTAACTGAAGGCCACCGGGAATACGTGTGTGGTCGGGTTTATCTGCTGGTTGCAGTGAGGAAGAGTGCACAGCATGGACAACACCAGGTTATCTCAGTACGAGGATGCTAAGAGCAAATTAGAATCTGGTTTGTGCTTTGGGGAGACGGTTCAAGCAAGCAGGGCTTTGCTCTGGATTGGATGCTGCTGAGAAGAGGGGTAGTTTTATGATTAGATATCTTAATTCTTGTCAATGGAGCGATAAGAATGAAGAAAGAAATGGAACTAGGCTATAATTGGTGAAAACAAAAACAGCAGTCATCCATTAGCCAGGATAGGGTGATGTTTGGTTATTTTTGTGGTTTGTACAATGCTCTTGTTTTTGTCTCGTTCAGACGTGATTGCAGAATGGTCTTGTTTTTGTCTTGACCTTCACAATCCAGTAGCTTGGCTGATGTTCTGTGAAGCCGGTCATGCTCAACAGGAGCGGACCGAGACTCGGCTGTGAGGGCCAGGCAAGCTCCCGGCTGTCAGGGACTTTGCTCTTTCTCCATGGGGGCACCTCCAGGTGTTGGAATTCAGGGTGATTTTCACTTTCTTCATATTCTGGAAAAAACATTTTCTTTTACAACAATCAGGTATTATATTTGTCTTAAGAAAAAGAGCTGTTTCCTTTCTGGGAAAAACAAATCACCTATATAAGAAAATGCTAAAGTGGATAAACCACAGGCCAGTGCATTTGGTGGGCAGGGCAGACAGCCCAGCATGTTCCCCCCCGGGGAACAAGCGTCCAAAACAGCTGTCCAGTTCCTCGTCCTGCAGAGCAGCCCCACTCAAACATTCTCCGGGGAGCCAGGCTGGGCGCGGCAGGGTGAGAGTTTAGAGTGGATAGAAACTGGTGTTGCTCAAGACCTCAGTCCAGGGTCCAGACGGCGAGAAGCATGGCTGGCTGTCAACAATGGGTGGCGGCCACCTGGACACCTGGGACACCTGCTTGGTGGGGCTCCCAAGGCAAGAGGCTGTGGCTTGACCTGGAGCTCTGGCTGTCAACTTGGCCTGCCATTAGAATCACCTGGGCGGCTTTGACACCCACACCACCACCCCCACCGGTGCCGCCTTCAGCAACCTGGACCAATCAAATCAGGAGCCCTGGGGGCGGGGCCCAGGTACCAGCATTTCCTGGCTCCTCAGGTGATTCCTCCAACTTTCCCCTGCCGGGCCTTAAGCCTGCTCTAGTCCTGGGATCTCTAGCCTCTCCTTTCCATTCCCATCACCACCAGCCTGGGTCAGGCCCTCACTTCTCTCCCCTGAATCATCTCTGTCCTCCATACTCCCTGACTGATCTTCGTAAATAAAAATTGAGGTCAGTGGTTCTCAGCCCTGGCAGCATATTAGAATCACCAGGGGAGACTGAAAAAGCACTCCCAGTGCCTGGGCCCCACCCTCCGAGTTTCTGATTCCATTGGTCTGGGGTGGAGCCCAGGCACTGGTTTTCTTTTTTTTTTTTTTAGTTTCCCAGGGGATGCTACTGGGCAGCCAGGGCTGGGAACGGTAGCTTCCCATGCTTTCACTCCCTAGCCCAGCAAGGGCCAAATAAAGAGCTAACCCTGTAAACTGAGGCACAGGAGTTCTTGAGGGCTCCTCTAGGAGAGTGTGTCTCGGGGGGAGGGGACCTCGTCCCCCATTTTGCCAGAAAAGACCATGTAGCTCTGTTCCTATGCAGGCAGCCAGGTGGTGTGGTAGGAGAGGAATTCAGCAGCTCCGGTGGTAGCAGCTGATGATGACAGGGGAGGCGTGAGTGGGGGGAAAGATAGGAACTGAGTTCTAGGTGATGTCCTGAAACACTTGAGCGAAACTCTGCTGAGGGCGGGCAGCTCTACAAACACTTGACTGCAAAGAACTTGGAACCCAGGAGGCTGGCAGTGGATGTCATGGGGCACTGCCCAGTTCACCTTTCAGAACCCAGGCACCCTGCCCCCAGTCCCTCCCCAGGAAGTGCCCCTGGTTGAGGGGAGCTGTTCCATTCAAGGCTGTGCCCCCTCCTGGAGCACAGGCTGCATCCAATGACTGACAGGTGGATGAGGGGTGCAAAGACCTGCCCCCTTGTCTTCCTTAGGACATCCCAGCTTCAGAGCTTTCTGTGGGGTGGACTAAGGTGTCTGTTGCAAATGCACCCCAGTTCAGCCTCTGCCTCTACCCAATCTTGCTTCCTTTACTCCCCTATAGGTGTTACTCTACCCTTGCCCCCAGTAGGCCACTCCACATACAAACTGCTACCTCAGAGTCTCTGTTTGCAGGGCACCTGACCTATGAGCAAGCCCCTTAATATATGTGTGAGTGAAGAATGAACAGGGTCCAAGGGGTGTGAAGGGGGTATTGCACCACAGCTGCTTTGGGGGACTTATGGAACATCCTTAGGTTCAAGGACATGCAAACTGCAAATCTGATTCTGTAACTCTCCTTCTTAAAATTCCTCAGTGACTCCCTACTGCCTATGGGGTAACGTCTGAGCTCCTCGCTCAGGTGTGTGAGCTCTTCTGTAATCTGGCCTGACCACCACTGCCGGAAACCTCTTCCTCTCCCCTGCTCTCCAGGCAACCCAAACTATCAGCTGTTTTCCAAACCACCAAGCTGTTTCCCACCCCTGCCTCCACGCAAGCTGCTCACTGTTTCTGGAAACCCTTTCTCCACCTGGGTCATTTGCATTCCCTCTGCATTGAAATCATCTGTCTCCTTGCTGCCCTTCTGGCCTGAATATTCTGTGAGGGTTAGGCCAGGATTTAGTAGTCTGCCTCTCCGGGGCCCAGCACTAGAATATCATGGCAGTGGCTGATTCCTTCCTTCCTTCATTTTTGTTTATTGTGGTAAAATATACGTAACATAAAATTTACCATCTTAACCATTTTAAAGTGTATGATTCAGTAGCATTTGATATATTCACAATGTTCTACAACCATCACTACTGTCTAGTTCCAGAACATTGCCATCACTCCCAAAGGGAACCCCCCCCCCCTCCATAGGTAGTCACTCTTTATTACCTTCTCCTCCCAGCTGCTGGCAACCATTGAGTTACTTTCTGTCTATGGATTTGCCTATCCTGGATATTTTACGTAAATGGAATTGTATAACTTTTGGCCTTTCGTGTCTGGCTTAAAAAAAATTATTTATTTGAGAGAGAGAGAGAGAGAGAGAGAGAGAGAAGGGGGGAGGGGCAGATCGAGAGAATCCCAAGCAGACTCCTGGCTGAGTGAGGAGCAGAGCTGGGCCTTGATCTCACGACCCCTAGATCACGACCTGTGCCAAAACCAACCTGTGTTGGATGCTCGACCAACTGAGCCACTCAGGCGCCCCTGTGTCTGGCTTCTTTAGCCCACAATGTTTGCCCATGTCATAGCATGTATCAGTACTTCATCCCTTTTTGTGACTGAATAATATTCCATTGTATGGTTATATCACAATGTGTTTATCCATTCATCAGTTGATGGACTTCTGGGTTGTTTCTACCTTTTGGTTATTGTGAATAGTGTTATGAACATCTGTGTACAAGTTTTTGTTTGAACACCTGCATTCAATTCTCTAGGACATAAGCCTACGAGTGGCATTGCTAGATTATATGGTAACTCTATGTTTAACTTTTTTTTTTAAAGATTTTATTTATTTATTTGACAGAGAGAGAGCGAGAGAGAGATCACAAGCAGGGGGGAGGGGTAGAGGGAGAAGCAGGCTCCCCGCTGAGCAGAGAGCCTGATGTGGGGCTCGATCCCAGGACCCTGGGATCATGACCTGAGCCAAAGGCAGATGCTTAACGACTGTGCCACCCAGGCGCCCCTATGTTTAACTTTTTGAGGAACTGCTAGACTGTTTTCCACAGTGGCTGCCCCAGTTTGCATTCCCATCAGCAATATACAAGGGCTCCAATTTCTCCACATCCTTGCCAACACTTATTAGTTTCCATTTTGCAATTAGAGCCATCCCAGTCTGTGTGAAGTGTATCTCATTGTGATTTTTATTTGCTTGGTAGGTATTTTCAGCTCCCTTCTGTGTGCCAGACACTGTGCTAGGCTCTGGGGGGGGGGGCACTCCAGAGAGCAAACCAGACAAAGGCTCTGCTTCTGTGCAAGTTCCATCCTAGTGGGGAGAAGGCACAGGAGGATGCAGTCAGGAGACGTAACTCCACGAGTCAGCGGGGACATCAGTATCACTTGATTGCAGCTGGGGAAGGAGAAAAGCGAGCTCTCTTGGCTTTCTCTACCCCTCGTCCAGCCAGCAGGATGGAGCAGAGGCTGAAGGGTCAAAGCTTGCGGGGCGCGGCCAGAGGAGAGAGACAGAATGTGAGTGCTAGAGTGTATTGGGGGTGGGGTGCTAACGTGAACTGGGGGGCACCGGCCTTGCATCACAGGGTAGAGGCTGCTTAGCACTGGTTTCTTACTACCAAGTGGTAACGTAGACCTGGGCCCGGTCTCATGCAGAATGGAAATGAGATTTTTACGCAAATGCTTCCAGTTTGTACATGATGGCACAGTTGTTTATAAAGCATTGTCTGGGGCCAGTTTAGGTGAACCGTCTACCAGTATGGGATTCTGACACAGATACATTTCTCAAATGAGGAGCGTCATTCACAGGGTCAGAAGGTCTGGGGCTGGACCTGGGAACCTGCCTTCTTCACAAGCCTCCTCTCCACCCCCTCCCCTCCCCCCTAGGGTGGTCTGATGCCCAGTGGAGCCTGAGAGCCACCGAACCGGAGTTACGAGGGAGGCAGCTTCCCACATAGGGGCAGGCTAGGCGGGCAGGATCACGTTCCCTGTTTGCACCAGCCTGGAGCGCCCATGGCCTGGCCCCAGTTTCTCAGGGCCAACGGTGTCCAGAGCACATACTTTGACGTGCCAGGAGCAGGGAGAGGAGAGAGGCGGAGAGGGGCCCTGCAGGAAGAGGACGCCCCCGCTCCCTCCCAGCCTCCCTCTGGCTCTCCACAGCCCCACCTGGTTTAATGCCAGTCCCAGTGGCTTTTACCCTACTGGGCAGTGTGACCACCAGCCTGATGCCTGTTGCTTCCTGGGGAGCATTGTCTGGATGGGAACCCTTTGTGGGGAGATGGCCCAAATAGAGATGTCAAGTTCTAGGAGAAGGCAGGCACAGGTCTCCGGACTGCCTGGGAGCTGACGGATGGGTGTTAAGCAATATGTTTGTAGGCTTCTTGCTTAATTGTCACAAGTGCAGTGAACACTGGCAGTTCTCTGGCTGGGTCGTCTGCTCTGAAAATCCACAGGCTCCTCTTTAACAGCTGGGAACCACCTGGCTTCTGTAGGTGTTTATTCTGCCACCAGGACACTTTACAGGGTTCCCCTGGTGACTCGGAGGCTCTGTGGGATGAGTTAGTGTTCCATCTCAATATTCACAGGTTCCTGTAGTTCAAGAACTCTGGAAGTGCCCCCTCCTGCACATCCCCTTTCACCTCTCCAGGGCAGGGCACATGGGAGGAGCAAATATGTTTGTTGGTAGAGCAACATGAAGGAAAATATCAATCTGGTGTTTGTCTTTCCAGGGATAATTAGCAAAGTGATCCGTTCTGTCCACCCCACCAGCCTCCAAAGGCTCACTTCATGTTACAGCTAAAGAAGAAACTTTGATTTCCCCAAAAGAAAATAACAAGAAACAAATTAATGAGACATATTTCTATGTGCATTTCTATCCCTAAAGGGTCTGCTTTGAGTCTTCTGCCTAGATTACTCTTAGCAAATATTTTTAGTTGTTAAGAACCATAATTGACATAAAATATAGCTGCTCTAAGGCTGTGTAGTAGTTTTAATACCTGTAATAAAACAGCAAACTTAGTGGAGACTATGAACCATAACAAGAACTAACGTTTGCTGAGCACTTTCTATGGGCCAGGCTCAGAGCTAAGTGCTTTCCTTGGGTTATTTCATTTAGTCTTTACAAGTCTGTGAGATTTAATCCTCAAAACCATTCAACCAGGGAAGTAATACCACCATTTTACAGATGGGGAAGGTGAATCTTAGAGGCTGAATGTGCGAGATGCTTTACATGGCTTGTATTATGTGATCCTCAGGTCAATCCTGCACGATTCCCCTCCCAGCAGCCCTATAGGAAGGCATTATTGCCTTTTTAGGGATGAGGGAACTGACGTGTGCGGTAGTTAAACATGCCCATGTTTGCGCGGCTATTAGATAGAGGAGGTGGGATTTGGACCCAGGAAGATGTGGCTCCAAATACAACCCTTTCCCTCTAAGTTCTATCAAGCGATGCAACACAGCCTAGGTAGACCTGTGCATGTATACTCATTGTATCAGTGTTTGTAAAGGGGAAAAAGCTGGGAAACACCTACATGTCCCTCCGGAGAAACTGTGCGAGGTAACAAATGAATACCATTGTTTTAGTTCAGGGGTGATTAGACTTATTCAGGAATAAGTCTAATACAAGCTGGGAGGGAGGGCGGAGACTAATTTCCAGCAGGCATCCTGATGGTCCCTGGAGCCTGTCCTTGTAGAAGAAAGAACAGAGCAAGGATACCTGTAGACTCTTCACCCTTGACCTAGGAATCCAAGAGCATTTGTCCTGCATACTTACTTCTTGGCTCCCAGCCTGTCTCAAGGACAGCTGTCCATCATGCCAGCGTCCATTCTTGACTTCTTCCCTTCTCTGCTTACCCTCATTTCCTTTCAGAGCAACTAAGTCCTCTTATTTCCTCTCTGCCCCCACTGTGCTTCTCTGTCAGCCCCTGGGGATCCTGGCCCACAGTGTTATGCAGGCCTGGATTCAGAGAGTTTTCCCACTCATCAGTTTTACCCAGAGGGCACTTGGGTCCAACAAGGTCTCTACCTCCTTCTTGGAACTGGCCTCTCCCACAGTTCTGACCAAGAATTACAATGGAAACTTCCATCTTCTTACAGAACCCCCTGCCCTCCCAGGCTCCTTGCTTTTTGTTGACTGGCCAGTTGGAGCCCTCTCCTGGAAGTTTCCAACTTGGAGCACAGAGAGAGGGCGGTTTTTTTTCTCTTTAGGGGCTGAATGGAGCTCTGGAGCTGCCAGAAGCCAGGTTCCCCTTTACGGGTGGAGGAAATCAAGCTGCAGTGGATGAAAATCAGTCTAGCCTACAGGAAAACAGGAACTAAAGACCGAGAAGGGGAGTCCCGAGGCACCCTTGTTCCTGTCACCTGTCTTCCAAGCCCCACCTGCATCCTGCCTCTGTGGGACCAGGGGACGTGCGCTGGCACAAACCTCTGTCTTCCTGTTCAATCTCAAGAGGCAGGAAAGGGTAGGGGTGAGGAGGAAGAGCATCTCTGAGTTTTAATCCTGGTTGGCCACGTTGTGTGATCCTGAGGTTCCTCAGTGACTTTGTGTAAAATGGGGACAAGAATAGAACTGTTGAGAGGAATAGCAGTTAAGGTATAGAGGACTTAGATAAAGCTTGATGTGCAGTAAATGCTATACAACATTACCTATTATTACTTGTACTTGAGTTGAATTTTCTGTCACTCCAGCTGGAAGAGCCTTGATCAACACAAAACTTTCCCTTACTTGCCTCTGGGTTAAAATGTTCCCAAGCACCCATATGTCTCAGGAGCAGGAAATTACCAAGCCAGTCAGGTGTGCCAGGAAATGCCAGTCAGAAGTGTTTTCTCCCTGCCGTGCCGGGCTCCGGTGCCCACCATCCATTGCTGAACTGCCTGTTCCCACACCTGGAAAGGGTAGAGTCAACACGGTTCCTCTCCCTGCCCTCTGGCCTACCTGAGCTGTTTACAGACTTCTTCCCTCTGATTTGGAAACCAGACCCCCTCCTTCCGGGGAGTTCACCTGGGCTGCAGCCAGGCCCTGCCTGGGTCTCTGTGCCTACAGGAAACCGGATGTGAAGCTGGCCTACAGAGGAGCAAGCAGAAAATACAATCTCTCAGGATGTTTGTTCCAGTTCCTTCTAACTCTGTCTGCTTAGTCAGTTACTTAGCCTCTGTTAAGTATTTGTGTTCACCACCATCCGGGGAACTGAATTAGAGGGACGAGGAGGACTTCTGGGAAGACAAAAAATGAAGGGAAACTCAAGTTGGTGGGGATTTACTGGGAACCCGCTGTGCGCACATCATTGCCCGGGAGACTTGGAACCGCAGAGGCCCTCGTAGAGGGTAAAGGCAGTGACTAATGAACAACTCCCCGCAGAATGACCTCCCTCTGCTCCCAGCCTCCCATCTGCTGCCACCTCGGACCTCCAGGAGGGCTAGGGGCATTCTACTGGGCTTGGGGCATGCTGGGAGGCAAGGTGAGGGAGAAGCAAAACTGGGGGACGAACACCGAGGCCGAAGTGGCAATCTCAGGAGAAGTGCTGGACAGTTGCGCTCAAATCCAAACCGTGGCCCGGGAGCTCCAGGCCAGTTCCAGGTGTCGATCTGATCTGGGAAGGCACGACGGGGGCTGAGCTTTTAGTGCGTGGCAAAGAGATGGTGTGAGGGTTAATAGGCTAACATAGGAGCCAGCCTGGGAGAGCAGGAGCCTGAGGGAACCCAGCAGAAAAGGTAGTCCAGGCAGCCTGCTTCTCCTTGAAATATCTGGAATGCCTAGAATACAGAGAGACTCATGACTCTCTAGGGACAGTAGCCCTTGGGACTACAGCATCAGAGTCAATCTTTCTAAACCCTATTAGTCAGTGGGGAGAGAGAGGGACTCACGTTCTGCTTTGCTCTTTCAGTGATGTCCAGGGAGGGATAGGGCAGGCTACAGAGGGTCTGAATGTTTGTGGGGGCTGCCGGGCGGGGCAGGGGCTAGGGTGAGGTTTGGCATTCATTTAGCAGATCCCCAAATTTGGCTCATAACCGGAAGGAGGGGTACAGCATTCCTAATTTCTCAGGGAGGCTAGGTGAGTGAAGGCCACTTCCTTTCGCTTGTCTTCAATTAAATATTTGGGTTGGGCCCATCCATCTTGAAGCTCTCTTTTTATCTTCATCACCCACTCACTCAGTATCTCTTAAGCACCCATGTTTAAGGCACTGTGCGAGACACGATACTTTCCTTCGGAAGAGCCTTACCTGCATCCTGGATCATCTCCTCTCTCAGTTCAGTTCTATAAGGCAGGGATGCAATTCTACGCTGACAGTCTACGGGTCTATGTGATTGTTTATTCAAAACAGACCCACAATGTGCCAGGCACTGTGCTAAGTGCTGGGAACAGGACCAAGTCCCTGCTCCCATGGTGCATGCTCACTGGGCAGAGATGCGAATAGTAGGGGACAAATACCCAAAGGAGGTCCGTTCAAGTAGTGTTTAGTGCTCTGAAGAAAGTAACAGGGGATGATGTGCTGGGGGGTGAGGTGAGTAGTGGTTGATGGCAACCATATCTTCTGGATCTCTACCCGTCTTTCTGGTTGAGTAAGGAGGAGGCTAGAACACCCGGGCCTCTGCTAAGTGGAACTTTCAGGCAAGTCAAAGTGTGAACTGGGCCAGGAGATGCGAGAACCCACTTGTACCGCTCAGCCAAGGTGGTGACAGGTTATTATTTATCACAATAAATCCCCAAAGCATGAAGCGCTTGGCTGGTTCTGGAGGCTGGCAGGTGTCACAAGGGCTTGTGCTACAAAAAGCATGTATTGTGGGTCGGTTTGAGGTCATAACCCCTTCTGAATGTATTTGGGTAGCTTTTTTAAAAATGTGTTTTATTTTTTAAAGGGCAAGATGCACACATAATGCTAGATTTGAAAGATAAAAAGACGGTATATATTGCAAAGTCGGCCTTTCTCCAACCCTGGCCCAGGCTTGCCCTCACCCTTCCTTCAGGCCACCGTGCTGTCCAGGTTCAGGTAAACTTGAGGGGTCTGCACGGCTCCCATGAGGGTCCATGTGTTTCTTACACATTTGTGTTTGGATTGATAGTCATCAAACTTTATAACCCTTGACCTGCCCGTCTGCTAAAAACTGTGCCTGCTACCTGAAGAGAAGGCCTAGGGGAGAATCCCAGAGCCTACTCTGAGGCTTTTAGTGGGAGGAATAGAAGCAGGTCCTGTCTCAGTAGGGGCAGATTCTGGAATAACTAAGAGAGTGGGTTTGGAGTCAGCAGACCTGGGCACAAATCTTGACTCTGCCTCTTTCTAGCTGAATAACTTGGGTGAGTGAAGGAATCTCCCCAAGTCCAGGCTCCTTCTTTGTAAGCTGGGAACAATGGTTTCTCCACTGAGGCCCTGAGGATTATATGAGCTAATGCGGGTAGGGCTTGGCCCCTACTTGGCACAGAGCTAAGCTGCTGTAATCATCATGGAGTGGATTCCAGGCCCCGCTTGAGTCCACATTTGTATGTAAATGTACTTGGGTCAAAGGCACTCTCATTAGGGTGTGGAAGTCACAGAAGGGTCCTCTGCAACCTGTGTGTGTAGGTGTGTTGGGGGTGGAGGCTGAAGGCCGACGCTACTGGTTTTGCTTTGGTAGGTCCCAGGTTCTAATCCTAGCTTTGCCACCCACTCTCTGATTTTGAGCATGTCATTCAGCATCTCTGGGCCTCAGTCTCCTCATCTGTTAGATGACAGGGTTGGTCTAAGTTATCCTCAGGCGCCTCCTGCCCTCACACACCAGGATTACTTCCTCAGGAGGGTAAGCGGGGATGTGTCCTCACGGCTCCGGCCTTCAGGCTCCGAGCTGAGGCTGCCCCTGCCCACTGGCGTGAGCAATGAACGCTCTGACCACCTGCTCCATGTTCTCTTTTCTCCCATGTTTTCTGTAACCCTTCTTCCCCCCAGTAAGAGTTTCCAGGAACAGGTCTGCCTGCCTTAGGACCCTGCTTCTTCCGATCAGCCAAGGGACAGGGACAGACACGCCCAGCTGACACCTGTGGGCGAAGGGGACCAAAGTCCCCGTGGCAGGGGATCCCTGCCGTTCCTGTGCCCTGGGGCTGGGCTCCAGGCGCCGTGGTCAGGAGCAGAGAGGGCTGCTATGGAAGAAAGCGGGGGCAGCTGGCCGCTGTGTGGTGCGGGCCGGGGGGCTCGCAGGCGGCGCACGGCCCTGAACGGGGGTCTGACAGAGCTGGCGTTCACCAGCACGCGGAAGGGGAAACTTCCTGGGTGCCTCCAGGAAGGGGAGCGCCGTCGGGGACTCCCTATTTCAGCTGGCACGACAGGAAGCCGCTGAAGAAGAAGAAGAGCTTTCTTGTGGCTGCTCCCGCAGGTGAAAACTCGCTGGGGGACCTGGGAACGTGCACCATAGAGGACAACGGACTTAATGGTTCTTCCGTCGCTTCCACGCACACGTGAGCATTCAGGAAGCAAGGCGACACTCGGGTGGCACGTCCTACCTGCGGTGGTCCTTCTGTGTCACGCCCTGCTTCCTCAGAGAGGCCGGAAGCGGCAGCGGCCGGAAGCTGAGTGAGCCTCCCTGGCCCTGCCCCCACAGCCCCATGCCTCACTCCTGGTCGCAGGGCCTCCCGGAAAAAAATGTGATAATGTGGGTTGTCAGGGCCGACAGGGAGGAGGAGAAGCCGCAGCGCCAGCCAGGGCTGTGCAGAAGGCTGAGCTGCTTCTGAGGAAAGGGAGCGGCAGCCCCTGCCTGCCCCCTGCACCCCCACCCTCTCCCCGGGTGACCTGACAAGCTGACCAGACGCCCTCCCGACCCTGAGGCACACACAGTGGAGCCTCTCCTGCAGGCTTTCTGCCCCTCCCCCTGGACCACCGCAGGCATCACGTGGCCGCTGAAATCTGAGGGACCGTGCGTGAGGGACGGAAAGCCCTGCGTGTCTGGATGACTTCAGAGCTTTTACTTCATTCTTACTGTGTTGGGACTGTTGTCCCTCTGTTCATCTTCTGGAAAAGCAAAGCTCCCCTGGAAAGGCCCCTCAAAGCTGGCTGTGTAGAGCCAAGGGCAGGGCGCTCTTGGGCGACCGCTGTTTTGCCCCTCAGAGCTCGCTCCCCTTTTCTCCTCAGGGCCCAGGAGCTCAGCGCGCCCCACCAGCCAGGTGCAGGAGACAGTTAGGGACGGGCGGGCGTGGGCCTTCAGAAAAGGACCTCAGCCGCCTCCTCATCCGTGTGATGGACTCATGTGCGTGGGGCCCGCTTCTACCTTTCCAGGGGTCGGATCTTTTTATAACATCGTGGTAGTCTGAATATTGGCCCCTCGAAGACAGCGATGTCCAGATCTCTGGAACCTGGGAATACGCAACCTTGCAAGGTGAAGCCGACTTTGCAGATCTGATTCAGTCAGGGATTTTGAGATGGGCAGGTTTTCCTGGCATTACCTGGCAGGTCCAATGTAATCACAAAGGTTCTTATAAGGGGGAGGCAGGAGGTCAGAGAGGAGAGAAGATGCTCCTGACTTTGAAAATGGAAGAACAGGCCGAGAGCCAAGGAATGCAGATGACCTCTGGAAGCTGGTAAAGTCGAGGAAACATTCTCCCCTAGAGCTTCCAGGTGGAATGCAGCCGTGTCAATTCTAGACTCCTGACTTCCAGAACTGTAAAAGAGTAAATGTATGTTGTTCAGAGCCATTAAACATGTAATTTGTTACAGCAGCAACTGGGAGCTAACACAAACATGAGCAAATGGCAAGGCTCCTCCTGTGATTGGTGTTTCGAATGTATCAATGAACGGGATACATAATGACAAAAGGCCACCTCGAATTCAGCAATGCACTAATAGTTTGTTAACTACTCAGCAGCTGCAAACATTTAAGAAGCAGTGTAACTCACAGCTCATACAAGGTGATGGATTCCTTCGTTCACTCATTCATTCATTCATTCATTCATCCCGAACATGACTTCTGACCCAGACTGGGGGGGTTCAAATCTCAGCCTCAGTGTCCTCGCCTGTAAATGAGAACAATTATAACACCTGCCTTATATTATTGGGAGGATTAAATGACTCGTGTCATTTGGGAAACATGCTTGGCATAGTGTAAGTGCTGTGAAAGGAATTACTATGATTTTATTAAAACATAGGATAGATGTGAGAGACATGTTATTTAGTCTTCCAATAGGTAATGCAAAAATAATTTTTAGTCCTGCTTTCCTTCACTGTACTTTTGTTTTTCACTATGTCCCGAGAATGCCTAGCCTTGTGGAGAAGAAAATACAAACGCTCCCCTCAAATCAGTACACATACAATTGATTCTCTTCTGATGGGTTCTTAGCCTGATCATGAAGCCTAGGTCTTTAGACCTTCATTTCTACCATCAGCCAGACTTGGAAGACAAACCCCATTCCCACTCCAACTTGTCTTATTAGGGACCCTCCAAACCAGATTGGGGTCTCCCAGGCTCTGGGTAACAGAAACAATAGATGCCAGCACAATGGCCATTTCCCTCTTTGTTCAAGCATGAGGCAGCAATATGCCCTGGGGGAGGTGTGAGGGCGTGAGTTCTAGCTGGGTGAAACCTATAATCCCATTTATCTTTGCCAACAGACTTGGGTCTGTGACCAGCTCTAGACAATCAGATGTCAGTTAAATCCTGATGGTGGATTTCTAGGGAAGTTTTTCTTTCCTGAAAAAAGAAAGTGTTTAGTATATGGTTCAGCCAGGAAGACAGACACCACTCGAGGTATTTCAAGCAGAAGGGAGTTTAATACATGGAAATAAGCGGTTACATGACTGCTGAAAAGGCTGGAGGAGCAGAAGTAAAGACAAACCAGCCCAAGCTGTCAGATCGGCTGCCTGTAGGGACCAGGGAGATGGCAGTAATGATCACAGGTCTCTGCAGACCACAGCAAGTGATTTTCAGGCATGTTCCTAGAGAGGCCACTACAAATTCTCATGTTCACTTTTCTCTTCCTCCTTCCAAATCTTGCACAGGCACCTCTATTGACTGCATTTGAACACAGATCCCTGCTAGTGAAGGATTCTGGGATCTGTAATTTCAGGTTCTCAGCCTGCATGGCAAAGGGCATGCATAGGAGGTAGGGAATGGTGAAGAAGAGAAACTTTCTCTTCCTTCTTTTGGACTTTTCTTTAAAATCAGGACAAACAGCATGGAACAGATATAGTTCGATCTGGCTCATCTTGTGACTAGAAGGTGAAAGATTAATTCACTCATTCATGCATTCACTTGTTCAACACACACACGGTAGGGGATCATCCTAGGTAGAAGCTCTGGCCTTTCACTCTCACTGGCCATTTGACTGGCCACACTGCGCACTAACGAGGACAATAACAACAGCAATTGGACTTCTTCAAACACTTCTTTTACTTTTTTGCTAGATAACTTACTAAGCGTTTGATACACATCATCTTATTTCATCCTCATCTGCACCAAGAAATCATACACACCCACATTCCACACTCAGAGCCTACTAGGGACACTAAGAGGACATGCGCTGTGTGTTCGTTATGTTCCAGACACAGTTGTGAACTCATTTTTAACTCATTTAATTCTGCCCACAACCCTAGAAGTGTGTCCTGTTCTCATCACCCTCCTCGTGCGGTTGAGACTAAGGCAGGAAAGTTAAACTGCTGGCCCAAACTGACCAGCTTGCCAGTGGTGGGGCTGAGACTGAAATCCAGGCAAAATGTGTGTATTCGGTCTCTACTCTGCTGGAAGCTAATGGCAGTGGCTGCCTTTTCCAGAAGGGGGGCGCTGTGAGCCAAACTGCGGCGGAGAGGTGTTACTCCATATCCCTCCGTATCACTTTACTGTTTCATATAGGTTCCTACAGATAAGTAAAGGCATTTCCCAGCAGTGGAGAATTTAACTGGCAAGTTCCTATTCATCCTTCAAAACCCAGCTCCTTTAGGAAGACTTTCTTGATCCTTCTCCTAGATCTTTGTTCTTCTCTTTATCTCTGTGTCTATACCTCCTACCTGGTGTATACTTGGTTCCCAGGACATGTTTGCTAAATAGCATCCCCTAAAAGCCACCTCTGTATCTCCCAGCCTTCTGTCTCTCCTGTCTGGCATTGATAGTGTTTCTTAGCATGCCACCTTCTCAGTGTTATCCCTTTTCTGAAAAACCTCCACAGGTCCCTCTTTCCTAACCCCATCAGGTCTGAATTCGGCTTCAGTTTCCAGGGTGTCCCTCAGGAAGGCCTCACTCCATCTCGTTAAACTTGCTCACTGTGCTTTGACTCCTACCCACCCATTGAGACTCAGCCCTCAGGAGGCTACACATGATCACTCCAAGCCTCAGCAAGACCTGTCTCCTCTGGCTCCTGTCCACTGGGTCTGTACCTCCACAATTAGCATGTGATCTGTCTGGGATTGCCTGTCACTACCCCCTGTACAAGGATTGAGCAGGCAACATGGTGGCTTTTTTCTCCTGTCCCCCTTCTCCATCGATAAACTCAGCTAGCCTCCAGGAGTGTGACAAAAAGAGCTTTACAACAAGATGGGCAATCATATGGGTAGTCACCCTTTACAGATCACCACTGGTAGGTCAGCTTCTGGATTTGCTTCCTTCCCCCAAAAGCCCTTGCTTGTTGGCACCTATGTTTTTGGCTGCTTCGTGAGGACTTTGAGTCTCCCTGCTCTATCTTATGGCAGTTAATGTTCCCTTTTCTATTTCATATCTATTGTCTTTTTGGTTCCCTCCTTCCCTTTTGGCCTGCCCCCCCCTTTACCTTCCCTCGGGAAAGAGCCTATGCTGACCTCCAGGCCTGAGCATCTAACTGCTGATTGGGAAGCTTGATGGGCCCCAAAGTGAACTCCCTAACCCACCCCCTGCCAACCTGTTTCTCCTCTGACTCACCCTGTCATGATAGGGAGACAGCACTTCATCCCCCATGGTGCTCAAGCCAGAAACCTGGAAATCAGCCTCAACCCTTCCCTCTCTTACCCCTCATGCTCTGTTACTTCTTCTCAACTCAGACTCTGGAAATTTCCACCTAGGTACTCCTCTACTTGGCTACTAACTACTCTGATATATCCCAAATGGTATTTATCACTACAATAAGCATCTTTTCTCTTAAAACTGGCTTACAAAACCAACTTTCCTGACTTTCAGTGGCATGACTGGCAGGTTCACTTTTGACGAAGCCTCCCCTTCTGGCCACTGAATCTTGTTGATTTTTCTTTGCCCTCCTTATGGGAGGTAGATAGTATTAAAAGCAGTATAGACTTTGGTTTCCAAACTTGGGATGAGTCACTAGCTCACTGTGCAACTTCAAACTAGTTACTTAATCTCTTTGAGATTCTGTTTCTTATCTGTGGAATGGAGATAAAACACACAAAATTTTAGTGTATGAAAAAGTTGGTATTTGAAACCAAATGAGGGGGTGCCTGGGTGGCACAGTGGTTAAGCGTCTGCCTTCGGCTCAGGGCGTGATCCCGGCGTTATGGGATCGAGCCCCACATCAGGCTCCTCCGCTATGAGCCTGCTTCTTCCTCTCCCACTCCCCCTGCTTGTGTTCCCTCTCTCGCTGGCTGTCTCTATCTCTGTTGAATAAATAAATAAAATCTTAAAAAAAAAAAAAAAAAAGAAAGAAACCAAATGAGAAAAATAGTTCACTTGATGCTGTTAGGACAACTAGATAGCCATTTGACTAAGCATTTATTCCTACCTCATTCCAAGCATCATATAAATTACAAATGAATCAAAGTTTAAATGTGAATTATGAAATTATTACAGTATTAGATGAAACTCTGGGTGAGCATTGTTATTATTTTGAAATGATCAATAAATATATTTCCCTGAAGGGTTAAATTCTCAAGTAATATAGAAAAAAAGGCACATGGGAGGGGGGAAGCAACAAATTGGGAAAAATATCAATAATATATTTGACAGTCAAAGGTGCTAATTTTTACATGAGAAGGGCTTGTAGAATTTGATAAAAAAGACTGCTATATAGAAAAGTGGATTAAGAATATGCATGGATAATTTGCAAAAGAAAAAAAACAAATGCCCAGTATAATAGATGAAATGATGGTCAGGCTGACCAACAGTCAAAGGAATACAGATTAGAAGAACAATGAAAAAAAAGGAAAAAAAAGAACAATGAGATATCACAGTGACAAGGATTTTAGAAAGTTATTGATATCCAGTGTTGGTAAGAAAACAGGCCCTTTCATATGCCATTGTTGGGACTGTAAATCAGTACATCCTTTTTGGAGAATTAGGCAATATCTACTATACCAAAAATATCCATACCTTTTGACTGTTACTAGAAATATATCTTGCATATTTTCTTGCTCATATAATCAAATACCTTTGTTTTAGCATGCTTATTAAGGCATAATTTCTAATAGTAAAAATGGGAAATAATACAAATATTCATTGAAGAATAAGTAGATAAATTAGGGGGAAAGTACCCTGGACTATATTATGCAGCTAAAGGTCAATTATCGGGGGATGGAAGGACAAGGATGGGAACAGGCTTTGTACTGAATGCTTTTTAAATATTTTTTATTTTTTTTTTATTTTTAAAGATTTTATTTATTTATGTGACAGAGAGACAGCCAGGGAGAGAGGGAACACAGCAGGGGAGTGGGAGAGGAAGAAGCAGGCTCCCAGCGGAGGAGCCCGATGTGGGACTCGATCCCGGAACACCGGGATCATGCCCTGAGCCAAAGGCAGACGCTTAATGACTGCGCTACCCAGGCACTCCTAAATATTTTTTATTTTTAACCATGAGCATGTATTTTCTATTGAAATTTAAATTCAAAGTGCTTCTGCGCTATCTCCTCCCCTGTATCCCCACCACCACTGCCCTAGTTCCTTATCAACTCTTACCTAAACTATGAAAAGAGCCCCCCTGGCTGTTTGCTCTACTCCTGTGCATTCGGGCCCCTTTAAGTAGACCTGCGAGGCTCCGGCAAGTTCTCTCTGTGATGGAGAGGCTGTGGGAGTCCACACTAACTCCAGAATTGTTTCTGCCCACTTCCTATTTGCCAGCTCTACCACTCCTTGCCTTTGGCTTTCCCCTTCTTTCCAACCTCTACTCCCCTTCCAGCCTCCCCTTTGGGCCTCCACTCCTTGACAACCCACTCCCATCAGGCCTTTGGATTGATGGCCCAGTTTGGAAGCTGCTTGCTCTGACCTGTGTATCTCCAGACACTATGGCTGGTTGACACCTCTGACTGTTGAGACCATTCATCCCCTGTGCTTACATTAGTTCTGGCATTCTCTTCCTGCCCACCCGACAGGGGAGGAGACCTGGTCACCAGACACTCCAACACTATTCACGTCTCAACATCACCACTGTGTGCTGTTCATAAAACACAGCTCCCACCCTGGCTCTCCATGTCGCCCCACATCTAAGAGTGGAGTCCACATTGTTTAACCTCAAATGTAAGGCTCACCTCAAATCCTCACCTTGCCTCTAGCTGCTGGCTGTGATGTACCCTGCACTCCAGTTGTGCTGGACTAAATTCTCCCAGACTGTGAAGTGCTTTCCTCCCCCATCTTTGCTCCAGCTGCCCTCTCCCCTGGAATGCCTTTCTTCCTCTACCAGGCTTCATCTGTGTTTCCCGTACTTCTGTACACGAATGTATGTATATGACTTGTAAATATTTACCTGTGTATTTATGTGCTCACTAGGGGAGGAACTAAATGTGGGAGAAGTATATTCACCTTTTATTCTAGCAATGTTTGTAATGGTCTGTTGCTTTTTAAGCACCCCGAGGGCAGGAACTATGCATTAGCTAGGATCCTAAGTTTAGGCAACCACAAGGACTAGAAATGCAATTTATACTCACTTTGGAACCTAGTAGGCAAAACCTAGTTTTGCGTGAAGGGCTGAGAATGTACCACAGTTGGCCCAAGGTGAGTCCAGTGCCACCCCTGGATGGATCCACTAGGACATGATGTCAGAATGGCTTCCACAGAATCCACAGTGATGCAGGTGGGGACGGAGAAGGAGCAGAGAAAGGCCTCAGGAGGGATGGGGTGTGGGGTGTGCCTTCCTGGCCCATGAACAAATAGGTGTCCACTATTCCCGCACCGGCACTGGCTTCTGCCTAAGGGTGTCTCCTTCCTAAGTCTCATTCATGATTCAGTCCAACTCTTTGTAATTTCAGGCCCTCCTCGTCTCTGCGCAGGGTGTCTATTGTTTTGCCTGTCCAGACATAGCCCAAGGTAAGCCAATCAGTTCTCTCTGAAAATTCAAGTCCCCCCTCTCGGGGGTGAGAGTCTGAGCTGCTACCCTCGGAGTGCCCACCCTGCTCCCCAGAGTGCCTGGTCCTATTCTTCCTGAGTATCCTTCTTATTTGTGAATTTCCTTCAGGATGCTGTTCTGGATCCCCCAACCAGATGTGACCGTTCCTGCCTTCTACATTTTCTTCAGACGTTCTTTTAGCATATGTGGCTTTCCGCCTTGCCTGTCCTTATTTGACAATTCATCTCCATTGATTCAACCTTTATTCACACACTGGTTGTAGGTTCCCAATAAATTCCTCTGTTAGCACAAGTTAGAATTGTATTTTAGTTTGGAACCCAAACCACCTGAGCTGATAAAGCCACCCTACACCCAACAGAGCTGGGAGGAGGTTTGGCGCTGCTCCAGGTGTGGCCACGTCCCTGGCAAAACTGAATTAGAGAGAGCTCCTACTGGGGCCGCGCACCGCACCCCAGCGCCCCTGCTTGTTGATCTTGCCCCTGAGCTCCACAGTGAGCAGTGGAGTGCAGGCACCATAGGGGAAATGGCCCCATGCCTTGCAATTCATTAATACGGGTGGAACAGTTTCCTTCAGCCTGACTCTATTTCGAGACTGGCTGCCATGACCTTTCCACCCAGAGAACCCTCTACTTTTGTTGGGTAGCACAGAGGGACAAATATCTGGGATCATTCCTGCCGAGAAGCCGTCACTGAATTCCCGTTGTTTGGCAGGTCCAAATCCCCAGCTGGCCTGTGGAGAGCCTCCCAAGCTGTATTAGCTTTCTGGGGCTGCCACAACGAAGGACCACAAGCCAGGTGCTTTAAACAACGGAAATTTATTGTCACGGTTCTAGCGACTAGAAGTCTGAGATCAAGGTGTGGGCAGGGTGGTACCTTCTAGGAGCTGTGAGGGAGAATCTGTGCCATGCCTTTTCTTTTCTTTTTAAAAAGTTTTATTTATTTATTTGAGAGAGAGAGAGAGATTGAGCACCTGTGACCTGCTCCAGAGCAGGGCCAAGGGCAGAGGGGGAGGGAGGGAGAATCCGGAACAGAGTCTGCACTGAGCACAGAGCCCGCTGACTGCAAGATGGTGACCTGAGAGGAAACCAAGGGTCCGGTGCTCAAGAGTCTGCCACCCAGGCACCCCGTGTTCCGTGCCTTTTCACCTAGCTTCTGGCGGTTTGCTGGCAACCGCTGGTGTTCCTTGGCTTGCAAACACAATCATTCCAATCTCTACCTTCATCTTCACATGCTGTTCTTTCTGTGTGCAGGTCTCTCTCCGCCCATGTTTCCCCTTTTTATAAGGACATCGGTCTTTTTGGATCAGAGCCCACCCTAATGACCACATTAACTCAATTATCTGCAGAGACCCTGTTTCCAGATAAGCTCACACTGACAAATACTGGGGGTTAGGATTCAGCATCTTTTTGGGGAATGCCGGCTACTCCATTACCCTCTTCTCCCCCTACTCCCCAGCATGCTATTGTGTCCCCCTAATCCATAGCTGTTAGCATACCAGGCATTTAAGCTCCTCGGCCTATCCTCTTCCCATGGCTGACTTCCTCCGACCCTCCTCCCCATGCTGCATGCCAAAACCCAACCAGGGCCAAGATTCAAACCAGATACCACCTCCTCTTTCCTCAGAAAAGCTTTCCTGATTCCCCACCCAGGTGTGATCACTTCCTGCTCCAAACTTCTTGTTTTATTGTTGTTGTCCAGATCTCTCTTCTAGTATTTGCCATAGTATCTCCAGAATATTGTTACTTGCCTATTTATCTTTATTCATTCATTCAACATTTACTCAATACTAGTCAACATTTCTTCTGCTCTGTGTACCAGGCACCCTGCTAGACCCTGGACAGTATACAGAGATCAAATGGAACACCTACCCTGGAGAAGTTCTTACGTAAAGCAACAGTCATGAGCAGCAGTTACACTGGAATGAGGTATGGACAATGAGGGAACTCTGTTTTTGAGTCCATTAATTAATTGCATCTTGGGGTACAGTGAGTCTTTCACTTCCTGGGGGACGTTAGAGACTGGTCATGACACAGGTATGGAGTCAGGCAGCCCCGTTTTTGAACCCAGCTCTGGCACTTACCTGTGAGTAGCTGTGCTAGCTTCGATTACTTTGTCTTTAGAATGGGTGCTCATAGTACCAACCTCATGCGGCTGCTCTGAACGTTGAAGGAGCAATGATGTAAAATGCTTAGCAGAGCACCTGGTACTTAGTAAGTCCTCAAGAAACATGAATTATTCATCATGCCTCATCGGAAGGTTTGTGCCTTTGGAGGTGGGGGCAGGGAAGAAAGAAGCGCATGTGCAGAGACATCAGGGCAGTGTGGCCTCCTCGGTGGGGGGCAGGGGGAGTACACAGGAGAAGGTGGGAAGAGGGCAAGGGAAGGTAGAGAGCCTGATCTTAGTGCAAAGGGAGAGTGTGTCTCATGCTGTACCCTGCCCTGAGCAAGTTCATAATCGTAATCCCTCGATCACTGTTTATTAAAGTGAGTTCAATGGTGGGATTCAATTTCCTCTGGGAACATACTCATTCTTATACTGGGAAATATGAGCCAGCAAAAAAAAAAGTCTTCAACAAGCTGAAGCCAGAGATATGTGGCACAGAGCATCTCAGGGCTAAAACCTTCCAGAAGTGGGCAAGGCTTCAGCTGGGAGTCTGGGCCCCTTGGTGGCCTAGACCCTTCTGCCCTCATGCTCCTGTCTTCCTCTCCTGCTCTCATGGGATCCAAGCACCTATGCCCAGGATTAGGGCTGCATGAGGGGCCAACTGTGCTACTGTAGCCTTTGCTGGAGTTCAGAGCGGCTCTGGCTGGGTCAGCCGAGGACGTGCGGTGGCCCCTGCCATCTCCCTACACTGTCCCAAGGGAGGAGAGGCCTCGGGAACTGCCTCTGATATCCTGGGAATCAGTCTCCCACTTTTCCAGTTCTGCCCTCCTTTCCTTTTCCTCAGACTTCTTAACAATTCCACTTGACCAAGATAGGTGAGTCGAAAAGTCCCCAGGACCTGTGGCAAGCAGGAGGTATCCCCCGAGTCATGTGCTGCCGGATACCCGGCCCACCCAGCAGTCTCACCCTGTCAAACCCAAAACCCAGGCTGCTTTCCAACCACACCCCTTCCAACAGGACAGACTCACCTTGCCAAGGTCACAGGACTTGCCAAAGGTCAGAGAACACATTCCCTGTCAGGCAGGAAAGCACTGAGATCATGCTGCTGGGGCCCTGCTTTTTTTTTTCTTCTTCAATTTTTAATTTAAATTCAATTAGCCAACATAGACGATATCATTAAGGGGCCCTACTCTTGGCCCAATGACGATGGCTAGAGAGGGTTGTTTCAAAACTGAGAGACAGTTCTCCGATTCAGTCTTGATTTCAAAAAGATTTTTTTCCTACTACAACTTGAACTTGCCAGATAGCATTTCTTGATTTTTGATTCGGCAAGGCACACAACACTTTTTGTACAACATAGTAATAATCATAACCGACACTTTTGTAAACACTTGCACGTAGGCATTTTTCGAAGTGCTCTATGCCATTAAAGGACAGCTCTGTCCCTGACCGTGCTAAGTGGGGTGGCCTGCTCTGTCACCAATTATGGTTTCCTTGAGCAATGCCAGCTGGTCCAACTCCGATTCAGGAATGAGGCAGAAAAAAAGTGCTGGTCTTAGAGATGGAAGAGCTAGATTCAAGTTCCCCCCACCTCCCCAGGCCAATTAATTAGCTCGGTGACCTTGGGCAAATCGCTTAGCTTCTCAGAGCTTCAGTTCCATCCCCTGTGAAGTGGACTTGACGATCATTCCTTCAGGCTCACTTCATGGTGCAGGCGTGAAGACCAAATGCGATAACGTGTGGGAAAACTCTGTAGACGCTTGGAGCTGTGCAAATGGAGCTTTGTCATAAATAGCAGGGACTCTCACTGGCCTCCCTGGCTGAGGAGGGGAGCATGGACCCGGGGAATAAGGAAGCCAGGGCCACCCCAGGCAGGGCTCATCCCAAATGGGTGGGCATTTGTGTGTTGGATAGAGAAAGCTGGGTTTTGAAGTCAGATCTGAATTCCCATCGCACCTCTGCCCCTTAGTAGTGACAACTGTGGCGCGATCTAACTGCTGAGTCCCTTAGTGTCCCAGCAACTCAGCTTGTCCCCTGTAGCCTGGGCCTAAGGGTACCTTGTTGGGCAGTGGGCAGCACATAGTAGGGGCTTGGGAAATGTTAGTTTTCTCCTCCTTCCCCCTTAAGTGGAGGTCGGTTCTGCAGTGGTTCCACAGTGGTTCTCAACGTGTCTCTTAGAGCCACCTGGGGGGACTTTTAATAAATTCTGTCCACTGGGGCGCCTGGGTGGCTCAGTCAGTTAAGTGGCTGCCTTTGGCTCGGGTCATGATCCCAGAGTTCTGGGATCAAGCCCCACATCAGGCTCCCTGCGCAGTGGGGAGTCTGCTTCTCCTTTTGTCACTCACCCCGCTCATGCGTGCTCTTTCTCTCTCAAATAAATAAACAAAATCTTAAAAATGAATTCTGCCCAGGGCCCCTCCCAGAACAACAAACAAAAAATGTCTGCGTGTAGGGCCCAAGCTGCAGGTGTTTTCAAAATTCCCCAGGTGGTTGTTGAGGGCAGTCAGCTGGGGGACTGGGGGAGAGTCCTGGGGCTGCAGGGTAGAACGCATCTGCGCCACAGCTGGGTCGCACTGGGCTGGCCCCTCTCAACTGCACTCCTTCCCTCCCATTTCCTCTCCGCGGCGCTTCCCTTGAATGCAGCGCGTGTCAGAGCTGAGCAGGACAAGAGTAGAGCCCCCGTCCGTCTGCCAAGGCCAAAAGCACAGTTTCTCCCACCCAGCCTGGTGGTGGCCAAAGGGTCCCCTTAGCGATGGGGTTCCTGTCTCAGTCACCTCTGCTTTCTTCTCCCCCCTCTCTGTCCTTGTGTGCAGTGGCTCTGCCCTCCCCACCTGCACCCCACCCTCTCTTCTGTCATTCATGGCACATCTGTTCAGGCACAGGACCAGGACAGGCATCAGGAGTTTCAGCCCCAGGTGAGATACCAGGATCCCCTCCAAGCCGGTGGGGCGGCATGGGGAGGGGGTGGGGAGCAAGCAGGGAACCTGCAGTCAGGCAGAACTGGCTCCTGGTCTGGGTCCACTGTGTAGCTTTGTCCACTTAATTGAACCTGGGCTATTCCATCTACAAGTGGGGTTAATCATACTTCCAGGTTTGTCATGAAACTCAAAGTCAGTGATGGGAATAGAGCATGTGCGTATAGTCGATCCTCAGTTATAAGAAAGGAGGCTAGTACGTGGTGACCGAAGCATGAGCAAAGCTCTGTGGGCTCCCTCCTTCCTCTCATTTGATCTCATCTCATTGCCACCCCATCTTTCCCTCCTCCTTCCTTTCCCTCCCATGGGATTCTCTCCCCTCTTTCTTTTAACTAGGTGGGAAAGGACAGCTCCCTCTATCCTGTAGCCCTTGGTCATGCAATTGACAAACCTTACTGAATAGCTATTCTATCCCTGCTTTCAATTTTAAAAGCATGTGACTAGAATGTATTACCTCAACTCAGTTACCTGTGTGCACGTGTTTGGTTTCAGCCTAAGAGTTTCCTCGAGCGAAGGAGTCAGATAGGCCTAGGACTGTCTCTCATATGAGGGCCCCCCACCAGTCCCTTCTTCCTGATGACAGGGGAGCCGGTCCTCAAGATGAAAAATGGGGCCTGATTCCAGTGACTCTGTATGGAGTATAGACTTCTCCTTGGAGTGCTTCCAAGTGGGCTTCACTCTATGTCACTCCCATAGCTACTGTCCCCTCACTAGCCACCTGACTGCTCCCTCCTGGCCTCACTGACACCACCCACACCCCAGGTACCTAACTAAAGGTTTATGTTCTCCATATATACTTCTTCCCTCCCCCCCACCCAAGACTCAGATTTCTGTGGAAGAGAAAAGTGGCACCACTGCCTGCCAGGAAACCACAAGGGGAGCCTTACCTGCAGCACCCCGGCTCCCCATAGCTATCCAGAATGGGCAGAAGCTGATACCCGTAGAGGGATTCAAACTCAAATCCTGGACTGACAATTGTACTGTTATAACTTTATAGTGACAGAGGATAACTGGACCTGTGGAGGTGAGCATTTTGTAATGCATAAAAATACTGAATCACTGTGTTGTACACCTGAAACTAATGTAATAGTATATGTCAACTATATTTCAATTTAAAAACTGTTATGCATAAGAAGTCCCCCATAGCTGGCAGCTTGCTCCTGAACTGCTGGATGGGCAGACAGACTTTTGCTTGTGGAACATTTAAACTGCTAATTCTTCCATAAAATATACCACTACCTTATTTACTCCCTTGTTAACTTGGAGAACCGCAAAATCAAATACAGTAACTCTGGGAAATGACAATGTGCAGGCCCTGGGACCTCGGGTATCAGTGGGAGGCTCCCAAACAAATCCATCTGTAAATGATAAAGCAGACCAGTTTCCAGAAACTTCTAAAGCCTATTGTGCTGCGTGGAGAGGCACAAAGAGAAGGGGGTCCAGCTCACAGTTCGGGCTATTTAGCCTCTTGGCAAGTGGGCCCTGAGTTGTTTGATCCTAAAAAAGCTACTTTTTAAAGTAAGAACATGATGGATTCTTTTTGTTAATAGCTGGAGTCAGAGCTCTTTCTTTTTAAAACACGTTTTGAAAATAATCATCTTGGAATAAAACCAAGGAGTTGTGAGGAAGTCTTTGTGTCAGAATTTCAGGACACAGGACACATTCTTAGGACTGCTCTGGTTATAGTCATGGCACGCGTGGTCAGAGTGGGTCCTAATAAACATGCAGATGGCCTCCTTGTGTTGGCAGCACTCTAACATCCTCTGTTGGGGGAACCAGTTCCTTCTTGATCTCCCCAAACTCCCAGAGGTCCAGGGCCCATCCCAGTTCCAGAGCTGGCTCCATATCCCCTGCCTCAGACTTGCTGGTGACTTTGGCTGGGTAATCTTTTCCTTCCTTCCTTTCATCTCTCTGGAGTTATGTATCATCTGCATGATTCTTTGTCCAGCCTAAGACTCCCCCGCACAGGCAGCAGGCTTCAGGAGGGCAGGCGCCAGTCGGCTTGCTCAGCTCTGCACCTCTCGTGCTCCGCGCAGAGCCTGGCCAGCTGTCGGTAGCTGGCTGCTGGGTGAATGAGCGGAGCGGCGGCAGCTCTGTGTCCCAGCTCTAGATTGTGGGGATGTTCTGCTTCCCCAGCCACCCTGATTCCAGTTGCTTTAGATTTGGCTCCCCATTAGGGAGAGAGTGGAATTCCAGGGGAAGCCAGCGAATGGGTAAGCTGCGGTCCCTCCCTGTCTCAAGGGGCGATCGTGAGAATTCCACGTGGTTGTATCTGGCATATTAGTAACTTAAAGGACTTTAGAAGATTGTATCTGTTTATTATTTCTGCACATCTCTCTGACCTGAAATCTCTGCAACAGCCTTACTTACTATGAGGATAGGATGCTCGAAGTCTTCCTAAGACACCAGGAAAGGGTGCAGAATGGGTGCAGTCAGAGGCCCACTGGGATCTGT
Source organism: Ursus arctos (assembly GCF_023065955.2). Lineage (NCBI taxonomy): Eukaryota > Metazoa > Chordata > Mammalia > Carnivora > Ursidae > Ursus > Ursus arctos. The sequence continues at coordinate 53,735,084 of NW_026623078.1, read as the reverse complement.
TGTCCCTGCTCCTTTCAGTAGTAGGATCCAGGCAAACATGGCAGCTTGGACAAAACAGGAGTTTACTTGCCTGCAGGTCAGTGGTCCAGAGCTTTTAGGGGAGACCCTACCATTCCCCTTGCATAGACCTCTGGCTCCAAAGTTGCTTTACTTCCTGTGATCTCCCTGCTGACAGAAGAGGGAAAGGGAGACGGGAGCGCTCGCCTAATCAAGACAACAGAAATCACTTCTGCCTTTATCCATGGGCCAGCTGTCAGTCACATGACTACATCTCGCTTCAGGGGAGGCTGGAAAACATAGTCCTTAGCTGGGCAACCACGTTCCCACCCAAAACTATTATTATGGAAGAAAGGAAGGGTGGCTACTGGAGGGCAACGTGCGGGTTCTGCCACCACCGTGTTGTGAAATCTGGTGAGATCAGAACATCCATGAGCAAGGCACTGCCCTGAGTACATTTCAGTGTTTCCCCGTTACCCTGGGGATAAAGCCCACATACCTTAACGTGACTTATAAGCCTTCCCTGTGTACAGCTCTTCAGCGGTCCATCATTCTGGAACTCTCTTACCCACCCTAATCTGTCTCCACTGCATGGAACCACTTTTGGTTTCCCAAGTGTGTCTTGCTTTATCTCAGCCGAGCTGGACATGAACATGCTAGGCCTTCTGCCTGTCTTTCCCCTCAGAGTCTCCCCTTTCTCTTGAGCCTCAGCCCAGACATTTGCACCCATGTGCTCCCTTAGGCCTGTTCCCAGGTGGTCTCCTGAGCGCCAGACTCTTGTATGTATCTGTCTCCTGGATTGCCTCCACTTGAGGCCCCCCAGGCACCTTATACTCAAGTCCCAAATGGGATCATCATTTCCCTTCTGTCCAAGCCTGCTCTCCTCTTGGATCCCTGAGAATAACCCCACCATCCATCTATCCAGAAGCCCGGGACAGAAGTCTGAGCGTCATCTTCTCTCCTTGATCCCGCATCCTCTCAACCATGCTGGCTCACCTGCACTTCCTGGTCCGTACCGTCATTGCCATCACCTTGGTTCCACCACCGCCACCTGGCACCTGGGTTCCTGCAGCAACCTCCTAATCCTGATTCCAGTCTTGTCCTCCCATGCATTCTTCCTGCTGCAGCCAGAGGTTGGTTCTAAAATAATGGTTCAGTCAGGTTTCCTCCTTTGTAAAACCCTTCGGTGGTTCCCCATTGACCTGGTTCCTGCTCCTCACTGCATCTCTTACTGGCTTGCTCACTGAATTCCTTGCAGATCTTTAAAGTGATGCCAAGCTCCCTCTAATAACCTTCTTGCATCATTCTCTGCTTTACCCCAAGGTACTTCCCACATTTGTCTGGCTGAGCCCTTGGACTTGGCTCAGATGCACCTCCTTCGAGAAGCCTTCCCTGAGCACCCAGGGGTGACAGGTCCTCCTTGCATGCAGTCCCACATGCTCTTTGGACTGTGGGGAACAGATGGATTTCATGTTTCCTTGGCTGCAGGTCAGGGAGCCAGGTGGCCCATTCTGCGTGAGTCAGCTTGCCCACCTCCCCTGAGCCTTCACCCGTTTCTCAGGACTCATGGCTGCCGCACCACGTCCTGACCTTCACTCAGTGATTAGGGCGGCCATGGAGAGGACACTGTGTGCCCAGCGCCCTCCTCAGTGTCCCTATACAACAGAGTCCATATGACCTCCATCATCCAGCAGACACCAGTGCTGCCAGGATGGTGACTGTCCTTCGTAGGTGAAGAAACATGCTTCCACACACCTGGGACATGCTGGGTCTGTCTGACCTCACAGTGAGCACTTTGTATGGGTGCTTCTCTAGCCCCACCCTTCCCCCCAGAAGTCAGGGCCTCTCACAAAGTCTAGAACCATCTTGTTCCTTGCCTCCTGGAACTCTACAGGCCATTCTTTATGGCCTTTTGCCAGGGCAGAGGTCCTGTCCAGCTTGTCCTGGGCCAGGGCAAGGATAGACAGACTGGCCAGCCCTGGCTGAAGCCCAGGCCCAGGCTACTGGCTCTGGCTCTATCATCGTCCCATGGCTCAGCATGCTACCGTGTGGTGTCCCCTTCCACCCCAGGACACAGAGCAGTTTCCCTGTAGAATCCAGCCTTGCCTTTTTCTGTGAAACCCATCCCATACATTTACCCAGAACAGCAGGAATGTCTAAAGCGAAGGCTGGTCCTCCTTTTTCCCCCAGGGAAGAAAGAGGTACTTTGTGCTTCGTTCTGGTCCTTATTATTAAGAGGAGGCTTCATCTCTTACTAGTTCACTGGCTCTGTGACCCTGGGCAGGTGCCTCAACCTCTCTGGGCTTCAGTCTGCAGAGTCATAAAGTGAAGTGAATACTGGTGAGGATTAAAAGGGGCCACTTGTGGAAAGCACCAGAACAGTCCTGACGGTAGGTGTTCAGTCAATGGTAGCTCTTGCTATTATGACTGTTGACTCCGTTCCCTCCGCCCACCTCTTGAGATTTCTATGCTCCTGGCACAGGCCTCAGCTCTCTCCTTGGCATCTCTCTCCCTTCCCTTTTTAAGGGCATTTCTGCTGCTCCAGCTGCGCAGTCAACTGCAGTTCAGACCCTCTCAGAGTCCTGAGATGCTGCCAGCAATCACAGCCCCAACCAACCCGAGTCCTCCACTAACATTCCTGTTAACTGTAGTCAGGGAGCTGCCGAGGTCTGTCCGGGTGTGTCTGTGCCTGAGAGGGAGGGGGCGGGAGCGGGGGCGGGGGAGGGGAGCGACAGCTGCTCTTTTGTCGACCAGGCCGGGTGGGTGAGGCCAGGGCACAGCCTGTCCAGGCCAAGAACAGGAAACAGGTGGACTTTGCGGAGGCCCAGATGGGGGTGGGACGTGAGGAGGCCCCTGTCTGGGCATGAGGAGGTGCATGGCGGAATGAGAAAGACTGGCTTCTGTGTTCCCAGGCCAGGGAGTCCAGAGGCCCTTAGCTGGGTTTCAGGTTGCTTTGGGACAAGGCAATCAACTGACTCATGCGGCTGCGTGCTGAAAATTGCTTAGTCACCGTCCACCTCTGTCTTAGGGTACAGCGTAAGTTGCTATAACAAAAAGACCCCAAAAGACGATCGTGTCAATGAGGCAGGACTTTCACACTCTCTCACGGAACAGCCAGGCTGCTCCCCCTCGACCGGGTGGCTCTGCCTCATGCGGTTATGCCTGAATGTGGTTTTTTCTGGCTCATGGTTCTGCCATCCCCAAAGACTGATATTCTAAACCTGGGCTCTAAACAGGGTTGGCCGGAATTCAGGGGCTCTCTGAACTTGCATGGGAAAACATCACATCTTGATGTCCACCAAGGTCTACCTAAAAGTTGGCATTTCCTTCCATTATGACAGCAGGCCACAAACAGGAGTATTGGCAATACTTGTGACTTCATCTCCGACAGAAATCAGAGATTTTTGTATCCCATGTAGCTGTTGCAGATATTGTAAAATACCACTTATCCTCATGAGCATTACTTTGAAAACTGGGTAGTTATTAATATGAACTAGTAGATTGTAATCTTTAATATTTCCATAATATTTCAATATAGTTGTTTTCCTTTGTAATCTTACACGATTTTATTCCATAAAGTATTCTGAGAAGCAAGCCAAAGGTGTCCAAGGCCCAAAAACCAAGCAGCCCTGCCTCACATGTTGTTCCTCCACTGCTTTAAACTGGGCCCCTGCATGTCCACATTCCCAAAAGGGAGAAGGGTACAGGTGCAGGGCGAACAAATTCCTTCTATGCAAGTGATAGGGAACTTGCATACTTCACTTCTGTCACCCCTCACCTCCAGAACTCAGTCACATGGCTACCGCTAGCTGCAAGGGAGGCTGAGAAATATGCCTTTTCCCTGGGCAGGAGTGTGCGCGGCAGGGCTCTGTGGTTATGGAAAAAGGGGAAAATGGATTGGGGGCCAACCAGGGGTCTTCCACCATCTCCAACGATTCTCCTGCCCTACCAGCACCCGGACCCTCCGAAGTCATCACCTTCTCACCGTCTCTGCTGCCCGCCTCATGGCCGTGCCTCACACCCGGCCCTCTTCACTTCCCTCTTACACCCCAACTCCCCTGCCTCCCTCACTTGGTATTAGGATCTACGGTCCCATCCTTCTTTGCTGCCAGTCTGAGTGCTCCGCTCTGAGGCTAATGCTCCCCTCATTCCCCACCCTCTGCCCACTGGAGTCCCTCCCTCCTGCACTCTCTGTTCCTCTCCTGCGTCATAACTTCCCTACTGCATTGTTCCCAGTGACAGGGAAACACACCCATATTTCCCCATCCTCAGGAAACTTCTCTTGACCCCCCCTTCCCCTACCAGCTTGTGTCCCTTTCTTTGTCCGCCTTCATAGCAAAACTCCTCAGACAGTGGTCTGTACTTGCTCTCCACACTTCCTTTCTGCTTCTCTCTCAGACCACCCCAGTCAGCCTTCCTTCCCCACCACTCTGTGGAAACTTCTACTGACAAGGTCCCCAAAGATCTTCATGTCATTAATCCAGTGATCACTCTTCTCATCTACCAGACGTAGCGGCAGCACTGTACCCAGACCATCACTCCCTCCTCCTAGAAACCCTGCCTTTCCTTTGCTTCCAGGACACCATGCTCTCTGGGTTTCCCTCTGATCTTGGGGTGGCTCCTTCTCCCTGCCCTAGCACTGGCAAGCCCCAGAGGTCAGACCATGGCCCCCTTCTCTGTTTATAGTCCCTTGGTGATCTCATTCAGTCTCATGGCCTTGAATACCAACCATATGTGGATGACTCCTAATTTTATTTCTTCACCTGGATGTCTCCCCCGACGACAGTCTCATGCACACAGTTGCCTACTTCAAGAAATGTCTCAAGTTTCACATGTCCAAACCTCAAATCGTAATCTTATCCCCAAAAGGTTGTTCTCCCCTAGACTTCCCCATCTTTCCAGTTACTCAGGCCAGAGATCTCGGAGTCACCCTTATTCTACCCTTTCCCTCACATCCTACTTCCTGTTGTCTTTGTCTTCAAAATCACCTGGAAACAGGCCACCTCTTCTAACCCCTCCACAGTCACTAACCCAGTCCTCATTGCAACCATCTCCCACCTGAATTCTTGAAATAATCTCTAAATGGTCTTCCTGGTTCAAGTCTGGCTTTCTACAGTTTATTCTCAACATGGCAGATGGAGGGGTCCTTCTAAGATAAAAGTCAGGCTCCCATCTCTCTGTGAGTAGAATCCAAATTCTTCATTATGACCCACAGTACCTCTCTCATCTGGCCCCTGTCACTTTACTGATCCCTCTCACACATTTCCCCCTCATTCACAATAGGCTTTCTTACTATTCCTCTCACTCATCAGGCATGCTCCTGACTCAGGGCCTTTGCACTGGTCGTTCCTTCTGCTGGGAAGGCCCTTTCCCAGATAGCCACATGACTCACTCCCTCATCTTTAGGGCTTCCTCATATGTCACTTTTTGCATGAGGCCCTCCTACATACCCCACTTCCCCCAGAAAACCTGATCTCCTTTCCTGCCTTATTCTTCTCCATAGCACTTATCAGCATCTGTCAGGCTATATTATTTATTTTGCTATAGGTCTCTTTCCCCTCAGTAGCATGCGGGCTTCTTGGAGGCAGGGATATTTATTTAGTTGTCAAAGGTAGAAATTGACTATCTTTTTCTACAGCCCTGTTAGATCCTATAGGAGGGTTTCTTTCTCCTTGCCTCCCCCCTCCCCCGCCTCCCTGTGCTCCCTAGTATCTCTATCTAAAACATTAAGGTAGGGCTGGAAACCCATGGGCATGAAACAGATTAGCTGGTGGAGACCAAGAGCACAAAACAGACAAGGTGGAGTGTGTGTATTTATTCAACATGTCTTTATTGAGTGCCTTCTATAGACCCCCCCTGCTGCAAACACTGACATTCTGGTGGAGACAGCTGGGCAACTGGTGGTTACAGTGCCATAGCTTCCCAAGGTGAGCCCTGTAATGGAGGGATGAGCCTGATGACAGTCTCTACCCATCAGGGACATCAGGAAATGCCAATGTAGTACAATGGCCAAGGGCACACTCTTAGGCAAATGACTTCACTCCGAGTCTCGCTGTCTATGTCTGGATGTGGAGATACTTATGGGGACAATACGTACCACTTCCCTTGACTACTGTGGGGTTTACATGAATCTAACAAAGCTTAAGCATCAAGGCCCTCACTTGCCCAGGCTCTTTCCAAGGCCCTAGCTATGTGTTCACAAGCTTTTTCTTTTATAAACTTTATAAAACTCGTTTGTTTTATAAAGTTTAGAAAATCAAGCAGTTTTTCTTTTTTTTTTTTTAAGAAAAGCCTGCTAAATAAGTGCCAGGCCCCACAAAACCTGAATCTGCCTTTGCAGGAGACCATATGTGGAGTGCTCAGCATATATCCTAGCTTAAAGCCATCAGTTAATAATGTAAAAATAATAGGCACGAAATAAATAAATGTATTTATAAATAAGCATGAAAAGGGGCTCCTGTGTGGCTCAGTTGGTTAAGCGACCAACTCTTGATTTTGGCTCAGGGCATGATCTCAGGGTGGTGAGATTGAGCCCTGCGTCACACTCTGTGCTCAGTGGAGAGGCTGCTTGAGGTTCTCTCTCTCTTTCTCCCTCTGCCCCTCCCCCTGCTCAGTCGGGCACGCCCTCTCTCTCTCTCTCTCTGTCTCTCAAATAAATAAATTTTTAAAAAAATGAGCATGGAAAACAGGGCTTCACAGAGGAGGTGTCATTTGAACTGGGTCTTTACGGACACACAGAGGTTTACCAGGTTCCAGGCAGGGTAGCAGGAACACAGGCATCTGCCAGGTTTTGCAGGGATGTCTCCATGGGCCCATTAGAGACCACAGGGGCTGCTTCTGCCAGCATAAGAGCCACCATTGGTCAAGCACCTGGCGCACACCGCTGTGGTGTACTAAGACGTCTATTTGGTCTTTGACCCTGGTTCCTGGTACAGAGTTCCTAAATCTCTTGTTTTCTGAGTGACAGGGGTTATAGGAGTGTTTTACTCTGAGCTCCCTTGGGAATTCCCAGGTTACGGGAATGTCTTTTGCTCTGATGAGGCAACTCTACGTGGGCTCCTGAGTGGGGACCGGTCACCAGCAAAACCAAGCATGATTTGACCTTGGAACTTTCAGTCCCACCCTCTGCCTCTGGGAGTGGACAGGGGCTAGAGATGGAATTAATAACGATCATGCCTAGGTGCTGAAGCCTCCATAAAAACCCCAACAGCACTAGGTTTGGAGAGCATCTGGACTGGTGAACATGTGGGGTCTGGCATCGTGGTACACCCTGAGAGGGTCTGGAAGCTCTGTGCCCCTTCTCCCATACCTCACCCTATGCACTTCTTTATCTGGCTGTTCATCTGGATCCTTTATTACATAATAAACTGATAAATGTAAATAAAGAGGTGTTTCCCTGAGTTCTGTGCACCGTTATGACAGATCATCAAACCCAAGGATTGGGTTATGGGAGCCCCCATTTCTAGGCAGATGGTCAGAGTCCAGGTGACATCCTGGGACTTACGACTGGCTTCTGAAGTGAGGGACAGTCTTGCGGGACTGCAGCCTCCGCACTAACGCTGGGCAGTTAGTGTCAGAATAGAATTAGAGGACACCCAGTTGGTGTCTGAACAGTTGGAAAATCTCCGCGCGTTTGATGTCAGAAGTATTCTGTGAGTGTAGAAGAAATGCAGGGTTTTGTGGGGTTTTTTTCCTTTTAGCCACTCTCAGTGCTTTCCCTGTATTAATTTGTTCGTCTTCACAGTAAACCATGAAGCAGAGAGATGCTCAGAGGTACTGACAGTCTGAAGTATCTGCTCAAGTTCGAGCTGCCCAAGGGCATGGCTGGGACTCAAACCCAGCGGTCTGCCTTGAGAATGCGGGCGCTGAGTCTTCACTGGGCCTGCCTCCTGCGAGTGGCTCTTGGAAGGTTCATTTGCCAACCATGGCTCCTGGTTTCCCTCTTTGCCTCCAGGATGGATTGATCCCCTGTGACCCCCACTTCCCTAGGGCCTTAATTCATCCTCATCCGCCTGCCTGCCCCGTCCCAGGCAGCCCCACCGCTGACTGCAGGGAAAGAGGTAGACGCCGGCCACCACCCCCAGCCTGAGCGCCTGCCACAGCCCAGCTCCCAGAGGGCGGGGGCGAGGCAATTACCCGGAAAACGCAGGCAAAACTCCCACGGAGCCACAGGGCCTTTTTTTTTTTTTTTTTTAAGCTCTGATGTGACAGTGTGGTGGCAGGAAGCTTATCCAGGCTCATTTCCCAGCTCCCATAACAGCCCAGCCCCTGAGAACCTGCCGCTGAGCAGCTCAGAGCATCCTTTTGCTCTATGTGAAAATGAGAGTGAGACCCCCGGGAGCCAGCAGAACACAGTGTGTGCGGAATGAAAGCAGCCAGCATCCTGGAAGCCTGCAGCTCCTCTCTTTTCCCCTCTTAAGTCTACAAAACACCCCAATTTCAGTGCTTCCAGAAAAAAAAGAGGTAACTGCCCAATCCCTAGACTCTTCCAGAGTGATTATTGTTTGAATGAGTCAGACAGTTGCCTTGCCTCGTGTTGGTAGGCTGCTGCTTTAGGCAGTTAACAGATATTGGCCATTATGCTACATTTTGGTACAACCATGGCTTCCCTCATTTCTTATATGCTTACCTCACCCAGGGACCCAGCTGGCTGGCTTTTTTGTTTTTGAGAACAAAAAGAAACTGGATAGAAATAACCAGAACTCCTTGCATGTGGACAGCATTCTGCAACATGGAATGTGCCATCAACCCATTAAACCATTTTGTAGATGAGAGCTTGTAGGGGTTGAAAGAGAGTCACGATTTCTCTAGGTCATCAGGCCGGTAAGTGGCAGAGCTGAGACCGAAACTCAGGGCTTCTGGTTCCCATCCAGCTCCCTTGGTTGAGCAATGCACATGGAAACAGGGCTCTGACACTGTCAGCCCCTGGGCTAATGGGGTAGGGAGGGAAACAGAACCCATGAGGGGGCATAGTTGACGATAGCTAGTTTGAATGTGGTAACTTACAGTGGATTGGGGTTACTGCCGAGTCCGCTTTTAGACCAGAGGTATGGGTTACATAGGATCCAACGGGCCTCTTATGGAGGACTGTAGACATGGAGGGTGATGCCCAGAACCCACAAAGGGCCCCAACCAGCAGAGATCCAAAATCCTGTATCTCCACTATGCATCTGGCCAACAGCTGTGTTCTATTTGGCCTCCAGAGTATCTTTTAAAATGTGAATATTTTTGCTAACATTTAAAAATTAGAGGAACTCACATAAAAATTGGTGTTTGCTGTAGTATTTCTTAAAAATGTGAAGGTGAACAATACTAGGAGCTGAGCAGTATTGCTCCCCCTAGAAGCAGTGTGTGCTCTCCTGGGCACCAAGTCCACGGCCATTCCCTACTGCTTTGTGATGCCACCTGTCTGGCCCCTATAAGCGCTTTTGCCACAGAACAGAAACTCTTACGTCTTGAAGGTTACGGATAAAGAAGAACATAAATTGTGATATTAGAAGTTTGGTTTTCAAAATATAGTGCTATTTTCAATATAATTGGTTTCATTTGTAATCCCATTTATTTTATTTTATGCATTTTGAGTATTTTGTAATTGAAGTATAATTAACATACAGTATTGTATCAGTTTCAGGTGTACAGTATTATAATTTGATTCTATGTAGTACTCAGTGCTCATGATGATAAGTGTGCTCCTAATCCCCTTTATCTATTTCACCTATCCCCCCACCCCCCTCCCCTCTAGCAACCACTAGTTTGTTCTCTGTATTTAAGAGTCTGGTTTTTTTTATTCATCTTTTTTTTTCTTTGTTCTTTTGTTTCTTAAATTCCACATATGAGTGGAATCATATGGTATTTGTCTTTCTCTGTCGGCCTTATTTCACTTAGCATAATACCTTCCTAGGTTCATCCTTGTTGTTTTCAATGGCAAGATCCCTCTCTTTTTTCTGGCTGAATAATATTCCAGTATATTCCATTATATATATAATATATAAAACATACATTATAATAATATATATAATATTCACTGTATATATCACACTTTTACTCATTCAGCTATCACTGAACACTTGGGTTGCTTCCATATCTTGGCTATTGTAAATAATGCTGCAGTAAACATAGGGGTGCATATATCTTTTCAAATTAGAGTTTTCATTTTCTTTGGGCAGATACGTAGTAGTGGAATTATTAGTATATGGTAATTCTATTTTTAACTTTTTGAGGAAACTCCATACTGTTTTCCACAGTGATTGCACCAGTTTGCATCCCCACCAACAGTGCTCCCAACAACAGTTGGTGAGGTTGACATCCTCACCAACATTTGTCATTTCTTATCTTTTTGGTTCTAGCCATTCTGACAAGTGTAAGGTGATTCTTACTGTGGTTTTGATTTGCATTTCCCTGATGATTAGTGATGTTGAGCATTTTTTCATGTCGCCCATTTGTATCTCTTCTTTGGAAAAATGTCTACTCAGGCCCTCTGCCCATTTTTAATAAGATTATTGTTTTTTGGTGTTGAGTTGTATCATTTCTTTATACATTTTGGATATTAACCCCTTATGGGATATATCATTTGCAAATATCTTCTCCCATTCACTTCGTTGCCTTGTCATTTTGTTGCTGGTTTCCCTTCCTGTGCAAAAGCTTTTTATTTTGGTGTAGTCCCAATAGTTTATTTTTGCTTTTGTTTCCCTTGCCTGAGGAGCCATATCTAGAAAATTGTTTCTAGGCCCAATGTCAAAGAAATAGCTGCCTGTGTTTTCTTCTAGGATTTATGGTTTTAGGTCTCACATTTAGGTCTTTAATCCATTTTGAGTTTATTTTTGTGCCATAAGAAAGTGGTCCAGTTTCATTCTTTTGCATGTAGCTGTCCAGTTTGCCCAATACCATTTATTGAAGAGACTATTTTTCCCCATTGTATATTCTTACCTCCTTTGTCCTGGATTAACTGACCATATAAGCGTGGGTTTATTTCTGGGCTCTCTATCCTGTTCCATTGATCTGTGTGTCTGTTTTTGTGCCAGTGCCATACTATTTTGATTACCACAATTTCGTAGTATATCTTAAATTCCAGGATTATGATACCACCAGCTTTGTTCTTCTTTCTCAGGATCGCTTTGGCTATTCAAGGTCTTTTGTGGTTCCGTACAAATTTTAGATTTGTTCTAGTTCTGTGAAAAATGTTGTTGGTATTTTGATATATTTTATGCATTTATTCTGAGAAACTGTCGATAGGCTTCATCAGCCTGCCAAGGGAATGCAAAGCACAAAATTGGACTTCTAGCTTCAAAATATGGTTGTCAGATCCCTTGGTGGGGAAGGCAGTTCTAGAACCTTTTGGAGAAGTGGGGTAGGAGAGGCACTACACACTTCCATCCAGTCCCTCCCAACCCAGGGCATGGGGCCCTCCAAGGCCTCCTAGAGCCGGGGGAGCAGTTGGCCTCTGAAGCACAGCTTCTGCGTTCAGTGGCCTCAGCCCCAGGTCTGGGGATGGGGAATGGGGTGTCCTCTCTAAAGCAGTCTGGGCGCTCATTTGAAGGGAGAAAGCTCAGCTCCCCTGCCCCAGGCACGAGGCCCGCGGTAGCTGGTCCGGGGCCAGGAGCTGGTCTGCGGTGCCCGCCCGGCTCCCAGCTCACTGACTGCGCTCCGTGGCTGCTGACTCATGCTCGGACTCTCCCTGTCCAGCCGGGTGCACGCCCACGACGTGCCCTCCTTCTTGTTCCTCCACCGCTTCCTCCCAGGCTCTTCCAGGCGCCTGCCAGCCCACACGCGCTCCTGTCCCGCCGCCCCTCCTAGCAACCACCCTCCGCCCCTCCTCTGCCAGATCCGGAAGCGGGCGGTCTGGTCCGCTGCCTCCGGAGCCCTGGAAGCCTCTGCCTCGTGCTCCAACTCCCCTGCACTCCAATGAAACCACCCTGCTGAAGGTCGACAGAGCCGGCCTTCCCAGAGAGGACAGGTGGCCCTGGGCCTCCCACTCCCCCTCCCGCCCTGCGCGGATGCTCCGACAGCCGCCTCTTCCCGGATGGACCTGCTCGCTCCCCTGGTTTCCATGACACTGCACTTTCCCACGCCGCCTCCGAGTTTCTGACAGCTCGTTTCCTCGCTGCCATCGCCCCCTCCCAGCCTCTCCCCGTGGGCCTGCCCGAGGCGCTGCCCTTGGCTCCCTCTGCCTCCCGCGTGCCCACTGGCTCCCCTGGAGCACTCATCCGCCCCTGCCTCTCGCAGCCTCCCGCCACTGCTCCCTCTCCAGCCTCTGCACCCACTGTCCCCAGTCCCGCGTGGCTAGGGTTTGCAGTACTCTTACCCCACCCCCACCCCACGCCCGAAATCATTGGGTGTGACTGGTGCCCCTGCGGGTGTTCAAGCGTGGTCTGGTCAGCCAGCCACATAATCCGGTGGGGCAGCCTGGAGAAGGCTTAAACAGTAGTGGCTCAGTGCGTCTGAGCCATCACAGGTCTGTGAGAGGTAATCCAGTGTAAGACTTAGAGCCTGGGATTCTGTAAACCCACTGCCCACGTGTAAATCCTGCCTCTGCTACTGGCCTCAGGCAAGGTCCTTTATTTGTTCATCCATTTATTTAGCAAATGTTAATTGAGCCTCTACTGTGTGCCAGGCTCTGTTGAAAACACAACTGGAAAAATCAAGTGGCTCACCACACCCTTGAAGTTTAGAGGCTTGGCATTAATCAAGTAACGTCCAAACAAATGCTCAACTGTGACTGTGACAAGCCATGTGAGGGACAGACACAGGCTGCTGTGAGACCCCATATCCAGAAGGTCTTATCTGGTTGGTCAGGGACGGCTTCCTTGAGGACATGATCTCTAAGCTCAGATGTGAAGAATGAGTGTGGGGTTATGATATGTGACAGGCTGAATAATGCCCCCCCCCCAAGATGTCTACATCCTAATCCTCAGAACCTAGGAATAGATTACCTTACGTGGCAAGACAGCTGTGATTCGGCTAAGGATTTGAGATGTGAGAGTCTCCTGTATTCTCTGGGTGGCACAATATAATCACAGGAGTCCTTGTAAGAAGGAGGCAGGAGGGTTTGAGCCAGAGAAGATGTGAAGACGGAAGTAGAGGTCGAGTGATGACATTGCTGGAAGGAGGCCATGCACCAGGGAAGCCTCTAGAAGCTGGAAAAGGCCAAGAAATGGATCCTTCCCTAGAGTCTCCAAAAGGAGCAAAGACCAGCTAGCCCAGTTTGGACTTCTGATCCCCGGAAGTATAAGATAATAAGTTTGTGGTGCTTCAAGCCGCTGTTTGTGGTCATTTGTTACAGCAACAATAAGGGACTAACACGCCAGCTGAAGAGTAGAAACGCATGTGCCAAGGCCAGGGATGCAGGATGGGTACCCTGATTTAAAGAGAGAAGGTATGGTTGGAGTGTGTGTGTGTGTGGGTGTGTGTGTGGGGGTGGGTGTGTGTGTGTGAGGGGGTGCGAGCAAGGAGGCTGCACAGCTGGACAGGGGCCAGACCATGATGGGCAAACAGCTATTTCAAGCAGCCATCGATTGATTGATGTTATTAACCCCTTTGCTCCTCAAATTCCTCATAAAATGGTGACTTCATAGGGCCATCAAGATAATTAAATGAGCTAGCATGTATAATGAGCATAGCTGTTAATAAATGCTCATTTAATGTTAAGTCCTATTATGATCCCGTGGTGTCCCCACTGGGAGTTCTGTGAAGCTCCTCTGGGGCTGTTGAGAACGGGAACGGAAAGGGGGCGGAACCGGGGGCCATTGTGCCCTCAGCCAGGGCAGCTGAGCTTGCACTGGTTTGCACATTGGATTTGGCTTCTGCTTAAGATCATATATAAATGAAAAGTTCCTCAGCTAGAACAGTTTGAAGCCCACTGCTCTAGTCTGTCTCTGCTTCTTCCCGTAAAGAGACTGTGGTGTGGAGGCACCACCAGGACTAGCACTGCTTCAGAGCCAGCTGGAGAAACGAGGTCCCTGATGTAATGCCTAGATCCTCTGTGGTCCAGCGGTCTGGGCTTTGGGGTCAGACTGGGGGCTTCATAACGTGGAGTCCGTTTTCCTTTATGGCACTTCCTGTGCTCTGTGTCATGTTTTCTTGCATCTTTCTTCTATGTCCGGCTCCCTCATGTGACTCTAAGGTCCACGGGGGCAGGAATCTCATGTTTTGTTAACCACAGTATCTCCAGGACCTGATACTGTGTCTGACAATGATAATAACAGGAAACACTTGGAAAATGCTCGCTCAGGCCCAGGCGCTGTTCTGTGTCCCCTACACACATTCATGGACTTCATATTAACTCTAACTCACACAGTCAGTATTGAAGGTTTGTGCTGACTGAATGGCTTCACGCCACTTACCCACCTGGGCTAGATGCTTAGCCTCTTTGGCCCACGGTGGCCTCCTCTGTGCAATGGGGAATGACGCCATGGGCGGTGGCGGTGGTGAGGGTGAAATGACGTCATGATGTCTGCACCCCTCCAGGCTGTGGGTCTGGCCCCAGCAGGCACTCGGGAAAGGGTAGCCGTTATGGTGACCTCCTTCTGCTGGGTGCTAAATGCCTTGGGTCTGGCCACAAGTTCTGGACAGGCCTACTGCTGTCATCTCATCCCCTGAGCCACAGTGCAACCCTTCCCTCTGTCAGCCCAGTCACTTCCTGCAAAGTTTCTCCTCCTCACTCCTCCTCCTGTTTTCTCCCCTGGGCCCAGACCAGCACATCTGCCTTTCTGGACTCCAGCTCCCCCCATCCTATTCCAATGAACCCTGCCAGCAGCTACTTCCTCCTTCCCTCTCAGGACCCCAAAAAGGCCCCTACAGCCCAGACCGTCAGGTGTGACCCAGCTGGGGTCCCAAGGGCCAGTGGAAGACCACGCCCTGCCCAATGGCTCCCAGGCCACCACTGTCACCTCCTGCTGGCCTCAACCTGTGGCCTAGGCCCACCTGCCAGCCTTTGCTGAGCCCTGCCCTGTGGCCTTCCAGTGCCATGCGGGCCTCTATCACTAGCATCTCGCATGGTCTCTATGTCTGTCGTTCACATGCCTGACGTAAGTGTGGTAGAGGTTTGAGAATCCTGAGGACAGGGACTTGCTCCTGTCACTTTTTCCTTTCTTTTCTTTTCTTTTCTTTTCTTTTCTTTTCTTTTCTTTTCTTTTCTTTTCTTTTCTTTTTTCTTTCAGTGCAGAAAGGTGGTTTTTATTAAGGCACAGGAACAGGACCTGTGGGCAGAAAGAGCTGCCATCACTTTTGCTCTTAAGGAATTCTGGAATGCATCCCCTTGACACCATACCCACCCCCACCCTAGCTGAGGCCCAGTCCCTCACCTGGATGATCACAAAATATTATGGCCTGTCTCCTCTGGCCTTGTCCCCTCCCAGTGAGCATTAGGTTGGTCCTTTGAAGGTACAGATGAGTTTGTGGCACTTCCTTTTAGAGTCTCCACTGGCCTATGACCAGTTTCACTCCCTCCCCATCTAATTGGATTGAGACACACTGAATTGACTTGTAGTGGCTTGAATGGACTGAACTTTCCAGATGATTGAAATGTTCTTCCTTCTGCTCAAGATTCTCCCTTTCTTCTCCCGTCCAGCCCTCCTCTACCTGCTGGCTAATTCCTACTCAAACCCAGATCTCAGCTGAGATGCACACCAATCCAGGAAAGGGCTCTCTGGCTCCCTGTAGCCTTGGCCCTGTGACCTCCCCGTAAGCCTACAGACCCCATACACTTCCTGCTTTATTGTGGGGAATATAATAGGGAATGTTGCCTGTTTGTTATATCCCTAATTGCCTGTCAGTTCTTTAAGGGCAGAGCCCCTGTCTCCACCACCCCGGAGCCAAGCACAATGCCTCGTACATAGTAGATGCTTAATTAACATCCATCCCATTGAACAGAACTATTCCAGAAGCTCGAGCAGGCTCCCCAGTCTCCATCCCTCTCCAAATCCCACCCACTCTTCCTTATAACAAAAGCAGTGGCTGGTATTTATTGAGTGCTTATTGTGTGCCTGGCACTGTGGTAAGTGCCTTATGTGTATTGTTTACTCCTCAACAACCCTGTGAGGTAGGAACTATTTTATAGAAGCTAAGTCTTAGAGAGGTGACATAACTAGCTTAAGGTCACACAGCTAGACAAGTAGAGCTGGATTGGAACCCAGCTAGTTAACTTCCTTCTCAACCTCAAGATGATACTGTCCTCTGTGCTCCCCTATTCCCCACATTCTTCACAAAGCCCCCTCCTTCCTCTGGCCCCCCGGGTCTCTGTCTCACTACATCCTCCTTGCCACTTCCTCCACACTACTGCTTCCTGATTGCACACTGCCCTGAGCAGCTCTGTAGTGCAGAGGTATTTGCACTGCCAATCTCTCTCACTGTGACAAACTCCCCAAGGGCAAAGACCAAGATCTGTTTGACTAGAACCCCCAGGATACCCAGCATGGTGCCAGACACATGGCTGGCGCCCCGGTTAATATCCTCCAGGTCACCAGTAAAACAAAGGCTAGCCCTCCAGGCTCCTGTCCACCTAAGGAAGTGGCTTGGGTGGTTCTGATCTCTCTTCTCCTCCCAGTTCCATTTAAATAATGAGGAGAAGGGTCAGAACTCAAGGGTATTCATTGCTGGAGAACTCTGCCATCTTTCGAACCTTGATGCTTCTGAATACAATGAGTTGTGGGGACCCCGAGAATTTGGAGGAAGGAGTAGCAAGGCTTGTTGATGCCAGAGTTGTGAGCAGCATCCCTGACTTCATTTTTCTGTCCACAGAGTCCCATTTTTAACCCTAATATGTTCCTGGAAACCATGTCATAAACCAGATTATCCAAAAGGTTATGATATTTAGTTAGCAAACATTTTATGCACTGAGCACTTACTATATGCCAAGCAGTGAGCGAGGTGATGGGAGTGAAGTTAAATATGACATGACCTCAGGGGTCTCACTGTCTGGCGAGAGTCATAGAGCAACTCCCCACGGTAAAAAGCACCTGAGTTTTGCATGTTCTTGCTTCCATCTGCTTCTGCAAGTTCTCTCCAAGTGTTTCTAGAAGTTTCCACATGGGCTCATGCCTAAGTCTGGGCATTGCTGCTAACATGTAATTTCCATGATTGCTTTCCCCTCTTCCCTGCTCAGTTCGGTGCCTTGTGTGCCACACCTCTGCTGGGCTCCTGCAGCTGATGATGAAGCAGGTCCTAGACCTGGGGTGATGTCACAGAGCATGCCTCTCTCCTGCCAATGTCGTACTCTGTTAGGGAGTTGTAGAGCTGGGCTGTCTGAGCCCCTGTGTCTCACAGCGCTTTTAGGGAAACAGCTCTGCGGTGTCTGATATGGCTGCCTGAGACCTACACACACACACACACACACACACACACACACACACACACACACACCACGACTCAGATTGATTCCACAGGTTCTGAGCTCAGAGCTGAGCTAGGTTATACCCAGAGGCACCCTTCTTTAATAATGAAGGCTCACTCACTGAGGCAAAGGCATGTGCCTGACCCTCTATCCCCACGGGATGAGCTCTCACCCAAAAGGTTTCTCACTCCTTCCGTAGCATCAGCCCCTGGCAGCTGTCCCACCATTTCCCTACACAAGCCCAGACACATCCCAGTTTGGCCACAGACACAGCTCTCTACTCCCACCTGTTCCCCTTACACATGCACTGCTGATTTTGCTTAGATTGAGAAAAAAGACAAGAAGGAAATATTCTAAGAGGTGTTGATCCCGGGAGATTTTACTTTCTTTTTTATACTCTGCTGTCTTTTCCAAAATTTTAAAAATGAGCATGTATCACATTTAAAATCCCCCCCCCCAATATAAGCTTTTAGTTGTGGTAGATGTTGTTAAAATATAAAATTAACACAAACTGTAGAAACAAAGAGGAAAAAAAGATAAACTTTAAGCTGTCAAGGAGGAGAAAAGCTTCCAAAAGGGATAATGTTACAATTGCAGGTTCCTGAACAAATAAATGAATCATAGATATAGCCAAGAGTATATCATAAAACCAACGTCATAGGAACTACAAATCTCCACAATGATTCAAAAAAGTAAAATTATTTTCCAGGCCCTACAAAATATGCATATCGCATTGATTATGTAAAGACCTGCAGTGAACTTTTAAGTGTACGCATCACATATTAACACACACACACAACTTCACAACTTTTAGAACATACCGAGGGAGGCATGGCAGGCTAGCTACAATCAACAGTCACATTTAATGGACAATAATTTTGTTCACTTTCCATTTTAGCAGTGGGGCAATGCTTCATCGCATGCCTTCCCTTTCTCTGAAGCAAGGAGGGATGTTCAAGATCACTCCTCGGAGCTCGGTGCTGAGCGTGAGGGGTGTGATTTCAGCGTCTTCCATTGCCATTGATAATGACGCTGCCTCTTTGACCGAAAGTTATTTATTTTATTTTATTTTATTATTTTATTTATTTTTATTTTTATTTCTATTTTTATTTTTGAAAGTCATTTTAAATATCCGGAAGGGCTGACCTCGCATCCTCCCTTTTCTCTCTCTGGGCAGGGATCCGCATCAGGGTTAACACAGGCTCCGGGAGGGCTGTGGCAGGCTCTAAAGCCAGGCGTGCTGGTCCTCCCCTCCCTGCAGACCGCCCGGCAGCTGTAAGTAACGAGGTGACAGCACTCAGTGTACAGAGCCCACTGCTGCTGGGCGGCTGGCTCTCTTCATCTGGGATGGTGGAGAGAAAGGGATGGCTGGCAAGTGAGGTGTAGGAAAAGATCTTTGCTATGAGCTGCTCCAACTTCTAACTGCCACCACCACGGACACGAGGGAGGGCACACTCCGCGCCTGAAATTACTACAGGGATGGTTTAATTGTATGTAATTGTTGCAAATGTGAGAGGTAATACCGCCCCCATTCTCGAGACAAGAGAGCCGAGACTCAGAATCGGTGAGCCTCTGAAACTTACAGTGCATTAGTTTGCTAGGGCCGCCGAAACAAGTGCCGACGCTCGGTGCCTTCACAAATTGGTTGCCACACAGTTCTGGGGGCTAGAAGTCTGAGAATAAGGCTTCTGCAAGGCTGGGTCTGGGGGCTGTGAGGGGGAATCTGTTCCACGCATGCTTTCTCCTAGCTTTTGATGTTTGCCAACCTCACCCCAATCTCTCCCTTCATCTTTGATGGCAGTCTCCCCAGGTTGTGCGCCTCTGTGTCCAAATTTCCCCTTTTCTTAAAGACAGCAGTCCTATTGGATTAGGGCCCACTGTAATGACCTCATTGTAACTCTATTACATCTGTAAAGACCCTATTTCCAAATAAGACTACATTTTCTGGTACTGGGGGTTAGGACTTCTCTTGGGGGGAGAGAAGTGGACACAAAGATCTCACCTCTGAAGAGTTACGGAGCCAATATTCAAAACCTAGACCATCTGACACCAGCTCTTAGCCAAACCCTACACTGCCTGTCGCCTGGCTCTGCCTGGCCACTAGGCCGTCCCCTATGGGCCACGGCTATCACATGGAGATCAGGGACTAGGGAGGATAGAGCCCACCGACCGCTTTTGAGGATTTCCTAAGTATAATCTTGCATTTTCTGTGCTTTCCTCTGGAGGGACATGCTGAGAGCACAGATCTTTTGTCCACGTAGATACTGATGGACGTTTGCTCTAATAGAGGCCTCTTCCCCTCCCCATGGACCACCTCTGCAGGAAGCACCGTTTCTGGTGCTGTGCCCCTCCGGCCCATCCAGCCCTCCCCTGGAGAAGAGAAAGGCCGCAGCTGTTTGCATGCTAATGAGTACGACACACCTCATTTTCTAGTTCTCTCAGCAACAGCCTACACCTGTCACTCTGTGTGCCAAGCAGGGAAGACTGCGGATGCCACAGACACAGGGGAGGGGGTGCAAGAGGAAGGAAGGTAGGCCAAGTGCTCAACAATTCATCATGATTTGAGTACCTGCACCTTCATGCTGTTTTTTTAAATTTTAATTTAAAAAGCACCGTTAATACAACTCTCAGTTAGACTTCATCTTGGTTCTCTCACCAGAAAATGGTCAACTCGGAACTGCAGTCAAACCTGACTTGGGTAAGATTGGAATTCAGTTCACCCCATTCTGGGGTCTCAGGGACCCATCAAGGTGGATGAAGCCATCACTGAATAAGGCAGACCCACTGAGGGGCTTGTGGTAGCACGGCCATGCACCCAGCCCCCACTTTGAAAGGACTTGCTGCCCCAGCCGTGGGGAGTGTCTCCCCTGCAGAGACCATCACCACGCCAGAGGCCAGGCCCCCAGGCAGTGACCAGCTGAGGCTGGGGTATAAAGGTCCCGAGTTTCAGTGGGGGGCAATGCTTAGGCACTATTTTAGTTCCAGATTTCCGTGGTGTCGGCTGACGTTGTCCTTGGGCCTCAGTCAGAGGTCAACCTCTCCAAGTCACACTGGTATCTTACCCTTCCCTTCCTTGGGTGTTGCTCTGAAGAGTACACTGTCATGAGCCCCCAAGTTCAATTCCGTCTCCGAGCCTCCTTCCCAGGAACCCGCCCTGGGACTGGCCTCTCCAGACTCAAGTCGAAGTTTGGTCCTGAACCTGCAAAAAAGAGACACCAAGCGTCCAAAGTCTACCTCTAGCCAAGGGGATAGGCCCCGAACAGCTTTCCCCACACCTGGCCAGGATGCTCAATGGCCTGTCTAGACTCCCTTCTGTTCGGCATCACTTGAAATTCACTGACCAACATCTTTCTCCCTTCCTCTCTTCCACAAAGATTTATTGAACATCTACTATGTACCAAATACTGTTCTAGACAGTAGAAGTATAGCAGTTTAAAAAAAGAAAAATGTTTAAGGTCGTGAAGCTTACATTCTAGCAGGGGGTGCAAATAACAACAAATCAATAAAATCATGCCACTTGGTGATAGCACTATAGGGAGGAAAAAGCAGGGAGTGGAAAAGGCTGGGTAGGACAGAGGGGATAAAGAAAACAGGGAAAGACTCATTGAAAAGGTAATATTTGAGCAAAACCTAAAGGAGGTGAGGGACTGAGTCATGAGGCTGGCTATTTGAGGATCAGCCTTTTAGACAGTAAAGCAGCAAGTGCAAAGGCCCTGAGGCAGGAGCTTGCTGTCTATGTTGAAGGACAAGCAGGGAGGCTGGTGTAACTGGCACGGAGAGGGAGAACAGTGAAGTGAAATCAGAGATCATGTGTGGGGGGATAATGGGACTGCAGGTATGGAGGGCCTTCTCGGCTACCATGGGGATTTTGGCTTTGACTTTGAGTGAGACATGAGCCATTGGAAGGCTCTGAGCAGAGGAGAGATGTGATCAAATAAAACAGCTTAAAGAATTACTCTGGCTGCTGCGTGGCGAATGACCAGGAAAGGTGAAGGCAGAGCAGGAGACCCTTTAGATAGGGATCTCAGGAAATCCAGGTGGGAGACCGAGGTGGCTCAGCCACGGGCTGTGGTAGAGCTGGTCACATTTTGGAGATATCTGGAAGGTAGAGCTAATGGGATTTTTTGTTGATCGTTCCAGGGAAGCCAGATGTGTGGCTGGCAGGGTCACTCACGTGGCCACAGCCGGCAGCATCTCTCAATGTGACAAGCACGGTGTCGTGGCTTTGGGGCTGGGCACACCTGTGTGTGGCTCCTGACTCCATCCACACTAACGGCTCGTCTTGAGTAAGTCACGTTGACTCTCTAAGTCTCCCATGTCTTTGTCAGCAAACTGGGGAATCCTTATATCACGGGATTATGGTGAAGATTAAGTGAGATACTGTAAAATAAGAAGGCAGCCACAAGGATAATAAGATTATTTAAAATAATGCAGTTTCCCCTGTGCCCTGGGAATGGAGCAGAGGCCCATGGACAGGAAGGCAGGCTGTGAGGGCAGAGGGAATGCCCAGGGGTGCTTGGGCCGAGCCGGGGGCAGCCCAGGCGGCCCTGAGCGCCGGGCTGGGGGGAGAGCAGGTATCCAGAACACACACTTGCCTTCACAAGTGAGGCGGGGGGAGGCCAGAGCCTGGGCAAGGTGGGGCTGGGGCGGCTTTTAGAGAAAAGATGGCCAGAGGGAACTCCTTGGATGAAGGCGGAGCTGTGGAAAATGGGAACACCCCCAAATTCTGGAGAGGATGAGGTCATCCCAGCTGAAGCCAATCAAAACTCTCCCCTGGGCAGGCAAAAAAGGGTTTTACTAGGCAAAAACTGTGGAGATGCCTAGCGGCTGCCAAGAAAGGAGGCGAGGCGAGTTCTGGGCCCAAGGCCATGAGCCCCAGGGGCCCCACCCTGGCTAGAAAAAGAGACTAGGGGAGTGTTGGGGGGCAGCCCAGAAGCCAGGGGAGGGGGGCCTGTCTGAATCGTCTAGTGGTGATGGGGTGTTCTCCTGGAAAAACCGTTAGGTCCTGGTCAGAGGCAGCTGACAGTGCTCTGTGCACCAGGGCTCTGTAATTTTTTTTTTCTTAAGAAAGACAAAAAACAGGATTAGCATTCCTTCCATCAGAGATATTCTACTGATTTATACATAAGGTTTTTTCCCAGTAAACCAGGACATAGCCAGAGGTTAAACTGGGGATCCCTGCACATCCCTCCTAATTAGAGAAAGTCTTGGTGTTGAACAGAATGTGGGTTCAGATCCTGGTGTGGCCGTTGCCCTTGGGCAGGATGCTGACCTCTGAGACTTGTAAAAAGATCACAGTTACTGGTAGGTGTTCCCTGGCGACTCTTCTCCCCTCCCCCACCCGGAGGTGAATGAAACGAGACCTAATGAATATGACGGTAGATGTTCTCAAGTGTACATCTGGGTCTTTCCTGTGTCATGGAAGCCATGGGGGCTGGTTTCCAGGGGCCAGAGTGGAGAGGTGGGGTTTGGAACCTCAGGGAGCTGGGCGCACCCCCCCCCCGCAGTGTTTCTGGAGCAGCACCCCAGTCCCAGGGTGCGGATGTCCTTATTTGATGTCTCTCAGTTCAAATGCCTACCCCCTACACACCACCATCTGTTCCCACTTCAGCAGGGACCCAGAGAAATGGGACAGAGCACTTGGGAGAGGGACATCATTTTCCCAGTCATCCTTTGAGGTAGAACTCCACCAAACCCAGTATCTTCCAGGGGCACTGACGTCAGCCAGAAGCAAGGCTGTGGAACTTTTCTGGTAATCTTCTCAAAGCGTCCACCTCCAGGAAGGACACAGCTGGGATGAGGCCAAGTCCCACAGCTGTTCAGCACCTGCCTGGCCTGGGGAGGCTTCCTGTGTGCCCACTCCGAACATCGCATCCTGGGGCCCTGGGGGCAGGGGTGGTGGCTGGCCAATTCCCTCCCTGTCGCCACCCTCTGCAAGAAGCCAAATCAGCCCACAACCAGCCGACTCCTAGAGTATCTTTCTTCAGGCACGAAGTATCTCTCCTTCCCACTCCCCCATCCCTTGCCTGCCTTCCTCTCCACCCCCATCCCCCCGACTGTTCTTTCTCTGGTCACGTCACAGGCTTTGAAAGCCATTTGAATCTTGTGTAACTTGGTAGAAGACAGAAACTCTGACCCCTGGTCCCCAACCAGAGTTTTTCAGGCCAGCGTGTCCCAGAATTTTAGCACAGACACAAGGATCTCCCCAACCGGCCCAGCACCCGTTTAATGAGTGGTTTCTGTGTGCCGGGCACTGCGCCCAGGGCTTCACAGGCATTATTTACTTCTGACAGCAACTTTGTGAGGGAGACACAAGGAGTCCTAGTTTACAGATGTGAAAATGGACATAAGCACTCGCCTAAGGTCACACGCAGCGTGGCCTGTGTTGGGAGCCAGGTCTTATGACTTCAAAGCTGAGCTCTCTGCCACCATGTTACACTTCCCAAAGCATGTTCCATGAATCATTCATTTCTCTAGGTCTGCCAGAAATGAAAGAGACCTGGGGTCAAGCATACTAGGGAGACGCTAGCATCTCCACTTCTGGGAGTGTCTCAGACCATGTTGACAGATGAAAGGCTCTGAGAAGTCCTGTAGCGAGTAAATCTGTTTAACTCTCTCTAACCCAATGTGTCCCAAACTTATTTGCACTTGGATCCCACCGTTTTAAAAGGGACACTGTTACCATCCCAGAGAATGCTTTGAGATAGGCTGCACAAGATCACATTACCTGTCGTGTTTAGATTTTGCCTGGCACATATCGGAGCTCAAAAAATACTGGTTGGCTAAACTGAACATGTTTCTCCCATTTTCAGTCATCCTAACCCACTCCCCCCTATTCCTTTCCTTGAAAAGTCCCTCAGCCATGGAAGATACCCAGATCTACAGACAACTTACTCCTGATGTCACTCCTGAGTGGCTCTTCCAGGGCTGCGCTGGTCATATAGGAAGAAAATTCCATTCAGGCAGCTCCTGAGGCCTCCCTCACCTCGGAGGTCTCTGTTCTGAGGATGAAGGGAAAGGTCAGAGACAATTCCATTCAGTTTTGGCCACAGGAATATGGGCATGGAAGAGGGTGGGAAACCTCTTCCAGCCCGCCAAGCCCTCCATGCAGGACAGCTCAGACCTCGAGGTGTCCTCCCATCCCCGCTAGCACTCACACTTCCATTTCCGCCTTCCTCCACTCCCTTCCTCTGCGTTGTACACCTCTGGCTCCTTACCCTCCCCTACTCAGCCTGCACTCCATGCTGGATTGGAAGCACAGGCCCTCACTGGGGACCGTGCCTATGCAGCAGAGCCGCACTCCAGTTCCCGAGATTCTGGTGTGACTGCTGTGGAGTGGAGCCCAGCCCTCCTGCGCCTTCAAAGGCAGCCAGCATCAGGAAGCACGGGCTCTCACCCAGAGCCACGGCCCTTTCTCTCACCTTTGGCAAGCCTCCTACCCTGGTTCGAGGGCCAGGGTGCCCTCTCCTCCCCTCTCCGGACTCTTGAGCGCTGCTGGAGAAACACAACCCCGACAGCGTTGGCGTCACTACAAACTCAGACTCCCCACTCGGCCTCACCTGCCAGCACGGGTAGCAGCCCTGCACCTTGTTGTCTTCGACCTCCTACTGTCCTGGGCCCCGTGCTCCTTCCCGACCCCAGGCCTGACACTTAGCTCCTTGTCTACTGGAAAACAAAATTGAGGCCACTGGGAACACATGATCGCCATCAAATTCTTGCTCCCTACTGATTCTGCTACCAACCTCCCTCTTGCTTTCCTGTTAATTTTAGAAGCAGGCCAAAATCCAGGTCAGATCCCCCCAGCCTATGAAGTCAGGTCACCAGGGTTCAGATCCCATTTAGATCACTTCCTGGCTATGTGATCTTGAGTAAGCCTCTTCATCTCCCCAACGCCTCAGCTTCCTCATCAGTGAAATGGGATAATACTTGCCTTTACGTCATAGAGTTGATGGAAGGATTCAATGAGGTAAACCCCACAAATCACTGGGCACAGTCCTGGCCCGGAGCAAATGCTAACAAAGGCGAGCTCTTGTTCCCTCCCCCTCCGCCCCCTCCAGAACTTGTTTCATCATTATGAGCCTCTCCCTGCTTCTAGCTCATTGCTCTTGGCCCGTGAAGACGCACAAGCCCCTCCATCCTAGAAATCTCTTCTTTATCCCATGTTCCAGATTTCACTTGTTTCTTCTCATCCAAACTTCTCAGAAGCTTTCTTTATCGGCTCACTCATTCCTTGATCTCCCGTTTGTTTCTCAGTCTCCCCAGCGTGGCATTTGGCCCTGCCATGGTTCTGACATTTATTGCCATCACCAAGGACTTGGCCGAGACCCGTGGGCACTTCTCGGTCACTGACTCTGCTACTGCACCTGACTGTTGATCTTTTCCTCTTTTGTGAAACAGCTTGGTTTCAGCGCCTCCTTCGCGCTCACTTGCTTCTCCTCGAGCTTCCTCTCCCCTCCCTCCCGTGTCCCCTCAGGGGCTCCTCACCCTCTGCTGGTCCCAGGACTGCTACCGGTCCTCTGGGTTTGTCCTTAGTTTATGAGTCTCCTCTGCCCTCTCATGCTCCCTTCAAATGATCTTAGCAGCTCTTAGGTTTCCTGCTTTCGCTTGGTGATTGATACTTGTTATGGACTGAATTGTGTGTCCCCCAAATTCGTATGTCGAAGCCCAACCCCCAAGTGACTGTATGTGGAGGTGGGGCTGCCAGGAGGTAATTAAGGGTGAATACGGTTATGCACACAGGGCCCTAATCTGATAGGACTGATGTCCTTATAAGAAGAGGGAGAGTCACCAGCGATCTGTCTCTGTCTGCTTTCTGGGCTCACACAGAGCAAAGGGCACGTGAGGGTCCAGCAGGAAGGTGCCATCTGCAAGTCAAGAAGACAGGCTTCACCACAAACCAGCTCTGGGGGCGCCTTGATCTTGGACTTCTAGCATATTGAGCCACAAGAAAACAAGTTTCAGTTGTTTAAGCCACCCAACCTGTGGCATCTTGTCACAGCAGCCAAAGCTAATGTAATATCTAAGTGTATCAGTTAGCTTGTCCTGCATAACGAGCAATCCCAAAAATCAGCGGCTGAAAATAACAAGCATTTATTTAGCTCACCTTTCTGCAGGTCCACAGCTCTGTCTGGGCTCGGTGAGGTGGTTCTTCGGTGCGGGCCAGGTCCACTCACGTGTCTGTGGCCAACTGCTGGCTTGGCCGGACGCTGTTGGATCTGGGTGGCCACTGGGCTGGTTCAGCCCGGCTCCATGCACTCTCCTGTCCCCCAGCATGCGGGGCCAAGCTTGTTTTACTGCAAGGCAGCAAGGTTCCGAGAAAGCAAGCAGAGTAGAGGTTTGGAAGGAAAAGCCTCAAACTAGAGGCAGAGATCTGGGTCTTTCCTTTCACACCTGGTACCCCTAGTTGACTTCTCAATATCAAGACACATTGGACCATGAACTAGGAATATAGAATAATAATTAAATAAGTAAATTCTGGGAAAGCACATAGCTCTTTAAAGTGTAGTTGACAGGGGACGCCTGGGTGGCTCAGTTGGTTAAGCATCTGCCTTCAGCTCAGGTCATGATCCCAGGGTCCCCAGATTGAGCCCCACATGAGGCTCCTTGCTCAGTGGGGAGTCTGCTTCTCTCTCTGCCTGCTGTTCTCCCTGCTTGTGTGAGCGTGCTCTCTCTCTCTCTCTGACAAATAAATAA
Source organism: Ursus arctos (assembly GCF_023065955.2). NCBI lineage: Eukaryota > Metazoa > Chordata > Mammalia > Carnivora > Ursidae > Ursus > Ursus arctos. The sequence continues at coordinate 53,708,068 of NW_026623078.1, read as the reverse complement.
ATAAAATCTTTAAAAAATAAATAAATAAAATGTGGTTGACAAGACTTGATAGACGTAGCATGAGGAAGGATGAGGAAAAAAGGCCTCCGACTGGGCAGATGGTTTGGTGGACTGGATGGAGAGTGGAAGTACTTTGCTAATCACTTATGTGTGTTTTTTTTTAAGATTTTATGTACTTATTTGAGGGAGAGAAAGAGCATGAGAGAGAGCAAGAGCACAAGTGTGTGTGGGGGAGGGGAGAGGGAGAGGGAGAAGCAGACTCCTTGCTGAGCAGCGAATCCTACACGGGCTGGATCCCAGGACCTTGAGATCATGACCTGAGCTGAAGGCAGATGCCTAACAGACTGAGCCACCCTGGTGCCCCCTTGCTGGGCATTTATTATATGCCAGATACTGTGCTAAGCACTTTGCACACAGAGAACAGAGGTGCTTGAGAAAATGTCTCTGAGCCAGACTTGCTGCATTTGAAGCCCAGTTCTGTCACTGACTGGGAGAAAGTTACTTAGTCTTTCTGTGCCTCAGCCTCCTTATCTGTAAAGGAGGCACGATAATGCCACTTACCTGGGTGCCTGGCTGCCTCAGTTGGTAGAGCAAGTGACTCTTGATCTTGGGGTTGTGAGTTCAAGCCCCACATGGGCCTGGAGCTTAAAATAATAAATAATGGCACTCACCTCACGAGGCTGTTATGCAGATTAAATGAAATAATACACGGGAGCTACCCAGAAGTGCCCAGCTCCTGTGGTACCCCATAAATACCTGCCGTTGGCGTTACTGTCTCATTGAGTCCCCACAACCAACTTATGAGGTAGATGCCTTTGTCTCCATTTTTAGGTAAGGAAATTGAGGCCTGGAAAGGTTAAATAATGGTCCTTGCATGCATGGCTGGGATGTGGCTTTGGACTCGGCAGCATAACTCTAGAACCGGTACTCTCAACCACCTCTTCCTCCATACCCTCCCGTTTACCATTCATCAGCAGAAGAGAACGTATTTGAGGTTGAAGATAATGAATTTGGTTTTAGATGTCTATGTGGAGTTGCCTCGAGGACATTCAGGGAGAGACTTCTGGTCTGCAGTTGGGTTTGTACATGGAGTATAGGAATCAAGACACTGTTGACAGATGGGGATTGAGCGTGGCTCATAAGGTCACACAGGGAGATGGTGTAGCATGACAACAGAGGAGGGCCTGGGATACATTTAAAGAGTAGATGGAGGAAAAGGAGTCTGAGGACAGGCAGCCAAGAGAAGGGCAAGGGAGGTTTTGGAGGGAGGGAGACCATACGTCTGAGTTTGCCTGGGAGAGTCTTGGTTTATGACAGTTAGCCTGGCATAATAACTCATTAGTGCCCTTTGTCACCTTAAGCAGTAGCCCAGTTTGGAAGACAAATGATATATTCACCCTCCTCAGAGGGTCAAGGAGGTGAAAGCATCAGGGAGGAGGAAACGCAGGTGTAAAATACCACAGAAAGAACAAGAACGTGTTTGCTAAGTGGTATGTTGGAGTTGGATTCGGCAAACTGATGACCTTGAGAGAGGTTTCTGAGGAAAGAGGTGGTAAATAGATTCATGCTGACATCTGAAGAAGCAATACGTAGAGTAATGCATATGCACAAGTTACTGTTTTTGAGGCTAGGGAGGCAGAGGTAACAAATAGACAACTCTGTCCTGATGGAATTTATCGTGTGTGGAAGAATAAAGCAGAGTGACATGATAGGATCCTGGAAGCTATTTAAGGCACATGGCCGGGGGAAGTGGGAAGCCCTCTCAGAAGCTGTAACACTTGACCTAAGAATTCTGTGAAAAGAGCAACCCTGCCTGAGAAGCTTGAGGGATGGAAACTTCCAGAGAGAGGCAAGTGTTCATGCAAAGGCCCTGAGGTCGGAATTTGAAAAACAGAAAGAAGGCCAGTGAGGGTGGCAGTGGGCACCAGAGGGGAGAAGATGGATTCCCGAGCTAGGAGGAGTGAATTGACAGCCCGTGGTGACAGACTGGACATGAGGGGAAAAGCAGAGGAGGGTCTAGGATGGCTTCCCATGTCAACTTTGGAAATGTGGGTACCTGCTCCTCCCTCCCTTCAGACAGAGCCGGCAGAAGAAACTGGTTTTGATGGAACACAATGAATTATGTAGTGAGTCGAATAGTGGGTTATCCACTTGAACATATCATTTGTCAAACCATAACCTGTGAACCTGTGAATGTAACCTTATTTGGAAGAAGGGTCTTTGCAGATATAATTAAGGATCTTGAGATAAGATTATCCTAGATTTAGAATGGGCCTTAAATCCAATGACAGGTGTTTTTATAAGAGAAAGGCAGAGGGAAATCTGAGACATACAGAGGAGGGGAGAAGGCCATGTGAAGATGGAGGCAGAGATTGGATTCCTTATATTCACAAGCCAAGGAATGCCTGGAGCTACCAGAAGCTGGTAGAGGCATGGAGGGATCCTCCCCTAGAATCTTCAGAGCGAGCATGGCCTTGCTGACACCTTGACTTCAGACTTCTGGCCTCCACAGCTGTGAAAGACTAAATTCCTATTGTTTTAAGCCACCAGATGTGTGCTAATCTGTTCAAGCAGCCATAGGATACAATATGTACTACTCCGTGTCTAGTATGGGGAGCTAGACAGAGGTGCTGGCTGGGCAAGTGGATACATGGAGCACCCCTTGGGAGACTGTCCGGGGCTGGAGAGAAAGCTTTCAAAGCCAGTTGAGCAGCTGGCTGTTTAAATCAGTCTTGTTATTATTATTTTTTTCTTAAGTAGGCTCCATGCCCAGTGTGGAGCCCAGCACAGGGCTTGAACTCATGACACTGAGACCAAGATTTGAGCTGAGATCAAGGGTCAGACGCTTAACCAACTGAGCCACCCAGGTGTCCCTAAACCAGTGTTATTTTTGAGGGCCAGATGGATCATCGCTCCAGAAGCTCTTTCTCAGAAGCACCAAACAAAAAGCTTCCCCAATTTTTAAAAACAGACTTCCCTCACCGATATAACTGAACACCCACACTATATGTATCAATGAAATGTAATGTTCATATCAAAGAATATGTTTATATGCATTTTAACATCTCCCAGTAAATGAAAGAATATTTTTGTCAGATTATTTTAAGTTGGGAATGCTCGCACTTCCTTGAACTTCTTCTGGGTCTTCTGTGAGGCTGGCCCATTTTATAGCATGCACTACTGAAAACATGTAAGGGGAAAGGTTTTTATGGTAGAAGGAAGCACCAGAAACAGTAGTGATTAGTTGGTGAGATTGCAGAACGTAAATTCCTCCCAATGCCCCCGGGTGGGCAGAGGAAGTGCTTCTGGAACACACACTGCATTTCTACCTCCTCTTTATCTCTTCTTTCAAAATGCGTACACTCACAGAGACTGCAGAAGGGACATTCGCTCTTAGCACGTGGTGTGCCTCTAACGTTTGCAAGGCCTGGGCCAGGAGTACAAATGCAGACCCAGATCATGCATATGCAAGAATCTACCAATTATTAAACCCGTAAATCATTCATTAGAGTAATACAAACTACTACAAAATAAATTTGTCTATCTACCCTGACAAATCACTTTCTAATGGAAAGTCCAGGATCAGAGTCAGATCGGTCAGGTTGTTTGGAGTTTGCACTGAAATGTGGAGCGTGGGCGGGGCTCCCTCCGGGCCCCTTCTCCTCCCCCTATCTGTGCAGCAGCACACCTGGAGGGGCCACTCAGGATAGAGGCTGACACCA